>NC_135267.1:90221349-90823432 GCF_051311805.1 Agelaius phoeniceus | reverse complement strand
CTCAGCTCTGCACAGTGCACAAGCAGAGATGCCAGATTTTGCTCTTCAGCCTTTGAAAACCCTACATTTAGAAGAAGAGGATCTTTTTATAAAGTCATTACAACAAGCAATATAAATAACACATCATTTATAAGAAGAAGAAATGACTGCTTGATTCTTAGCGGTTTTTCCAGTTCCAGTAAACCTATTGATGCCACAAACCCTTAAGTCTCCTAACACCTTAACATTTTCTTTTTTTCCCTAACAAATGTAAAAAAAATCAGTTTCACTGGAACACAATAGTGAGGGACCTCTGGGAGTCATCTGGTGCAAGCCCACTGCTCAAATATGTTCACCTGGAGCTGCCTGCCCAGGACCACGGCCAGGTGGCTTCGGAATACCTCCAAGGCTGGAGACTCCCCAACTCCCTATTGAAGTTGTGCCTGTCCTCAGTCACCCTCACATTAAAAAAGTGTTTCCTTTCACATTAAAAAATATGTTTAGAGGGAATCTTTAGTGTTTCAGTTTGTGCCATGCCTTCCTGTCCTATCACTATTCAGCACAGAAGAAATGCTGGCTCTGCCTCCCATATGTCCTCTCTTCAGGTATTTTTTACACATTGCTAAGATCCCCCAGAGCCTTCTCTTCACCAGGCCAAAGAGTCCCAGCTCTCTCAGCCTTCCCTCACAGGAGGTATGCTCCAGGCCCTTCATCATCTTAGCCCTTAGCTGGAGTCTCTCCAGCATGTCCATATTAGTCTTGGACTGGGGAGGCAAGAACTGGATCAGCAATCCAGGTGGGGCCTCACCAGTGCTCCCTCATAATAACTTTAGTTTATAAATCTTCCATTACTTATTTTTCAGGTTTTTTTACAGTAAATGTCACTGGAAGCTTCCTTCATCAAACAAAAAAAAAATCCCCACAATAGAAAATACCATTTGAACAGTATCTTTAAAACAAATTAACTACAGAAAACACAAAGACTGGAAAAGTGACCTCCAGAGAACCCTTCCAACCTCAATCATTCTGTGACTCTTGGAAATTCAGGGTTATCCCACATATTAAGGCTAACACATCAGATATCACTGAATTACAGGCCTGCAAGTAGGATTAAAAATAGGACCTTTTACTACCTTCACACCGCAGATAAAACAAAGTAAAGAGTTTTCAAACCAAAGCCACAATGCTCTAAAGGATTTTTTTTGACTCTGCCAAGGTAAGAAGTCATTGACATTACACAACAAAAACAACCCACAGCAGAGCAAACACACCTAAAACTCACAAAACAAAACCACTAGAAATAAAACATAACAAGCAAAAAACCAGCTCAATTTCAGTAACTACTCAAAGACAAGAGAAATACATTAGTTCAGAAAAAAGCACCCTACTTACTCTGAAGTTTTTCAAGCTGATGATGATCAAGAAAGAATGCATCCACCTGAATTTCCTTCTTCTTCTTTAAAACCATTTTAGCTGATTAAGAAATGCCTGCTTAAAAAACAAATAACAAACAAAACAAAAAATCAAAACAACAGGTCACATGGTTTTAAAAACATAATTACAAACATTTCCTACAATAATGGTCTTTTCATTGTCCTACTGTCTTGAAATGTTTGTTGCATTATCTGTGCAATTTTTCTCAAGGAAATAGCTCTCTTTGATTTACCAACTTCAGCTATTTCCAGCATTTCATCCAAACTTCACGATGCAAATGGAAGCAATAGAAAAGGGGAATTGCTGTACACATGACACACTGTCTCACTGAGATTTCACTGCACTTGTTACATCGTTTGTGGCATGACCCTGGATCACCATTTGGAAACATCATACAGAATTGAGGAATTAATGCCACAAAACTTCCCTTACTCAGTTTTGCTGTTCAAAACTCATTCAGCCTGTAACAACGCCAAATAAGAACTGTGAAGCAAACCGACCAACTCTGCTATTATGGATGTTACAAATAGCAAGGTCTTATTTGAATGGCAGTGGTGATTTAATATGTGCTACAGTGTCACTGACTCGAAAGCGCGTTATTATGGAACAGCTGAGGTCGGAAGGGGCCTTTGGAGCTCATCTGGACCAACCTCCTGCTAAAGCTGGGCCACCTGGAGCCAGCCAGCCAGGCACATGTTGTCCCGGTGCCTTTCGAATGCTTCCAAGCATGGAGACTCTCCGGCCCAGCTGTGCCAGTGCTCGGCCACCCTCACGCCACACCTGGCGCTTCTCAGAGACCCGCCGTGTTTCAGTCTGTACCCACGGCCCCTTGCCCTGCCACCGGGCACCACGGAACGGAGCCGGGCCACGTTTTGTCCGCACCTCCTCTGCACACACTGATGAGCTCCGGGAAGCTCTCCAGATCCCCTCTCCCGCCCCACCTGTGGGCCCAACGCGGCCGCCCCCCGCGCCTCCGGCCGCTCAGAGCAGACCGGAGCCGGCCCGCCCGCCTCAGAGGTGGCGGCGGCCGGGCCCCGCTGCCGCTCCGTGCCCTCCCCGCCCGAACAGCCCCGCGCCCACGGCGGCACCGAGCGCTCGGATGGACGCCGGGCCGGGCCGGGCCACGCCGCCTCCGGCACCCGCCCGGGGCCTCCCTCCCGCCGGCGGCAGCGAGGGCCCGGAGCACAGCGGCGCCCGCCTGGAAAAGCGGCTGCACACAGAGCGCCACAGCAGCAGGCAGGGGAAGCACCGGTGCAACGCCGCCCGCCCCTTACCCCCGCAGGCCCTCACCCGCGGCGCCGCGTCCCTTCCCGGTGCCCGCTCCCCGCCCCACCACGTGCCGGCCGCCGCCAACCGCGGCGCGCCCCGCCCCACGCCCGGCCCGGCCCCACAGCGGCACCGCCTCACGCCGGGAGCGCTCGGGGGGCCGGTGGTGCCGGAGCCGCTGCGCGGCGGGGCCGCAGCGGCTGCCGCCTTTCCGTGGCAAATACTTGTCCTAACTAAAAGATGAACCTGCGTGAGGCACCGAGTCACAGAATCGATGGGGTTGGAAAATCCCTCTGAGGTCATCGCGTCCAGCCCGTGACCTAACGCCACCATGTAACAGACCCACGGCACCCAGTGCCACGTCCAGTGTTTCCCTAAACACCTCCAGGGATGGCGACTCCACCACCTGCCTGAGCAGCCCATCCCAATCTCTAATTTCCCTTTCTCTGAATTTTTTTCTAATGTCCAACCTAAACCTCCCGCTACTGCTTAAGGCTGTGTTCTCCTGTCCTATCTTTAGCTGCCTGGGGAAGGGGACGACACCCACCTGGCTACATTCTCCTTTCAGGCAGTTATAGAGACTGAAAATGTCACCCTTGAGCCTCCCTTTCCTCCTGGGTAAACTACCTTGTCTCCCTCAGCGGCTCCTCATAGGATGCGTGCTCCAGACCCTTCACCAGTTCCACTGCCCTTCTCTGGACTCACTCCCGGGTCACTGGACTTTGTAAGACACAACTATCTTTCCTTATTTTAAATGTATTCTCAACTCTGGAAAAAAAATGGCGGTAACTTTGATGTATCCCATGATGACCTTAGCTTGTGTTTCTAGCCAGTAGTTACTCTCCCTCCTCAGTTCCTGAATGTCCTCAGCAGATTTAAAGGGATGCTGTGTCTTTCGGAGCCTAATCTGTCAGCTGTCCTTGCTGCACAGTGGCTGGTTGGCTTCCCTCCAGAGCCAACTACATTTCAGAGCCAGAGGCAGCAAATGCTATTTTGCATCCAACACAAATCAAGCTGCTCTAGTCACAAACCCTTTATCCAAGGAGCAGAAAGAGGCTTGACTACACACTTCATGAAAATTCAATAAACTTAATTTGAAAAGTTAAATAAACTTAAAGTTTAACTTGAAAAGTTAAATAAACTTAATTTGAAAAGTGTGCTCCCTTTGTTTCCTCATAACCATATCTCTTGATCCTTTCCAACAGTCCCTAATTTGCCACCATTTTCACATTTTCTAAAATTCTAAAATTAGGAAACAAACCCAGATTTTTTTTTTAATATAAGCATTTATACATTAGTAAATTTGCAAGTATCTGAAGGAAGCCTACAAGAAAGATGGAAGTAGACTATTTACAAGAGCATGTAGTGACAGGACAAGAGGAAATGGATTCAAACTAGAAGAGAATAGGTTTAGATTAGATGTTAGGAAGAAATTCTTCGCTGTGACATTGGAAAGGCACTGGAACAGGTTGCCCAGAGAAGCTGTGGATGCCTCATCCCTGAAGTGTTCAAGGAGAGGTTGGATGGGGCTCTAGGCAACCTGGTTTAGTGCTAAGTGTCGCTGCCCCCTCCCGGCAGGAGGAGTGGAACAAGATGAACTTTAAGGTCCCTTCCTACCCAAACCATTCTATAATTTTATGATTTTTAGCCAGAATTTTTTTTTTCCATTTTCAACACCTATGTTCTGTGCCTTTCACAATCCTCCCAGGTCCCAAGAATATAATGTATGTAATAAGCACATCATTTGCAAGTGATAGATTATCAAATGGGGACAGCCTTTCCCAAGTCTGTGAGTTGTATTTAGCAAAGATACAACTTTTGCACTCAGTATGAAAATAATTATTGCAAAAGTGACTACTGTAAAAGGGCAGCTCAACATAGCAGTCATGCTTCCATAAAGATTTAAGAGCAGCAATGTTTAGGTAAGGAAAAAGTGGAAAATATAACAAAACCCATTCCTTGCCAATTGATTTTCACCCAACAGTGATTTTCTTAACAATCTAAAGCAGCCAGAGGCCATTAGGGTATGCTCAGGACTTTCAGCAAACTTCTGTATCCCTCTGTATCACCAAAGGTTCACAGTGCCTTCTGACTTCTGACATGGTAATGGCCAAAGGAATTGAGAAAAGGTTAAACCACATACAAACATATAAAGAAAGTAATTTGAGTTTTTCACTGTTAGTTCATCAAATTTTCCCTGTTTTGCATTCAGCCATTTCAAGGAAACTGACACAGTTATTTGGCACTACCTGTCCCAGTGACCTACTCTAAATGCTGGATTATCTTCAGCTCAAAGAGAGACTGAATGCTCTTAAGAGACTTAACCTTCCAGACAAATCAGACAATTATCCTCATCCTCACTTAGTGCAAGCAAAGTCCCCAGCTCCTTCAGCCCAGTTCAATACCTACATATTTTACATTCACTGTGATCCTCTTTCTACAGGCTGGGCAGTTTCAGGAAACCTTTCCAAAGTTCCAGCTCATTTTCTGTGACACTATTTCCAGTAACTTTCTCCTTTCCAAAAGAGCTTTGCTCTCCCCAAGTTTTTCCAGTTAGGAGAAACATCAGTGCCAGGGAGCTGTCAGGTAACACCCAAAGAATCCACATTTCCTAGTGCAAGGAAAGCAAAGAGGCATCTAGAGGAATGAAATGATAACATGCAACACCCACACACATCAATTGCTCTGTTCTCTAAGAGCACCAAGTTTCCAGTAGTCAAAATACCTTATTCAGAACTAGCTCACACACCAGTGCTCACCAGGCAAGGGTTATGAGGCTGAACTACCTTAAAAAGGTAAGTCACACCATTTTCATAATATCTGATCTGCTGGTAAGGAGCAACAGACCTTTGAATTACTGATGCTGTGGCTGTGCTGTGCTCTGCTGTGTGCCACAAATCTTGCCACCAAAAAAGCCTCGTAGCATGAGAAATTGCTAGGGAGAGAATAAAAATCAAGCAAGAGGACATCACTGTGTCACAGCATAAATACACCTACACCTCAAACACTGTGTGCAGAATGTGGTAAGACTGCCACAGGTGAGGTAGGATATGAGGGATGGCCAAAGACAGTGAGGGGCATCTTGCTGTGAAACCCTTAAAGAAAATTCATCACTTTACTCTGAAAGAGAAAATGGAATATAAAAGAAATTTTTAAGAACATTTTTCATTGTCTCTGCAAAAATTTAGGGGCATCAAGTGAAACAAGGAGGTGACATCTAAAACCAAATGAATTATTTAAACCATGGAGATCATCATCTTAGGACATTCTGGATCTTGAAAATCATGTTTGTTCAAAAGTAACTGGACTGAATCCCAAGAGAAAAAGAACAAACAAGAAATGTTTCAAATGACAAAACTTCTGGCTCACAAAGTCCCTGAACCTCTAGTGACTGGGACAGGATTCTGGAGTATTGACACTTCCCTGGGCACTGTCTGAGGACAACAATCAAGTGAGTGGGCACTGGACTGGCTGACCAGGTACAGCCATTTTCACTGTCACTGAGACACAGGATGTCTCAACATATTTCTGCAAATCAGCAGAAGGCTTTTTTTCCTGACCACTGGGTTTACGCTCACAAACTTTACAGTTTTGACAAATCAACATTCACCAGGGAAAATTCTCCTCAAAAGAAATAATCTAACCCATACACAGAAACTTTAATGTTTAGGCTGTACATTCTAGCCCTCTTGAGCTATGCCTGTACCAGTAAGTAAAATATTTTTTATTTTATGTTTCTTTCAGATGGACATGATTATATGATCATTTGAAAACTCTCAGAAACTGATTATTTAGAGCAATATAGAATTTTGCCACTCTGTGGCGCCAGATAATTAAAAAGAGGTTGAACTTTTAAAGGGAAGCCATGGATCTTCTCATAAACTATAGTTTTCCTAAGTTAAAAAAGCCTTTATTAGTAAGTGAAGTAACTCCAGATTCTTCCATCCAAAGGCACAAAGCACAAATCCTAGAGGTTATTTAGATAAAATGCCACTTTTCTGTCACTGAAAGACAAGTCATAGCCTTGAAAAAGAAACACTTTAAGTCATCTCATAATAATAATAATTGAACAGGAATGATCTTTCTCCCTTCCTTTCCTCCACTTAAATGATACCTTAAAAGTTTTCTGTCAAGAAAGATACTTTTAAATTAATTTGGCTGTCACCTGAAAATGATAAATTTATTTATATCACAGTTTTGTAATTGCAACTAGTGTAAAAAATGGGAACCTTCTTCTCTGTTGCAAATATATATGTTACCTTTTCAAAGAATCTACACAAAAACGAACCTACAGAAGACGCTGTATGATCTAAGATTTTAGAATCACAAGATGTTTCCTGGCATACATGTCCAACTGTAGACACACCACTGAAATACCTAAACTTAAATGGTTTCAATATTTATCTGTGTGAGAAAAGACCAGAAAAAGCTCCTTTTGTCATGAAGGGGTAAGGTCCTGGTCCAGCACATCAGAATGACGTTCTTCATACGCAGAAAAGTCTCATAAACGCAAAATTTTACATTCTAGTTGCAGATATGATGACAACTTGATCATCTCTGGAATGAAGCTGGTGGCAATTTTTGGATTAGCTTTCACACCCTAGAGCAGAAGTTTTGCAATACAATGTTCATAATACTTTTTAACAGATGAGGTTATTGTTTAACAAGATGACCAGAAACTTAGAACTTACTTTCTTGCATTTAGTCAATTACAGACACTTAAAATTTGCAACATCTTCAGCCCATGTGGAGGCTAATATTTAAAAGTCACATTGCAGAGAGAAATATTTTTTAATGTTCTGACTTTGTTTCACTTCTGCAGAGAGCCAGCTAACAAATGATCACTCCAAAGTGCAAATACCTTGCAGTTTCTTTCTACAATGTACTGTGTATCAGTTTTTGCCTTTCTCCACATATTTTCAGGAATGTGTGCATACTTATTACTGCTTGTATGTACCTTCCATCAGCAACAACAGTAAGGAGGAAGAACTCTCTTCCTGAATCTGTGCTTACATGTACAATAGTTTCTGTGTCTTTGCCCAGAAGATTTATGGCTTTCCCCCTTGCTTTCTATTTACAAAATAAAATTGTAGTTTGTATTTTTGTATTTTGTTCTATGCATCCCAGTTGTTCTACCTTGTAATTCTATTCCCTTCAGTAATGGAACACAGATTTTAGCCACCTCTGCATCACAGCTAAGGGCAGTTGAGAGAAAATCCTGAAGATCCCTATTCCTTCTTCTGTATCAATATTGAGAGCTCCATCACTGCAGGGCATTTTTATTACTGAGAGGGCAGTGAAGATGTCAATCCACCAGACAAACTGCAAGAAACCCTCGTGGAGCGAGCAGGCTTTGCTCTCCCTCTTGCGGTCCGAGCACGTCATTCCCGCAGCCTCCCCCAGCTCTGTCACTCTGGATCCAAGGGCTTGGGACTATCCCGAGAGAGCGAGCGTGTCGCTATTCGAGGAAACGATACGGACAAAGTTTTCATTGAACGCCAGGGCTGAATAATTTTGTATAGCACTCATTAGGAACCTGATGATGATTTTGATTCTTTTGGCTAAATCTTGTAATCCAAAGAAAGGGTTTTTTCACCTCATGTGTTTTTAATGCAGCCAACACTCTATGCAGGAGGTCTCGGCTGGAACACAATGCACTCCTTGCTAAAAACCAAGTGTGTTTTTCACACTCTTTTCAGCGACCAGTGTTTAAAAAATACACGAAGCACTTAGGAAAGTACCAGCAAATGAAACTGCTTCAGTGAAGTTGTTTGGATACTCTAAGGTCACTGCAAGCGGGTGGAAAATTGGAGCCTGTACTGAACTAAATAGGAAAAAATGAAATTGTGTGTATAACCAGATGGGGAATATTTGAGCTTCTAAGACCTGGGTTTTATTTTTTTTTTTCCAAAAGAAAAAACTGCACTTTAAATGACTCACAGATGTGAACAAGCAGTTTACTCTGCACACCTACATTATAAATAACCCCCAGAGGAATGGTGCAGTGTGGTTTGTTTATGCACCAGAAGAGTCTGTGAAATATTTTGCCTCCATAAATCATAATCCAAACAAAATAGAATCCTTAAATCTGAGTCCAAATGAACGTGTATAAGGAAGATTCCTCTACGTGCCAGGCAACACACTAATTACTTCTTCCAGATACTTTGTAATACTTCAGTCAGTCCTCTGGAAGAGACAGAGACGGCTGGTTGCCCGAGATGTACCCTCAGCCCTTTTCAGCCGGAGGGGACCAAGAGCCTGCTGCCTGCACGACTCAGCAGCACATGCACCTGCTGCTTTATCCCGGCTGGAACTCAAATGCAAAGTGGGTTGTTACCTATCGGATAGGGCAGCTCAGCGACACCCATTTAGACCGTAATATCCCCAGCATTGCCCCGGGGACCGCACGGTTCCAACCCTCCGGTATGTACTTGACAAATGACCTTTCACAAGACGTGTAATTTCAATTACATGAGCTCCAATGCTGGAGCCGAGGAACTGCAGAGCAAGCGGAATGCTTCTTCCTAACATCGTCTCCGAAACTAAGAGGAAAAATTCCTAATTCACAAAGGAACTTTAAAAACAGCGATGGGAAATGGGCAGGCCGTCTCTTCCTGGGACCCCTCCGCCAGCCTTGCCCTCGAAGCCCTCCAGCCTCCAGCCGGGTTCCATCGTCCGCTCCCGGGGACGCCGTCGGGGCCGGAGCACGCGGGGACTGGCCCCGGCCCCGAGAGCGCATCCCGCCGGCAGCGCCAGCCCGGGACGGGCCCCGGCCCCGAGAGCGCATCCCGCCGGCAGCGCCAGCCCGGGACGGGCCCCGGCTCCGGGCCGCTCCTCCCGCCAGCTGCCGGGGCCGCAGGGCCGCGCAAGCCCCGCCCGGGCCCCCGCCGGGGGCGGCCCCGCTGCTCAGTGGCCGCCCGGGCCGTCGCTCAGGCGGCCGCGCCGCTCGCCCGGGGATGGTGGGGCGGGCGCCGAGGGGCGCGGGCAGCGCCCACAGCCCGGACGGCGCCCGGCGCGGCGAGCCACGGCCGGCCAGGTCTGACCTCCCTTTCCTTGCCCCCTTCCCTCCCTTCGCGAGCGGGCAGCGCCCGGGCCGGCCCCGGCCCTTCCCGGCGGGGGTCGGTCCCGGCGGCGGGGCGCGGCGGGACAGCCGGCGCGGTGCCCCCGGTGACACCGGCGGGCGGCGGGTGGCGGAGGGTGATGCTGGGTCACATCCCCGCGGGGTGTCGGGTCACGGCAGGACTCCGGGCTGTCCCCAGGCGGTGTCCCCGCGGCTGGGGACTGGCGTGCCTGAGGTCCCGTAAGGTCCAGGCTCCGCTTTTCCCGTTGGCGGTGCCCATGCCACATCCCTACCGTCCTCCCGAATATAGAAGAGCGAGGAGAACACAACTCCCAAACAAACGTGCAAAACTGCGATACTTTTGAGATACCTACACGGCTAGCTTTCAGAATTTCAAGAAATTAAATTGGGATGTAGTGTGGTGTCACACTGCGACTTAAAACTTGCTGTCATCAGGAAAAGGACATTAAATAATCTTGTGTGCTTTAATCTTGTTTGCTGCACGCATTTGACACTGGGCAGCCGAGCAGGCAGCAATGAGCTGGGAGGAGGCAGCCTGGCTCCTGAAATCGGGGTTTGTGGGGGTCTGTGCACGGGGCTGGAGCAGGCAAGCACCCACTGACTGCGTCACTTCATGGGAACAACCTCATCAATACCTAGGAAGCTGCAGAAAAAGCATTCCTACATCAGATTTTGAAGGAAGTTTTAAATAGTGCAGGCAACAGTTTGTTTGAGCATTGGATTATGCAAAATGAGTCAAATGGAAAATAAAGTGACCAGTGTTTGGAGGTGAGTAAGGGCCTTGGCCAGCAACAAACCTGAGAATGACTTCCTTGATTCCTACACAGGTCCACTTTGTGTCTCATCATTTCCCTTCTCCAGTCCAATCTTTATGGCACCAAAAATATTTATAAGTGCTGAGTTTGGGTGAAAAGATGGAAGAAATGGACTTGAAATTCAAGAGGTATGGTCCAAATGCATTTAGGCCAGTAAATATTTCAGGATGGTGAAGGGAATTCTCTATGTACTGCACAAACCCATGCCTGTTGAAAGAAAAGAACTTTCCAAACTTTCTCCAGCAGAGAAAGGACATCCAGAACATACGGACAGAATATGAAGCGTTTAGTTAAACACTGCATTTTGTTAAAAACAGAGGAAAACACTGACAATGTGATAAGGAATATGTAATTTTTTTTAACACGCTTCAAAAAGGTAGAACATTGTTCCCTCCCCCCTGAAATGTATTTTGATAATTTTCAAGCAGACAGCAAAGAAAAGGAAATTATATCAATCCCTTTGGGAAGAATGTGACATTCTGACTTCTTGAAGCCTAGAAAGAGGTTTATAAACTTAAAAAATGAAAAAGACAAATTTAATCTTTCCAGACTTGTCAAACTTGTCTCAATTAATTGTTGATGACATAATTAGAACTTAAGGCTTTAATGTGTGCTTTTTTAGTTTACTTTTCAAAAGATTTAACTTTTTAAGGCTCAGGAGAAGCGGAGGGCTTTGCGGTGGGAACGGGAGCAGGAAGAAGGGGCGGGCTTTGTGTAGGTTTGAGTGCTGATTCAGAGTACTCTATTAAGCCAAGAGAAGATGAACTCATTTTTATCCTCCCTTGGGGAATCAGACAAGAAACAGGAAGTCATTGATTCTAAGTAAGATCATTCACTCTGCAAGTGTAAACAGTGCGTTATGTGCCTGTAAATATTTCCAGAACCCACTGGCTTGTTGGAAAATACAAAATAAATTATGACAATCTCTAGCAAAGAACCCACAATAAAAAGTTATTTTCAATCTTTTTATCCATAATGTTTATGCAGTGGAATATTAATGAGTTTGGACATTGGGAAACTACTTGGCTGGACACACTGTTCACTGACAGAAATCCATCTACTCAAATGTTTTGTCTGTTGAAAGACAAACATTTTTAACTCCACCCTGTAATATTGCACCCTATCAAAAAGCAAAAGTTCTTTCATTACTTGACCCGTTTGTGTTTTCACGGCCACAAACACTGAAATATCCCACTGTTAACCAGATGTTGGCCTCGTCCATTTCTGTTTTATGTAGCTGCAATTAGTTAAAAAGGAAAATCCTAAAATATCCTAAATAGTCTAATAACATGTTGCCACTCTTCATTACTTAGGAGACCTGAATTCAGATAAATCTGCAGCTGAAAATACTTCTCCCCTCCAAAATAGGAGAAGCTGCTGCTTGGCAGTGGCACCTTCCTCCCTTGAACAGGGGGATTCTGGACAAGCAGAGAGGATCATGGATTAGGGAAAGGACAACAGTGAGCAGCTTGCTTCCCTGACAGTCCAGGGAATTTTCTGCTAAGCTTAAAAGGAGAATGGCAAAAAACACCAGAGGTGTCTCGGTCACCAAGGAGGACTGCAGTTGAAATGCTTGTCTTTAGAATGTGGGTGTTGTAGGATCAGCTTAGGAAACTATTTTAATAATGTACTTACATCCTAGTGATTCCCTGGGGATTCCTGAGTGGGAGATTCCTGAAAAAGGATAGTTGTAACCTCTGGCTTAGCAGTTTGAATCCCAGCCTGCAGGACCAAAGGAAGAAAGAGCAAAACATGGAGCAGTTACCCTCAGACAAGTGATTGTGGCAAAATGTTACAAACCACAGTTTTTCTTTCCTAGTTTTCCTTCTAAATTAAGGTATGGAATGAAAGAAACAAGGAGTCTAGGGTATGGGAAAGGAAAGAAAGTTTTGAGCCAGGGTTTTTCACCTGCTTAGTTAAAATGAATTTGAGAGTCACATGAGACATGGGAATTTAGAAGAGAAATAGAAAATATCACTGTAGCAAAGAAAAGTGAAGGACTTCGATCTGTCTTGTGGTGCTTTTCCTTTTTTCTTCCTGTTGTCAAAAACAATGGAGAAGATAAATTCATAGGTGTTGGGTCTCCAGCTGAGGTGTTTCAGGTGGGGCTGCCTCTTCCAATGCAGAGAGGAAGGGAAGTGCTTGAAGCTGGGCTTCTGCAGGCCTGGGACAGTCATGGGAGGGGGGCTCTCTGTGGAGTCACTTACTCATCCATGCTGTGTCAGGACTGGCAGTGTGGAGATCTGTATTAGCCTTAATCTTCCTGTATCAGCCTCCTTCATCACACTGAAAACAGTGGCTACTTGCCTCTCCTCATCCATGTCCCACTGCTCAGGTGACAAACATGCAGTATAACATTATGACTTGTAGTTCTTTCTTTGTTGTGATATTCCAGTGGCCTTCCACTGAATGTTATTTTTTACATGTTTATTATTTTTGAGATAAATTGGATACTTAGGAGCTATTCAGGCTTTATTTTCAAAGCCAAACCTAAGTGTCCAGAACCCTGAAAAGGCCAGGCCTTTACTTAGCAAGGGAATTTTGGACTGAATGGTTACATTCAGCCATCCACTTACTTTATTAAACTGTCTACAAATACTTGGAATACAACAGAGCCCAGTCCTTCTGCTTACACACAGATGATTTTCTTGGCTTCTCAGACTCAGACCATGATGAGCCAGCTCTCATCCTGAATCATTTTTCCAGAAATGCTTGTCCAGAAGGGCACTGAGGCTAATTTCCAGAAGGCATGAGCAGTTAAATGTGGATAAAGCACAAAGTTGAGACTGAAACATGCCTCAACCAGGATGTCCTGAGACCTGAAACAGCTAATGCAAAAAGATTGGTTTTCATGTGGGGGGTCCATTAGAGACCATTTGCTCACCCACCTTCACATTTGGAATCAGAAACTTCCATCTTGTTAAGGATATTGAATTTTAAAGGCAATTTGATTAAGCAGAATTTTAAAGGACTTTTAAAAGAGTGGTCTGCTAAACATTTAACTTGCATAAAACCAAATGTGCTACTAACTCACAGGCAGTTACATCTATATAACATTTGCTAAGCAAAAGCTCAGTTCCCTGAGTAAGAAAGGATAAATGCAGTTACTGAAGATTAAAATGTGAGATGTGTCTCTGCTTATCAAGGAAAAATAACTGCAGCCATAGGGTAATTGAAGAAATTAAAATACAATAAACCTAAATATTATCAACATAGATTTCAGAACTTGATAGTTATGAAAAGGGCCTCAGAAAACTAACATACTTTTACCATATTTTATGAAACTGTACTTGTGTAAAATTTGGGGGCATTCTTTAGATTTATATAAAATAGGTTAGTATGCATATTAAAATAAAGTCAGACATTAAATGCAGACTGAATTTGACATGGGGATTTTTTCCCTTTCTTTTTCCAGCATAAATATGGCTGAACTTTCAGAGCCAGAAGGTACTGTAAACTGGAAGGAAAGATGTTTAACTTTGGAGTCACAGTTAATGAAATTTCGTCTCCAGGCAAGCAAGATCAGAGAACTGTTAGCAGAAAAGGTAGGTCTCATGGGATGAATTTTAATGATGTATAAATTATTTTATTTTATTATGGGGGTCGATCACAAGTCATGGTTTGGGATTACAAGTACTGAGTTTTTTTCAGAAGGGCAAAAATAGCTTTTTACAACAAAATATATGGAAACTATGTATGTTTAATGCTGTGAAAGAATTTTACACATCAGAATTGCCAGCAAGAAATGTTCATTTTCAAGTAAGAGCACACTGGCAACTCTCCTGCAGAAAAAATATGTATCCAGTAATCACTTCTACAACACTGAATAATATTTAACACATTTATTAAGTATTTGAGATGTGATTTAAGACACAGAAATCATCACAGAGAAAATCCAGAAGTATTAAGTTCCCCAGTATTCTTTAATGTATCATATAATTTACCAGACTTCATTTTCTTATAAGAAGAAATCTCCAACATGGCTTATCATTTGAGTCTCTGGTTCCAGAAAGTTGAAAAGTATTGCATAATTTAATTTGAAAAATATTGTTTAAATATTTACTTTATTTTTCAGTGGAGAAACATTTCACTTGGCATATTCAAATGTGTGTATCCCAACAGTCAGTTTTCATTGAGCCCGTATCTGAAATATAAAATCCCCACCATTTTATTTACCTGATATTATTTTGACAGAACAAGGCAATTAAAAGAGTACAAGAGACAAAGGATCTTAGAGATTTATTGTAACTATGTCATCATTAAGACTCACTTCAGTGAATTTCTAATTAAAATGTTTTATTTTAGTAACTCTTGTATGAGCTAAATTTTCCATCTATTGCTCCCCCTAAAGAAAAATAAAATTAAGATAACTTGATAGTATGTAAGTGAAAATACTTTTATTTTTCACATGTAAGTTAATTGTTCTTCTCTGTGGATTTATCCATTCTCCCTTTGAAACCATAAATACATTTGATCTCCACATTTAGTCCTCTGGGAATCATTCCCACTTTACTATGTTTTGGTGGGGGCAAGAACTAAATAGTATTAAAGCAGGAAGAAACATATTTTTGTATTTACCAAGAACTCTGGATGATGTACAAAGTTCCAGATGTGTTCCAGTCCTTTCCTAATAATGCTTAACATTGTTTTCCTTGACAGCTAAATTAAAATTGACAATTGAGAATGTTTCCATGGAGATACCTATCTTAATTCCAGGATCTTACTCAAAGTCCTTTATATCCCTATGTGTCATCTATTGTTTTATTGACTGTCCACTAAATCTTGCTTGTCAGAAAGCTTCTCTTATCCTGAATAACAAAACACCACCAAACACTTTGCCACTTCACTGCTCAGTGTCTGTTACCAAATGTCTCCCTTGAACATCAATGAGCCCTCAAGAGATCTCTGCAGATCTCCCCTGATAGCTGCTGGTCACTGCAGCAAGTAACCAAAAATGTGCTATTTTTATTCAGCCCTTTTTGTAATTCATGAGGGACATTTCCTCCTAACCAATGGGTTTTTATTTCCTTGAAACACTTTGCAAAATTCAAATAGTTCTAATAACCAGACCCTCCCTATCTTCAGCCTTAGTGATCCCCTCAAACTTCTTAGATTTCTAAGCAAACACCTCTCTTTTTAAGGGCCACTTTAACTTTTTCTTTACCTATAATACTTATCCACATGCACCCTAATTTTGCTGTTACATTTTCTACTACTTTACTTACTACAGACATCAGACTTACAGATCAAGAGTTGGTTCAACTATGTCATCCAGTTCTTAATTGAATAAAATTTGGCAATTTATTACTATTAATTTCATCTATTCATGGCCTTATTTGTTCTATGAAGGCACTTGACCTCAGTTTGAGATGGAAAAAAATGGAATAAAGAAATATAGTATTTTCTGCATTAGACTTATTTTCATTAAGTAGGCATGAAAATTTACAGCAGTGTAAAACAACTTCTAATAAAAAACTTTTTTCATAATATCAAATTCCACTGAAATTGTATACTTACAGTTAGTACTCCAAATAGTTCTGCTTTGGCCTAACTAAAAATATTGCTGTTAGAACACAGTGTGGTTGAAAACTCTTAATTTTCTCCTAATCCTGCAACTTTTCTGTATGGCAAACTCTTATTGAAGAGGTATTGCAGAATATTAGGTTTGGGAAGAATAACGAACCATGCAAATGCCATCCTTTGAAATTTCATTTAAGAATTTAAAAACAAAAGAAGTTAAAAAAGGAAAACTACCTGTGCCTTTCATTGTAGTTAGCAAAGCTCAGAGATGAGCAAGTTATTATCATCAGTCTTGGGAGAGAATATCCATCCAAGAGTACCAGCCCTGCTGCTGTAACACTCAGCAGATCATGGGATGCTCACACAGTCACAGCTGTTAGATCAGGAGTATCTGTTCTGTCTCTTTACCCCATCTGGATCACTGCATTTTGGGGTGGAAAGTGACTAAACACTGGACATGACATTCCTGACAACCTTCTAGCAGCCATTACTACCAAGTTTTATGCACTGCTGCTGATTGTAGTTTTGGTAACCAAAAAGTTAAGATTCATGAACAGTACTTCACAAAATTATATAAGTTTTAAGAAAGATTTTAGAAATTCGAATGCTTGATATTTGACTTTTCACTTTTTTCATTTACAGTTTGCATTTACAGGCTCTTAACTGCTAGAAATATCCTCTTAAATTAATAGCAATATATGCATAACCATATAATTTCAAATATCAACACAAAAAACCCAAACAAACAAAACAAGATGGATAAAACCACAACTCTTCAGCACTGTGCTCAAAATAAAGTATTCAAAGTCAAATTCAGCTCTCATCTGTGAGAAATATGACTCTCAAATAGATAAAAAACTTCAGAATTTATGTTACTGCCCTCTTGTTTTAGTTTGCCTTACCTTTCTCAGAAATTTTAGAAAAAGCAAAGTGATTACAGGAGTTACATGAGAGAAACATTTTCTGTTGAAGACCACAGGTCCAACAAGTATTCAGTTGGGCAAATTCGACATAATACTCTCCAGAGCAGAGCATTAGCAGACTTCTTGAAAAATTATCTTTCTCCTTATAGTGCCACTTTGACTTTTAATATGAATCTTTCACTCATAAACTGGAATTCAGCTGGGACATGTATCAAAGTCTGGTCAGAGCATAATAAGATTTTATCATATTCATCTGCAAATTTAGAAATTTGGCACAACTCAAAAGCAACCATTTTCAAAATGGGCAATAAAATCTTTGCATGTATTTCTGAGTTGATTTCATTTGCCAATAACTCAGTGGTTATTTTTTCACGTTTTAATTTTTGAAATTATACTGACAGCTCTCAGTATTGGTTAAAGGAAAGATAAAATCCCACTAGTTTGAAATTGAACTGTGTGGGATTGTTACTCAAAAATATATTTGGGAAATAGGAAAGGGAGTAATGAAGACCCAATTTGCCAGGTGTTGACAGTCATGCTGATACTAATGACAAAATAATAAAGCAGCTGATATCAGGCTTTATAGGTACTTTCTGGACTTGTTACTTGTTATAGAATGAAACACATTGGCAAATGTGTCAGAAATAATTCTCACCCTTACTTTGATTAGCACAGGCCTTTATTTGTGGTTTTGTTTACAATCATCTCTACTCTATGAAATGTGTACTGAAACATTGAACAATAGCAGCAGACAGTGTTCCACTTCAAAGCAGCAACAAAATCACAGCACTGCGGTGTGACAGACGTAAAACCCTGTGGGTATTATACAATGTAATTGTTGTAGAAAACAGAATGATACTGTGACAAAAACAGGAAGATAAGAGAAATGGATTGGTGGTAATTCTCCAGCCTTGCTCTTCTGCCTGTGTTTGAGAGGTATCTCTGCAAGACAGTATCAGGGAAAGGAATTTACATCCTATCACCCCATGTGTATGATTTGCCAGAAACTGCCATTGGGTTCTTCCTCCTGTACTTGTTGTATAATTTAGTCTAGAATCAGATTTAAATAAGGGATGTCTTGAATCATTTCCATTTCCAATAGTTGTGAGCTGTGTGAGCCCATAAATGTATTCAGGCTGGATTAACTGAAATACTTTTCTTTTACACGAGAAATCAAATATCTTTGCAAAGTTATTTTATTTAAATGGCACCCCTGCAAATAAATGAAGAATTAACATGAGAAGTCTATTATTCTAACAGAAGTGTTGTGATTCAGAAAAACAAACTATTGACTGTGTTCTGTAAATTTAGGAAGTAGTCATCCTTGAAACTCAGCTGAGGAGTTTGAGAAATTTGCATTGTAAATGTGTTGCAGCAGTACAGCTACCAGAGCTTTAATTTTTTTACTGAACTTGAGGAGAAGAGAGAGAAGCAAGGCAATATACAGCATTTTCAGAAAACTTAATCCATTCTCTGTTGTTTGTTTTTAATATTTTTTCATTTTGCCAAGTAAAGTCTATATTTATAAATCTAACATGCAAAGAAAGAAACCTTGTTGAAGTTTGAAGCAGAAGCTGCTGCTGTAAGTGGGAGAGGTCTTTACAGGAATTTAAGGAATGATGTTAGAAAGTATCCTAGTAAGCCAAATTTAGGATGGCTGTGGAACTGAGCTTTAAGCAGAAACCTGTATTTTAATGCAGCTCGAGTCTTACGTATGTGGAGAGTTTACAAAAAAACCCTTTGTTAAGTAAAAAATTACATGTTTCTACTGCAAGTTTAGCTTCCAGATGGCATTTCAAGTCACAGGAAAAGTTGGTGACCTTCATTCTTTTCCCAGTAAGTGCATTTTTCACCTACAATATGCATGCAACATAAGGTATAAAGTTGATGTTCTTCCTACCACTAAAAAATCATTTTAGTAGGGGAACTACATAGCTGTGTTAAATTCTCACTTGGGCAGCCTCCACTGAATTTCATCAGACCCCATAAGGACTGAATACGGCACTAACCCAACTGCTGTGTTATGGGCTGTCCAGTAATACTCAAGTTTCCTATGAATGTCTCCAAGTTTGTTTCCTGCAGTGTTGAGGGTCATTATGTTATGCTTTAAGTGGTTTTCAACAAATATAAATGATTATGAGAGAGAATTCTTTTCATATGTTTGTTGTTTTAACCTTCCACTTGTATATCCTCTGTATACATGCTCAGCTAGCAATGAGTGTGTACATCACAAATGTGATATTATTTATGCTTTCTGAACAGATTATGAAAATTGAATGATAATAAATTTTTAGACTAATTACTATTTTCAGTATATTCCAAAGCTTAAAGCATTTTGAACTTTGTCTTACAAACCAACAGCTAAATCCATATCCCACTGTATTTTTTATTCCTTTCACAGTCCTATTTATGGCATGTCATTTGACATTTGAAAATGAAGCAGATGCAGTCTGTTTTGTTATCTCTGGCATGGCAATTTCATGTTTAATGTTTTTGGAGGAAAAGTCAGTAACTCGTTGGACTTACGCAGTTATTGCCAATATAAAAATTGTAAAAAAGCACAATGAGTATTTCCATTTGCAATCAAAGGATTATGAAGGGTAAAGGGGAGCAGAACACAATTGAACAAAAATTATTCAGATGAAGGTTATTTTTCAGTATTTACTTGTCTTTAAAAATTTTTCTCATCATGAGGAATAATACAGTTGCAGTTAGGAAGGTACAAATAGGAGAAAGCAGGGAGAGTTAAGGAGAATAAAAGTTTATATAAATAGAGTAGTAGGTTTGTTTACACCTTTTTAATACCTACCTTAGAGTTTCATTATTATTCCTTGTCTGTTATTAAGTTTATGCTATGCCTTTTTAAAATGGTGGAGCTTTTTTTTGTTTTGTAGTTTTTGTACATCTTAAGACGACATTCTTTCTAAGGAGGTTCCAAATGGAAAAAAAAAAAGAGAACTCAGGAAGCAATAAATTAGTTGTTCTTGTAGAGGCATGGCTGGGTAATGGCATGAAGAACACAGCCTTTGCTGTGAGGCCAGAGGATTAATATCTCCTGTCTGGCAGTATTCACTTCTGTTCCAGCCCACCTAACACGGGGAAGTCGATAGAAGTTGTGGAAACAGCGATAGTGGGTCCTTAGCCAATCTAATAGTTGTTCAGCGTTTCACTTATAGGATCGACAAAATTTTGTTCCCCATTTTTGATGGTGAGAACTCTTTTTGCTCATTCAATTTTCATTTCCCTGGGAGTGGACCTTCTTGGTTTAAATACCTGTTGTCTTGTCTTTTAAGTGCAACATGCTGCCATATATATATTTCTGGAATCTCTTGCTCCTTTATCATGGGTTTCCAAAGTGTCCTATACACTTCAGTGGCATGAATAAATTCAGTTTCAGTCAAGTTTTCTTTTTTGGATATGTTGGTTGTGAGTGGTACCTTTGTTTCCCAATCCATCACCTCTCAAGCAGTGGCACATCCTGGTTCAGGAGGACGCTCATGTTTCAGCTCTAATCAGAACCCACAGTTCAGGGAGACACAGGTAGCAGAATTTCCACAATTGCAGTACAGCCATCAGTACAAAACAAAGCAGATGAACGTATTCTTGATATATGTTTGTTTTTTTCATGTTAAGCACTGTGTGAGACTTCTTTTTCCTTGCCTGCCAAAGGGCTTTAGTACCTTCTTCCCTCTCGCTGAACAATATCTCCACTATTTTCAAGATTTTGAATGCTCTGATAATGTCTGTGCTAAGAGTGGCCATCTACCTAATTTGTGTTTGATTGTGTGTCTGCAATTTAACTATCAGGATAAGATCTGAGTTGGGAAAGATGACTACCAGAAAGAGGAAATTTCCTAGTGTTTTACCAGGCTTAGGAAAGTTCTGTGACTGACACTGGGAAAAGCACAGTTACTGAGCCAGCATTACCTGTGGCTCAATTGTCCTTCACTACACTGCCTCCTCAAATCCCACTGCTGAATTTAACTTTTAAAAATCTGTATGTTTGCTGGCAGCTGTCCTAGACTACCAGTTCTGGAAAAGTTCCCTCTCTGGGCTTTTCTGTTTTATATTTTTAAGTTATATAATTTCCCAAAGAAGTAATTAATTTGACTACAATGAACTCAACTCATATGTGAAAGATTGTTTTTTGATATGTACTTTTCACTCATTTAATGACCACCAGAAAACCTTTTGAGCTAAATAATTCTTAAAGTCATGTTTAATTATTGAAAAGAACTTGAAAGAAGTAAAATAACTCAGTAGTCTAATCAAGGAGAGCAATAGAAATTTTGAGCCTGTGTTTTTTTCATTTTGGAAACTGAGAAAATAGAGACTGATAATTTTTGGAGGTTTCATTTTGTTCTAAGGAAAGGCTTTTGTGCTAAGCACAGTTCATAGGAATTTGATGAATTGCTAAAAAGGAGAAGTAAGAGAGGCTTGCAATTAAGAAGTGACTTTTGCCTACCTAGGAGAGCAGTGCCAGAAGTTCTGTAGTTAGAAGTGAACAGGATTGCAGTTCTGCACATGCAGATTGTAGAACTGCTGGTCATCTGCAGAAGTGGTGTGTGTCTGTGGGGTGTGTACATATATCTGTGCACATAGATTCAACTCTGACATCAAAGAATCAAATTGTTTTTACCCTTCCTACATTTGTCTGACAAAGTAAAAAGGAATTGGTTAGATGGCAAATTTGCAGATGAATGGTTGACAGTGCTTTGTTCATGAGAAGAATTGTAGCCTTTTACCTGTTAATTGGTATTAAAAATGAAGAAGATGGGAGAAGAAAAACCATGGGTGAGCGTTAAAAAGTGGCAGCTTGCAAACTGCCAGGTTGTGAGCCTAAGCTGTGTTGCAGTAGTCATGACCTAGGGAAGCATTCAGGTGAGATCTAAAGGAAATAAAAGGCTGTAGTTTTCTGAATTTAATCCACGTGACTAATTCTTTATCTGAATTTTTTTCATGTAGGAAACAATAACAAACCATAAAATTTCATATACAATACATGCTTGCTCTGTAAGTAGCCTAAGGAACATTTGAGCCCCATTGTTACTTAGCCCTTTTGGGGAGATCTGTGGCAAAAAAGATTAGGTTCAGAAAGCACTTCTTCATTTTGAGGACTAAAAAACTGAGTAATAGGCTTCATATTGTTCTAGGGAAAATCCATTGTGCCAAAATACAAATTTTTTACTGAAGGCATACTTAATTTTATAAATGCAGGTGGGTCTGAAGTATCATTTCCTAGATTATATAACAAAATGGATTTCTGCTAGTAAGTTAAATGCAAAGCTGTTCAATTAAAGATAAATCTCTCTAATTATTGTGTTCCCTTTGGAATAAAAAAATCAGTCAATAAAGAACAAAGTATTTCTTCCCCAAGGCATGTGCTAATTCCTTCTTTACAAATGATCTTCTTGTTTATTTTTCTTGTGAAATGTTAGTATATCTATTTTAAATCTCTTTTCTTTAGTTGTTTTGTCTATCTGGCTTAATTAGGTCATATTTAAAGTTCATTGTAGCTTATAAAGATCTACCACTGCCCTTATAGAGAATACATAATACATAGAAATGTCAAGGCAGAAGGAATAATGTTGGAAAATATGGATGGAACATACCTAGTCAGGTTTTTAATAAATGAGTTACAGAACTAGGAGGAATATTACTGTATTTTCCTAAGCTAAACAACTAGAAGAGAGGGCTTTTTGTAAAAAGAGTAAGTCATGCTTCTAGAACAGTTTTACCATTGCTTTTAACTAAAAAATATGTGCAAGGCTTTATATGATTTGGCACAGCATATTGTAAAACATGAAAACTGGGTGTCATCAAAGTCATTGAGAAGCAGATTACTTGCTTTTAAGAAGTACTAACTTTTCTTCTGGAAATGCAGAGATTTGTTAAAATATTTGGTCTAAACATAGGAATATAGAGTAAAAATGGGAAATCTTGGTTAGATGTAGTAGATGGCAGGCATAATCTCAAATCATTTATAAATTTACCAAGCAGCAAACACACACAAAAAACCTCCCCAGATCTTTTGTCTTCGTAGCTTCTATTAGAAGGCACTTCTAAAATCTTTTTTACTCAATGTGAAAAATGAGTGTGGTCTAGCTGCCAGGCTCTGTGTATTCATCACCTGTTTACATCTACTGGCACCTCTGAAAGACAGTTGGAGGTAGGTTTATCCCTCAATTGCTTCTCCTATTTATTTATAGAAGCAACAATATACCCATGTCTCTGGTTTTGGTAAGTCCTGTGTGATCTGAGAACTGGTAGTTCACTGTATCTAAAAATGGGCAGATTTACTGCTTTTTTTTTAGTTTGGGCTTTTTTTTCAGATGATGAAGTTTTGAAAGGTTTAAGTGCAAGGAAAACAACAGACTCTAAACATATTATTCTCAGATCACTAGAAGTTCTGCATTTCATCAACAGACAAATTGTTCATAAACATTAGGTTTTACCTCATTTTTCCTTTTTAAAAACTTTGACCTATCATCAACATGTTTGGAAAGGCATACAGAGGAGTGATGCTTTCTTTTTGTTCATAACTGGTTGTATTTTTTCCTAAATGTATTTCAAAAAATCTATGTGATACAACTGTATTGTTTATAATACTAAAAACTAGGAGACACTATATTATACACTGATTATAATGTGAATTTCAAACATGAATGGGATAAATTATGTTGAATATTGACTTGGGTAAAAAATAGGAGTTTGTTCCTATACATCACAAACATTTTTCAGATTTCAAGAAGAAACTAACTATAACAATTTTCAATTTAAAATAAAATGTTCCCTTTAAAATTGTTAAAAAGCTATTTCAAGTAACAAGAAAGTTATAATTTTAATGCTGTAATTTCTCTCTACTACACACTTCAGGAATAATGATCTCTATATATATGTGCAGAAATGAAAGTCTATATACACATATATGCATGCAAAAGGCATATTTTTGAAATTTGTGAGTGATGACTTTTGAGTTTATACCCTTTGCTAATTTCATGTAATATGTGCTTTAATCAAATGAAAATTTCTTTACTTGCACAAAAATGGATGTATGTTCAACATTTCTGAATACAGCCAAGAAACTTCCAGGTGACCCTTTGAGGAGGAATCACGTTATGATTTGCCTTTGTATTGTACAAAATTCCTAGTGACTGTGTGTTGTACTTCAATGTCCAGACCTCCAAGGCAGTACACCTCTGTTTTTATTGCTGCCATGTTTCTTCAAAGCATTCACTATTTATTCACATGTGGCATTTCTCTGTTCATTGTTTGAACAAAAATAGCTCAATTTGATGAGCGTCAGATGTAGAGTAGTTATTTCCTTACTAAGTTTAAAACCAAATCTGTTTCTAACAATAGAAACTGTTTTCTATAATTCATTAATTGATGCAGCATGCACTAATCTGTTTTCTGGAAATTGTAAGAGGATTTTTCACTTAAAGACAGAAGGAGAAAGTGCAGGGTAAAGTACCATCTGTTCTTCTGTACCTGTGTTCTTTAGTCAACATGCATCTATATTTTGTATAATTAAGACTGTAAAATAAAAACCAGCATAGATTATGACAGGACATCTCTGAATTCTTACTGAATTTGCACAAATCCAATGTGGGTGACAAGAACAATTCCTTACAAGAGGTGTGTTGAACTGGGGCATTATTTCAACTTACCTTATTTAGGACATGATAGAAAATTAAGCTTAAACATATATCACATGCCAAATGTTATCAATAACATGATGGGCCTCCGTGTTTCTCCTGGGAAGTCAACTTTATGTCAGCTGATCCTTTACAGACTGTAGTTCATTTGAGCAATGTCTCACCTAACAGCTGATACAAAACATTATCCAGTGATGCTGGCAATTTGCTGAGGTGTATACAGAAAGAAGTTGGTGGGGCAGAGGTCTGGTTCAACAGATCTTTCTTTTTTTCAAATGGAATTCTTTATAAAGTCAGAGTTGGTTGTCAGTATTCAGGATGCTGCCACAGCTGAGAGTTCTGTGTCTGACATTTGCCTCTGATTGTGGATATGGCTGCTGTTACCTGTCACATCCATCCTCAGGTTAAGGATTTTTCTTTTTAATTTTTATTTGAGGACCTTAAGCTATCAATGCATGGTATGAAATGGCCTTCATAGTCTTTGGGTACAGAGGATTTAGCACAGCATTTTATTCTTGATGAGTTCAAAGCATGACTTGATTTAAACCATTAGCTATTCAACCAGGCTTGTATTTCCCCCTTCTCTCAGTAATGCTGTGCTCACTGTTGAGAAACTTGTCATTCACTTAAGAAGAAGGTTTAAGGTTAGATTTTGTTTGTGAAGAAAAATTCTTCCCTTAGAAATTGTTCCAATCTTTTGCCCAGCATGTTTGATAGCCTTCAGAGTATTCTATGGTAGTCATTTCTTCTGTTTAATTCACAGGCTTATAAACAAGCAAAGCAGTCAGAGTATAGATGTAAATCTAATTTTTCAGGAAAACCCATCTGGTGATTATTTATGCAAAAGGCAAAAACTGTGTTTTTAAAGTTTCATTATTGTTACAGTAGACCCTGCAAAACAAACCTATATAAACTCTAAATAATGGGAAAATCAGGACTCACTCAGTAATTATTATGCAGCACCACAATTATTGAAATGCTGGCAAATTTAATTTTAACAGATGTGCTCACGTTTGGTAACCATGATATTTGATCATGTTTGGTAGCCATGATATTTGATTGGTGATTTGCACCAATCCAATGTGGGTCAAGAACACAAGAGGTGTCTTGAGCTGGGGCATTCACCATGTTGAACTGCTGAATAACATGGATTGCTTTTTATTAACAGAAGTCTCCTAAAAGAAACTGAAGAACCCTGTAGAAATTTTGCAAATAAAATCTCACATTTAGTTGTTGCCAGGAAGCTGACTGACATATCCATATTGTGAGACCACACAAGGACTCTTAGCACACCTTCTTGAAACCTTCAATAGTTAACTATTGAAGAGGCAAAACCAGCCTTTGTTCTTCCCTTTATAATCTTGGAATGATCTTTCACTTGGTAGTATTCTCTCATCTTATTTGACTCCTGGCTTTATGTTCATCTTAGCAACAGCTTTATTCCAATCATATTCTTTGTCCCAGTATCTACATGAACACATTATTCTGTTCCTGGTCCTGTGCAGCAGTGTGTGTTCCTGACAAGAGGTGCACTGTGCAGGGTCAGTGCACAGCTGTGGAAGGAGCCTTCAGTGCACTGGGTTCTCCAGGACTCCAGTGGTTGTGTAGGAGAGCAGCAGAACACTCAGAGATCATGAGATGATGCTGGAGATCCCAGCTGTTTGCAGCTTTAAGCCAAGTTGGAGCTGGTTGCACTGCAGTGGCAGCTGGGTGAACTTGGCAAGCAACATTTTCAGGTTTTAATTGCATTTACTAAATCTGTCACATTGCTGATACTGCCTTACAGATGAAATGTCCTTAACTTATGGAACATAAATTGCCAGTTGCTGCCATGCATTTCCAAATTGCCTGTGAATGTTGCTGAACAACTTGCTACTCATCAGTGAATTTCACAATATAAATATCTGAAGTTTTCTGTCATAATATTATAACTTCTGTCACAATATTAATAGTTTTCTGTCATAATATTAAGTCAGAACATTATAGAGTATTAGTTCATTATTAGTACCTGCACTTCCACTATGTTTAGCACAGTGCCTTTAGTCCAGTGAAATGTTAGCTGACCATATATTCAGAAATAACCACAATTTCTGAATCCCAACTCACTAAAAAATAAATGTCTGAAAAATGATATTAAAGTGAGTCTTGCGAACCAAACTTCTGTTTGAATGTAAAACTAAAAAGACAGATGGAAAGCAACCTTAGAAGTCAAAATTCCAAAAATGAAACTCAAAGTTAAAATCTTAACATGAGGTCATTTAAATATGAAATTAAATATGTGACCAGAGAGGAACAAAGAAGGCTTATCTCCCTGTCCATCTGGCAAATGAATGACTGGGAAGATCATATCCTTAGAACTGTTCTTGCAAAACAACTCACTGGAGACCTGACCATAACCATGTGGATTGTGAAATGTTTGTTGCTCTTGTATCAGTGGTGTGTTGTGGTATTATTATAGTGTAGACTTTGGGGTTTTGTATTGTATGAGAAAGTACTGGAAGGTGAGTCATAGTTGCTTTTTTTTTTTTCTGTTAGTTTTCTGTTTTTTTTCTGAAAACTCATTTTCTCCATTTTTAGTTATTGATTGATAGAAAATGATGATTCTGTCCTTGTATGGATATTGTGCTAAAGGTTTCATGTGACTAGCAGCATAACTGGGAAGAGAAAAAAAGAGATGGAGAGTGAAAAAGAAACTGAAAGATGCCAGAAGTTGAGTACAAACAAGACAGGATGAAACTGATTATTTTAAAACCATGCAGTAAAGTGAAGAAGGAATAAATGGGTTCCATTTGCATTATTTGCATCAGATGCTTTTCTTAGAACAATTTTGAAGCTGAATACTGAGTATGGCAATATTAATTATTTGATGAACTGAGGTCTTATCTAGATATTTCCTGAGAACCACTAAGCCCTTAAGTCTTGGAATACCTTATGAATTTTCAAGTGATACTTCAAACCAGGGCTTACTTTATAAAAAAAAGTCAGCAAAATCAGACTAAAGGGCTGTTAACGAAATGTAACAAAATGTAAACAAAGTATATCATTCTGGCCCGTTCTGTATTGTTGGGAAAGCCTTCAAAATAAATCCTGTAAAATGCAGGGGTTTTCCAAGGCCCTGGGCAAAGACTGAGCCCATGATTCATCAGGCATTGCTGTAAAGTAAGAGATCAGGGTCTTCTCCTCTCAGAGGTGACTTGCACTTCTCCATGGACACTGCTCTGTCTTCATCCACTGCTGCTGTGGAGCACCTGAGGCCACCTGTCCCCTCTGCCACATCCTGCCTTCTTTCATGCAACAGTGGAGAAGTCTGGGACAGTCCTTGTAGTGTATTTCTCCAAAACACTAAATTTGTCAGCATCAGAAGGATTAGCAGCCAAGTTCCCTCTACTCTTGCCTCTTTTGGAAGAACATGAGGAAAGTTTCAGGACTATTGTCAAAGGAATTTCTGCTCTTGGTAGCAGGGGAGAAAAAGCAGTGTGTCATATGGCAGCCAGAGAATTAATTATGAAAAAAGGTGTATATATTTTTTTCTGTTGAAGAATATTGACAATGTTTTAATACAGTCATGATGGTGAATCCTTTTCTCAGTCTGACACACAGAGTTTATCCTTTTATTTTTATGTTCCTGCCCACCACGTGTCCTTTCCTTTTTCAAAACAGACCATGAAAATATATTTTTCTGATGAGAGGCAGAAGGTATGGCCATTTAACTGTATGTTTTTATACATCTACAGATGCAGCAGCTTGAGAAGCAAGTTATAGATGCTGATCGTCAAGCAGAGAGAGCGTTTCAGCAGGTATAAATGGAATAAATATCTCCACTAGCTGTGTGCATGTGGTACTTTAATGAGGTGAAATTCAAAAAATTGCTTGATTTTTAAGTACTTCTAAAAATGGAGAAGAAGACAGTTTCCTTTAAAGTCTATTGATTTGTCTTAACAGAGAGTTTTAACACCTTTCTTTGCTCACTATTCAATTCATTTCAATAAAGTCAAAGCTAACATCACAAACCAAAAGTAGATACATGGAATGAGCTTCTTCATTGGTGCATCAGGAATTTTTGATACATGGTGCATGTGGAAACAAAGGGGAGAGGAAACAATGGTCTGTTTTAGAAGATGTGTAAGAAAATAAAATCAGGCTACCCAATACAGCATCTACATAAAACTGTTCTGTGTTTGTTCCTCTTGTAGAAGTTACATCGTTTAAAGAATGGGATCATAGCTAAATATTTAACTGAAGTTGCCTTTTGATTCCAAATGGCAGACTTAAGCTACTGTAGACATTTTATGAACATACCTCTGGCATCCCTGAAACATTCCTCATATCTTGCTGTGAGACAGATAGAAACTGAAAATTATAAGACTAGAATGTTCATGTACTAATTTGGAGTTAGAAAACATTCCTGACTACAAGCCAAGTATTTTTAAGCAATTTTTTAGAATGCTACCGATAATTTGCTGGGGTTTTTTATAGTGTGCAATTGTTTATTTATTAAAACATTGTTTACAGCTCCCTGTAGATAAATTGCATTCTTCCCATACTGGTGTTTCTAAAAGCTTCTGTGTTACAAGACTAGAAGCCTCTCACAGATACTAACAAAACCTGTGTAAGATCTTTCAGTGCTTTGCCAGTCCTGTTGGTATTAGATGAATAGGAAGATGTAAGGAATTGTGTGATTTCTTCTCAAATAGGCTTCAAAACTTTGCAGGGTTGTCTTGAATCTTAAGTGCAGAGGCATTTTTAAGTTTATTTTGTGATTAAATTACTAGCTTTGACTTGGAGTGTTATGTTCCTTAAACTTTTATATTTGACTTTCCAAATAGGTGCAGATCATGGAAGAGAAATTAAAAGCAGCAAATGTTCAAACAAGTGAATCAGAAACCAGGTTGTATAAGAGATGTCAAGATCTGGAGATCCTGATACAAGATAAAAATGATATAATACAAAAATTGGAGCAACAACTTGAAGAACAGGTTAGGAATAATTGTGTTAAAAAAGAGAAACATCAATCCCCATTTTAATTATACAAAAGTAAAATAAAAATTTAGATCAATGGAGGACAGAAAAGTTTACCATTATTTCTGTTGTTTGATTAAAGAGGTTCCCATTGGAAGTATATAATTTGAATAATGTTTATTCCTTTTCAAATTAAGCTTTGGCTTCCATTGAAAGAACATGTGACCTTTAAGAGGGGAAAGATGATATTCCTCTTCACTGTCCCCCCTGAAGAGCTTTCATTCTTACTAGAGGAAAGAGGAATAGCAGCCTCTGTGAAGACTCTATTCCTCATTTTTTAAAAATCACCATCCATTACCCAGGAGCCTGAATTACTTCAAGCAATCTTAGGATTTGTGTCTGAAGATACTACTCAGGCAGATGATATTACTCAGTGAAAAATATGCTTATGTCAATTTTTTCCAGAAGCAAATAAGACTGCAAGAAGCAAAAATCATAGAAGAAAAAGCAGCTAAAATAAAAGAATGGGTGACAGTCAAGCTTCATGAGGTATATATAACTCTTGCTACAATACTTACACAGGAAATATAATGGTGTGACTGGATATTCCTTAGACCTTTTGGCTGTTAAAGGCCTGCATGCCTTGGAAACATTGCTTCCCAGTTTCATTGATTTTCTAGTTATTTGCTGGAAAGAGGAGAATTGCAAACAACAGCACAGAGAGCAGAGTGTCCATGTCACCTAAATTCTGATGTCTGATTTGGTCAGCCAGTATCATCTGGGTCCTCTTTCTGGAGGAAGGACCCAGCACTGGTCTCTGAAATGTCAACTTCTCCACTAGTTGAGAGAGCTTAGCTGGCAAACTCAGCTTATTCAAGCAGATGCCTGAAGTGTGAATAATCTCCAGAAAGCCGACCAAGCCTGCTGGGGCCTGGCAGAAAAAAGGCCTTGATCATTTTTTATTTCACAATGCCCACACTGCTCTTAGTCATGAATAGTTTCAGGGACACCAGCTCTAGTTTCAAGAGACCAGTTGTCTCCCTTTTTCTCTGCTGTGGTAAGATAACCATGTCTCTGCCCTGCCTAAAGCTGTCAGCTTTGGGGTGCAGCTGTGCTTTCTCCTCCCTGGATGTAGAATTCAAAGTTGGCTGTACAAGTTAAAATCTTACTCTCTTGTAGTTAACTGGAAGTTATACTCAAGTCGAAAAACAGTTAAGTTATTGTTTTTGAAGTAAGAAACTAGAAGGTTATTACATAAAATATTTACTTTTCATCTGTGAGCGCTAAAGTAAATTATTTAGAAATAATTTAATAAAAATGCCATTAAATTTAGCTAAAATTACCAGGAAAAAGTTTGGACAAAATCAAGCATGACTCAAAGTATTTACTTACTCTTTATGGAAAATCTCAAGCCAGTTTCACAGATGTGACTAAGTGTCACTCAGTGGGAAGTGGAATTGCTGGCTCCCTTCTTTGTGGCAAGGGATACTCAGATTCAAATCTGTTTGCCTAATCTGGGGCAGGAGTTTGAACTAGCATCTTTTACCTCCCACTGGGGGGCTACAGCAATGGGTTGTTGGTTTTTTTATTTCCTCTACAAACACTTTTGTTTGGTATAAAGTTTGTTGGCACCTGTTTTGGTTTTTTTTCATTTTTGCTGTGGGATAGTAAGGAGGCATTAGGACTAGCATTCCTACTGATTCCTCTGCTCACTCTTGGTTTTGCCAAGTGGCACAGGAGTTTGTAATTCTAGCCTTCCGCTTTTATTAAAAATGCCAATGCAGTTTTCTTTTTCCTCTTATTTATTAAGGATTTTTAAAGCAGTCATGGGTTTGCTTGGTTGGGGGAATGATTTTGGCAGAATTGAGAAAATAATCATTGCAGGGAATTTAGTTGTTCAGAATAAAGAACAACTCTAAATAAAAGAACAACTCTAAATGAAAGAACTACTCTAAATACCTAGAGTGGTATTTAGAGTAGCAGAGAGGAGATTATTTGAACTAGCTCTATCCTTAGATAAGAAGAAATTCAGAGAAAACATAAAAGATGTAATGACTTTAAGATTTGTTTCACCAATGGATGAGATTACATTTATATGCTTTTAGTTAGAGGTGGAAAATCAGAACCTTCGCTTGATCAACCAAAAGCAAACCAAAGAGATGAAAACAGTACAATCTAAACTGCAAGGTAAATGTACAAATCTTCTGAAAACTTCTCTCTCTATGGCATATTTCTTTTTATTCCCTATTAATGTGTGCATCTACATGATTGAAAATATTCTGTGAAATCACAAAGATCTCAGAGAGTATGAAGTGACATCAGAGTTACTGCACATGAAGGTGTTAGGAAGGAACCATTTGGTTTTATGCTGACAAGACACAAAGACAAGGCACAACTGGTATTAGTGGGGTGAATGAGTACCACTGTTACTTAAGAGGTTCTGCTTACTTAAGAGTAGTAAGATTACTTACTTAAGAAATCTTAAGAGTAGTAAGATTTTACTGGATTTAGGACAGATCTTTGCTTTCACATCTTTACAGCATAGGTGGTCATAAAACTGTTAAAGAACACATGAATGTCAATCTGCATTTGCTTTTTCTAGCAAATGGTCAGCTGGGAATCAGAACTCCAATCAGATATTTTTAGTTAGTACCTTAGACTACAGTGATCCACAATCTTAATTCAGACCCAATATCACCAAGTTTGTTTCCATATGGGTATAATAAATTTAAAACTCATGAAGTGTAAATAAAAAAGAGAAGAATATCCCCTCCAAGAAGCATTAATATAAGATCAAAGTTGAATTTTATTCATCACCATGTTGCCTGTTCAGCAACTTAAGCGTGTCTGAAGGTTCCCCTTGTCCTCTCCACATTTGGTTGATCTGACAATTTACTATCATATGAAAATTTTGTTAATTTGCTACCTAGCCCTCATTTCTTGATAATGTATCTTACATATACATGTAAATACACAGATATTTAGAAATGTGTGTAGAGGAGTGTGTACACACATAATATGCATAATATATGAGAATAGAGAAATTTACAAATTCATATACAATATAAAGTTTTTAAACTAAAATGCACTTTTCTGTTAATGAAGAAACGGTATAGTTTTGGTCCTTTGCTATCTTTTGATAAGTAGCAACATACTTCTTCCATACACTTCTAGTCATTCTCTTCTGAGAGATCTATTTCAAGGCTTTTTGAGACCAAAACTTTGGTAGTTCCCAACACACAGTTACTGATATGCCCAGAAATATTAAGAAATTTATTACCATTTGCAGTTTCCATGCTGGTGAAAGGCTATAAATTATGAACATGTGGTACTGTTTTAAACAGTTTTACAGGTAGGGTAAGGGCCTTTTGTTCCTGGATCCGCCACAGGGATTTTTATGAACAGGGATGGACTGATTTCATGTTTGAGGCAGTTCATCAATTTCTGCTTTCACTTTTTCTTGAAGTCCTTCTCCATATCGACCTTCTAAACTTGGTAACTTACTCTTCTGTATTTCCTATGAAATTGTTAAAAGATTTTTTCTTTCTATTATTATATCAATCTTTAAGAACTAAAAACATTACTCTGGGTTTCTCCTGATACAGGGAGATGTCAAGTAGCTTTTTTTTTTCCTATAATACATTCTTATCTTTTTTTTTTTTCTAAATTTTAGTTACCTTTAAAGAAAAAAACTTTGCACTGTAAAGAGAAGAGTTGCATAGCTTGTTGTATCTCCCTAACACAAGACTTCTGAATTACTATTCTTCAGAAGCTACTGGTAAGAAATCTGTTACTTCAACACAAAAGCCTGGAGAGTGTCAGCGACTAAGCAGTTTGACTTTTGGATGCTTTTCAAATAGAGCAAGAAGTCCTCAACCATCTCCTAAGCTTGAAGAAATAAGCAAGGCTTCATCTAAGGAGTCAGACTACCCTGAGGGCAAAAACATGCCAGGTACCTTGTCATCAACACTGCTATTTTTATTCTGACACAAGCGGGAAACTAAAATCAACAACTCTGTCAGTGCATCCAAATCAGCTTGTTCAAATTGCATACCAGTACTGTCTCCCTCTTCATTGCTACTCTTCTATTACTAGGAAAAAATCATCCTGTTGAGCACTAGAATCTCTGTAATACCACTAATACATTATCTGGCAGCATGCAGAGGCTCCTGGGTGCTTTGGCTGCAAAGTAAAGATGTGGTGGTTGTGACCTTTGTGTTTGCTCTGGTCCTTTGCTCAAATCCCTTGTACTGTTTATGACTTCAGTATTTTCTCCACAGTTAATCATGGTATCCAAAATGGCAAGCTGAGGTCTTTTGAAAACTGGAAACTGAAAGAGATCCTATGAATATTTTGTGTATTTATACACAAAAAAAAAAAAAATTACAGCAAGTTCATTATGAAGGTGGCTATGTATTATACTTTCTATTTTTACAGAGGAGGGAATTGAAGTAAGAGTGATTTTTTTCAAGAGAAAGGATACGACATAGAACTTTAGGCTTGCCTAGATGGAAACAGATAATTTTGGGGACTTCATTACTTTAATGTGTGTGAAATTAAAATCTTTGTCTTATTCAGTCCACTTTAACTTCACACAGGTATTTAACACAGATTTTTCCAAGTGTCTGTGTGGAAAGACCCTAGTTCTTGCATCCAGTTTAATTTGAGAACGTGCAGGCCTCACTAACATGTTGCAAGCTCTCGCTCTCTCTTGTAAAACCAGGTAAAAGCAAAGAGCAGGAACAAAGCTATTTTTAACACGGCGTCTTTCCTGAAGTACTTTCCATGAGACTCTTGTGTATTTTAAGCATTCACCATTGGGAATACAATAATAGCTTCCAGAATAAATTTCTGTGTATAAACACTGTAGAAATGCTCAGAATACTTGATTTGTTAATGAAAATCCTTTCTGACAAGCTTTATTAAACTTTAACTTTCCCTAGATTTAACAAAGCAGCTAAATTTGTATGCCCCCTTAAGTAGTTGGCTTTTTGTTAGTTTTATTTGTTTGTTTGTTTTCACACATACATGGCTTTAAAATATGGCTCCAGTCTGCTTATCTTTATATTTATTGACATTTTTAGTTCAGGTAGAACTTTGAGTAATGTTTATTACAGTTTTTTGGCAAACTTAATTTGCATTCAGTCACATTAAAAATTTATTATATTTTTCTTAATGTTTATTATTTACAGTATTAAAAACCATAAATGTTCTCGTGCATTTGAAATTATTACCTACTTACTACTTGCAGGCATGATGACAAAACCATTTATCAGCCAGGTTTGCTAAAGTAATTTTCTCATGGTCATTATATTCCTCCTCCAGAGAAGGATATCCTGGAAACTACCTTTGCTGGTCCTGTACACGAGACAAATAAAGGTCAGAAGTCATTGCAACAAAGTTCCTCTGGTTCAGAGCAGAACAAAAATGTGAGAACAAGCTGCTCATCCAAAGACATAGACAGTGACATGTCAAAGAACTCATGCACTACTGGGAGTGACTGGAGCTCAGATGAGGATGGAGGAGACAATAAAGGACTGAAATCCAGGTGTGCATCAACTCTTTCAAGCCACACATCTGAAGAGAACGCAAGGTACAGTAGAGTGGGAAGTGAAATGTATTTGACAGCATCTGATGACAGTAGTTCTCTCTTTGAAGAAGAGAGCTTTGATGTTAAGAGGACTCAGCAAAAGAAGCTATACTCATGGCAGCAAGGGTCCCAAAGAAAAGGCCTGAACAATCTGGGTGGAAAGTGCAACTCTGACTTCACAAGGAAAAAGAAAGACCAAGACAGTTCTTCAGATGAACTGAATAAGAAATTTCAATCACAGAGGCTTCATTATTCATCCTCATCCAGTGAGGCAAATACCCCAAGTCCAATTTTAACTCCTTCTCTGACACTCAAGCACCCAATTCTAGCAACTTCTGCAGGTTCTCAATGCACAACTCCGTCAGATTTTCCCTCAAATTTGCCACATCCAAAGTTACGGACTCCTAATGTCTTAAGTCTAAATTCAGTGTTAGCAAAGAAACACCTAAGCCAGCCCCAGCTGAGTTCTGACAGAATGTTTGGTAGGAACAGAAATGCCATAAGCATGATCCGTCCGTGGAGACCTCAGGAAACAGACATAGATCTGGTGGATGGAGAAGATGCTGATATTTTAGAGAAAATGGAGATTAGCTGTGATGAAGGAGTGTTTACCTATGACACCACTGAAGCGCAAAATGCTGAAGCCCAGGAACTTTGTGACATGACAAAAAAGGGTGCTAGCAACAAACCTCCAACGCCTCCATTGCATCGATTTCCTTCCTGGGTAAGTGTGCTTATAGGGATTTTTCCTGCTGGCAAAACTAACTTATTTTCATTACTCTCTTCTGTGATTTTTTTGCCTCTATTTTAATTACTTTCTGTGTATTGACAAGACAGGGCATTTACCTTCATCATAACTACAAGCTCAGAATCTGGTTTTATTTTCAGCACAGTACTCCTGCCACTGAAAAACATAGTCTCTATTCTATAGACAAACCCAGGTTTTTTCATGTGACATGTAAGTTATGTATGTCTTCTTGAGTGTATCCAAGGATGTAATGCTTATGACTGCATTTATTTATTTATCTGAACACTAACAGCCCTAGAATGGTGCCCTTGCTGTAATCACTGTACCACTCACAATCTAGACAATTAAGTTGACAGCAGACAACTACAAATTACAGAAGTAATTGATCACATTTCCAAGTAAAATTTTAAAGCCATGAGTCAGGATATTAAAATAGATATTAATGTCTTACACAAAATCCAAAATTAACTGTGTTAAAATGCACTAATTCTGCAGTTTCAGTGTCAGAGATTTCTTAATTAATAATTTATTAAAAATATTTATTAATTATTATTCAGAAACAATACTTTATGTAACAACTTCTCTATATTTTAGTGAACTTTTTGCATTATACATTTTGTTATTGTAGCCTTTTAACACAAAATGGTCAAAAAGTTGTCTTCTAATGGCCTTTCTCTGCTCCTAACACACAATCTTCCATTAAAAAACATTCTTACCATAGCTTCTTTGGCACCTGATAATAGTATTTTTAAGAGTAAGTTACTTACATAGTATGAAAAATGTTGAGAAAGGCTATGGCTATCAATGTACAGCATAGAAAAGAAGGATGCATTTTTTCAGCTGCTATTGACAATGTCATTTTAGGAACCATTTTATCACATAGTTGCACTAACACAAAGACTAGGAGGCTAAACAGAACAAAAGTAATTGTTGTATTTTAATTATCTACTATCAAATCCATTCTGCTTGTATAGGAAAGTAGAATTTATGCTGTAGCCAAATCTGGTTTAAGGATGTCTGAAGCTTTCACCATGGAATCTCTTAATAAAAGTAAGTGGTTTAGCTGTTCATTGTCTCATCGACAAAAGTTATCTTCTTATGGTGATTTGTGAGCAAGGGCCTTTAAAATATTTTTAGAAAGGTTTAGTTAAAAGCTGTTTAAAGCCTAGAAGATTATTGATTATCTTCTGGTACCTCACATCTTGACTTTGTACTGAATTTGTACTTTGTTAACTCCAGTTTATCTTGCATTTCACTACTTTGAAGAATCTATGCCAGGTACCAATTTTAAAAAGGCTAGTAGTGTTCGTGACTGCAATTTTATTTATGTCTTTAAAAGCATTGTAAATTTCAAAAAGCTATAAATCTCACATCCAAAATAGTTCAAGAGTTAGTTTGCTTTTTATAGCAGTTATACAATGCAAAAAAAAAAATTAATTTTGTTAATTAGGTGGTGAATTAGGAAGGCAATTTATAAATTATGTTGCTTTTTTAGATGCTGTTTCACTGACTTCATCCTCCATATCTGGATTATATACTTCTCTGATATATAAGAACATGACCACTCCTGTCTACACCACTTTGAAAGGGGTAACTGTATTACTGTTTAAAGAAAATTTTAAAGTACCATTAGGCTTCACATCCAGGAACTTGCTATTTCACATTTGATACTACCATGCCAAATATGTTGTAAGTTGATGTATAGAGATCAAAGACCCCTAAAAGTAATAGAAATGTCAAATAGCTGGGGAAAAAAAAAATACTGCCTATAAAATGTTACTGGCCTAGGTCAATTCTTCTTAAGTTCCTTGCTGATTTTTTTCCAAAGGCTTGTTAATTATTAAGCAGAACCACATGGCGTTCAATGTCATAATTAAAAGTGTGTGTATGTGTAGAAATGTCTTTGTGTCAGTGCCAAAGCTGTTTCTAGTCACACAGCCAGCAGTCAGTAATCACAGCATTGTTTGTCTTCTGGCAGCCTTTTGTAATTTGGAAAGACCCATGCCTTGAGCTACCTCAGGTTTCTGTTTTAAAGTATGGGTGTGGTTGAGTATGCAGAGGGCAGAGGGAATTCAGTTTCAAGTTAATATTTTTGTGCCAAAACTCACAAATCAGGCAAGAACAGATCTGAGTACTGTGGAGCCAGCAGAGCCCTGCCACAGTATGAGGGAAATGACTGATACCCTTTATGCAAGGTATCAAAGGATGTTGTGTTCACTTCTGCAGAAAGCAACTCAAATAAGCAGCAGCCCATTTCTAGATGAGTCGTCGGGATCTGAGGAAGAAGACAGCTCTCGGTCCAGCTCAAGGACTTCCGAGTCTGACTCTCGGAGCAGAAGTGGTCCAGGGAGTCCTCGGGCTATGAAACGAGGTGGGCAAAACCATAAGAACAAGTAACTTCTGGGAACTTTGGAAAACCAGGCTGTTTACATGATTTCCTTAGGAATTGATTTCTTCACTAAATAGTATGGACATCTAAAATGTAGGCTCTCAAAGCCCAGATCTGTTACTCAGTCAGGAGAAATGGCTTTATTGCTGTTATTATAAATACCTTTTAAAGGCATTAATCTCATTGTCATAAGGGAAAAGCGGCTTGTACATTTAAAGCAAAAAGCACCATTCTATACTCTGTCATGCCAAGGAATTCCTGTGACTTTTAACTGTAGAAAAATAAAAATTACCTAGAAAAAAAATGGCCATTAGAAAGAAAACACAAATATATTCAAGGTTATAAAACAATTTCATGTGATCAGAAAGCAGGTGGAAAAGTTCCCTTAATAAATTATTTGGTTCTGTCACTTCATGCAATAGAAGACTTCTTTCATTTTTACAGTGATTGTCTTAAGGTCTTGTGCAAAGATTTAGTTAGAACACTTAAATCTGGTAATGTTCTGTGTTTTGTGGAAGACAAATCTCATAGTTCTACGTGACTGTGTTTTCCATCTGCAAAATAGAAATAATGTGCTTCATAATATTGAAAGATACATCCTTCCTCATTAGGTGATGTTATCAGTGTTATATCTCTGTATTTCTTCACTGTGTAAACAAAGGAAGTCCAAGATCCCAATGAGGCCAAGTGTTAAGATTCCTCATTAAATATTGCTTTAGAAATGCTAAATAACATTATTTGGCAGTCTCAGTTAGACGTGCAAAAATCCCAGTTACCAGGAGCTCCATGCAGTGACCCTGCAGCAGAGTGACAGAGCCACTGGTCCCACTCAACGTTTTCCAGTGGCAGCCACAGCTGGAGTCCAGTCTTGTTTCAGTGATGTAGTTTTGCCACATTAGTGTGAAAAGGACCCATAGATCCTGCTTCCCAGCAGCTCCATCCTGCTGAGCAGAAACCAGTGCCATGGCTGCAGACATATCTCATGTTACATGCTTACACAACAGGGAAGCTAAATTGGGTAATTTAAAAGCTGGTTTCACCTGCACTTTATATCTGTGTCTGTAAAATGGAACCATTCCTTTTGTTCATGCATTGTTTCGTGTGTGGAAACCTTTCTTAACCACAAAACGCATATGTACACATCTTCATTGAGATCACATTCTTTAAAAATGTAGGCAGTCACACATTTCACCAAAAGCATGATTAGCTCACTGCAATTTGTTATGAAAGATCCATCGTGAGAAGAACCCACTCCCAAAGTCCTGGTGGCTTACCCAAGCAATAAATGAGAAAAGCTTTTTTTAAGAATAAAATTGGCAAATGAATTGGCAAATTATTGAAACAAATGAAAAAAGGCTTTTCATTTCAGTTTTGGAGAGTATAACCTTGCAGAGTGGAACACTAGTCCTTACAAAAGAAGACGTTTACATGCATGAAAATATTTCTGTAATGAATGAGGGAGAAGTTTGAATTTTTATTACTGATCCACTAGAACTGAAAGCAGGGTGCATTTTTTTCAGGATTAAAGCTAATAAACTCTAGACTCCCTCTGAAATATGAAAATTAAACTTTTAGAAAACCTTGGTGTACAAGTCCATACTGATTGCAAAACACAGTCACCTACAGCTTCAACACAAAGCAGATGTTGAGTATGACTTCTTAGTATGCAGGCAGCTGCCTGAGAAATCCAGATGCTATGGTGAGTGAGGGAAAGTGCAGGGGGAAGAAGATGTAGTTTAATTAAAGATCCTGGGGTTTTTTTCTAGACAATGAATATGATTCATGGCACTAACTCCCTCCTTAAAGAAGCTGTGGTAATGTAGCAGAAAGTGATAATATACAGAAGACATTTTTTTGTTGTTCCATTTATAAGGGACTTTAACTTCATTTAATTATGGATAAAATGAGAATTAGCTAATAGTTCAGTGTGCTGATATTCTATAAATATAAATTCTTGGTTCCTGATGGATTTATGTTGATACTTATGTTTGCCTGCAGATTCTATTAAGATGTTTCTTCTGCATGGCTATTCTGATCTCAGTTGTTTCTAATGTAATAAAAAAAAATATATAAAGAACTCTCTTTCTTCTTTTACCACAGGTGCATCTCTGTCTTCTGTGACCTCGGAAAGTGACTATGCTATTCCTCCAGATGCATATTCAGTAGATACAGACTATTCAGAGCCAGAGCAGAAACTTCCTAAGACCTCTTCCTCATCTAGTGATAATGGAAAAAATGTGAGTACTGAAGTTCTGTGAAGAAGTGCACCTGAGCTACTATGTGTATATTTATGTTCAGACTGCTACCAAACCTGTTCATTCAGTCTTGCTGACTCACAGACTGCCTTATGAGTACAGAAAGCAAAATATACCAACACTGTTAGCCAAATAAACTGTAATTAGTGAAGGAAAGTGGAAGATAATTCTAAGCTTTCCTATATAATGAAGGAAAAACAGCTCAACAACTCCAGAATACAATTCAAATTACTTGAAATTTCCTTTCTTGGAACCAGGTCTGGTATCAGATTGCATATCTTGGAATACCCTTCTATTCACCTAACTATTAAAATAATAATTTTAAACTCAAAACAGTTTAAAATTATTATTTGAATAGTTAGGTGAATAGAAGGGCATTCCAAGAAGGAGCTGAAGTCATCAGTAGAAATCTATGTGCAGTAATAAGTTTCTATCCTTTCCTCATACAGGGAAAACATCAGAGAAATCCTAGGCAGAGTAACATGTAAAGACAGGGCCAAAGAAACCAAATCATTATGAGGTATTGGTCAGCCTCCAGGAGCTTCTAATGGCTCATGTTAGTAGTTAGTGTCTTAACATACAAGTGCATTGACTACCTGCTGATGAAGGTTATTTTAGGCTTTCTTCACAGGGAAAAACTGTGAACTCTATTCTGCAGAGGTACACACTAGAGGTTTGTCTGTGAGGAGCTCAGAATTAGAGTGCTTTATATCTGGTTTTCAGGTTAGGACCTGGAGTTGGGAAAAAAGAATACATTTATCTTTTATTTATCTTGCTCCTTGTTTAATATAAACAACTAGAAAGTAAAATCATCATATTCTTCATTCTTTTGTATAGTTCAGAGCACTTACTCTCCTTCATGTACTATAACAATAAGTAGGGATATTTATTAGTTATCCCATGTGCATGACATTTGTCTTAATTGATGCCTGTAAAAATATTGTCCTTGGATTAAAAGCTTCATGAAATTATTATTTAGCATGCTTTTAAGTCCTTAATATCTCTGTGTCTGTATTTATACCTATTTCTGAGGGGCAGAGGTATATATGTGTATCTAACCACTTTTTATCTAACTTCTAAACAACCAGGAACCTTTGGAAAAATCTGGATATCTGTTAAAAATGGGTGGTAAAGTAAAGACGTGGAAACGACGGTGGTTTGTGCTTAAAGGAGGTGAATTGCTGTATTACAAATCTCCAGTAAGTACATGTAACTTACCTGCTATTTTGTATTAGATTGTTTACTGATAATCTAAGGCTTCTAGAAGGAAAAAAATGCATGCACTTCTGGTTTCTGAGCTGTTAGAGAGTGATTCAGTACTCACTTCCTCAAGAGGTGTACAAGGTACACAATGTCTAACTAGAAAGTATTTATCAAGATTAATGTTTAAATTAGTCTTATATTAATTTATTGCTGTTTGTTGGTAGCTTTAAAATACTCTTTTTCCATTCTTTCCATACCAGAGTGATGTTATTCGAAAGCCTCAAGGTCAAATTGAGCTAAATGCATCCAGCCACATTGAAAGGGGTGATGGAAAACAAACAATTCAGGTGCCTGCTTTTCTCCTCTGTTGCTGTTTCAGCATTCCCTCCATCCCCAAAGCCAACCCCTTGTTCCAGTCCCTGTTGCACTGGAAGTCCAAGAGTGGACTTGGAATTAAATAATGTGCTTTTCATTTGAAACTAAGTAATTGTTTCAATGACAGAAAATAAAAAAAAAGGCCTACCTGGAGTGTTTTTTTGTATTGCCACAAAGGTTAGATCATCACATATGGGACAGAAATAAAGAGAGCAGTCTTGGGGTCAGCCACTGAGGTAGAGAGAATTCATTTGTCTGAAAGGAGAACTGGGTTTTTTCAACTTGCCATCCTGGAACTTCCCAGATAAAGATTTAGAATGAGATTCTCTGCTCTGTCTGGTCATGGAATGTTTCATTACTGAAAAGTACATCAGGGAAGATAAACTTGCTGAAGTTGTGGAGCTACATTGGGTGGTGTATGTTACAAATCCCACACTGTGGGGTCAAATATGTCAATTCTTGAAGCTCAAGACTCCTTGTTACTACACAGCTGACCACAGAGAAACGAACATACTACCTGACTGCAGATTCCCCCAACATCTTAGAGGAATGGATCAAAGTACTGCAGAATGTTCTTAAAATACAGGCTGCCAGCCCACTCTTTGTACAGTCTGAAATCAAACCAACCATGAAAGGATTACTTACAAAGGTAGGAAAACACTTCTTCCTCCAGTCTGCTTTTTTCCTACACTGTTTAGGCCAACAGTGGCCTTACTGGGCTTTAAATGAGCATCTCATCTAATGCTGTGATTCTTTTGGCCTTAATAGAGTTACACAGTTTTAATTTTATGTCCAGTGATGTGGATAGGAATTTGAACCAAGATATGCATTCCCAATATCATCAGAGTTCAGAGATGGTGAAAATAGTCGGTAGTTCTCTGTCATGATTATTACTGATGTTCTGTAATTACAGGTGAAACATGGATATTCCAAAAGGGTTTGGTGTACCCTAGTTGGAAAAACTTTGTATTATTTCCGTAATCAAGAAGACAAGGTAGGTCCATTTCTTGTTTATTCAGAGAATGTAGACTTTAAACAGAAACCTACATCTTTATTAAGGTACAGTTGGCCTTCGTATTATACACAGATTGTCAACTTGGAAGATTCTGTCTAATAGCCAGCAATGCAGACCACATCCACTGGTCTCTTTCTACAGGATGTGATCCACGTTATGCATGTTATCCCTAGATGAAGGGGGACACTGGTTTGCCTGGAGTTCAGGTGTCCCTTTCTGACAGGCATCAGAAAAGACCCAGCTGTCATGTAGTTCTGGAAGCAAACCCTTTCTTATGTGTCTTGCAGTGGGCAGTGACTGCAAGTTTCAAGAATTTAAATGTTCTTTCTGTCCCTCAGTTGACTTCCAAATCCTGTTCTTTGGGATGTCACTGTGTGTACACAGTGCTGCAAGAGCTAGGATGCTTCCTAGACATGACTTTCACCTGTCCCTTTGCTCCCAAGGCATTGTATTTTGTCACCAAGAAACATCTTTTTAATGGAGGCAGGTCAGAAACAGGATTTTGAATAGTCCACTGAGCCATTATAAAAAAAATCAGTAGAAATTCTCGTATTTGTACTTCTGTTTTAAGAAGATAATCACGCTGGAGTCAGTAATTCATGGCTTTTGCATAGAGCCAGTTATACCCTTTGTCATCCTTTCCTTTTGTAGCCATTTAAACCTCAACAAAACCCCATTTCTAGAACTGTATGAATAAGATAGCAATAACCATCCATCAAATTTTTGCTCTTTAAAACAATGTAAAACAGGGTTTGGGAATCAACTGGCTAAAATATAATCTCAAGCTCATTCTACAGAGACATTAAAATTAATTTACAATTTCTCCTAGGGAAAAATCTCTGTTTTACATATCTTAATTTATACATTTTTACCACTGAATATTTTGGCATTTTAGCATGCTCTTTAGTCAAGAATTTTGCTGGATTCTTGTGAATATTTCCCTCACATCTGGAAGAAGTTTAGCTGCCCTTTTAAAGTAAAATTGAAACGAGTTTGCTAACTTGGAACAGAATGAGAATTCAGCTTTTGTAAGCAGAATATGTATGAAAAGTTTTCCAAAGCTACTTTATTTCTAATGTTCAACAATATGCTAATTAAAATCATGTTTTCTGTAGCTGACTGTGGCTGTACAGAAATAAATTACACAATCTGCAGTGGTTAATACAATAATGGAGTCCATTTAATTGACCTCCTTTCAAAATGGAATTCAAACTAAAATGCCAGCCAATTGTGTTTTAGTTAAACTTGGTGAATAAATCAATCTTGACTACTTACATGTGAAATGACATCTTTTGATTCTCAGAATCTTATCTTACTCAAAAAGTTGAATGCTTCAGAAGCACTACAGAAAATACAAATCACCACATCATTTTAATCCTTACCAGTGGCGCTGTGAGAGGAGGGAGTTTTGTGTAGAGCAGCCAGTCAGCCTCTCTCAGTCCTATCAGCCAGTTGTGAAGAGATTTCATGCTGTATTTATGTTTGTTGAGGCTTCCTGTTGATAAGGGCTATGAAATAATTATTTCTGTGAAAATTTCCTCTTGAATGGCTTTTTTAGATAAAGTATTTTCTGCTAAATGATGCTAACTACATAGACATCTCAACATTGAAGCTCTGTGATCTCTCAGACTGGAGAAAGAAACCAACTAGAAGGTCTATCACACAAAAAATCTAACTTTTAAATTTAGAGTATGAATAAACCAGATACATCAACAACACATTCCTGTCCTCTAAAATAATAAGATCACAATTAAAGTTCTAGGCTTGCCACAGGAAATTTTTGCTTGGAACCAGGTCTGGGAACTCTGAAGAATGACTTCTCTCACCCTAACATACATTTATTGCATTAGCTATCTATGGAGGCAGATCTGGAAAAGAATTTTTGAAAACCTTATTTTCAGACTTCGGCACATGTTAGTCTCATTTTGCTCTCTGCAAGATCTGGCTTATCTGAAATTCCTTGGCAGGACTGAAAATGAGTAAATACAAATGGGTATGGATAGTAGTTCACATTTTAATTTCTATTGGCAGAATAAGAAAAAATTGTGTATAATAATAAATATAATAATATATAATACAAAATCAGTATGCACTGAAACAAACATTATCCCTCTCACCAATTTTGATATTTACTTTTAGTTTCCTCTTGGTCAAATCAAGCTTTTTGAGGCAAAGGTTGAAGAAGTTGATAGATCCTGTGATTCTGATGAAGATTACGAAGCCAGTGGTCGCAGTTTATTATCAACCCATTACACTGTTGTTATCCACCCCAAAGACCAAGGACCCACTTATCTTCTTATAGGATCCAAACATGAGAAGGTAATAAATGGGTGTTTTTATTGAGTTTCAGTAGCACATCTATGAGTATGGTGCTGTGATATGAATATTTCTTGAAGAGTACAAGGACTACAAGTCACCTGGCTTGTATTTTGATATAACAAGGAAAAGGTTCTCCTTCATTAACATTGATCAGAGTTTGTCTGCAAATCAATGCTAGTGTAGGTAATTCTTGTTAAAATAGACAAAAATTGCCTACGTAAGTAGATAGTGCAGAATATCTTATATGCTGTAATGAGAATTTTGCTCACATACAATAACTTGTAGACAGAGCTGTAGCTGAGAGGTTACAGGGTACTGTATCCATTTTCACTGACAATACTAACATAGCACAGACTTGCCCTACTGTAGTAAAGGAGCAATGAGAGGTGGGGTCAAAACCATTTTTATTATTGTTGCTTCATTGTTCCCAAGAAATCTTGTATACCTCATTTTGCTTTCTGGACTTATCCCCAGGTTAGCAGGATCTGGCAGTGATAAAAAATGACTTAAGCATTTGGAAGAGGAAAGGAAGAATGCCCTGATAATTAGACATGATTTCTGAGGGTAAAAACTTTTGGAGAGCACTGTCCAATCTTCCTTGTAACATAGAGACTATGAATGTGTGTTTATTCAACCAAAGGCAAACTTCTTTGGGCTTCAAAAGGAGTGCATGGTAGGGTTTTAAGTTGAGAGAAGAATCCTGCTGGAGAACAGAATGAATGAGCTGCTATGTTTTTCTGCTTTAGGACACGTGGCTTTATCATCTGACAGTTGCAGCTGGAAGTACCAGTGTAAATGTTGGATCTGAGTTTGAACAACTTCTTTGCAAATTATTAAATGTGGAAGGTGATGCCAGTAAGTTAATTTTCATTTCAACATGTTGATCTTCCAATGCTTATTTAGTAAATGTACCTATGAACTGAATTAATTGCAAAATGTATATATTTTATCCGTTTAGCTTCTCAAATTTGGAGACATCCTACCCTTTGCCATAGCAAAGAAGGAATTACTTCCCCTCTTACAACACTGCCATCAGAAGCCTTGCAAACTGAAGCAATTAAATTATTTAAGGTAAAACCATAGCAGATGCCTTTTTTATTAACTGACTATTTTAACTCTTTGTTAAAGAATGGCTATTATTTCGCTTACCAGATACATTCAACAGATTAGAAAAAAGAGATGTTTATTTTTTATCTTTCATGGAGGTAACTAATGGACAGCAGCAAAATGTGCCCATATTACCTCACCAAAGACTATCACTTACAATGTAAAGATAGTCTTTAGTTATGAGGGAGCAGTTTAGGCTTCAGCTTTTGGTGTTCCTACTTATTTGATAAGTTATTGATAAAGTGCAAGTTAGTAGAGAAATCCATCATCATCATAAGTGATAATAATTTTACCTTGAAGTTCATAGCTCCAAAGAATCTACCAGCATGGACAGATGTCTGCATTCAGAAAACTGTATCTGAAATACTGTTTTTTCAGTTAGACTCAGGGAAAAAATCATAGGCAAAAGTTTTGATGTAGATACATTTAAATCATCTGGGAGATATTTTAAAAATCAGAAGAAAAAGAAAGTAAATTTTAAGTTTAGGCAAGTCATGGATTATTTAAAAGCAAGATAGAAAGCAGGGATTTTACTGCTCTTTTTAATAAAAAGAAAATATTTTCATATGAAGTAGCTATTCTTAAAAGACCAATTATTCAGTAATAGAAATAGAGAAAATATTCCATAGAAAAATTATTAAAAGTATTTCACAAGAATTGAGTTCACTTTTAAAGACTCTCACAGATCTTTAAAAATACATATATATGTCTCAGTGTAGTAAAACTGCTCTATGATTAGGAGACATAGTGGTTCACAACCACTGAGCCACAGCTAGGTTCTTGAGAAATTCTGTGTGCCTTACAGCTTTGCCAGTTGGAGGCCAGGTAGGTAGTTAATGCCTATGAGAGGGAGAATGCTGCAATGCCATTAACCTCTTCCAGGCTATAAAGGCTAATTCAGAGACAAAATGTTGCTGTTCCTTTGTCTGTACGTTGTGAAATAAATTACAAGTTGGAAGCGTGGAGGTTGAATAAATGAACTTTCTCCACAAAACTTAGACAAATCTAAAGAACAAATTCCCTGAAGCATCCACTATCTGGAAAATTTTGATGTTATGGTTCAGATCTAGAGAGGAATTCAAGACAAGCACTGTATGCTTCATGATGGACACTTTTAGGCAAACTTTCCAGCTTATTTCTCTGGGATGTTTGAAACACTTCAAATAAGTACATTCATCTTATTTTCTGCAACCCTGCAGCATGAAAATTTACAAGGAAATGTACTTCTTTGATTTGTAAAACAAATTTACATCTACTTGGAAATCCCTTTTCAGACCTAATTCAAATCACAGACACTTGCCTAAAGTAAATTAATTAGAGATTACTTGTATGACCTTCATTGAAACCTTGTATAAATCAGCTTAGAAGTCAGGTAGGGAATTTAAAAACAGATCACATCATGTTTCAGTTATCCCATTTATGATAAAAATAGACTAGAAATAGATTGGGCTTCCATCCACTTCTTGTATTTTTGCTTATATCCCTTAAAAATTCAACTATTGTATACAGTAAATGCAACAAGTGATATATATCCTTTCTTCTAACACAACACAACAAATGCTGGCTTTCCTGAGGCAGTACTGGCTATAGGCAAGGTCATACTTATCCTACAGTAAAAATACCGTGGAAAGCCAAGATGTAAATCAATGGCTCTGAGTTATGGATTTTTTATCTGTGTTTTGCTGCCATGTTGTGCTCACTACTTACAGAAGCATTTCACATTGTCTGGCACTGAGAGCTGTAGACATTGAATTTCCAAGTCCTGTAGAGGGGTGAGCTGTGTTCAGCATGTCCTTAAATTTGCCTGCCACCACAATTGTTCCAACCCCTGTTACAGTTCACTCTGTTAGATACAGAGTGAACAGCATAGGTTGTAGGAAGTGTTTTATCTCAAGTCTCTCTGTATAGATTTATATCCATTCTGGCCCCTTTTCACCCCATTTTGAAGAACCAGCAGAGCTTTCCAAATCTACTGATGATTTGGAAAACTAATTTAACTAATTGTGATTTCAGTTAAAGTACACTTTTGATATACAGAACATCTTAAAGATTTGCTGAAGCTCCCTTGTATGTAAACTCACTTGCTTATTATTTTATATCTAGACCTGCCAGTTGTTTATAAATGCTGCAGTTGACTCTCCTGCCATTGATTACCATGTATCTTTGGCCCAAAGTGCTTTGCAGATCTGCCTCACACATCCTGAACTTCAAAATGAGATCTGTTGCCAACTTATTAAACAGACCAGGCGTCGACATCCACAAAACCAGGCAGGACCAATACAGGTAACCCAGTATTTATTTTAATGGTGGTGATTTCAGCAGCAATGAAGGAACTACACAGAGTGCTTAGGATGGTAAAGAGGCTCTGCTCTTCTGCAGCATCTGCTGAGTTAAGATCCAATTCACTGCTGCTGTGTTTTCCTGAAACAAAGCTGATGCTATTCTCCAACAAAATATGTGTGTCTGATGGTGGAATATATCTCAGCCCATGCTGTTTGTAAAGGGTGGACATAAAATGGGCTGTCTTCAAGTCAACTGTTAAGAATGTAAGAAACCTAATTCTTTTTTACTGCTTTTTTCCTAAGAGAGGTGCTGCCTCAGGAAGCTTGGTGGGCTAAGCCACATAGCAGATGACTCAATTGCATGAGTGTGAAGTAAAGCTGTGGTGTCATGTAGTGGAATATCAGATAAGGCTCAGGGCTTCTGATAGATGTCCCCTCTTGTGTGCCATGCTGTTCTGCATTCACTCTGCATGCTACATTATTAAGACATGAAATTCCTCCCTTTGTCCACTACCAGCTATTCACTGCTATCCAGACACAAAATGAATTGAAAGGAAAGCCAATATGTGGAGCTTGCATAGAATTAACAGAACTGGAACATTGCACTTATGATGGAGCAATGCCTACAGAACTAGGAGATTGATCAGAAAATGAGAAAGGAAGCTACCATATCAAGGCTTCTGTAATAGACATGTTTTTGTCTTACCACAGAAAGTAGCTCAGCCATACCAATTGGTTAGAAACAGCCTGTACCTGGGAGATGGCTGATGTTGGAGAGGCACTGGCACAGGTTGCCCAGAGAAGCCACGGGTGCCCCATCCCTGGAATTGTTCAAGGCCAGGTTGAATCCATCTTGGAGCAACCTGGTCTAGTGGAAGGTGTCCCTGCCAATGCAGGGGGCTGGAATTAGATGATCTTTAAGGCTCCTTCCATTCTATGATTCAATGTATGCACAGCTAAAACATTCACAAAGCTTTTATAACAGACATGGTAGATTCACATCAATTAGTACACAGTGAAGCTACGTATGGCTGATGGAATTTAAACTTACTATAATTCTTCTTTGGTACTCTTCTTACCATTGGCAAGGTCTTCCCTCTGATGAAGGTAAATAACTTGTTGTTATCCTTACTCCCTGGAATGATTTTTAAGAGCTAATACATGCAGTAAAAGCTTTTCAGCCTTACACTAAGTTTTTTAAGTCCTAAATTCCTGCTGTAGTCTCCTACCCTTGCTTCTGTTGCAGTGCATACCTTCAACAGAGCCAATGCTATCCTCCATCAAAGTATAGATATTTGATGAAAGGGAGTATCTGTGCCAGTGCTGTCAATTTTCTGTTTAATACCAAGCAAGTCAGATAAATCAAGATAGAGAAAAACCATTTTTAAAATCTCAGTGTGAAGTGTTGATATACTGATTTTGAGAAAAGTAGTTGCAATGTTAGTAAGTGTTTATCAGGGTACATGAGAGCACTCTGTATTAAGTGAAACCAATAAATACATACTGAGCAACAACAATATACCAAAATATTGAATTACTGTTTTTTTCAATAAAAATAAATTTGGTGGGAGACAAAATGTCTCATGTGTTGCTTCATAATATGTGTAACAGGAGAGATGAATTAAAATTGCACAGGCTTCTCCTCATATCATAATGCTTGGGCGTGCACCCTAAGTATTTCTGTTCCTTTGTATTAGCTGCTTTTTATACAAACTCAGCTGTTTTCCCACTTCCAGCCCCAAAAGAAACTGGGTGTACACATGTAAATAGACAGAGAGTATTGGGCCTCTCAATGAGGTTATATGCTTATTAGTTATAGTTATTAGTTACATGCTTATTTACTCAGCTTTTTCTCTGTTTTTTCATTCCTATTTTAGCAGTCTCAACTTGGCAGTAAGCTGCACTGCTGGCCAGCAGGCACAGCAGGAAGTTTTATGTTGTAGGATGTTTAAAACAGTGAATGTATTCCTTTTGTTCAGGGCTTGCAGCTCTTGGCCCTCTGCGTTGGACTCTTCCTGCCCCAGCATCCATTCCTTTGGCTTCTTAAACTTCACTTAAAGAAGAATGCAGATTCCAGGTGTGCCTGAATATTATTACCCAGCTAGTCAATTGGTCTTTTTGAAATACCTTGTTTTCAATCTTTCCTGTAATATATCAGATCTTTTGACGTATATTTTAAAATGAATTTGAGTAGAATTGCTACTAAAATATAGTACATGTTACTTCTGTGCATCACTTGGGAAAATTGTAAGTTTAAAAAAAAATATTTTGCAGTGCCTACTCTGACTGTTGCAAAACTGTGAAAACCAAAATATGGCAGTTACACAACACACCCTGTGCCATGTTCACCTTTGGCACAATTCTGCTGGTCTCAGTTGACTAATTTTCTTTCTAATTCCACGTGCAAAAAAATGTTTTGGAAATCTCACCGAGTGAAATCTGAATGCCCTCCCATCTGGCCTCTCCAGAAATATTCACTCACAGTTTCCTATCCTTTCAATCAGTCCCCAGGAATTGCCTTATTTCTCTTTTTGCCACAGGACTGAATTTGGGAAATATGCTATATACTGCCAGCGCTGTGTAGAACGTACGCAGCAGAACGGAGACCGAGAAGCCAGACCTTCCAGAATGGAAATCCTTTCCACTCTCCTGAGAAATCCCTACCACCATTCCCTGCCCTTCAGTATTCCAGTTCATTTCATGAATGGCATATATCAGGTAATGTCATGCAGGCCACGAAATCTGAGCTCTCCCAGCCCCCTGCTGTCAGCACATACACGAAGCAGTACATCAAAAAGAGGAAGGTAAACATGGCTCGAGTTTCCTCCTGTGCCAGTGCCAGCAATGGCAGGCACAAAGTACTTGTGATCTGATTTGATCAACTAAGAGTAAAGGTTTGGGGGAAAACCTTGAAGAGAAAGAAAAAAGCAAAACCTTGTAAGAGTGAGAACTGCCAAAACTCTGTTTCTTATTTAACCTGACCACCAGATGAATGAATTAGACTGAAGGAAAAGGAAAGGTATTAAATTCCACTTCCTTTCATCAGACATCTTGGAAGTTAAATATCTCAGTGAAGTCCTGGAAGCACAGCTGTAACTCCCATTATCAGTCCTGAAGGACAACCATATTTGTTACAGAACAAACATGGCTCCATTCTAAACTCTCTGGGGACGTCATTAGTCAAAGCCCCTAGGACACATTCCATGGGCTTCCAAGCATGCTGCTTCACATCCTGGTTTATGTTTCCAGCTGTGAGAGATGGCTGAGAAGAGTTTTAACAATTCATAGTATTCCTAGATAGAAAGCAACTTCTTATATGAAATCAAAGCTATATCAAATAATTTTTTTATTTCAGATTGCAACACAGGTACTTTGCATTTTTTCATCTCTAAGTTTCTTAATTGCTTACTGCTTGCCCAGTAAAACAGAAAAAAAACAACCTACATTTAAGCCAACTAACATTTAAATCATCCTAAAGGGTTTCAAAATTGAAGTTTGGAAAAAAAAAAGGAGTAACTGCTCATTAGTTATTTACTGCCCAAAATTGTATAGTTACAAGGGCTAAGAAAATAGTAATTAAATACATAAATTTCCTCAGTGGGATCAGCAAATAACAATTATAATGGTATTAAAAACTCTTGTATTAATCTCTGAAGATTAATCAGATTTTTATTTTAATGCCAGGCACTGAGAAGTTCAAACAATAGTTCATGATCCATTTTCAAGATATTTTTTTACCAAAACATTTTCAACAATGTCAAATACAGGAAAACACTCTCAATAAAGATTTAAGTGAACATCAGCCACTGCTACCTGTAAAGAAGCTATTTGCCATCTCTTGCTAAAATGCTTCAATACCAGTCACAGCAAACAGAAGCTGATATTTGTGGAAGTTAAATTTAGAAGGTTCTGTATATTACTGACCTGTGTAATAGTGACAAAGCAACATTCATAAACTATTTTAGATCTGCCAGTGTAGATCTGTCACCTGATATCGCTCAAGTTGCCCATGATGAAAAATGATTAATTGATCTCATTTGCTTTGCACTATATTGAAAGGTACAGGAAATTAAAATTTTCCTTTTACAAGTGGTATTTTTCACAAAAAGCTCAGATACTAAACTGCTATCTATCATATAAATTCTGTAATAGAATTCCAAGTGTAACAAGTGCAAGGAAACCAATTCCACTAAACTGACTTCCCATGTGAAAATCTTTTTCAGGCCCTATATGGAAAATTTTTAATTTCCAATTACAGTAATGGATGAAATGGGTCTTATAGTTCCACCATTATTCTAGAAGTATTATATTTCAAAATCCTAGATTTAAAGGGGAAACAGATATGAGTTTGACAGCAAAATACATTTTGGCTTCTTTTTTAGGTTGTTGGGTTTGATGCCTCTACCACAGTAGAGGAATTTCTGAACACTCTGAACCAAGATACAGGGATGAGGAAACCAGCTCAGTCAGGATTTGCACTGTTTTCTGATGATCCCTCTGGCAAGGATATAGAGCACTGTCTTCAAGGAAACATCAAGGTAAACAAAAGTCTTTAATGGGCTGTGCATATAAAAAAATAAAGTATCTTCATTTGACAGAGATCTCTTCAGACAATGTAAAGGAAAACAATTTTCAGGCTGAAAACTGTCTTTTTTTCTTAATGTGAAAGATTTTTTTTTTTTAAAGATCACTTTTTCAGTTGCTGAAGTTCATTCAGTGAACTACAGTTAAAAGCCTTCTCCAAGAGATCTGTATTATTCAGAGAAGTAACAGCTGTGTTAAAAAACAAAAAGTAAGCTGTTACAGTTCTTTAAGGAGCATTAGAGTCAAACAAGGATTTAGAGATTTCAGTCAACGTTTCTGATATAGCTCCAAAAGGTGACCATGTGAGGTCCAAGAAGTCATTGATACTGGGGTGGAGATCCTGGGAAATTAAAAAAAAATAAATGGTTCCTTCTTTAATACAGAATAGGCTTAAGGCTCAGTTTAAGAAATTTCCAATTTTTGGCTTGCCATTGTCCTGAATTCTAAAATTTAGCTCTATTGATAGAATTAAATTCTTAGCAGTAAGGAGTGACAAAAAGCAATATAATCTGTACTTTAGTAAAATATTAGATACTATCCAAGTCTTTTAGCAACTAATGAATCATTAATTTTTTGTATTTCTACCAAGTAGTTTTTTGCACCCTTTGGCCAATGTTCACAGCTGCACTTTTAAGTTACAAGGTGTGGTACAACCTGGCCTTGGTGATAAACAAGCGGCGTCACCACAATCAGAAAAATTACCATATGGAAAGCAAAATTTATAAAATATGTACTTATTTTCTAGGTAACTGTAAGTTTAGAAACTACTCATATTACTGCTTCCAGTAAGGCTCTTTTATGAAGGAATGGTGACATGAAGCCCAGTTGGGGTCCTAGGATCTCTGTTCTACTGCCTCCCCATCTGCCCACCTACCCACCTACACAGATTGTTGTGAACCACTTTTGGTGCATTTTTTAACAAACTTCATACAAAAGGACCTGAAAAACTTGGGCATGTAGTAGAAGAAGAAGGCAGAGATCAAAGGCATTTGATTAATTATATAACAACTCACTCTGTGTTTTTACACATTCATTGGCAGCTGCTAAATCAAGTATCTGGCCTTTCCATGTTAATGGCTTCTTTCCAAAGGCAGTGCATGTGTTGCAGGATAAACAAAACCCAAAAATGTTAATTATTAAACACTTTGACTAAGAAATACAAGTAAAGTTATACTTCAGTGAGTTTAAAAATTCAAGCTGTGTATGTATCTAATAGGTGATAGGTAGAGGACATTAAAATAAGTTGACAGTTTCTTTTCAAGGTATTTGCAAATAAAAAGGCATGCCAAATCAGTTTTGTATTGCTTTCCTTCTAGATCTGTGACATTATTTCAAAATGGGAGCAAGCCTCCAAAGAACAACACCCTGGGAAATGTGAAGGCACAAGGACTGTCCGCCTTACTTACAAAAACAGGTTTGTTTAGCAAGTACAATATCGCTGCCTTGTCCCGAGATTTGTTTTTCACTTTCTGCAGTTTCTTCATCTGAGAAACACTGGCTGACTTGAAGCTTGCAACAAAAATAGTAAATGGGTGTAACTGGAGAAATTTTTTTAAATAGAGTTACCTTTTTTTTTTTTAGTTCTTAAGACGTGAACAGGGCTGCAAAAAATTCCCACTGAAGTCAGAAGACTGACATTAAATATTTACCCACTGGTTCAAGTACAAGTGTTGCTCTGCTAATGTGTTTTGCCACTGAAATAAACATGTCACATTCAGAGCAGATACTGCTAATCCTCAGGGCTAATGCATTTCCATATCTTCTTTATTTAATAACTTTCTGTCTTTTGTGTAGGCTTTATTTTTCAGTTCAAGTTCATGGCGAGACAGACAGAGAGAAGCTGCTGCTAGTGTATCAGACAAATGATCAAATAGTCAATGGACTTTTCCCTGTAAACAAAGAATTAGCAATGGAATTGACAGCCCTTTTAGCTCAGGTAATCTTTATGCATGGATAACTCACACAGCAGTTTTTCAGGAGAAAATCTTAAACAAACTGATACAGGATTGCTTCACACTCAATTGACCTTCACCTTTTACATATTAGTGTGCAGGAAACAGACTGGGCTGGGATATTTGTGTAAGGCAATTTTTAACTGGAGTGGAAATGCTTTACAGCCATACTGGTGCTGTTGGCACCAGTATGGCTAAAATGTGCTTTCCCTCTTGCACAGCAAGGCCCTCTGGCATTTAATATCATGTAATCATGTACCATTTCTTCATTCACTATTCCTTCCATGATTTCTGCAAATTAATTCTCCAAAGTAACAGCTCTTCAATGAAAGTCTAAGAGTCCTTTACTAGACATCATCTTGATGTCTTATTTTTAAAAAATTAAAAGCTCAAATGAAGGGTTTTGAGAAAGTAATTTGATGTTGTTATTCAATAAATGTAAACTGATTTGTGTTAGCTGAAGAGAGAGCAATCTAAGAGCAGAACAATTACATATATTTTATGATATTTAAATTTTTTCCATGGTAGACAGAAAATAAGAAAATCACAAGTGTGACTTTTTTATCAGTGAAAAGTACATATTATTTGACAAATTTGTTTTCTTTTATACTTGGTCGAACAGATCAAAAGATAGTTCATAATATCCCGCTAGAAAATTACTTTAGAGTAACAAAAAACTTTTTTCATGGACTTCCCCTTAGGTAGAGATTGGAGATTTTGAACGGCCTTTCTCAACTCCAGCAGGGCAAGTCACTTCCCAGTCCAAGTCCAACCAAACCCTAAAGCAAGTTTTGGAGAAGTTCTACCCTAAGAGATACAAGCAAGGTTGTTCAGATGAACAGTTAAGGTGAGATGGGTCTTTTGAGTCATATTCTCTAAAGATCTAGGAGTGAAACAAAGAAGTTTTAAATTGTCATTGGGAATAATGTATTGTTGAGCTATATTTGCCTAACCTGTGTTTGAAACTCATTTTCTTGCTAATCTAAACAACCCATTTCCTCTGCACATTTCTAATCTAAACAAAGGACCATTATTAATAACACATTCCAGCAAAAGATGTAGCAGTTACTACATAGTGTTACAAAACCCAGCGATTTTGAAATTCTTATTTTTCTTACTCAGCAAGTCTAAATGAGGTCTGAGTGTGCACAGACTAAAGAGTTATGAAGTAAAGGACATGAGGACATGATCTGTTAGTTATTCTAGTGTGCAATCTCTGGCAGCCAGTCAAATTGGAAATGTAACTTAGTGGACTTACTAGTATGGTATCACTTTATTTAAAACTAATAACCTGCAAGGCATTTAAATCAACACCTACTGATATGAAAATGAGCAGAACAGTGTAATAAATTATCCACAGTCAGTGATACAGCAGTTTTGAAGTCCAGTAAACATCATAGAGATGTTCTTCAGTACAGAAAATTTTCAGGTTGAGAAAATTTAAAGCTACTATTATATGAACATAGTAACATTATTACATAATCAAAAGGCAATGGGGTATTCAGACTCATGCAATTAACTTCAAAGAACAAATTATAAAAGGTCTCAGATTAGATTAACTCATGGAGGAAAAGTGAAAAATCTGTTGAACTGTTTAAGTAGTCCTACACTACTGGCTGGCTGAGCTGGAGATCTGTGGCACGGGAAGAATCACTCTGTGCCTGCCCTATTGCCTATATTGTTTTTGCTAAGGGTGCAGTTTGACCTCATCAACAGTAAGAGCAAAGCTGCAAGTGCTGGATCTCCCTTTACTACACATTAACCCTGCCTTTTCACAGGCTACTTCTAATGACATTATGGCTGCTGGGTGAGTCATCCCTCCAGGTTAGTGTCCTAGAAAGGTATTCTGGGCTGGGCGTTTTTTGAAAATTAGTTTTTCCACACTATTGAACCAACTTGCCAAGGAGCCACAAATTGACAGAAAGAGCCAGAAAAAAAGCCCCAGTGTGAACACGCTATGCATCAGGAGTAGCATTCTGGGTAGCAGTGCCCAGACATACTAAAAGGGAGTAGTGCTAAGCCACGTCTCTCACGCCTCCTACCAGCCACAGGTAAAGATATGTGCTAAGCTGGATGGATTTTTGGAATGACAGCTGACATAGCTGTTGAGTACTGATAAAGGTACATTGATTCTCTGTAGAGACACGTTAAAAACTGTACCAGACTTTCTGCCTTTATGCTGCAACTGCTACATCAATATTTAATCATAATGTTTCAGAAATTAGAAGATACTTCATAATTTTTATGTGCATTAAAATACTAAATGACATTTTGGATTTATTTAATACTGCATCAGTGATAGTCCTTGTATTAACTGAAATTACCATTTTAAGAAATGGATTCTTCTGTTGCTCATTAAACTTGCTGTGGGCAAGCACTGGAATTCCCTTCAGTAAGTAAATCCCACCCTTCATTTCAACAGACAGCTTTGCCAGCGACTGTCGACAAGATGGATGGCTCTCCGTGGGCACAGCGCCGCAGACTGCGTGCGCATTTACCTCACCGTGGCCAGGAAATGGCCCTTCTTTGGGGCTAAACTGTTTGCAGCAAAAGTGAGACTTTTTAATCAGTTTGACTGGGGAGGGGGACGAGGGGCTTAAATATTAATACAATTTGCAAATAATAGTATATTTTTGTTAAAAATAACTGTGTATACATGAGTGTAGCTATGATATTTTCTGAAAAATCCTTTCTTTAGGATTTTTTCTCCTGAGAAGCTGAGAAGCCTTAAGAACAAACTGTAAACAATGATTATCTGCTGCTGTGGAATGCAAAAAGTGGATCTGTGATTGGTCTCATGTGGTCATTTCTAATTAATGGCCAATCACAGTCCAGCTGTCCAGACTGTCTCAGTCAGTCACAAGCTTTTGTTATCATGCTTTTTTCTATTCTTAGCTAGCTTTCTGATGAAATCCTTTCTTCTATTCTTTTAGTATAGTTTTAATATAATATATATCATAAAATAATAAATTAAACCTTCTAAAACATGGAGTCAACATTCTCGTCTCTTCCCTCATCCTAAGACCCCTGCAAACACCGTCACACATGAGCTGATTGAACTCCTGTCAAATTACTTTTTAAGTCATAGACTGCTGAAATAAAACAGCCATAGTACTGAGTGTATCATAATAGTAACTTTCCAATACTCTTATTGCTTGTTTTCCATTATTAATCTGTGTTTCCATTTCCCTCTATCTTAGTTTGAGATAGCCTTTTAGGTTCAGACTCTTTTTACCTGATAACTAATGGAACATTGAAAAGGTATCATTAGCTGGCTGTGGAAGCTGAACCTTGCAGAAGGACTAAATGTGGTTAAGGGTATTTAGAGCACTCCCTTCTATGCTGGCCCCTTCTCAATTTCTCTTAACTACTGGTATCTTAATTCTTTTGATTCAAATAAGAGCTCTGTTCAACAGAACTGTCACCTTATGCCTTCAGTTTTAATAGTTAAACCCAGTGTGTGTGTGTGTGTGTAAACATATATATATATATATATATATACATATACATATATATATATATACACATATATATATATATATATATATATATATATATATATATATATATAACTGCTTGTCAGCACTCTGTTCTTTGTGTATTTAGATATATGAGCTAGGGGACAAACTGTAAGACACCTGACTATTTTATTAATGAGACTATATATTTTATTGGACTAAGGACCAGGGTAGGTTTCAAGTGTATCAGTTTGAGTTCATTGTTCTGCCACTGGCCACCTACATGGCATTGGGCAGGTATTTCAATTCCTTTCCTGAGATTTACACTGAGAGGGAATTGAAGTGGGAACTGTGCATGGAGAGAGGTCTGTAATAGCTGAGAATTAATAATTATTCACATATTGCCTCATTTTGAAGTAGTAACTAAAGGACATTTCTCTTTGTAGCCTCTAGCAACAGCCTCAGTTGAGAAGTCCTTCATATGGTTTGCTGTCCATGAAGATGGAGTAAGCATCCTGGACTACAGCTCCATGGTAAGTGAAATTTCTATTTCTAATTTGGTCAAGATAGATTTTAGTACTAATGATTTGGAGAGATTCACCACCATACTATCTAAAAGATGGCATTAGCTTTCCATGCTAAGTTATCTAGTCCTTCTCTTAAAGCAAAAATTCATTCCTTTTAAAATGTTTTAATGTTATCATCATTACAGTAGCACTAATAATAGAAGTAAGTAATGAATTCTTTGCACAGAATTTATTTTTGTTTATCAGATACAGTTTTTATATCATTTAATGAAATGTTAATGTTTTAATCATTCAGATGTCAGGAAATCCATAGTTATTTTAATGTTATTACAATAACATTAATTTTCTTTTCCTGGAGACTTAATTTTCCAGTATTATTCATAATACATACACTCTGCAAAGAGCAGTTACTTTAATAGATTGTTATTTTCATTGTATTATTTTTGTTTAATAGTAGGTAATATAACCCAGTGTTATTTAATTATGTCATTTTAGGCTCAGATTTTTCTTTGATTTGCAATACAAGTTTTCATAGAAAACGACTTGTAATCAGTGTGAAAAGCAATGCCTGAGAAGATCCCTGCTTTCATTTATATCCTGCAAAGAAAAAGAATGGCATGTTGCTATTAGCAAGTGCTAATATTGAATATCAGAAAATTAAAATCTCAGCTTTATAATTGTGCTGATATGGGCCTTTTCATTACATTTCTTTGCAGTTCAAGAAATAATAAAACAAAGAGCATGAGGAGAGGAAACAGCAGCTCTCAGGGAACAAGCAAAACATGCTTGCAGTAGACTGCAGAGCTCTACCAGCACTGCTCCTGGAGCTGTGGCATTTCTGTAGGCCATTGCCAGGTTAGGTAGTGGCAGGCCTTACTTGACATTCAAGGAATGCTCAGCTTCCAGGGAACATTGGGATTTTCTGTAGGAAGGATCAGGGAAATCAGAAATGATGCTGCAAGGGGTAGAGATAGTACTATTGCAAAACTGGGGAAAAAGAGGTTTACTAAGGAAGGACACTAAATCAGTTGTTGTACAAATGACGATGAATTTTAAATGCAAACATCTGCAGCAAATTAATGTGAGGTGTAACAATAGATTAAATGCTGATCTTAACTCAAAGGCCATTTTTGTGGTGTTACACCCTGAACAGTAAGAAAAAGCTGAGGAGCCCTGAAGAGCAATTATGTTTCATCAGAGATGTGAAAAAAAGAGAACAGAATTTAATTTTTGTGTTTGCAAAACATATCACTGCACAAAAAGACTACCTGGAGTTAAATTCCTTCAGATGTCTCACACTCTGCCATTTAATTTATTTAGATACTGCTTCAATTTCAAGTGGAATTTGTAAGATTAACTTTTCTCAAAGTCAATCAAGATTTGGGTAAATGGAATTACACACTGGAGTTGAAATGTTCTTATATCTTTTATCTAATTAATTGGAATAGAAACAGAGGTCAAACTTAGAAGAGTTATCATCTACAGTGAAACTCCTCACCATGAAGGTCTAAATGAAGCTATCCCAAAATTCATAGTTAATTACAAGATTCATAAGAGGCTACCTCCATTGAAAAATATGTGTGTAATTATATTTTTAAAAGAAGAATTTGTCATAATCTGTTTTTCCTGCATGGTCCTGTTTAACAGCTTTGTGTTTTGTTCTGGGGGTTTCCATTTTCCAGAGGCTGACAGTTACATACACATATAAGAGCCTGATGACTTTTGGAGGCTATCAAGATGATTTTATGCTGGTTGTTAACAATGCTCAGACAAAGGACAAATCAACTGAAAAACATCTTTTTGCCATGACAAAGCCAAAGGTTGGTCTATTAACCTGAACCAGTTTCCATCTGCTTTTGTGCTCTCTCTAGTGGGTAATCCCTAACAGATGTGAAAGATGAAACACCTTTTTTTACTCCTAGCCTGCTCAGATTTCTGGCTTTTTCCAGATGATTTTAGAGAGCAAATAATTAGTAATGTCAGGGCTAACTGAGACAGTACTGATGTGTTCCTGTTCTTTTCATGTCCCTGTCTGTAACATTCCAGAGTTTTCATAGAAGGACAAAGAAGGCTGATAAGGACAGAAATTACATGCAGTACCTAAAACCTACTCTGTTTGCCTAATCAGCACCAGAGATGATTTTTCAAAAAGTACATTTGGGATCTACAGTGAAATTGTAAAACACAACATTTGAAAGATCAGTCACTTCTTAGAAATCCTAGGATATTTTTCCTTTTGGTTGAAAGAAAAAGTCCTGCTTTTTAAATCTAGATTCTCTCCTTTACTGGGAAGACTCACTATATTAAAAAAAAAAAACCCAAAACCCAAAGGTTTTGCTGTTAGTTTGAACAAATTTAAGAAATAATACAAAATTCCACATATAAATTGGGTTCAAAACATGATTCTTCATACAAATAAGCATAGTAAAATACACATGTTGAAGTTTCCCTCAGATTGTGCCCTTACAGAATCACAGAATGGTTTGGGTTGGAAAGGACCTTAAAATCACCTAGCTCTGACCCCTCTGCCCTGGGCAGGGACACCTTCCACTAGACCAGGTTCCTCAGAGCCCCATCCAAGCTGGCCTTGAACACTTCCATGGATGGGGCATCCACAGCTTCTCTGGGCAAGCTGTTCAGTATCTCAGCCAGGTTTCTATGGGTCAGAAAGAGAAAATATGATAAAAACCTCCCCAAAGTCTTTATTCCCTTCATCTACCCTGCATCTTGAGTTCTCTGAGTCTCTAGCAAAACTTCTCAGGGTGTCATCTTTTGGACTTAACATCTCTCTCAAAATTAAATAAGTCATCTCTGAATCATTTAAGACTGTGGAAGACAAAGTATCTTTGATTCCTGATGGGAATAACATTACATTATTTAAAGGAGCAATAAAAAAAGCTTTATTAGTTATCTCCTCTCCCCCCATCATTAATTTGTTAAAGTACAAGTACTTATCCAGTTGATGGTGATTGTCACTTGCTAAAAAGTTAGCTATTTTTTCAGCAGTCAAAACACATCACTGTATTTTTCAAAGAGTTTTGTATGTTCCTGTTATAGATTCTTGAGATCACTCTACTGATTGCCAGCTACATTAACAACTTTCATCAGCTGAAAGGAGTTGCTCATCACCTCTCTGCTCCAGCATTACTGGCACCTCAAAGTGGACAGAAACTCAAGGAGATGGGGAGCCAGCCACTTCTTGCAATCAACAGACCAACTAAATGTCCCACTTTGTTATGAAAGGATTATGTATCATGATAATGCATCCTTGGTGGAGGGTTTCTACATGGACTGAAAACCTTCTGAGGTACAAGATGCAGAGCATAAGCAGCTCCATAAGCAAAAGGAAGGTGGACAGGTTTACATTTACTCAGTTGCATATAAGAGGAGTAGCCCTTAAATTAAAGCTCTGGCCTGAATTGGAAAGATGATGAGTCAGTTTAAGGACTACGATTGACTGGGGGTTGCTTGTGCCTGCTGCTCAGAAAAAATACATCTGTTTATAATGATGGAGAAAGGTGTCATTGGAAAAAACTGTATAGATTTTACAGTTTTACAGATATATTCTCAGGGACCAAACTGTCTTCATCTCTTCATCTCTTATTTTTCAAAATTATACCAGTTTTATAACTTTCATTTTGAAAAGGAATTTTTGTTTAGAAAAGCAGTCAAATACAAAATGCTTTTCACTTCCAGCACCATCCTTATTTGCAATACAAGTATCATGGGACTAAAAGGAACAAATTATGTATAATTGTTTCTCCTTTGAAAAAAAAAACAAACACATAAGCACATGTAACTATTACAAATTTAAAGAGTATTCTCATGATACACTCTAGCCTTTGTTATACAGCTGTTTTACCTGGCAAATCTTCAGCCTTGGTCTGATAAATTTCTAAATAAACCTTCTCTGCTCCAGCCTTTTGAAAAGAATCTAAACTGGATAGACACTGTATTTAGTACAGTTCTGTTAAACAACACCCTGTACCTAATTTCTCCTTTAATCCAGAATAATAATATAATACAGATGGCAAGAATGACTCACAATTCAAAATACACGAACAACACAGAAAACCATTGACATAAAATGTTGTGAGTAAATGGAGACCTAAAATCCATGTACAATATGTATAATGTATATACATTGAGTCTGAATAATATTTACTTCTTGTTTTTAATTTGTATCGATACTTTTCCTATTCTAATACTAATATAATGTTCTTGCACACTGAAGACATGATGCTGCATCTGCACTATTGGACCTAGGAGCACTTTCCAGTTGCCTTTTTCAGGTGCAAGCCTCAGCACTACATAGGTCAAATGTATAGAAATGACATCCATTGTTTTTCTTCCAGTCCTCTCTTTTTTGTTCCAATGCAAATAAACCACTTCTCCAGAAAGGAGAGGCTCCAGAAAGGATCAGCACCATACTCTCATAGATAATTTAGGTACAACCATGAAGAAGGTACTCAAACATAAATCACTGGTTCATGGACATTTTACAGTTTTCACTTTGGCTCATGTTAATGATCACAAAGCATTAATCCCTTACAGCCAGTCCTCATTGGTTTTGTTTGATTATTACTTAAACTGATGTAATTTCACAATGAAAAAAATCTCTGATTTATGTTCTTTAAATATTTCAAATGCTCATACTGAGAGAAAAGGTATTTTCAGCTTTTTGCCCTCTATTAAAAGCAGGGGATACAGTATCCTCCTAAAGAATTAAAATAGATTGGAAGGGAGATACAGGCCATGAAGAGAACATGGTCTTAAAAAGGGGAAAGGCAGACAGGCAAGCTGGTTTTCTTTAGAAAGCTCTCAAAATCCTGCCACAGCTACTGAAGTGCACAGGACTCAAGCACCACCTGATGAATGCATGAGCCAATGCTTCCTCTTGAAAATTACAACCAAATAACTCACATACTATATCCAGATGCTTTCACTTTTGCAGGGTGGAAAGGGCTTCCTGGTAACTTCCACCCTTTGGTGGGGGCACTAGACCCTTCTCTTTCCATGAGGCAGGGCCAGCAGCAGGAGGTTTTACCTCCTCCTAGATCATCCAGGAAAGCATCTTGGGAGCCCCAAGAGATCAATGGCATTACTTCTTGTGTTGCACCCCCTGGGAAGTGATACAGATCCCATGGTGAAATTCATTTAGGAATTAACACCCCTTTGCAATCAGCAGAATAATTAACTTTCAGATTTGAGGGGGTAAGGGTGTTTACAAATACAAACATGTTACTGTATCAGTTAGGTTACAGTACAAAGCTTCCCAAATATGATTAAAAACTTCCATTTACAAACACAAAAGCCTTCTTGTAATCATGAAATTATGATAACCTGGAATACTCCAGGTTATACTTTCCTAATTGACCAATTTCAAATGAATGTGGCAGATCACCTTCTGTTATTAGAAGGGAAAAAAAGTGGAGCATTTTGCTAGTGAGCTTGATAATGTAGTTTTAAAAATCTTTGTTGAATTTTGAACAACATGATAAACAATGCAAATAGCTGATGTGTACACTTGGAGATTTCATTAACAACATTACAAACAGCTGTTTTATAAAGCCCTGTACAGTCTATGAGCAGAGTATGACCTTCCTGCCTGCCTTTGGGTAGGAAACTCAATAGACACTGCTTTGCTTTTTTCTGTTGAGCTCTTGCTGCTGCAGTACGTCCCTACATCATCATAATCAGAAGCAATTCATGCATTAGTTCCCCCTTTTTGGCATGACTTTCCAGACTCACTAACTGCTCATTATAGGTCACCATTAATGCCACCCAGTCACATGACCAGAAATGCTGAGTTATTTTATGAAATAAATGCACTCACAGTTACTGTGACAACCCTGTGTTAAACAATGGAGCTGCTTCCAGTTTGATCAGCAAGAGTGAGGTTTCTGTAGGGACAGTAACCTCAGCAGACACTTCCCTGCAAGGTAACAGGGTCAGCAGGTGGAGTCCCTTCCACCATGTGCAAGCACACTCCCAAACACAGCTCTGCATATCTCAGGGCCTTGCTCCATGGTAATCAAGCTCCAGAGCTACTTAAAGAATACTACACAATGCCATACAGCAAGGCTGAAAATTTCACAGTCCAAGCAGACAATCTGTTCTGCCTTCCCCACCAGCCCAAGCCCCATGGGCAATCCAGAGCTCAGTCTTAACCTGAAGTCCTGCACCAAAGAAATCCATACTGTGCTACCTAATCCATGACTAAAGCAGGGTAGGAACCTGACCCTTCTCACCTCAGCAGTGATGATTCTGTGGGAGCTGTCAGTGAGCAGCAGCTTCTGAGACGGTTGCTGGAAAACTTCCTATGTTCAAAGCTTGCAGAACCTAGGTTGTAAAAATATTGACAGGATGGGATTAATATGTTAGCACATGCAAGGAGACTTCCCCTTCTGCCATGAACTTTAGATTATCTTTCATGCTTGCTTTGAGTTAGTGGTCAGAATCAACAATCCATGCAGATGATCAATGAATCTGAGCTTGACAGTGACTGAAAAATCACTGGCAAATGTCTGTGTAAACAATCACATTGTTTTGAAAAGACTATTTGGAATGCAATGTAAATTAATATATTACTTGAACTTCACTTTGCCTTGTCAGTTTTTGAGCAGCAGTGTTAGCAACAAAACAACTGATTTCTAGAACAAGCAAGACCCACTTACTCCTGTAGCCCACCAGGCAAAGGATAAAGCTTTAAGGTATTAATACAATCCCTAAGTTTAATGGGTTTTGTTATTTTATATTTAAATTTTGTTTAAATTTTAAATAAAATTGGTGAGGTTCCCTCTCAGTCGCGTCTCCTCGAGGCTGAACAGGCCCAGCTCCCTCAGCCTTTCCTCCTGAGAGAGATGCTCCAGTCCCTCACCCGCCCTCGTTGCCCTCCGCTGGACAATAAAATAATGACACAATAATTTTTGTAAAATTACTACACTTACAGTGTGTTACACAGAAGTTCACAGGGAGCGGGAACTACTGAAGCCTCGTTTCACTCCCCGCGCTGGCAACCAAGCTCACTTTGGACCATGAGTTTATCAGGAGCCGAGGTCAAATGAGACTCCCGGCGGTGTTGTTTACTTATCCCTGACTTCCTGCACAGCTGCAGTATTTTGTCCCCTCACAAGAGCGGCTACAGCCGAGATCCCCCGAGCGCCCTCACACTGGCACCGGTACGGAGCCGTCGGAACCCTGAACACAGCGGCAGCTGAGGGTCCCACGACAAGGAGACGGAGGCATGGGAACCCTGAACACAGCCGCAGCCGCGGGTCCCACGACAAGGAGACCGAGGCATGGGAACCCTGAACACAGCGGCAGCCGCGGGTCCCACGACAAGGACACCAAGCGAGACCCGCGCGGAGCCGCCACACGGCCCCTCCCTGTGAGGGCGGCCGCGGGGCGGGCGGGGCCGAGCCCGCGGAACTACAGCTCCCGACGTGCCCCGCGCCGTTCCCATGGCCACGGGCAGCCGGGCCTGCGGCCCATGCAGCGATGCCCAAGGCCAGGTACCGGGAGCCGTGGTGGTACCAATGGAGACCATGGATCGCTCCCGCTGCCCTGGGGGAAGGGGCCGGCGGCCGGGGAGGACAGCCTGGAAGCGGGAGGGAGGGAAGGAGTGCTAAAACGGGCACTAAAGCGAGCGCGGCCGAGGGCAGGCGGGGCACGCTTGGCCCTTGCCCGGTTGCTTCTGTGAGGGACCCCACAAAACCGGGGTCTGCAGGGGACCGCAGGTGACCCTGAGCACGGGGGGCAGCAGCTCCCCGGCACACCGAGCGCACGTCCGGAGCTCTCCCGAGCCCTCCGAGCCGTGCCCGGCCCCAGAGGCTGGAAAGCCTGGCACGCCTCACAGCCTCCTAAAGGTGTCTCGGCGCCTCAGTGGGCTGCCCGGGGAAGGCTGCGGTGACCGTCCCTGGAGGTGCTTTAAGGAAAGCCTGGACGTGGCACTCGGTCTGGTGGTGTTCGGTCACAGGTTGGACTGGATGATCTCAGGGGTCTTTCCCAACCTAACTGATTGTGTGATTCTGTGATTAAATGTACTCCAAGCAAAGCCTCCCGCTGTACAGCTGGTACGTGCTAAGTACGTGCCACAAGTGGCTGCTGGGGTTATTGAGGAATGTCACTTCGGCTGGTTTGGTTAGCAGTATTTCAACAAGCAGAGAGCAGGTGATGTGGAATAATAATAATAATTTACACCACAATAACCTTAATTTAGATGTTTTCAGGAATTAGTGCCTAAGGTGGGTGTTTAATTATTCTCTTCTTGCTTTGTTTTCTTCCAATTAGTGATACTTTATGGGATCTTGCTATAGCTGAAGTGGAGAAGAGAGAAAATCCTGATGATGATGATGATGTCAAGCCAGGGGAAGTTTGGGAAAGATCAATATTATTTATGGGAAACAAAAACGGGGTAATCTAAATACTGTACAATTCTACACTTTTTAAACGTAATTTGTGTCAGGGAAAACATCTCATATTTTCAGATGTTAAGGTTCACTAATTTTAAAGGCATAATATCTCATGGTCTCATTCTGCAGAGGTCTAATTGATCACGAATGTCTGTTTTAAGTATGGTGTTCCTATTACTATATTTGTCATGTCTATTAGTTTATACTTATAATAATAGTAGAGTAACTTGATTCTGACTGAAATTTGGACTTGAGTTTCTCCTATAAGGCTGCAAACAGTTACATGTATTTGCAGTTTTCTGGTACTTTATTGTTAGAATGTTAAATGAATTTGACCTAGTGATACAATTTTATGCTTTAAAGACAGTACAGTAGAGTTCCTCTTTGTTTTTAACTTCCAGGGAAAGACCACTATCATACTGAGATGCCTTGAGAGGTATGTGTTAAATATTTTAAAGCAGTTTTCAGCTCTAGATTAAAAACCAGTCATATTGTGTGATAATTCATAATGCATGTATGCAGATGTGTTCTGTGACTGGTTGATCATTTAGGAATGAACTTATTTCCCTTCATTATAACCTCTCAGGTGATCCTTTCAGTCCTTCTCCAGTGTCAGCTGAAATGATTCATTTCTTTGGGCTGGTGCTGCTGCTTCTCCTGTCTCCAGTACCTGACACCTCCTGTCTAAAAGTGTCTTCTCTGTACTGCTGTCTCTAAGCCAAATTCTGAACTGACTGATAAATACAATTTAGTAACCACAGAATTAACTTCCTTTCTTTAGAAGATCTTGACAAAACTCAGTTACTTTTCCTTTAGGGAAGAGTCTCCAAAGCCAACATTAGCCTTGGAATATACTTTTGGAAGAAGAGCAAGGAGACACAATTCAGTGAGTATAAAGTATAATTTACCATATCTTTATATGTATATACACACACCTAAAAATAACATAAAGAAACTCTTTTGCAGCCTAAAGATGTAGCTCATTTTTGGGAACTAGGTGGTGGAACCTCATTAGTGGAACTCATTCGAATACCAATCACTGTCCACAACATAAGGTAAGTGTAAATATTACAATTCCAGAGTTATTTGAGCTTTCCTTCAAACATTAGTAATCTCTAGACCTTTTTTGTTTTGTGAAAACCTCTTTCAAAGTGTAAGATAGAACATGTACAGGGTTTTGCTAAGAATCACTGTAATACCACAATGCTTTGCTTTGGTCTTCCTTTTCATCTCCTAAATAAGTTCTAAGTAATCTGAACAAAACATGGAGGAAGTAGGTTGGCCTTAAGTAGATAGAACAAGAAATACAGAAAAAAGATAAGACATAATATCTTTATGCTCAGTGAAGAGCAAAACAACAGTTTGGGGACATATGAAAAATAAAATCTTGCTTCCTTCTTCATGTGCACACATAGATACTCTTTGTGTGACTGATATTTTAGGGTGAAAAACAAGGCCAAAAACTGTTACAAAAAAAGTCTCTGGATTTTTGGGATATGATCTCTTAATGAAAAAGTCATTTCCCAACAGAGAGATGATGTTTCCAGGAGGAACCAGAGCTACTGAAATTATTTGAAAACAAAAGGAAACAGAATTTTTGATCAAATTAAGAGAATGTACTTTAAAAAATTCCATTAAAATAATGGATAGCATAAGAAGAAATGCATGAAAATTTGCATGAGGAAATGACAAGGTGATAGGGGGTGCTTTTTATGGTTTTTTATTAGAGAAAATGGGAGTTGAAAGGGGAGAAAAGGATCAAAAGATAAGTTTTGTATTATGATGTATTGCTTTATTTCATTGTTTTATTGTATTGTATTATTGTATTGTATTATGATGTATTGCTTTATTTCATTCTTCCCCACAGCTTTAACTTCTGTGGGGAAGAAAAAGGAGGGATATCATTTTTATCAGCTATATTTGCTTCTGTTTTGACTACTGAGATAATGCCATTATTTGCTGAGAGACTAAGACAGAAAGAATAAAAATAAAACACTTATGCCATGTTAAGCTCTTTGTCTCTAGAAGAGCTTGGGAGAGAAAAAATTAAGTATAACTTTCCAGCCCCTGACTAAATTAAATTAATTGAACCCTACCTCCATCAGTCTTTTCTTCCTTTTTTACTCATAAGGGATTTTCTGATGTGGAGAATTTTAAGATTCTTTGCTGGGATAGTAATGTTCTGTAAGAACAATTCACTTCTGTTCACAAGGCAATATTTTAACATGCCAGAAAAAATTCTACTATTTCAACAAACATAAGTGCATTTTGCTGATTTTCTCATCATTGTACACAAGCAATTTGCTTATTTAAAAGTTCCATAAAGTATATCTAGCTTCAAGAGACAAAGTATATCTATATCAAGAGATTTTTCACCAGATTTTTCTTTCCCACAGCATTTTAAAGTGAAATTGAACACTCAGTTTGCTTTGTAGCTTTTGTAATACCACTCTGGTCTAGAATCCCCTTTTTCAAGTCAGGTTAGAATGAGATAGAATGATGGCATCCATTCAGATTACTGCATTTGCCATGACCTTTACAGTTGCACTTAAATGCAGCTGGTGTTTTGGGAGGCAGGGTTTTAGAAAGAGAGGACTTCAGGTGTAAAAGATTTCCCATCAGCAATCCACCTTTAAAAGTCTGGTAGTAGCTAAGGATGTCATGAGTACTCTTTTATCTTTCAGAAGACTTTTCTCAGGCATCTATTCAAGGTTCCAACAAACTGTCACAGTCCATGACATGGAATATTGTCCTTAACCAGGTTTTCTTCATTTCATATTAGAAAAGAATAATGAAAGTATGGAACTTTCCCAGGCATACAGGGAGTACAGGTAATAGTTAGGAAAGATCCTAGCCATTGGCTAACATTGCTTGGTCTGGAGTTGGAGACTTATGAACTTATGAGATGGGAGGGGTACATAACAGCAGAAATTCTCAGTTGTACAGGAGGGAACTACAGGGCTGAGGATATTTGCACATTTTATTGTTTGAAGACAGTCCCCAAAAACAATTGAAAGTTGCCAAAATAATAGTTCTGTACAAGGGACAAGGGAAAGGTTTCTTCAGAGTGCAGAATATCCCTAAAAGCCATCTTGCTTTGCCGTCACATTTAATTCTGTCTTAGCAGGTAGATGTTCATATTTGCAGTACAGGTGTGGTTTTGTATTAAAATGCTGACTGCCTCATGTGCTAAATATGTGACCAAATAATACCTATTTAATAGGTCATTTGCTGTAGTTCTGGTGTTGGATCTCTCCAAACCTAATGAACTCTGGAGTACTATGGAGAGCCTTCTGCAGGTCACCAGGAACCACGTGAACAAAATTTTAACCAAACTAGAAAAGACAAACCCTGAAGTAGCTGCTGAAATTAAACAGAGAATGTGGAACAATCTGCAGAGGGATCACCCTGTAAGTTACTTCTAATATTTTCTCCAGATGTCACAGGCCTTTATACAGTTAAAGATAATGCTTTAGAAAATCATAAACAACTCTTTTAGATTTTTATGCATGACTGAAAATCCATTTGATGTAGATGAACCTGTTCACTGGAAAATTATAGCAATTTAATAAAAATTCAATAAGAGCAGAAACAAGGAAAGAAGGTTTCTTATATCTTTTTGTTAGATATCTAATGTGATTGTTATGGCATGTTACACCAATCAAAAGAAATAGTTTTAGAGTAGCAGTTTGCTTTTTTCCCCCCTCATCTTTTAAAAATGAAGATGAAAACTAGAATGTACAAAAGTCATCTAGCAAGAGACTAGCTGAAGGTACAAATTTAAGCAAAGAATATAGTTATAACAGCCATCAACATGACTATATACTTTGCATTTATTTAAATGTCTATCACAAACTCAATGCCTTTTGATAATCTGACAACTAATTAAATTATAAAGTTTCAGAAATGTTAACATCAGTCCTTTAAACATAATTGCTAACTAAATCTCTGGAAAAGCTAAACTAGATTATGCGCAATAGAAAGGAAAAGTCATTGTGCGTAAAACCTCTGCAAATGTTGTGTGTATATAATGCATAAATAACTATTCAACAATTCAAAGACCTGGCATGTAAATCTAGTTACTGTAACTTCTATAAAATGCTTCAATACAGCAAGTGCTTGTAGAGCTCAGAAATTTAAAAGTAACTCAAAATATATGAGAAAGCAACATATGCAGCACTCCATAGTGTTAGCATATGGAGTTTGATATTGGGATTATTTTGGTTTTTACTTTTAGAGAAGGTAATTTACAAAAAGATAACACCTGCATGCACAAATAAATGGCAATAAATTATGACCACACATCTAGTTTCATATAGGGTTTTACATATCAGAAAATTGCAAGCTTATTGCAATAAAGAAAAATAATAATGCTATTATTTGTTAAGAAAACTTGTTATTCTTGCACTGTATTAAGCACAATTATATCTTCTGAACTAAAATTTCTGTTTATCTTCCATTATCAAAGACATCAATAATGCAAATAAAATATTATATTACTGTTTGGTTCTCTTCTTACTTTCATCATTGTTCAAAGAAAAATTGTGTCAGTTTATTAGAAGAAAATACTATCTTTTATAGTCAAATTATAAGATAGTTTATGGAGATCTTTATGTGCCTTTTAATGGCTAAACCTATTTTTATTATAAAAAGGAATCAATTAAATACTTATATTTTTTTAAGGTTTAAGATATATTTCATCGGCCTGGCTAAAGAATTATTTGCTATGATGATAAAACATATCAATTGCAGACCCTGTTTAAAAAGGCTGAATGCGTCTAAACTATTCCACAGTCAAAAATAAATTCCACAGTCAAAACATGAATAGGGTTCAATATGCTAGTTTTAAAGTTTCTGATGTTTTCCCAAATTTTTCTTCTTAGTTTTGAAATGAAAACTTTTTTTTCTGTTTTATATTCTATATACTCTTTTTAAGTTGTGATAGTTTTGCTTAAAGCTATTTCTTTGACAGTGTATGAGTGAAGCCATTATTTCTCCTCTCCAAGCAGAGAATTCTCAGTATGTGCAGCTTCTGTAAACATCCTGTCATTTAACCTGTCTGTGAAATACCTGGGGTTAGGAGGGAGCAGTTGGACCAACCTCTGCTACAACTCATCTTTCTTGCACTGCTGCAGCCAAAGCAGCTTGAATAAATATTTGCTTGAACACACAAGGGGATTATCTCATTTCATATGGACTACAGCAAACTCCTCCAGATCACTTGAGAATTCTTGTAATTCACTTATTAAAATTTTTATGCCACATTAGCTATTTAGCACATAAGTCTGACTTTTAGACCTGTTTTCCTCCATTGATACTGATTCACATTTTCAAGATTGTTGGATGATGTTTCCTCTTTGTGATGATATCAAACATTTGAAATACACATTAAATATTGTTTGAGTGTTTGGAAAACATTATGTGGGCAGGACAAATGTGTGACACAAGCAAATAATTCCATTTATTTTTCTTGAGATTTTGTCTGCATTCTTTTAGATTTTATCCGCATTCCTTTAGATTTTATCCAAAGAATGTGAACATGTCAAAAATCCAGTTCTACTAATCCAGCCAGGCAGGTGTTCTATGAATACATGAGGTTTTTCCTCTCTTCCTTTCCCATCTAATAATGCTATATATAGTGTAAAGGCCCTTTTTTTTTCCCAGTAAGTGTTCTAACTGCTCAGAGGGATTACTTCCTGACCATTTAGGAAGAAAATGGTAGAATATAATATGGATATTGCAATAAAGTTGATTCCTCTACCTTAAGGTTTGGAAAACGTTGTCTTCTGTGAATTTATTTTAACCTCTTTCAGCTGCTTTAACAATTGCAATCTTTTACAGTTTGTTTACAGAGCTTAACTGTCCTATATCTTTTTAACAGGACAGTGCATTAGTTGACCCTTTTCCAATACCCTTGGTGATAATTGGAAGCAAATACGATATTTTTCATGTAAGTAATACTTAAGTACCTTTTTAATAATTAAATTATTCTCAATAAATATTCTATATACTAAAATTTTACTAATATAATAGTAATCTTTTGAACTAAAGTGTGGACAGCCAGTCTTCTACCACAAAAAAAAAAAATTTCCATCCAACAGCATTAAGGAAGGCCTACTGTCATTCCTTCACAAAACATCCCCAAACTGATGACTTTTGAGATGTACACAGAAAATGCTTCCCTTTTGGGTTCTGCAGCAACTTGTCTCTACAAGAAAACACCACATGGATGATTTCCTTTTAGAATGAGAGAAATCCAGCTCCAGGTGTCCTTTGTGACAGCAGCTGTAAGTTTATGGCAGTGAAAGAGGGGTGTATCTCAAGTCAGCTGATCAAATGTTTTTTGGTGGCAGCTTCAGTCTAGAATTTATTTTAAAGTACTTCCTAAGTTTCTAGAGACAAGTGAGAAATTGCATTTTTTATGGAGGGGAAGAAAGAAATGTCATAGTACTGCTGGATTCTCTCCCAGGCCATAAAAATCCCTAACAAATGCATATTCACTGCACTTGATTATGAGAAACCAGGACAATATGTTTGATTTTTAGCAGTTGTGCTGGCAGCCTGTGCTCCTCTGGATGGCTACACAGTGCACTTGATACCTGGCTGACTCTCTGAGTTACTGAATTCTTTATTAATAAGGGACTTGCCTTCTGTCATACCAAAGCTTTATGCTGAGCCATGACTCTCTTGTAATAAAGACAAAAAGCCAGCCTGGTTCTGTTGGGGAATTCTATGGATTCTATGGATTGACTCTGCAGGCATCACTGGGACCAAATTTTCACCCATTTCATCCAGGGAACGCCATCTGTATGATCTTAGATGAAATAGACGTGGGTGAAAAGGTATTTTGATGCACCTTTCCAATCTTGCAGGTATTGGAATTCGACAGCATATACCCAAAGATTTACTTAAATATTTTCACAAAAAAGAAAAAAAAATCTTATTCTTCTAGTAGGCAACATTGCTACTGGTAAAAATTTAAAATAATATCAAACAAATAAATTGAAAATTAAATGTACATTCTCAATTTAAAAACTTTTCCTGGGCTAACATATTGCCTGAATTAGGCTTCATGTGTAAAAAAGAAACAAAGAGAAATTGTGACATTTCTTTTTAGAGTAGGCTGTTACTGATTCTGTCTTAAGATATAATTATGCTGACAGCTGAAGGCCTTATATATTGTAGCTTAAGTGCACTGCAGTTTATATAAAAAAAGGAAAAGTTTTAACTGTAGTATTTTGGGGTTTTTTCTTACATCTATGTTCCACTATCAACTTTTTCAGGAGTTTGACTCTGAAATGAGGAAAATAATAAGCAAGACACTTCGATTTGTTTCACATTATTATGGAGCCTCATTAGTGGTATGTATTTTCACTTTCTATTTAAGAAGAGAGAAGATGAACAATATTTCTGTTACAAAACAATATTTTTAAAAATCATACTATAAAACTCCTAGAGAAAATGGGATTTAATTGGTTTTACAGTAGCTTTCTTCGTGAGGCTATCCGTTGAACAAGTGACTGTACTGGCAGGGGATGGATGGACATGCCTTGTGAGCAAACAAACTACACAATTCCCAGTATCAACAAACACAGAATGAAAACAGTTACCTGTTAGCCAACTTAGTTCTTGCATTGAATTTACTGCATCTTGGGCAATTCTTTTTTTTGGTACAAGAAAGGAGAATGGGCAAAAGTGATTGCCTTAGATTGAATTAGGGAACTGAGCCTTTTGGTAGAAGCATGAACTTACATCAAGTGACCGAGCTTTCGTAGGTTTAAAATCATTGACTCGTTTTCACAGTAGTTTATGTATACCAGATTACTACACTTAGGGTGTTGAAGAAGGACAGGAGCTTCCTTACAAAAGTGGGTAGAAAGATGCCAACATGACGAAAATGATTTATTTTAGTTTTCAGATCATTCTCTGAGTAAAGACAGAAACATGCATGCTGAAATTCACAGTCCAAAAACACTGCATCTTGGGCTCACTGTGCATCAGAAGATGGGTCTAATTGTAGCAACCAACCATCATTCATGTAATAAACAGTATTTAATGGTAGCTTAGTGATTATCAAAACAACTTATGTTTACTTTGAATACTTATAATCCCAGTATGTCCTTTTGCATGCACGTAAAGCTTTTTCACTCTGACACATAAATTTGTCTTTTGTTAACTGAGAGTACAACTGTCTTGGTTGGAGTTTTTTTAGTATTTAAGCATTATTGTAATTAAATATTAGAATATAAATCTCTTTGTCTGCTTAATCCTGATTGTCATTGAAATGAGAAGGAGAAATCTAATTTCTCACAGCACAGATCTGACTTCTTTCTCAAAGACACAAATCTGTTAGGATACAAAAGCCCTTAGACAAGAAGAAGCATGTTGTTTGAGACTATATTTTGAAAATTGCTTTCTGGTAAATCTGTACCATTCTGCCACTTCTAAGCTGTTTTAAGACAATTATATAGTTATTCATTACATTTCTAAATGTTTATGATATTCTGGATAATATTTTATGCAATTTAAAATCTTAAATCATTCGTCTTGGCGAAGAGACTTCTGTCTCGTAATGTGCATATTTCAAAAGTTTTGAATCAGTATTTTAAAAATGATTCTTTAATCTTTATTTATTCTACTTTTTAATCTTTCTTGATATTCAGTAGCAAATACATTCATGTTTTTGAAAGGGAATTTTATTTTTATTCTAGTCAATTCAGTGAACATATACCAAATTTATTTGGGTCAGGTATTAATTAGAAAGGCTCCATCCTCTTTGTAGATGGCAAAATGCAATATACCTATGATGGAAGTTCCTAAAGTATAATTTGTTTTCTGATTCATTTAGTTTACCAGTAAATCTGAGGCTCTCCTGCTGAAAGCCCGTGCTCTTATTAATCACTTGGCATTTGGCTACGATAAAAGGTAACATTATTGTTCAACTATTAAATGTCTTGCTCAGAGCATAAAATTACTTAATAAAAGTATTTTAATAATAAAAACTTTTAAAATTAAATATTATCTCTGAAAGATTTTTGTTCATGGACTTGGACTTCTGTGACTCAGCTGCCTATCTCTGCTAAGAATAGTGATAACTCCTAGTTTTGATCCTCAAACTGATGAATGAAAAATGTGGTTACCACTGGAATTGAGTACTATTTTATTTACATGATTTATATGCAAACCCCAGTAAGACTCTAGTCTTGGCTAGAATAGTGGGTTTTTTTGTTGATTGCTAAATGCTCACTTGATATATTTTCTTTTTTTCTGTTTAGCAAGTCTGTATCAGTGGATCCCAGCAAACCTCTCTTTATACCAGCAGGCCTGGATTCCATGAGCCAAATAGGTTAGAACATTTCCTTTTCATTGTTTGTTGCTTAATTCTTTTGAAAACAAGAAAAACATTTTAAGCAAATTGATAAATTACAGCACATCAGTATCAGTTTTAACAGATTACTGAAGGAAATAACTTACAAATTTTAAAATCATGATTCAGTATATTACTGAGAATTACTTGTGCAGGTTTGTTAGGTAGTTTAATAAAGTCTCTGGACTATGTAAAATAGTAAAGTACCAATAAGCTTAGATCTGAAAGAAAATAAAATATACAAAACCTCTCAGCCCATTTCATGGTAGAAGATCAATGTTTTTTTCAAACAATGTTTGAAAAATATACAAAACCTCTCAGCCCATTTCATGGTAGGAGATCAATGGTTTTTTCAAACTTGTTGCAGCTTGTCAGTGTAGAAGGTAAAATACCAAATTAGATGGTTCATTATGCAAAATTATTCTGTGATTTATGTTGTTATGACAACACACTTGTCTTATGTGTGCTGTGATCCTCAGGACCACCACCTGCCTCTGACAGTGATCTTGGAAAGATGCGTGCCAACACGCCTTTGGAACTATGGAAAAAAGTATTTGAGAAAACATTTCCTCCCAAGGTAGGCATGGATATGCCATGCAAACAGCTGATTTTCTCACAGAACAGCAGCAATATCCCTGCTCCTTTTTGTCTTTCAAGTCCACTGACTGGAATTTCAGTCTCACTTAGAAGTTCTCTTTAATACATTTTTAAAAGATAAAGGCTTATATGTGGTAGTGCTTCTACATCTTCAGTCACCTTCCTACATGTAGAAATTATGAAAGATGCTCTTCTTAGTATAAAATGCCCCAACATGATAAAGACTAAACTTCTTAGAAACTATAGAGAAGTGTTAGTTTTCATGTTATTTTTCCTCATAGCCTTTAAAAACACAATAAACAAATGTTTCCTCCTGCACCCACCCCTCCAAGTACCCCCTGAACTCCCCCTGAAACAGCTGGAGAAATGAATACACTTCTCATTTGGCAAGCTCCATGTCTGTTCATCAGTGTATCAGTCTAATTAAAGATTTAAACATTGGCCAAATAAATTCACAGTCTCCTGTTTTGGTTCCACAGCAGCCTTTAAACTTTGAAGCTATTTTTATACATTGTGACCCTCTTTTTCCATTGCCTCACCTAGGAAGTAGAATTCTGCTTTATTTTATTCCATCACTGGTATTATTGCCTTCTTGCTACTTTCCATTTGATATGATTAAGGAGATATATGCAGGACAACATTTAAAAACCCCCTCCTCATCTGATAGTTTTTCTTACTATTAGTGCATTTGCTTCTTTGGAATTCAAGTTACAGTTCACTCAAGGCTAGGAAATGAAAATGCAGATATTTGGCAAAGATAGCAATCAGTTTCTCAGCTATTGAAGTAATGCTTCTGATAACCAGGACTGAATTCTAGTCATGAGTATTAAATAGTTTAACAAGGGCAACCTCAACTGTGCCCTAACATCATGGACCAGAAAGGATATTTTCATTTTGATGCTCAAGAATAATAACCAACCACCACATAAGAATATTTTCTGCCTGTTAGAATCTAGCTGCACTCTTATTTTTTCTTCATTTTACTGACAGGTTTTTTTTAAACTAATCTATGTCCTGTAGCACAAAATTGTTCCATAAATGCAAGCTTTTAATTTGTATTAAAAGCAAATACTTTAATTTCTATGTGTGGCTTTTTCTTATTAAAAGAAGATAAATTGTATCATTTGGGGTTTTGTCTTTTCTCTTTTTAGAGTTTCTCTGATTTACAAGATACCAAGGACCCTGCACAGGATAGTCAATATGCTGAGTATGAAGTTGATGTCATGAGAGCTCAGAAAAACCAGGTGTGTGGTAATTCTCTAAATGCTGTTCACAGTCAGGTATTCCAGAACCACCAGCACTGCTGAACTAATAGTATTACTCGTACCTCCCCTTTTTGCCCTTAAATAACTTCAGCTTTAGATTTCAGTTTACGAGTTGGTTGTGAGGTTTTTTTCCCATTGTTAAGATACTAAGCCTGTAGACCATTGTTAGATCTCAATGTTTTGGCTCTGAGTTTCTTTAGAAATTAAGAATTCAAATTTTCCCTCAAACTGTACTCTAAAGTTAACTCACTAAAATAAACCTTGAAGCTTTCTTGACAGCCATTTCCTCATTTCTTCACTCTGTACTCTCATTTGAGTGTTGACTAACAAAGTATGGGAAGCAATATCAAAGTATGTGGTGAGGACTCTTCTGTCTTTCTCCTTCAAAACTTATTTAAACTGGAAAGATGATAACATTTCTAACTTGACTTTGCAGGCTATGGACATTTTATCTTAACTAGAGTGAATGGAATTATTCCACAGAGTAATGACATGTGGCTTAACCCCTGAATTCCAGGAAAGACCTTTAATGGGGAAAGGGTCTTCTATTTTTTCTTAAAATTTTTGAAGAGTTTCTGCCTTTCTCTAGATTAGTGGGGAATTAATTTTATAGAAAAATTCTGTGGCAAACCAGGTGAAGGTTAAATAACTGCCTTACAGCTAACAGTATATAACATCAGCTGAGTAGCAGTACTGTATAGAACAGTTTTCATCAGTATGGGTATGTTCATAGGTATGGGTCTCCTAAAATCAAGATTTATCCAAAGAATAAAGCAATTTCAAAAATCCCCTGCAGCCTTTGAACCTGCACATTACGTGCAATATCCTGTTGATGTAGGTATCAGTTCTGAATTTGTCACATCAAGAGTAGTCCTAGAAATCATTAAAATTTGTAAAGCACACTGCTTTTGGAATTTATAATATAAACATACTCAGTATAGCTACATATCTCAAAAGAACTATATAGTGTACTAGGTTTGTTATTTTTACATAATAATGTGTTGCAAAAGAAGATACTGGTATGTATTGATTAAATCATACAGGAAATTAATCATTTTCTGTTTTTAAACAAAAGAGACAGGCTTTTAGAATCTTAATCTGTTCAAGGGCATTGCAAACCATTATAGCTTCTTTTTGTTGGACTACTACAAGTAATTTGAGCATTAAAGAGAAAATTACTTCTGTTATCTGCAGTCATTTCCTAAGTTTTTATCATGAAGTTTAATTTTTACAAGATTATTTGCACATTATTAAAATGTTTTATACTAAGAATTTGAATTGCACCAAGCTAGAAATATGTATCTAAAAGAAAAGAACTTTCTAGTTGCAGTGTTTCTTGAAGTGTCCTTCAGTTTTCCAGTTCAATGGAAAGCAGCACAAAATTAATATTTTTAAGTAACTTTTTAAATTCCTCATGTGTCTGACATTCTTTATAGAGTCTCATGGTACCTATTGCATAGGAGGGCCAGTATTTTAAGATGGTCAATATGCAAGGTGTTGCTAATGAAATCATGGGACCTAATGCAAAATTAGAAGTATCATATGATGACAGTGAATGTTTTCATGTTACCACTTTTCTGGGTTACTTTCGGTTAATTAATGTTACTTTGGACTACAGATGATAGCCTATTTGCTTACTTATCTCAAAGATAAGCTTCAAAAGAAAAAGAAGCACAAAACCAGCAAGGGAAGCAAAACACAGCCCCTGTCACTGCATCTGATAGAAGAGCCAGCAATAGCTGACTGACTCAGTCCTCATCAGGACTGCTCGATAATACCATAATAGATTTACAGATAACTGTGGCAATAATACAAAGTTTAAATAAATCATTTCCAACTTTGGAATTCTGATTGAAGTATTTGCCTGCATTCTAGCAGAGTAAAAGACTGAATTCTAATTCCTGAGTATAAAATAAGAAAACAGTTTTAAAAAAAAAATCAAGGAAGTCCCTGGCTGACTCCAAGGTACTGTTAGCCAGCATTTATCTGAGATGCTGCTTGGCTGTAGAAGTTTAGAGTTCAGCTCATCAGCATTCTGACATAACTGTTTTCTTTTAGACAGGATTATTTTGCCTCCTTAATATTTTCAGAGTTAACTATGAGATGTACCACTTTCTTTCTTAACATTTTTGCTCTGGAAAGCTCTCTGAGGCTGTCTTTTCCTCACTGTGCCTTCCTTCAAGATGGAGCACATCTCTCTTTCTCAACTATGTCTTTTCAGAATTCTTTTCCTAGTTCTTGCCCCACAGACATACATAGCACAGGTTGATATTAAATAGTGCTGTTGGAATTGTTTGCTGCTTTTCATTCCCTGTAGTTAAGCTCTGAGAGAGAATACAACACCAGGGAACCTTTTGAAATTTGTATCTCTAATGTAATTCTTAACTAGCAGATTTTCTCCAGGAATTACTGGAATTTTGTGGGTTTTGCAGGGCTTTCAAGATTCAAAAAAAAAAAGAAAAAATCATCTGTATAGTTATTAGGCCTTAAATGTCTAGGTTTTGGTCAATTCTTCATAGATAAACCACATGGCAAACTTGTCATCCTCTGTCCATTCCCTGTTAGCTTTTTAGCTTTTGATGCTTTCAGGTCACCTTAATTTGTTTTTTAGTACACACATAACCTGAATAAGAGTGAGACATTTTAAAATAATATTTCTGATTAGAGCTACATGTATACACCTGCATCAGTAGGCACCTGTGGGGAGCATGAAAGTCTTATTCCTTAGTTCCTTCTAAATGTTTGTGGCATTTAGTGAGAGCCTGGCACATGGGAATGTCTGTTCTCTTTCCTTTAGAAATGCTTTCTGCCACAGATGTAAGTACTCTATGGTGTCTTTTTGAAGGTTTTTCTTTGTTCCTGATATGCCTTCACTGCTAAAGCTCAAAATAGGTGCTTGGACCTTTTGATCTGGACACTTGACTGCAGCTTCATTCATTGATGCAACAGATAAAGCTCAACCTTGAGCTCAATGACCTGGAGAGCCTCCTACTCATGTGCTTCAGAAATGATGCGGTGCCAGAGTTCACAGTGACTGGTCCTTGTTACACAGAGCTATTACTTCAGGGATTGGTGCCAGTTCTAGCTGAAGCCTCAAGCCATCAAGTGAGGTCAAAAAAAGTAGATGCCTGGTGCCATTTGAAGTCAGCTGAAAAGTCATGGAAGCAAATCTTAATGAACTGTTAGGACTTTAAAAAGTCATAAACACAAGAAGATTCTGCATCTCACAAGGAAGAATAGTTGCATTTCCCCTAAAATTGCAGCAGCCTAATCAACTCACAACCAAATGTCACCTCCATGTCAGATCTGCAGGGACATGGGGACTGTGCTGGCCAACAGACTGAGAACCATATTCTTTCAGCATACTTTGCTGAACTTCAGGAGACCATTTCAGTCTCATTCCACAAAACCAAAGATTTCATACTGTGCCATGAGCCCTTGGTCACACAAATATAATAGGCCTCTACCTTAACCTGCATAACAGAGCAGTACCACCTTTCATTTTCTCCAGGACATATGCTAGTCTTCATAAGAGAAAAAGTTATTTAGCATATTTACTTAGCTACCAAGAACAAGCTTTCTTGTTTTCACATGAACACATGTCCAAATGGGTAAAAAAAAGATTTCATTTTTAAAGCAAATTAAAGAGCATTATTAGAGCACTGTTATTAAATTTTCTACCAAAGTTTTTGTCCTTAAGACTTTTAATTAGTGTTTCAGTACTTGGTTGCTTTCACCATGTTCCAGATTGAGGGCACTTCCAGTAAGAAACTGCATCAAAAGGAAAGCTGAAGCCATATCAGTCACTCAGAACAGAGGAAATGCAACAATTAAGGCTTTTCCTCCAATCTTAATTTTTCCTTCTTGTTTGTAGACATTGTAGTATTGTCTTTAATTACATGATCATATACTATTTTGCTGATGTCTCAATTCAATTGTTCAGTATTTCTTTTCATCATCCTTATTCTTTATGTACCTTATTTTTCAACCTGCCATTCAGACACTTCAATGAACACAAAAGTATTAATTTTTTTTTTCTGAGAGTGTGTGGTAATGTTATCTTATCTGAGTGCCTCACAAACATCAGTTCAGTCTTTCTTCCCAATCCCTTTATGAGATTAGGTGTGATCTTCCCCATTTGACAGATGAAGAATTTACAGAAACACAGAAGTACAGAAGCATTAATGTTTTAAAAAAAATTTAAGCCCACTTTATGCCAATGTTGAGATATCTGTGATAAGTTGCTAGCACTAATTATGTTTAAAGCATTCAGATCACATTTAAAGCACATTTAAATTACAATTATGTTTTCTTTGTAAATCTGATCTCTGCCCCGTACACTTGCACCAACAAAACAATCGTAGCATAATGCTAGCATGAAGATTTTTTGCTGAAAAAATCTTTAGAAATGACTCCTGACAGTACACACCCTACATAAAATTCAGCAGAGGAAACTGTTGTTTGTAGTTGTGCTAGAAACTCCTATTAGAGGATTCAGTGCTCCCAGTTGACTGAGATGAGGTCATTTGTCTACCTTACTAGTACTCTGCTGATCTAAAGTACACAAAATGTAGCTCCCTACATGACAGCAATTGTGGCAAAATTCATAGCACTTCTAGGATAATTTTGTTAAATACAGAAGCACACTACACCTCCTCTGCAGTGAAAAGTGTTTGTACATACATACATTTGCCAAATAAATACATGAAGTTTCTGGAGACTTTTAGTAATGAGAAATATGTATTTATGTTTCTTTTTATTTATTATTTATTTATTTATTATTCATTTTACTTCATCTATTTATTTATTATTCATTTTATTTAATATGTATTTATGTTTCTTTTTAGGAACTTGAACAATACAAAAGAAATGCCTCTAAATCCTGGAAAGAAATGGATTTTGACTCTGATGGATGAACTGCTCTGTCTTCAGTTTAACTCCATTTACAAAATTATTTTTATAATTTTTACATTCCATTAGCAATTTCATCTGATGCCGTTGAAAATATATAATATCAAACTATGAAGTTGGTATTTATCAAGCATCCCTATTGTTATTTTTATAAAAGGAGCTGTTTATTCACTGTCCAAATTAATTTATCTTGTCACTGGCAAAGAGTTTTAAAAAGTGGGGAGAAAGGAATTCTAGATTGCTCTCAGATGGGTTTGTATATGAAGACTGGCATTAGTCAGTTCATCCTCATTTATATCACATTATTTGATTTACTTTTGAATACTTCTACACTATGCATATATTTAAATATAAACAAGTTTTCACACCCAAAATAGGAGATTATGTAGTGTCTAGGCATCTTTTTGTAGTTCAAAACCAAAGCTTAAGAAATACTTGCATAATTGTTTGATATATTTGAATAAATAAAAAAAACCTAAAACTGGCAGAAGTGGAGTTAAAACGTTCTTTGACCTGAATTCAGAAGTGTGCATTCTCTGTGTCACAGAATAATACAGTTTAATACAGGATTTACTTCCTGCAATGTATAATGTCACACAGAGTTTACAAGATGGATGTTTCTGTCATATATTCAAATGCTAGGAAGTCAGTCTAGTTAATTTGACAGATACTTGGTTAGTGCTGAGAGTATTATTGATTCACATTCAGCCTACAGCAGGAATGGGTTTTTGTCCATGTACACCTCTCTAGTGTGAGATGCACTGAGTGTTCTGAGAATCCACAGGACAATCCAGATTAAAGCCAGAGGTGTCTCCTGAGAGCTCAGACTTGTCAGAGAGTGAATGTTGAACAGTCACTGGCAAACCACATCAACCCTACATGCTCATAAAAATGGGAGAGACAGACTAATCTGGTATCCTTCCAGCTATTTAAAACTATTTGGTATTTTTAACATATTCGTTCACCAGATGTTTTTCTGATAACAACATTTATATCTCAGAATATTTTACATAAAGATACTAGAAAAATACACTTAAGTGGAAACACTGTATTACCTTGAGGATTGGATTTAAAATTCCTTGTTATGAACTGCCTCTTCTCGAAATTATCATATAAAACTAGCTATATAATTACAGAATTTTAAGATACAAATATACTTATGTCCTTGGAGAAATCTGTCTCTCTGCAAAAACTAATTTCTTCACAGAACATGAAAATAAGATACAAAATTTAGGAATTCTGTGTCTGTTATGTTTTCAGTTTTGAAAGGCCCATGAGAAAAATTTCCAAAGATGAAAATAGCATTGCTTCTGACAAACAACTTTCATATTTTTTCCCTAGTTAAATTGACATTTTATTAAATAAAAGCAAAACATTATTAAACAAACATTTTTTTTCCTTGTAATTCATAAACTGCTTCCAAAACAAGATTAGAACTTGACAGTGAAAAGAAAGAATTGATATAAATAATCTGTCTTCACTGATTTACTATCAATTACAAGGCAAAACCAACTTGGGTAACTTTGATACTGCTTCAAGATGCTGTACTTATCAGTTGCATAGTGTGTATAAGATTAAAATGGAGTGAGTTCTTGATTCTGTCTTTACACATATCTGGTTTCTTTCCTCTCTACAGATTCCTCAAATGGTATCAAAACAAGACATAAGACTGAAAATAAAATCCTAGAAATGAGATTTACTAGCAGTTGGACCCCTCTATTTACTAGTAGTGGTTAAAAAATAAAATAGTGGGGAAAAAATTAGAGCACCATTGCTACATTGTTAAAAACTGTCAGCAATAGCTGACTAAATTAAATCAGAAAGCCCTTTAAAACATGAAATACTGTTGATTATGGCTGATCTGGAAATCAACCAGAAGAGAGGGGTGGGGAATACCAATATCAGGAGTCATTCACACTCTTAAGAGAACACTGGTTTTCAAGGTGAAAACAAACATGAGAAGATGAATATGTCTTTATATGTGTAATCATTTACATTCTATCTAAAATCCAACAATATAAGCCTTGGACCATAATATATTAAAAAGTATACTATTAGAGACTGTTGGAATTGCTACTTTTTCATTGTCAGTCAGTAATTCTCTCTTAATTTGAAGCATAGAATTGCAATAATGACAAGTACTGGTATGAAAGCATAGAGTATGAGGAAATCAGCTGTGAACCTGGACAATGCTCCAGGATAGTTTTCTTCAATGAACCGGACGCCTTGAGAGAGAACACAGGCAGCATTATTTGCAGTGGAACTGTTGGCTCCACCTGTCAAACGAAACAATAGTAGGTAAATCAGTAAAGTTAAAACTCAGATAAAAATATGTAGCCTTGGAGAGGAGCACAGACACCTGGCTACAATACCCCAAATATCTTAGGGTAGGTTCCAAGCTGTAAGTTTTACCTCACTAATGTCTATTAGCTACTAACCCTGCCACCCTGACTGATTCTCTTGTTCTGCAGGTTGTCTGGCTCACAACCAGCAAAGCACAACCTGACAGACCCAAGTAAATGGGTCTCAGTAAATACCATGGAAACACATTTGAACTGAAGCCTCTCTAGTATTAAGAGGAGATACCTGGTCAGCTGTTTGTTACCTCTCAATACTCCCTCCACTGATGTTTGATCTTAGATTGTGCAATTTTCTTGATGCTCTATTTGTGTAATATTGCACAAAAAATTAATTCCAGTCTGTAATAAACTTAGCTTCCAAAATTCCTCCAAAGAGGGGATAAGAGAATAGGTGAAAAAGAGGAAGATGTAAGAACTGGAAGAATGAGAAATGGTTGGAACAAAAGAATAAAATTCTGCTCTAGCTTGCTGATGTGGCATTATAGTCTTCACTAATTAGTAAGTTCTTGTTAGCAACTCAAAAGTTACCTTTATTTTATCAGGATACATGTACAAAGAAGGAAAATAAGCATCAACATCTCATTAAAACTATTTATAATGGACTTTTATTTGAACACTTACCACATGTGAAGTTTAAGCCATAAAATTCATTGACTACAAGGATTTCACTGCTGTATCTTTGAAATGTAATAAAACTAAGTAGTTTCAAAGGTGTTGGCATTTCTTCAAGGGTCCTTAAAGACACAGAGAAGTTAAGCTGGCTTTTGCTACATACTAAGTGACCCCAAATTAAAACAAGCTCTCATTGTTTATAACCTGTGACAAAAACAATTTTTGTCTCTACCTGTAGGGTTTTCAAACATAAAGTCCAATTTTAGGGCTAAATGATGAGACAACCATGAAGGCTATCCCTGACTTTGGTACAGTGTCACAACATTCAGCCCTGATTTGTTTATGAACAGTCACAAAGAATTCTATGGTTGTTTGCTGTTCACATGGCAGTGATAAACTGAAAATGACAAGGCCCAATATAAACCTTACTTGCAAAAATGACTTGCTTTCAAAGTAAGAAACCACCATCCCTCCCTCCATCATCAAAATCAAGTAATACTGAATAGGAATTCACTGCCACAGTAATAACAAAGCAAAAATGAAGCAAAAATAAGGAGAAGAAACATTCAACAAGACAGGGCAATTTCAGCATGTAACATACTTCAAGACTTATAATTCAACAACAACAAAAAAAAAACAGGAAAAAACCCAGCAGCCTAAGTCTCCATGCTATTTTTAATGTCCTTCATTGCTTATGAAGATCAATCAAAAAGATTCATAATATTAATGAGCAAAGTCTGTGCTGTAAAATGAGGTTAGAAACCACTGTAATGCTTTTAAGTTATCATTAAGGCATTAGACTATGGTAGCAGGAATAAATGTCTTTTACTATAAACATACATCTTCCTGAAATTAGGCAGGGACTAAATAATTAGACATTAACCTAGCTTTATATTGCAAATATGAGCTGAGATCTACTTTAAAGAGACAAAGCATCATCAAGTTTGTGAAGATTCAGATGGTTTTCTTGAGGACAACACCATGTATTGTTAGGCTTACTTCATTTTCATTGGAAGGGTCTCAGGTAAACATATCGTACTTGCTCAGCATCTTAGGAAAACTGCTTTTAACAATTACACATTTATTCTGGTATGTCCCTCAAAAACCCCAGTAATTTCAGTATTGACAAATACAAGGGGGAAACTGTTCAAAATTCACACAATTAAAACACAAACCCATCTATTTGCACAGTTATAGAGCAAGCAGATCATTATTTTCTCGTGTATTTACTACACTATTCAATAATTTTTATAGATTTCAGCCTGAACAGGTAGAAAAAGGGACTGAAAAGTTTACTGGCTAAACTGGATAATAATACTGGTAAGATACTTGAGAGCAACTGCTTTTTAAAACCAGCATTACCAGTGTTGAATGTCATAAGTTCCAGCAGTTACTAAAACATGTAGGAACAGGGATTTTTGGTAGGGTCCTTCAATGAGGACAGCATTTCACATCATCACGTCAGCATCAATAAAAGAATTCAGATGAGCTGATAGATATTAATTTTTCAGTTTTATCTTCAATGTATTTGCAAAAACTGGGGGAAATGTTCAATATCTTTGTGGAGATCTAAAGATACTAAGTGTGTGGTTTTGTGTTTAGTACAAGGCCGAACAAGATTAGGTAGTTCTGCCTCTGAAGGAGCACAGCAGCTCTTGCTTTTCCATTGCTACCTGTGCATGACTGGATTTCTGCAAAAGCAACTGTTCTAGAAACTCTTCCACATCAATGTTAACAGCAACACTGTAACAAAGTAAGATTTTTTCCTACCTTACTAGTCCCGTTCCCACTATCACACCAGCTGAATTAAGAAGCACAATGCCACTTTGGACTATATTTGGGTCTTGAACCATGCCAAGTATAACAAGTGTTATTAGTTCACCAATCATGTGAGATGCTAGGACAACAGCAAAGAAAATTCCAAATCTGGAAGCATCAGGATACAATCCTACAGTCCTGTACAAAGATGAGCAAAAAAACAGATAAAAAACAATGTTTGAGTAATAAACTTGAAAAGTAGCTTTTACTTTTGTTTCTATTTGGGTTTTTTGCAGTTATAGCTCATTAGGTGAAGAATTTATGCCTTAATCCTTAGTATATTGTTTAGAATCTTAACACAAAGGACATCCACTTACTATCATTATGTAAGTGCAGATACATGAGGTTTTCTCCATCTAGATTGAAGAGGGTTATGCAAAGATATAATTCTTGTAGAAACCCAGGTTTTTCCAAGACAACCACCATGGCTTTTCTATTCCTTAAACTAACCTGCTGCTTTATGTAAAGTCTTTGCAGTGGGAATCATTCATGTAAGTCACATATTTAAAGAACATCCTTATGCAGGTAATTAACAGATGGGATTTTGCACTTCTGATAATGTGCAAGCAAACATAAGCATGGATATATTCAATTAAATGAAAAACTAATTGAATTCACCACCCATGTAATTCCCACCAATGCAATTTCCCCCATACTCCTGAATTCTTTTATGCAACATGCTGTTCTCAGTTTTCTCCTAGTTAACCCAAGGAAAGAGTCCTCTCAATCTACACTCAAGATTAAAAAGTTAAGAAAAGCCTGCAACTGCTTGACAAAGTTAATTCAGCCTTATAGTGTATGTGACAGATGACAAAACCCTTTATTACACTGTGACACATTACTCTTTTTCCAAAATACCTCATACTAAAATTGCCTCACACTAGGTGCACGCTGCATGCTTTGCTTAGCTCACAAGCAGCAATTTGATATTTAATTTTCTTTTTTTGTTGCTCAGTGCAAGACCCTATGGGGTTTTCTTAAATCCCTATGTTCAAATATGGTCTTAAAACAGAAGTATCAATTTTCTTATAGGCTTTCCTGTAGTGTTTCTTGTAACACCAGAATATTTTATAAATAGATGGATGAACATTGATCCTTCCAGTATTAAACACTCAGTGAGGTAGCAGGTATTTAACAACTTTTAAGTACAGATTGGTGCAGAAGAAACAGTTTTCCAAAGTCCTACCAGAAAACATCACCTCTGAGCTGCTCTACTTTACACAGAGATATGGAGACATAGGCTAGTTAATCTGGGGTATGAATAGAACAGAAGAAAGAAAGAAACAGCCCAAAGAGAGAATATTACAGCAACAGAATAACAACATGATGTGAACTGTTAGAAGATTTCCCAGAGGTATCTTCCACTAGGAAAATCTGCACAGACAGGGCCTTCACTTGGTTGCAAAAGAGGCTCTCTTTGAACTTGGCCAAACCTTCCCTGTGTCTGATCAGGTCAGAGTTTGGGTCTGCCTGACCTAACTGGCTGCCTCCACAAACACAAACTCTACAAGAAATGGCTTGTAAGAGCACATGCCAGAGGCTGTCAAAGCCTCTCAAAAAGTTAGTTCATTCCATAAAGTTCAATCCTGCGTAACAACTGCCAAAATTTCATCCAGAAACTGCTTGCCCTCAGAGGTCTAAGAGCATTGTGAAATCACTTTGACACATCCCTGATGGCTTCCAAACAACTGCAATATTGGAAAGATAATACCTGTAAATATTATCCATTAACTGGAGCCTCACTATTTATTGTTGGTTGTGTTTGAGCCAACCAAAACATAGGGGCAAAGTCTCTGCCCATGTCAATTCCCTGTTTATTATGGAGTTGAGAGAGTCATGGAGCCTGGAGAGCTGCTTGCCAAATGGCTCTTTTCTTGGCATCAGTGACAAACAGCACAGCATTTAGTGGAAGGAACAGTAATTTCTGCCTGTCTGTCTGTCTGTCTGTCTGTCTGTGAAAAAAAGGCTTCTCAGGGAGCCCTGCTTCAAGCAGGTAGCACTGACAGCTTGCAGAAATAAAAGCACAGGTAGATAAGGGGATAAAGGTGGCTACTTTTCATATCCACACCAAACTACAAAACAACTTGCCCATGCATCCAACTCCTCACACCTGGAAGAGAAGAAATCTTCCTCTCAGGGATGCTCTCTTTTCATTGAGATTTCAAATGGAAAGAATTGAGTAAATACTGAGCACGGCCCTTCATTGTCTACTATAGAGTACAGAAGGAAGAAGGGAATAGTCATCCTTTTTTTCTGTTTTCCAGATGGGGGAAAATTGCTACAAAATTCCCTGTGCAGAAATTCTGCTTCAGAAGTCCAAGCAATTTTGTGTAGTTCTACTTTATCTGTTTTCCATCCATCTTACTGGAAATCAAGAGCACTAACATGCACAACTACAGCAGAATGGCTTCTTCTGCACTTTAGCTCTTTTATGAGGGTGTATCCACTTATCACTTTTGAACACCTCATCAGAAAACATGCATCCACAACACAAACCAAGCCTTCTCATCACTTGTACACATTTTACTACAGATTGCCAAATGATTGCAACCGTCTCAGGAAAACTAAAATTAACTCTGGTGCACTAGACATCTCTCAACATTAGAAAAGAAAAAGATTGAAGGACAGAAATTTGTCCTTTTCTCTGGAGGGTATAAGAAAGGGATCCAGATTTCATCACTTCCATATGCTGTAGCTAAACCCCAATGTCCCAGGAAATAAAAGTTTTGTTACTGTCATGTGCCTACAGCTGACATCCTCAATTTGGTTTTTTTTTGTTTAGTTCAGTTTTTTTGGGGTTTTTTTGATTGTTTGGTGGTTTTCTTTTTTGTTTTATTTTGGTTTTTTTTTTGTTTGGTTCTTGTTTTGTTTGTTTGTTTGTTTTTATTTCCTGTCTTTCTAAATGCAATGTAAAATGACACGTCCTGCTTTCAATATGACAAAAGTATGATAACTCTCCCAGGTCCATTAAAACTTTCCAAATTACCTAAAGAATTGGTAATTTACTTACTGGGTGTGTGTTTTCAGCTCTGCCTGAAAGAGAAGGGCTAAGTTTGTGTTATCTTTCCTTATGCTTTCTGTGTAATCATTTTGAGAGACAACAGCAGGAAGCCATGCCAGGAGGCCTTTTGCTGACATGTTAACTGACACTGGTAACAAAAACAAAAAGACAACCCAACAGATGGTCCAAATGCTTACCAGTAAATGAAGGTGCTGAAAATGGCCACACTGATGACACTGAAGGGCAGGATATGGACTATATAGGCCACAAGCATTTGCCATTTCTTATACAGGCCATCTTTACTTTCTTGGTCACTGATAGCACGTAGAGGTGGGACTGAATTAAATATATAAGGAATGAAGTAAATTACCATTAAACAGAAAGAGCAAGACTTGTTATTAGCAGAAATGATCTGAAGCACAGAGACAACTTTGAGAATATATCACAAACATTCTGCCTAAACCACTCTGATCCCTTTTCCCCTCACTGTAAATGCAAAGCATTTTTGCATGTTTGCAGATTGCAAATATTGGTAGGCTTAATGAAAGAGGCCTAACTTATCAATATGCAGGACAGCCTTCTCTTTTTGCATATACAAATTAAGGACAAGAGAAAACCTCTGTCACTGGGCAATTTATTGAGGTGCTCTGATTTCAATCTGATGACAGCAGTGTATGTTCTCTGCATGAACAGTTTTTAGGGTTGCAAATAGAAACTATTATTGCTTTCAGTATGGCACCTGTAAGAGGAAAAATCCTTTTAAAAAATGTAATCACGTAATACTCATAAATTCAATTATGCTTAATTGCTGTCAAAGCTGGTTTGTATATCCATCTTTCCCATGTGTCTGGTTTTGAGCTCACTTAGCTATTAGCTAGACCTAGACTTTGTTTTGCCTATAAAATGCTACACACAGGGAAATCTTTTGCACAGTTTAGAATAAAGCTTTCACAGACAGGCCAGCTATAAAAAAGAAAGGCAGGGATCAGGGCATATTCCCTTAAATTCCATTGAATTTTGTGCTTCTGTATCAACTCTGACATTACCTAGACCAGTGAAGATCCTTTAAATTACTATCTTCAATAAAGACTTTTTCTTATTTAAGGCAGAGTGGCAGCAGCACCTGCTGCTGCACGTAGGACAGGACAGACAGACACTCACACAGGGCCACAGCATTGAGCATCCCTGTGTAGGGGGGGGCACTCACGCACTGGTAGACAAGCCCCACACGGTCCTGCACGGCTCCCTGGGCCAGGTCATTCCTTAGCCTAAGAAGGAAAAAGGCTACAAACAAGCCAAACAGCAGGTTCTGCAGGAGACGCATGATGATGCCTATCTTATCTCTGGAGAGATTTCTTGTTGTTCTCCTGATAATGAAACAAAACAACAATAAAAGGCTTGTTAGCTACAGCTGAACACATGCTGGTAGGGTATTAAGCTTTGAACAAATCTTAGACACACAGTGCCCACCAAGAGCTAATATATCGAAAAAGACAAGGGACAAGTAGAGTGGGAGATCAAATAACCAAGGAAGTGCATTTATACATGGAGGGGGAACCTGAAAGATTAGTGGAGAAGGAAAAAAATAATTGCTTTAAAAAGGGCGGCAGAGGAAGTCTTACCGTAAAAGAATCAGTATTTGGTCAAAGCCACTGGGTGAGTCTTTGTTTTTGAATGGTATTGGTAGCAGCTCCTTCATATACTTTGTTTTTTCAATGGCTGCCAGTACTTTGCTAAAGATCTCTGAGTTTCTATAGGCTGATACAAATTCCTGAACCCTACTGTAGGTTTCAAGTTCATGTTCCTTGCTTCGGGTGTCCACAGATGTCAGATCCACTGTAAAATGACAAAGCTTTTACTCTATATACACATCACTTTCCCTTCATACCTTTTTCCCTGTGCAACTAACTTCTTCTTGTCTCCATTCTAAAATATGCAAAGATGAAAAGGTCAGTTTAAAGTATTCAAGGCTTCTTTCTCCCTTCTGTTAGATGCAGCAGGAATTAATTAACTGTGCAGCCACAAGAAATCCGTGTTTTGTGACCTCTGTAGGACCCTGCAGTTCAGGTCCTTGATCTGGAAATGCAAGGCCCAAGCACTGAGCTGGTCAGCCCTTCAGCACTCTCCTTGCACAGTACAGAGCTGTCGAGAGCAAGACAAAGCACCAGAGGATGAACATTTATGAAGATGAAGAGATGACTTATGTGGTCATATATTTCTCAGGTTTTCAGGCAAATGCTCAGACGTGGCTCCACAGCTCCCCCTTGTCCTCTGCCCACTCCTCCATAATTATGGAGCTTTATTTCTTGCTTAGTGTGAGCTCACACTGTAGAGACACTTCTCTTCTCTCCTTGAGCTGCTAATGCATTATTGCACTGGGTTTCACCTACCCTTTGCAGACATAATTTTAATGTGAAGTCAGAGGATGTTCAGCTGGCCAAATTCCCCTAGCAGGCTCAGCCCAAGCTGAAGGAAGTAATACTGACTACTGTGGAACTCAGGAAAGGTAACTATTTCACAGAGTTAATGTTCCTTTCTAATAAGCCCACCTAAACATACTCCTGGCACCAGCAATTCTTTTGCTGGCAGATGGGAAATTTGTGTGTTCCATTTTTACAAGTCACACAGATTCAGTAATAGTGCTAAAACACCTTAGAAATTTCCCTTTTCCCTAACAGCAATGAATTAGCCAAGGTTTTGAAAACTGGGTTGTTGTTCTCAGCAATATTTGTTCTTACCCAATTATATATTACTCTTCTACATCTGGTAAGATGTCTTCATCAGTTATTTATTCCTAAGGTTTCTCTCATCCTTAGATTTCAGTTTTGCAATGTTCTGTTCAACTTGAAAATGCAAATTCAACAAAAGGAGGCCTTGTCCAAGATTCTTAAGTTTCCTCAAAATCTGAATTAGACTTATGAATAGTTTCCCGGTGTTCTAAAAGCTGGAATTCAGCAGAATTGTCTTTAATGGTAAACACATCCAAAATGAAGCCTTCACTTTTACAAATGTGAACATCTGAAATGCAGAATCACTTTTTGAAACTTGGCCAGTGTGACATGCTGGAAGTCACACAGGAAATAAATGGCAACTGGGTGTGCTTTAAAAGAATTTTAACACTGACTACTAACTAGACCAAGTAGCTTAATGCCTACCATGCATTAGTACTTTTTACAAATGTGTGACAGTTCAGCAATATAATCCACACTCAATACATAGGATATATTTTCCTCTGTTGCTGGTGTAAATGATATCAGAATCTGTCCCTTCATTCACATCAAATCACACAAAAAAATATAAACTACCAATTTTCAAAAGACTAAATATTCTGATGATTCTTTGCTCTAATCTATATTTTTTTCCTTTCTTGTCACATTCAAAGGTTGACATTTGAAGAATGCAGTACTTCTTTACCAAGCTTTTTAAAAAGTGGGTCTAAATCTCAAATCATCTATGCTTTTCAAGACTATTCAAATTCATGAAGGCAAAATTATCCTCACTGTCATACCAGTATTTTCAGCTTTATCCCATTTCAGCTTCATGTCAACAACCATCCTCTCTTCTCACTGAGTTTAGAATGCCATGTAGACAATAGGAAAACACTGCCTGCTCTGAATGCAGCTTTTTGAATTGGCCAAATTTTCTGGTTAGTGCTCAGCCAGTACTGCCAGAAATTACCCTAACACATTGGATGTAAATAGAGTTTTAGGTACATGGCTGCATATCTGTACTTGTACAAATACAACCATATTCTCTTCAAACCTGTGCCTGTATGGACGAGGGACATGGATGTCCTGCAGCAAAACCAAGTCTCATTTCCAGTCTCCTGCTGACTCATTTTTTTTCATCCTGAATTGGTAAAACAGTACTCTCCAGCTTATGCCAACAGCTATCATCACCTTGCTATCATCATCTCCTGAAGCACCCATTCTGTTCCAGTTGTCTACCCTGGTATTAGCAACTCCCCAAACTTTCAGAAACTTCAAACTTAGAATTCCTGGAAATTGATGCCTCAAGTCATCCCATATTTATTCTACATCCTTCCCTCCACACAACTCTTTTAAGTTGCTTGTCATTACAGAGTCTGGAGGACCATGGGATTTTCCACAGCTTTGGAATCAAATTAATTTTCCAACATCCAGTGCACAGCCATAGCGAAATGCCATCAGGAATCTACAGATTTCATGAGGTTGAGATTGTTTTTTTAGTGGCAGTTTACTCCTTTACTGCAAATATTTGATGGAGTCATTAGGAATGACGTGGGGCCAGCCCCCTCTCTGAGCTGAAAACAATTAAAAAGTTGGAGCAGAAAACAAATACATTTCTATCTTTGGAAAAACTTCAACTTGGGGAAAAAAACCAAATTGTTTTACCAAAACAACTTAGACAAACTTACCATAGAAATCAAAAGGATTTGATTGTTCAGGACAAGAATAGCCACAGTCACTAAAAAATGAGATCATTTCCATAGGGTTCCCACAGAAAACCATTTCTCCAAAGCTCATGATGGCTATTTTATCAAATAACTGTTGGGGAAAAATTAATAGATTAGCAGTATCTACTAAGAATCACAGAATATGATGACTTGGATGGAATCCATCAGGATCATATCAAGTCCAACTCCTGGCCCTGCGTAAGACACCCAAGAATCACACCATGGGCCTGAGAGCATTGTCCAAAAGCTTCTTGAACTCTGTCAGACTTGGTGTTGTGGCCACTTCCCTGGGGAGCCAGTTCCCAACCACCCTCTGAGTAAAATCTTTTTCTAAGATCCAACCTAAACCTCTCCTGTCACACTTCAGGCCATTCCCTCAGGTCCTGTCACCAGTCACCACAGTGATCAGATCAGGAGTGCATTCATTCTTGAGCACAGCTACTGTCTTGGTAATAGAAAGGCTTTGATGGGAAAAATAGTTTTGACATATTCAAACTTCCTTACTGTATTTCTCCCAAAAGACATTTGTCCTTTCTTTCACTTCTCTCATTGGTGGTTATGCAAAATGACACATCTTTAGCCTCTAGTGGTTCTCCAAACCGTCAATGAAAACAGCATACAGAGGTAATCCACAAAAAAAGATGTGGCTTTCTGACTTCACTCCTAATGCACCTTCACTTACTGCCTGACCCCCTTTGGTGCTTCATACCCCAGTCTGTAAAACCCCCCAAATTGCTGCCAAGGTTATCTTGAAGTGCTTAAGGACTCTAACAGCACTGCTGTCAAGTGAATGTCTGCCAGGACAAGGTTGCCACCAGTTATGATCAGTCCATGCTCTCAAGACACCAGGGCTGCTTTCAGTCCAGAAAAACACTGTTGCTCCCCTCTGGCTCCACAACCATTTTCACTCCATTCAGTCAGCCAGGGAAGAGGAGTTTTGCATTCATGTGGGAGGTGGTGGATAAGAGCAAAGTGAGAAACAGTAGTGGGAGAGAGAAATCCTCTCCTCAGCACAAACCCTGCAAGGCAGGACTGCCCCACCATACAACCAAGGTGTATCCACATGCCTTGTCACGACTTCTCCCAGTGGTTTTGGTTTGGGCAGTTGCATAACACAAGTGTTATGAACACAAATAGTCAGACTCCAGACTATTTTCATAAGGCAACGTGTGCTAAGTGCCATGTGACTGGGACAAGGCCAGAGTTGCACAGTTCAAGAGAAGCCTCTAATCAAGCAAAGGAAAGGAAAAGAGGCAGCTATACTGGATCTTGTACTTCCATCCAGAAAAGAACCTATGTACTAAAAGGTCAGGTGGAAAAGCCAATAGTGAGGAGGTATCATCTACCTTGAAAAGTTCTGAGCGAGGCTGATGGATTGTAAGGATCACAATCCTGTCTCTGTGTGCAAGCTCTGAGAGAAGCAAGACAAGCTGGTTTGCAGTCAGGCAGTCCAGCCCTGTCGTTGGTTCATCAAGTAGCATGACCTCTGTCAAACAACAAGGAATAGCTTTAAAATTCAGGTAAATGAGGAGCAAATGGCATAGCTTCTGCCCTTAAAGCTAATTTGGCAAACAACATAGAAATCACTTTGCAGGTGAAGTTCCACACAGAAAGCAGGGTATACACAGATATTGCCATGACAGGATCTTTCAGTTTTATTTAGTTTCAGTGGTTCTGTTTCAATGACTAGGAATAAGGACATTAAAAAATACTTCAGAGCATAATATTTCTTCTAAATTCATGTGAAATCTGAAAATTACCAAAATAGTTTTGATGGATATATCTGCTTTCAAGAACAATAATGATAAATTTCAGCATTTACAAAATTGTAAACATAAGCGACAAAATTAGCTAGGAGTTATATATTCTGAATTAAATTTATATATACACATAGAATTTGTTACGAACAAACCAATAATTGTTAAAATACAGCAGATGCAATTCTATAGATTGAAGCAGATGTTACTGCCTTTTCTTCATTATTTTACTGCTCATGAAAGGGGAAAACTTATCACCAAATCTATTATTTTTATAGAGATGACACATAGCACAGAAGAGGGCAGTCCAGCCTTGATCAGGGTACGAGGAGAGGAGAGTTTTCACTCCAGGTTCATCTATACAGAATTATTATAGTGTTTACTGTAGAGTTTAGTGAGCTCCTGAGCAGCAACCACACCCCAGGAGTCACCAGTAGCAGGCACGTACCTCGTGCTATTTAAGCTCCTTCCTGCCTAATATGCAGTTGTAGCACATCCACATGGCTACAAGGACTCCAGCATCCAATAAATATGTGCTGTACATTCACTCCATGAGATTCTAGCGCCTTCAAGAAACTCTCTCAAAGCTGACAAATTTTTTCCCATGGATAATCCTTCCATAGTTAGTCGACTTTGATTTCCTTTCACTGGAATTTTTTTGGCACTGGAATATACATGGCACTCACACACATACAGATCAAGGGCAGCTGCTCCACTACAGGGCTCAGTGCTTTCATATGTATGGCTCTAATGTACTCAAAAATGATAAATTAATGGGCCACAGCCAACATTTGGGAAGAGTGAGCCCAGAAAGACTTAAAATGGATAAATCCAAGATTTATGGATAAAATAGATAAATCCCTAAGATTTTTAATTTGTCTGCTTTCCAAGATCAACTAACAAATCAATGGCTGACCTCAGTTACTGCTTGTTCTTTCCTGTCATCACCAGACTGGCTTCTGCTAAATTAAAGAATGCAAATGCTTTTGTATTTTAAAGTGGTTTACAGAGGCCTGTGGTAGGAGCACAGTGACACAGCCTTGCTTTATTTTGAAAATCCATGCAGTGGTACTTACTGGGATCTTGTAAAAGCTGGGCTGCAACTGATACCCGACGCCTCTCACCCCCAGAAATTCCTACGACATTCCGGCTTCCAATTATTTTGTCAGCAATGTGGCTGAGACTCAGCTCAGTCATAACTGCATCTACCTAAAAAATAATTGCAATTTCAAAACACTAAGAGATAATCCACAAAGGATACCTGTGTGCAATGGCAAAAAAAAAACAGAAAAAAAGGACATAATTTTAAGTTACAGCTTTACCAATATCCTGCATGCATCCATTCTAGTTGGACAGTATCGGGCCTAATTTCTATTTGATTCTTTTTAATACATTATTTAAATTATTATTTTTTAAAATTTCATTTCAATGTATTCTGAAATGAGTCAATTTTAGCCTCACTTGACATTAAGAGATTAAGCGTTCAGAGGTGACTACAAGTTAAGGTGTGGAACATAATGTGCTCTGGCTTCCAAAATCAGGGAGCAGGAAGCACATCAATTCTGGGAAAGTATAAAGTACTGAGTGGGAGACTGGGGCAGAGAGAAGACAGAAAGCAAGACCCTCTGATCAGGAATATCCAGTTTTACTTTAAATAGAATTCAAAAAGAGTCCTTTAAGTAAATCCAAAACACACTGATTTCATCAAGAAAGTAGCTTGTAGGAGGCTTAGCAGACCAGTGCTTTTTTGAGCTGTTGTGGTTAGTGAGAGATATCCTACAGGAGACAGAGTGGTGCCAAAATCAGTTGTGCTGTCCGTGACACTTGCCAGCACACATGGGCCCAAACACCCCAGAGAGCTAAGGCTCCCCCTGGGGTGGGAGTTTTGTCCCAGTATAATGGGGATTTCCTGGGGCACCAGCACAAGCCCCTTGGAGAGGTGGGACCACCAGAGAGCTTGTGTTCTACCCCTCAGCAGGGAGATTTCTCCCCATTTGCAGAATGAGGATTACAAAACCTCATAAACGTAAAACACAGCCATGGATGGAAAGTGCTGCTGGTGAAAACATTCCATGACATCCTGCATGACTTTTTGGTGGAAGACTGTAAAATACAAACCTTCTTCTTGATGGAGCTGTTGGAGCATTTCTTAAGAGTTAGTAAAGCTGTGTAGGTCAAAGACTCCTGTACAGTGAGAAAGGTTAACAAAGTGTCATTCTGAAAAAAAAGGGAAGAGGAAGGAGGAGTTAGTCTCGTAGTAATTAAAATTTTGTCCCTCTTCATGCAAGCCTAATCATTCACACAGCTTATTAACTGATTTGTCCCCAATTTCCTAGTAAAATCACATTCACATTACACTACTCCATTACACTAGCAACTTTTTTTTACACAAAAGGAAGCACGGTAGACAATAAACAAATATAGAAATCAACCTGTGGCACGTAAGAGAAGCAATCTCTGAACTGTTCCCTCTTCAGCTGACGTCCATTCACATACACTTCACCAAAGAAGTTATCTTTATGTCCCAGTCTGCCTGATATTGCATCCAGAAGTGTTGTTTTCCCAGATCCTTTCAGACAAAAGAAATTAATCATGTGCTGAGATGAATTTTATGACTCCAAGAGTCGTAGCCTGACTTGGACACATCCAAAAAGTACAAAGTTGGATTTTTTCCTCAATAACTTTAAAATAATAGGGCCTGAAAATGCAGCTAATTAAGGGAAGCTAAATGGGAAAATTAGATTGCAAATTAGCATTTAAATCATAAAAAATTCACACTTTGCAGTGAAACATTTGAGTTTTGAAGTAACCTTGTCTGTTATTGAAGTTGTAATTGTTAGTTAGATGACAGAAGACTGAACTCTGAAAACCAAGCACCATTTTTACAAAGCAGAAGTTAAAATCAGCCACAATTTCTTTATTTAAAACACAGACCTCAGTCACATTCATGTCACTATGGAAGTCACCAGTATTAACTGTGATCTTTTGTTTAAAGAACTGGAACAACTTACCAGAATTTCCTAAAATCCCCATAATCTGGCCACTTTCTATGTGAAATGAGACATCCTTAAGTATTTGCCGGGTCCATTTTTTACAATATAAAGAAAAATTCCACCATGGGCCAACACGCTCTCTTGGAAAACAAACAACAATAAAACAGTTAAAGAGAGAGAATACGTAAAAATTTTGCATAAAGCAAGTGAATGGTTCATAGCTACTTGCATGTGGGATGGGAGCTGCAAAGACTTTAAAATATGGGAAAACAAAAATTAAAGTATTTTCCCCCTTGCCCTTTCCCCTCCTAAGGCTTCAACTTTAGCATTACCTGGAAGATAAAACGAGATCTGAGCACGTTTTTCAGAATGATTGCTAAGAAGCTTTTGGACTACAACCAATAGGGCAACCATGAACTGTGGCTTTATTTGCCTATGATGTTTGCCAGCCGTTAATCCACCCGTCCCTTTCCTTAGGGCCTCGTGTTGTCCCTCTGGCAAGAAAGGCAGTGGGAAAGGGCACTTTTGGAAATCACTAAAGCACGTCCTTCAGGGAGGCGTGAAAGGGATGCGGTGGGGCTCGGGAGGGCTCAGCCTTGAGGCGGCGGGCCCTGAGGCGCCATGAGGGGGGACCGGCACCATGAGGGGAGCCCGGCCCCATGAGGGGGACCCGGCAGTATGAGAGGGCCCGGCACCATGAGGGGGGCCCGGCACCATGAGGGGGCCTGGCACCATGGCTCCTGCCGGGCTGGGCGGCGGCCAAACCCACGGCCCACAGGGCCAGCCCCGCTCCCTCAGCCCCTGGCCGGAGCAGGGACCCTCCCCACCGCCCTCCCAGCCCTACCTGATGGTGTAGGAGACACCCTGGACGCTGATGCTGTTGGGGAGTTGCCCCGCAGCCATGACCTTGCCTGCGTGCCCGATGCTGCCACTCTTCTGCAGGGCGGGAGACGCTCTGCCCGACATCCTCGGGTGCCGGGGCTCCGCAGTCTCCCTGCGTCCCTCACGCTGCTGGCCCGGTGCCTGCCCCTGCTACCGCCACTGTCACTGCCGCCACCACCACCATGCCTCCCCCGGCACCGCGCAGGGGCAGCTCCCGCTGTCCGGGGTCAGCAGGTCGGTGCCCCCGGCGCCTGCAACCTCAAAGAAAACAGAGGGGCTGCCTGTTCTTTCTTTTTCCGGAGAAGAACTGATCAGTGATTAGTTGAAGCCGCTATCTGATGTACCTTTAGCCTGAGCTATTAGTGTCCCAGAGGAGGGGAATATTTCCCTGTCCACGGGGTCATGCCAGCTGCAGAGACGCAGTGCGCCAGGAGAAATGGGGCTGCGGTGAGGGCGCCTGGAAAGGACTGCTTTCCAAACCAACAGAAGGATTTCCACAGCTTTCCTAGAGACGACAGTCAAACCACTGCAGGGAACCAGACCTTCCACCACCACCACCACCACCATCACCACCACCATGAAGGAAACTACTGAAAATGTCTCTCTGGACGATGCCAGCTGGGGGCAGGTGATGTGCGAGGGCTCGGCTGTGAGTGAGAGCCGCGTGGAGTGGGAAGGGACCCGAGAGGCTCGCCTGTCCCGCGGCTGCAGCGCTGGCCGGGAGCGGGGAGAGGCAGGCACCCATCCTGCCGGGAGCGGGGAGAGGCAGGCACCCATCCTGCCGGGATCAGGGGGAGGCAGGCACCCATCCTGCCGGGAGCGGGGAGAGGCAGGCACCCATCCTGCCGGGAGCGGGGAGAGGCAGGCACCCATCCTGCCGGGAGCGGGGAGAGGCAGGCAGCCGTCCTGCCGGGATCGGGGAGAGACAGGCAGCCATCCTGCCAGGAGCAGAGAGAGGCAGCCATCCATCCTGCCAGGAGCAGAGAGAGGCAGCCATCCATCCTGCCGGGAGCGGGGAGAGGCAGGCACCCATCCTGCCGGGATCAGGGAGAGACAGGCAGCCATCCTGCCAGGAGCAGAGAGAGGCAGCCATCCATCCTGCCAGGAGCAGAGAGAGGCAGCCATCCATCCTGCCAGCAGGCTGGCACAGCCAGTGAGCCCCGAGGTGCTCCCGCTCCGAAGCGGGGAGCCAAGAGCAGGCACATCGCCCACCGCAGCACACTGGGCATGAGGCTGGTGCCATGCAAGCCCTGCTCAGGTGCCACGGTGGTGGAGCTGAGAGAGGGTCTCCAAATGTGTGCATGGGGGAGAAAGACCCTGAGCATATCCTGGACTGGCTTTCCCAGGAAAGCCTTCAGTCTGGATCCCCACATTTGCTGGGGAGCACCTGTTTTCAAAAATTAGGTTCAGCATAAGGAAGGGCTCGGAGTACTTTGGTAGCAGGGCTAGTTTGGAAGGCTTTCCTGGGGCTTCTCAGGCTGCTTGGTGTGATGTTGCTTTCTACTGAAAAAAATAATCAGCCTTGTTTGCTGTGAGGGCAGGAGGTGCACGCAAAGATCATGGTCATCCTCTGCCAAAGACACACAGGGAACAGGTACATTTGCCTTGGCTAGGGTTGGAGCCTGACAAGCAGGAAAAGCACAGGGCTGTGGGAGAGATATGGCTGGCTGGAAGGAAAACTGCAGGCATGCACACAGAGCTCAACCCAAAGCTAGGACTTTGTCATTGCAGCTCTATGCAAAAGGGCCAAGTAGGCTCTTATTATTTTAACTGATATCTCAGAACATTAAGTTCCAGCTGATAAATGGTGAATTTAAAAAACAAAAGAGAAGAAAGAGACTGCACTAGTGGCTGTGTTTTATTTGTTCATAAAGCCTCCAAGGAAACAAGTCCATGTGGAATTCAATAATGGACATGCTTCCAGTGAGCATTCATTTTTAGCTGCCAAAATGCATCAATTACAATATTGATTTTGATTCAGTAGACTAATACTGAATTATTCAGTAAAATGCACTATTTTGATTCAGTACACTAATACTGCTGAAGTAGTACATCTTTTTTCCTCAAAAAAGTCTAATCTCTGTGTAGTGACATGACATTTATCTCCATTTTCAAAGTTTTCCCTTTTAATCTGAAAGCAACTAGAAGAGCACAGTACAGCATGTTTGGCCCTCATACATGTCACTAGAACAAAGTACTTTTTACACTGACAGTGAGTGTGAACTGATAACTCATTTCAACTCTTCAGACTTTTGCACTACAGTAACTCATCAATAATACTGCTACATCCCATAAATACATTTCCCTTTGTGCTTCACCTTTTCTGAACTCAGACTTTAGCATCACTTTAGTTATTGTAATTAACTGTTGTAATCCACCTAACAACTTTTCCAGACCAAGACGCGGGATAGTATTTTTCACCCTGAAGAAGATAACAGTCTTTATTTCACATACAGTGGAAAATCAAATGTTCTGGAGGTCAAAGAACTCAACTACCAGGTAAAAACTGTCATTTATACACCTCCCTTCAGCAGGAAGCGTATCCAGCAATGCCTTTTTCTATACCCAGACCATTTAAAATGCCAAATAAAGTTGATAAAGATCACACAACTGTTGCAGTCAGTTTGTGAGCAGAATCACACTCTTGGCTGCAATATTGACAGCAGACTAACCCCTGTATTGTAAATATATCTAGTAAAGTTAAGGGATAAGACAGGAATAGAGACCTGTTTCTAGGCCCTGCTTTGTTTCTTGAGCAAAATGAATCCTCTGAGGGCTGGAGCAGAGGAACTTTCTATTCAGCTAAGGATGAAAGGAGCCCTTGCTGGCAAGAACGAGTATATGGAAGGGGATAAAGAGATGACTAACAAAGAGGATTTCAATGAACCAGTGAAATATTTCATCTCCTCCTCAGCATGGCATCTGAATAAGATTTCACAATTTTCAGTTTCCTTGAATTTTTAATTATATCTAAAGTTTGAAACATTTAAAATTAACAATAGTAATAAATTACTGAAGTAACAAAGGACACAGTTTTAGTGATTAACAGAAGAATAAAGGCATGAAAGCATAGGTGGCTGCAAAAGAACTTCCTTCTAGGTATTTCTGAAGATGAACAATAATATTTTAATATATGCTTTGCTTGTAACATTGTAACTTTGAAGGTATTTGTTGTTAAATAGTTTATTGCTTGAATTGAAGGGACTTGTTTCCTTCTTTGTTAGGTTAACACAGCATCCCAGATTCCCTGGTATGAGAACCTTGCTCAGATGAAAATGCCCTGGACCTGGAAATCGGATCCTCGTTCCCATGTGACAGTAATCCCAAATCTGAATCTAAAAGTGAGAAGTGGTCAGATGCTTGCAATTATAGGAACCACTGGTAAGAGCAACCACATTTTATTATATGGGCAGCTCTCAGATAAAATGAACACAATCAAGAGCAACACTCTGCAGTCTTTATGATGTTAAAATCTAGTTGAGAGAAAACTATTGGAGTGTCAGTAAAATACATTCTTTAAGTGGCATGACGAACAAGGAAACAAAGAAAATACTGAAGGGGAAAAAAATTAGAATTCATTTTCAAACCAAATTCTGTTATGCCCTGCCCACATCTGCGTTCTGTTTCCTGAGGTATAGTGAGGTATTGTTACAAGTGTGGCCTGGCAGCTCCAGATCTGCTGGATGTGAATCAGTTTCACGGCTCAGATTCAAAACAGGCCAATTGCAGACCATACTCAGATAGCACACAAATGAAGCCAAACCCCATAAGAAAGATCAGTGCCAACTTGCATAACTGTAAGCAGGAATTCCATTTGGACTGAAACAATTCTAACAGGATAAAATATTGCATTTGTGTTAATTAATAGAAACTTACAGAGAAGAAGAGACAGTTCCTCTTCTGTCTGGTGTTACTGCTTTATTACATTGGGGTTTGGATTTTTCCTTCCATTTTCTGGTGGGACTGGTCAAGGGGGAGAAGAAGTAGAAAGTGCCATACTTGGGAGGTGAAAACCCCCATGCTGTCTCTCCACTAGAGTCTTGCATCAGGTTAGCTCAATGATTTGGTGAAAATTCCCTCTCTCAAAGGCAAGGCATATTTGCCAAAAAAGTTCTAACTTAATTCCTAAAAAATGAGTTTTCTTTCCTATTGCCATGGGAATCTTTCCTTAGCACATATTGTTAAAGTAAGTGAAGCTTACCTTAGAGATTCATTCTCCTGATAATAAAAGAAAAAGCTTTGTGATGAAATAACATACTGAGTTATAGATATAGCACCTTTGTAAGGCAACATACACTGAGCACAAACCCCTTTCAGCAAACTAGTCAAACTATTTTCAAAAGCTGTTTATCATCTATTTCATCAAATGCCTTGGTAAAATGGATTAAACTGCTGATGGGTTTCACATTGTCAATGGCAATCAATATGTCACTCTTAAACAGAGCAATACATGGTTTACAGATGGATGGGTTTCTTTCTTAAGATGTATGTATTAAGAAGCAAGTGTGGAGTTAATCTTTCAACAAGGAGACTGGAAATAAATGACACCTAATCATAAGAGAGTTCTGTGTGTTTACATACAGAATCATGCAACAAAAAGGAGAAATTCATTTGCTGTTTAACTCCAGATCAGGTTTTGTTTTCATTGTTTTACTTTTCTTACCTCTGGGTATGAACCAGCTTTTCTTAATTATTTAAATGACTTTTTGTCTAATTCAAGTCATAATAATTTTTATTTCAATCGTGATTAATGTTCTTATTGTCTGTATAATCATTCAATGCCTTAGTCATTCAGCTGATCCAGCTGCTGTTTCAGAATTCACAAATCCCTCCACAAAGAAAGCTTTTGCTGAGCATTTGGGTGCCAGCCCTGCAGCCAGGGCAGGACCATCTCTGACCCGTGCTTCAAAAGTGAAAGGGAGTTTACTGAAGAGATAAGAGACACTTCTTGTGCTCCTGAAGCTGTCCTCAAAGCCCAACTACCCAGTTTTGCTGAGACATGATAAGGGTTCAAACCACATACTCCATTCCAGAGGGGAGAGATTTCCTTAACAGGAGCTTATAGTCAGTGTTTTCTTTGAATATCATCCTGTCTCTGTGACTTTGGGAAAACTTAAGGAGGGGTTGGCAAATATTTTTTTTTTCCCCTTAACAGCTCTGTCTGTGACAAGATTGCTTTTCAAAACCATCCCTTGGAAATTAATTTTCAGTTTTTATTTTTCTAGCTGGTGGAAAGACCTCCTTGCTTGACGTGATAACCTGCCGGGATCATGGAGGCAAAATCAAGTCTGGTCAAGTCCTGATCAACAAGGAACCCAGCACTCCCCAGCTTGTTAGGAAATGCATAGCACACGTGAGGCAGGATGACCGACTGCTCCCCCACCTGACTGTCAGAGAAACACTATTGTTCGTTGCCAAACTGCGCCTTCCAAAGTTTTTTTCAGACTCACAAAGGAAAAAAAGGGTAATTAAGCTGTTGGAAAAAAATAAAGTTGTCAAAAATGTGTCTGACAGGAATTATCCAAGAGATCCTGTGTGTTTGGAGTCAGAACAGCTAATCTGGCATTTTTTAATGTAGATTATGAATTATAAACCTTTTTCATCTTTCAAGATAGAAACCAGCAATTGTTCCAAAGCTCATAAAAATGACAATCTAGAGAAAGCATTAGAGAGGCTGAACGACGAACTAAATTTTTGATCGCTGAGTCTTTTTTAATGTTACCTCTAAAATCAAGATTTGTTTTCAAATGTCTCTAGCACAGAAATATCCAGATGAATTTTAACCACATTAATCATATTTTCAGTTGTACCTATGCACGAATGTGCAAATGAACTCTTGCTTGACGCTTGTCACCCTCGGATCCCCGCAGGTGGAAGACGTGATCGCAGAGCTCCGCCTGCGGCAATGCGCCAACACCCGGGTGGGGAACGAGTACCTGCGGGGCGTCTCCGGGGGAGAGAGGCGCAGGGTGAGCATCGGCGTGCAGCTGCTCTGGAACCCGGGTGAGCACAACTCGCACCTTCCTAGGCACACCCCACACCACCTGGGCATAGCGGAGCACTGCGGGAAGATGGAAACTTTCGGGGAAGAGACACACACGCAGTTGCCTCTAGGGCAGCGGGAGGAGTTCGTACTCGGGACACTTAACAGTCCTTGCCACACCCTCTGCCTGCCTTGCCACAGCACAGTTAGTGACTGCTGCTGGTCCATTTGCTTCAGTTGCAATCAGTGCTGATCACAGACAATACTGTAATTATTACAGGAATAATTCTGTAAACAGAGTGTTTCAGCAGCTGACACACTTTTGCTTCAGTCACCTTTGCCAGTGGAAAAGTGGAGACAGAGTCAGAGCCCCTAGGAGCCTTCACTCAGCACAAGGATTGCTCCAAGTTGCCTGAAGTTACTCTCACAGCAGTGCTCTGGTTTGTGCATATCTGTATAAGGTTTGGGTTTTATCCAACCACATGCCACAAGTTACTTTGGCTTATTTTAACATGGAGATTGTTTTCCTTCCCTCTGACACAGCCCCCATTTACATGTGCAGTATCAATTGGAATGGTCATTTTCTTCACTGTAGTCAGTCATTGCAGTCTTGTGCAACTCACTGACATGGCTTCATGTTGCAGGTGAAATAGAAACTTCCATTGTCCTCAGTAGAAGCAAAACATGAGGCTAAATCCACAGCCAATTTTGCTGGATTGAATCCCCTCTTTGATCTTACATATATGTACCAAAAGCACCACTAACCTTGACTGAGCCTCTTGTCTAACAGGATTCCCCACCAGCTTTTTCCCTAGGAAGTGGATTTGAAAACTTTTTGCTTGTAAAAAGTTATACTTCTGTAGTTATGGGGAAAGCAGGTTTTTGCTTTTGTAAGAAGTGATGCTCAGAAATAGCTGTACTGAAGTAAAAAAAATCATTATTTTCTTCAAATTTAAAAATAATGAGTGAAATTTCGTGCACTAGCACCATTTCACTTAGAACATGTTTTCCAAACCAAACATGCTGCTTTCCACAGCTAAACTTACTGTCTTTGGCAGGAATACTCATACTTGATGAACCCACATCTGGACTGGACAGTTTTACTGCACATAACCTTGTGATAACATTATCCAGACTGGCCAGAGGAAACAGATTGGTTCTTCTTTCACTTCATCAGCCCCGGTCAGATATCTTCCAGCTGTTTGATTTGGTTCTTCTGATGACTTCTGGACTCACTGCCTACTGTGGAACAGCTAAAGACATGGTCCAGTATTTCACAGAACTAGGCTATCCCTGCCCAAGGTACAGCAATCCTGCAGATTTTTACGGTCAGTATCAAGCACTGTCATAAAAAAAGGAAATCATTTGCTTTCCTAAGTGGCTAGGTAATGGTGATTTTTATTGACCATGACTGTCTCAGAAATTCCTTGTAAATAACCCAAATCAATACTGCAGCAAGTTCACTTTTTAATAGGATCCTTATTTGTCAGTACAGGAAATGTAGCAAAATCAAGAGGTACGAGAGGACAAAACTAATTTTAAAAACACTCCTTCTAACAGTGCCAGATGCAGTAACTTGTCAACATGTTTAACATACTTATCCCCATGTTTTAGCTGGTTGAAACATCTTCTCTGGGAAAGACACAGATAAACTGATCAACTGCTTTCTTTAGGCAGTTCTCTGATTTCTCAATTTCTCAATTAAGAAAATAAGCTAACTCCTAGTCTGAGACAAACCTGGAACAAGTACTGGGAAAAAGGAGTGCTGCCCTACAGGAGCACAATGGAAGGGAGAAAATCCCAACCCAAATCAGCAATCTTTTTACTCCTCAAAGAAAGTTTATGTGGTTTCAAATCCATTCATTTTCTGGGTTTTGCAACGTGGAAAAGGAATCTGCCCTGTTAATCTAATGGCAGGAATCTTTTAACAGAGGCTGGTTCAATTCCAGCCCTTAGGTCTTTGCACTCAAGTTGGCCAGAAAACCTGGTAGAGACCTCAGACAACCACAATGTTGTTGAGTAATCTCGCAGGCAGTGCCAGCCACACAGAGATAAACTGAAGTTAACCTTGGTGTCAAGCCCCACAAAAAGACCTTTGTCACCATCAGGGTTCAGAGCAGTCCTGAGCCAAGCACAGCCTTGGGGAAGGCTTGCAGCACCCCTGGATAGGAATGGAGAACCAGAGGAGTCCTGGGGAAACCCGTAGCTCCAGCCTGTGGTTACAGAGACAACAACCTGTGCCGTGGGGGTTGGGAGGGCAGAGAGGCAGGGGAAGATCACTGAATGGTGTGCACTGAGTCAGTACCCACAGGAAAAGAAAGGAAATATGGGCAGCAGGAAGGTGGAAATAGGACGGGATGGCAGAACAATAGGACAAGATGAAATAGGACATCTTGTCCTATTTCCACTTATCTTTGTGGAAATAGGATAAGATGGCATCCACAGCAAGAGGGAGCAGCTGATGGAAACACTCAGATGCTGGCTGTATGTCAGACAGAGAAACAAGCAACCAGGACAGAAGGGAAGGCAAAGAATTTCTGATGGACTCTTCCTAAGAGTGGCTGAGCAGACATGATCAGCCCAGTGCAAGGAGTCAGGAAATGTGCAGTGATAGTTCTCTCAGAAAGCATCTGTAAAACTTCAGATATTGTCAATCTACACCAAAGGTCAGCATGGGAAAATACTACTGTAAGTTTAGATTAAAAAAAAAAAAAAAAAAAGCTAAGTCAACTATTATTGGTATGACTATGTTGTCCTTAGATAATATTCATTTTGGACTTTCTCAATATCAGGTAAAGTTTATGGCATGTCTGTAAGATACAACTAAGACAGTAACTATGATTGTGCACATGAAGAAAAAACGTGATTTAAGTCAAAAATCACATAAAAGACTGTAAATGCCTACATGACAGGAAGGAAATTCAAACTATTTTTTCTCAGCACTGTTCTCAAGGTGCTGTGAAATTTATAAAAATCTGAAATAGTAGTTTATAATACTATAATAAGCAATTATGTAATATCTCAGTGATTCATTGAGTGACTAGGTAAGAAACATACACATTAACAATCTGTTCATCTCTAATTACCTAAAATAACTGATAGTTTTAACTGTTGTAAGTTAACAAATGTACACAGGTTGGACTGTTTGCTCCCAGTTAAATCCCTGATTCTAAACACATCGTAAAGTTATTTATTCTATAGCACATGGACTCAAATCAAGTAATGTCTTGCAGTTGACTTGACCAGTATTGATAAACAGACTGCAGAAAAGGAGATGGAAAGCCAAAAAAGAGCAAATACTCTTGCCAACTTGTTCTTAGAAAAGGTCAAACATTTTGATGATTTCTTATGGAAAGCTACTGAAGGAGACAACACTGACACCACAGTCATCCAGCAGAGGTAAAGAAAAGAGTGTCATAGAGAAGAACTGGAATAATAGCTACACCTTCTGCTAATCTATTTTTTTTCTCTTTTTCTTTTGGGCAGGAATTCAGAAGAGGTTATCAATATGCCTCACCATTTAAATGATCAATTACCAGGAGCCTTGAAGCAGTTCACAATATTATTAAGGTAATCTTGTTATGTATTGTGCCCATTTGTATTTCAAATCATCAGAAAGAGGCACAGAACATCCCATCCCAATTGTCTTCCTTCAGGTTTTCACCATGGTAGACCTGAAATACTTGGTGGCTACAGGTGCTTCATAGGTTTGATTAGGTAAAACCCTTTACAGAAACAGGGAGCCCAACTCCTGTCCTTGCCAAAGCCAGCAAGTTCCAAGAACTGATTTGAACAGTGGCTGGGGCTATGTGTCTGAATATAACTGGCATTAGTAAGTGTTATATCTTATGGTCAATATTGCTGTTTTCCTAGTCGTCAGGTCTCCAATGACTTCAGAGATCTTTCAAGATTACTAATCCATGGATTTGAAGCCCTTCTTATGTCATTACTAATTGGATTTTTGTACTATGGCCATGAAAAAAACGGACTCTCAATTCGTGACACAACAGCACTGCTGTACATGATAGGTGCCCTTATCCCATTCACAATAATTTTGGATGTTATTGCCAAATGTAAGTGTCAGTCTTCTTGTAAATGCTATTAGGAATCAAAATGAAAAAATTCTTAAATCTATGAAAAAAATAAGCATATTAACACAACCCAGTGTATTTGTTCCTACCCTGCAGGTCATTCAGAAAGAGCAATGCTTTATCATGACTTGGAAGGTGGAATGTACTCTGTTAGCCCATACTTCTTTGCTAAGGTAATTGGTTTTGTTGCCAGGAAATACAAACAGCTGTCTTGAACATTAAAAAACACAAGCAAAACAAAGCCTTGTTATATAAATAATCACATTCATATCAGACTTTGTTCTTTTGTGTCTGCCAGCTAAAGCTATCAGTCTCATTTCCTTAGTATTAATAGATTAGGCCTCACACTAGTTTAGAATTTTGCCATAAATCATGGCTGAGATCCCACACCCAGAAAAGCCAAAGTCTTTGGCCAAAACGTGAGAAATCTCAGACTCAGATTTCCAGGTTTAGACAATTTTACATACCTGCTATTTAATTCACTGCAGCATCTCTGAACGTCTGCTTACATATCTTGAGCTGTAAAACAAAACATTTGTATCAAGTGCCAAAACAGAGGTAAAACAGAAATGACAAAATGCTCTGATATTTCCAGTTTGGGCCTGCATTGGTCTGAGCTAAAAAATGTGCACAAAGAGCCAGAGTTTCTAGAATTAAATTTAGAACTTTTAAAAAACAACATTCTCTTTTTCACAAGGATTTTGAATAATCCCTCTTTTGTGATGTTAGATGAGTTCTGCCTGCCATGGCATCTGTAATTTAGGTTTCCATTTCTGCACAGGATTTTAAATGCTTATTAGTGGTTGCCAGAGAAAAAAATTCTTTGCATTGTGTCACAAAGATTGCACATTATTCACAGAGAAATCGATGTAATTTGTTACAACCTTAGTATTAGAGGATAGTAGCAACTCTCTTTGGAAGAATTAATACTCTCTTGTATACCTCTTCAGATATTTGAGAAAATCCCAGCTATGCTTTTGTTTTACAATGACTCAAGTTGCTACCTGGACTGCCTTTGGGACAAGGTGGTGAGGAGACCAACAGCCAAATTTGTCTCAAATTTGACCTCACATAAGTTTCAACTAAATTGGGACAAAACATTCAGTTGCCACGAGTCAGTAACAGTATTACTGTTATCAAGCACACCAGTTCACAGCAAAAGTGTACTGGGTTCTTAGACTCTCCCAAAACTCTTAACAAAACAAGCTGTAACAATTAGTTTTAGGCATTGTCACAGCAGGAGAAAAACAAACCCTTAGTAAGGGTTTGTTTCTGTTGTGGATTGGTTTTGCATGTCACTGGCAAGCCCTAACAGGGAGATGATTGCATTCTAAGGGACTATTTCCTATAGCTTTTATAAACAGTCCACAAGTACAGTAAGGCACATCTCATGTATTTTTGTAATTATCATTCACCTTTTTCTCTTTTTTTTAAATTTTCTTTTTCATCTTCCCAAACAGATTCTGGGGGAGCTCCCAGAACACTGCATTTTTGTTGTAATTTATGGGATTCCCATCTACTGGTTGGCAAACCTTGTTCCTGATCCAGAACATTTCCTGCTGAACTTCCTGTTGCTGTGGTTGGCTGTTTACAGTGCCCGTGCCATGGCACTTTGGGTGGCAGCTCTGCTGCCGACCTTACAGCTCTCTGCCTTCATTGGCAATGTCCTCTTCACATCATTCTACCTCAGTGGTGGTTTTGTGATAAGCCTGAACAGCCTCTGGACAGGTAGGACAAAGCTCCCACCCTCCCTCCAAATTGAAACATCAATGGTTTTCATCAGTGACAGTGTGTCCTGTGCAGGAAAGCTCAGCTTTATTCTTACCTTTGCAATGATCTTCTTGGATGGTGACAGTGCAGTCAGGTCACCCATTTTACATCAGTTTCTCCATCTGAAAACGAGGCAACAAGAAGTTTGGTCAAAAAAGCAATTGTGAAAGGGTAGCTTCTTATGTGGTTGCTGAATTCTTCAGTAAAAAGAATTGTATTCAAAAGAGGAAGATGGAGCTCCAGGAAGACTTAGTTGACAGGGGGAGTTTGATGGATATGGATATTAGCTAACTCCTGATTTCCCATCTCCATGTAACTATGTAAAGTATATCTGCCATTTTGTCCAATAATAAACTGTCACATGTTTACAGCCTCTGGCTGTCAAGAAGTGAGACAAACCTGCTGTATTTGGCAGCAGCACAGCAGTATTCTAGGTCTCAAGTTTCGTGTGTATTAATCAATTTCTATCATTTTCTTTTTCAGTTCCTTTTTGGGTTTCAAAAATCTCTTTTCTCAGATGGAATTTTGAAGGAATGATGCAAGTTCAGTTCACTGACACCACATATGAAATGACTGATCGAAACATTACTTATCAAATACCAGGAAAACTTGTAAGTCAGTAATAAAATTTGTTGCACACATTGATAAGAAATTGGAAATTTCTAAAGAAATTGCTATTTATATGCCTGTCATATATTATCATTTTATCATTTAAATAGATGGTGTAGGCCTCAAATTCGGCAATTGCCAAATCAACACACGAAGCTGGGTTACACTTGGTTGTAAAATTGTTCCTGAACATGGCCCCACAGCAGTCACTCCTTCTATGCCTTTCTTTTAGTTGAAGAGAAAAAACAAAATACTAAAGGGCAACTCTTTCCTACACCAGCCCCAACTATGCACTTTGCTGGAATTGTTTAGAAACTGAACTGTGTTCTTGTGAAATAGGAATAGCCTAGCTGCAACCCTCTATCAAACCACCCTGAAAGCTACACCCAGGATGGAAAACAAGAGAAGGTAGCAGGGGCCAGGGAAGCTTACACATAAAACACACTTCACAGATCCAGCACGAAAACGTTGTGCCTTTTCCTAATTTTGTGTTACTGGTCACCACAGGTCATTCAGGCTCTGGACCTGGACTCCCACCCTCTCTATGTGAGCTACCTTGTCCTCACTGGCATCATCTGCAGCTTCCTGCTTTTATACTATTTATCTCTGCGCTTCATCAAGCAGAAATCGACCCAAGACTGGTAAGGGCAGCGGAGGCAGCAGGTGTCGGCCTCCCTCGCAGGAAGGCAGGGGCAGCAGGCTCCCGCAGCAGGAGCAGCCGCCCGGCAGGCGGGAGCGGCGGGAGCGGCAGCACGGCTGCCACAGGATGGCAGCAGAAGCCCAGGAGTCGGGACGCGGGCGGGAGCCTGCCACGGACCGCGGCTGCAGCCTGGGATCGGGGGCGGGGTGGGCTTTGGGCTCTGACTTCACTTCGGGTTTTGCTGCACTTACGGTTTGAGCGAGTGACAAGGCGCTTGCGAGTCCTGCACATCTGGAAATTGTCTGAGCTGTGGGCCACCGATGTAAAAGGACCCATGGCATCCTGTAATAATAGCTGATGTTCTAGTCCATAATGTTTGAACATACGGTGATCACTTACTTAATTCAGAGGGCTACAAGAGAACAGGATCAAAACACTTTCTGTGGCATGTATGACATTTAACATAAAAGATTTCACAAGTGCTGCAGGAGAACATGCAAGGATGGAAAACACAATTGTTAACTATTCTGTGTTCTAATTGCTTATGTGTTTTAAAGCTTTATTTCTGTGTTTTAAAGCTTTGCCTTTGTGTTCCAGTAATATGCTCATGATGCCCAAACCAGGTATTTGCTCACTGTAGGGATGAGACCTTGTAACAAATAAAATTATCTCACCTTCTTGGATTTATTTTTACAATATAAATGCATATCAATTGTGTGTTATTAATGACATCTGCCTCCATTGCAAAACACATCCTAGCACTTTGCCAAGTTTGCTTCCTAAGGTTCTCAGGTAGAAAACACCAACCTGCCCTTGAGTAATTAAAAATCTAACTATGCAACCTATTAATGCTTGCTGTAGTGCACCTAGTTATGCTCAGAAAATGAGTATCAGTAAATACATGGCTGTAATTAAAAGAGTCATGGTAAGTGCAAGCACAAATTATGTGTACAGTTGCTGTAAGCATTTTGTAAGATTAGCTTGCTTGCTTTTAAACATTTAGATGCATTTCTCTGTTCCTACATATAGAAACCCAAAGCAGATTGTCTACTTGACTTTCACTTGCACACTGCACACAGTGCAAAACTCCTAATGTAATCAGCTGTGAGGTTTGGTTGGTTTTGGTTGTTCTGTTTTGGGGTTTTTCTGTTGTTTTGTTTTTGGTTTTTTTTGTTTGTTTGTTTTTTTCTTTTCTTTTGTAAGAAATAGGAATGAAAGAACAACTGTGTTTTATTATTCTCTTTGGCAGTCAGGACTGCCAAGTTACTTTCCACAGGTTCCACATGGTATTAAATTCCCAGGAGGCCTCTGGTCAGTAGATGTTAAGCAGGTCTGATAAAATAAGAACTTCATCCCCAGGCAGCGGTAGGAATCCAAGACACATTCTAAGGTGAATCCTACCATTTCTTTCTTGTTCTGCTGCATTTGATTTAAAAAAAACCCCACTTCACTTGATCTGATCTTAGTGCCATTTTGAAATTATCAGATTTTCACTGCCTTTTAGTGGCAAAGCCAATTCTTTCAGTCCAATTCAGCATCATTAAATTGTCAGAATAGCAGCTTCCTGTTTGATTCTTAATTATTCCTTTTTATTATATTTAAGACACTTAATTTTTTTTAAAGTGGTTTACTCTTCTTTGTAATGATCTGTTGTGATTAGAATCTCTTTTATATTACACTGAAGTTTTAAGGGTATATATTGGTACTTCTAGTCTAAACCTCTATTTTCAAGGTATTTAGAGGATTAAATTCTAGGCTGACTCTCTGTTGTGAATTCACTTTGATGTTTAATAAAAAAAAAAGGAGCGACACAATGGGAGAAATTAAAGACATAAGGGACAGCTCTGAATTTTAGGGGCATATTGTCATGCACAGAAATCTTCAGGCATCTAGATAAGAATATACCATAGCCTTAACTTTGAATTTCCTTCCTTTTGTGAAATTAGTCAGGCTGCTGACATTACTTAAACAGCCTTTTTCCATTTAATATTCCACCCTCTCACCATTATGCAGCAGGACCAAACGGTGTGAGTGTTTCAGAGGTGGTGTTATGACAAGGCTGGATGTATCCATAATGGGGACTTGAGCGGTGAGCCGAGGAACAGCCCGCGTGCGGAGTGCGGGAAGAGCTATCATAGGATGTGGCCAGGCCTCTGTTTACACAGAAAAAGCTCATATTCTATATACTACAATTACATTAGCACGCTGCCTATGATCATATCTTGTTTCCTTGATGCCGAGAGATGGGGAATCTAGGCTGTGATTATTGTTCCAGGCTTTAGCAATAAGAAGGTAGGAGCCTTGAAATACCAGCAATTAGCGTTCGTGCCTAACAATAGCATCCGTGGGGCTGTGTGCGGAGAAGAGCTCAGGCACCAGTGGGTGGATGACATACAACCTGCCCCACTTGCAAATAATGCAGGCTTGGGGGAATGATGTCCCTCTCAGCCAGGGAAGGTCATGCCATGCTCCCACTGCAGAGCTGCTGCTGCAAAAGCAAATGGCTGGTGAGGCACTAGAAGTCTTCCCACGAGCTCCAACCAAGGCTCAAAGTCATAACTGAATTTCAGCACAGCTTTGCTTCCAAGTTTGAGAGTAGCCATTCCTTTTCCTTAGACTCTCCCTGCATCAGCAGCAGCAGCTCACTGTGCCCTCCTGCCTGCACTCCCTCTATCATATAACCAGAGCTGCTGCAGTGCACAACAATCTCAACACTGAGAAGGAAGGCACAAGGAAGGCACTGCCCAAAACTCACCGTGCTGCCCACTCTGCCCAAAACTCACCGTGCTGCCCATTCCACAGGGCCAGTACAATCTTAGGGACTTTAGCAGCATGGTAAGGCAGATGTAACTCAGCAAAGCACTGCCCACCAGTCTGACAGTGCCACCATCCCAAGGATTCACCAGTGGCTGTCTTTGGTCTCCCTATATCCTCCCTGGCCAGCTTTAGAAGGGATCTCCTCAGCTGTAAGACCCGGTCCCTGCTCCTGCAGGGAACCAAGTCAGTGCAAAACTGGTTTTGAACTGGCACCACATTTAATTGGTTACAGGGTTTCCAGGCTGGTTGAACTGTGCACAACCCAGCTGCACCAGTCTCTGGGGCTGCAGTGTACAGATGTGTCCAGTTTGGGAATGGGATTATCAAACACAAGCAACAATGACATTTGTAAGGAAAATTCACCAAATTTAGAGCCACAAAAGTCGTTGTTGGTTACACGGATACTGATCTGTTGAGAAACAGATTTAAAAATTCCCTTTATTAGTTTAGTATTTAATATGGCAAGAGGTGGGAAGTTCTTCCCCAATTTCCATTCCAAGTTTATGCAGTCTCCACTATGCCAAAAGGACAAACTCTTTTAGCACTGGAAAATGGATTCTAGAAACACTGCCCTGCATACTGGCTCATAGTGTTAGTCCTCCAAAATATTTTTAATTTCTCCTTGGGGAAGGACTTGCTTTCACTATGGCTAGCCTAAATTAATAAGTAGTTGCCAAAAGTTGCATTTCATTTTTGTTCATTCCAAAAATCTCTTCAGAAATGCTAGCTAAGTAACAAGTATCAATAGCCATTCCTTTTAATAAAAAAAACCCATTAAATTCCTTTTAAAAAAATCACAGACAAGATCACAAACATGGAGATTCTTTGGGTTAAAAAAATTGCAGGTGTTGGTGTGTCCACTTGTACCAGAAATAACAAACCTTTCAGGTTATAGCCACTGTGATTAATTTTAATGGCAGTAGACAAGAAACAGTGTACACAGAGCTCTGTGACATGCTGCTTTTTTTTTATATATACTCTGAGAGCCAAGACAAGCCCTTCATGTGTTAGCAGCTATTAATTAAGGCAACAGTGTTTAAGCAGTGGGTTGAGGTAATTTTAAAACTGCTTAACCCTTTTCAGAACTGCTGAGCTTTAGAAAGCACACATATATATGTGTGTGTTCATGTTAATATGTAGAAGTATCTGCATGAATGGATTACATACATATGTATATACACACATTACCAATGCCTATGATTGTTCTTTTTTTTTTTGTAGAGAATATTTAAAAAGCAGTTCAAATCCATAATTTGTAGAAGTGCTGTTGCCAATTTATATAATTAATATAAGACTGTTTGTTGACATTTATTTTGTCATTAAATCAAACTTAAAGGTTATTTTGAATTGCAAATTTTGCTGGCATTATTTCGCTTTCATGGTCACAATTAGATACTTGTAATGCTTCCAGTGCTAAAAACCCTGCAACTTCAAACCCTCAACATTCACACCATGGCCTCAGAACCAGCATTTGTATGTTTTGCTCCTCTTTAAGCATCTGATCAGATTTTGCTACATTTCCTACTGCATCTCAGCACCGTTTCTGCCCCACAGTAGTTTTTCATGTGGAACAAGTGGGTTTAGAGGCCTAAGTGTTAAAAGTACTGGCCAGAACTACATGGTGATTAAACAAACAATGCCACTTGCCTCAAAAATAATTTCTATGTTTTACACAAGTAAATTAGCCTGAATTTTCAAACAAATGCAGAGGAACTGGAAATCTAGGAACATTCTCAAGTAATCCAAACCAAAATGCACACAACATGTAATTGTCAATAAACTCCCAGTGCCTTGCATTATAACATTCAACTGTATCAGGTCACAGGTAACATCATCAGTCTCCAAGACAGTACATTTGCTCACTTTCAGTACTGGAGGATGGGGGAAGTTTTTAGAAAACAACAGAAACTTTCTTAAAATAGAAAACCTTCACATTTCACTGAGAAAATCAGAAGGAAGAAAACCAAACAATGTAGCAGCACTGCAGCAGCTCCTCCCTGACACAAGTAAACATCCTTCTCAAGATTCAATGCTGTGAAGATTGCCCTAAAAGAGCTAGTATTATCTTAACAACCACTTTTCAAAAACATTCGAATCTTCTATGACTCAGTTAAAAATAGCCAATCGTCTTGTGGCAGTGCTTCATCTGACCATGGAAAGGCATAAATCTGAAAAATGAGGGCTCCAAACCAGGCAGCAGAAAAATGTGCTACACAAAATGAAAACTTTCAAGAACAGGATGTGTAGTGCCCCTACTAGCTGCCACCAGGTACTGGATGTTATGCTACACAAGGCAGTTGCTGGATTTCCAGGTGGGAAAGTTGGAGGTCAAACCTGTGGTGGCCATCAGCCCAAGAGACTCTGATCTCTGCTGATCAAGGCAGAACATCAACAACTTCTTTGCTCTTTTAGCATCCCTTGATAGAATCATTTAATCAACTTTTTGACTTGTAGTTCTTAGCAACAGGAGCATGAGCTGCCACTCCCTCCCCAGAGCTACAGGGATATTTCAGGCAGTGGGCACAGTCCAAAAGCCAGCATGGTCCCACCAGCCCAACAGTGATCCTGCACACAGCACTTCTGGCCTCTCACACCACACACTGTACCTGCTTCCCCAATTCCCTACCCACAACTCCTACAAATAATAATGTAAAAAAGCATTTTGGTCCAGTATTTGTTACCAAGAAAGGTGCACTGTTCTGGTTACAGCAGAGCTCAGCACTGACAAACGCCTTCCACACACTTGCTCCAGGTTCCTTCCTTCTAAAAGCAAGACAAAAGAAAGGTGAATGAGTATTTTCAGCTTTATGTACTTCACAGGGAATTGCTCAGTGCCTCTGTACTAGAAAAACCCCTTGCAGCTCGGTAGTGTGTTCAGTGACAGGCGCGTGACAAATTTCCACTGGAAAAAAACTCCTGAACATGACTGACAATAGTAAAGCCACAAATTACCGTAATTTTATGCCCCCTGCCGCTAGTGGTATAAAACATAGTTTTCAACCTTGTTTTTACTTGCTGAATTTAGACAAATTCATAATGTTATTGATGACAGTGAGAAAGACACTCAAATGCAGAAATTGTATTCCTTGGCACAAACACAACTGGAGCACAATATTTTACTATAGGGGATGAAAAATATGGGTGTCATTAAATACGCATATATAAAAAGATGGAAAACTACAGAATTCAAAATCATTAATTTCACATTATCTAGATATTTATTTTCAGCTATCGCACACTTGATCAAGGGGTTTTTCCTTCTCCCTAGAATGCTGAACTGTTAACCAGGTGCAGTACATGATATTACCAGTGCTCTCTCTTGCTGAACATTAATGTTTGAAATGTAGGCTGTGTCAATAGTATCACAAAGAAATGCAAAAACCCTGTTTAAGCAAAGTCTACAGATATATTGCTCCTAATGGATTTTCCAGTGAGCATAAGCTTTCTATCCTATTTCCAATTTATACAATGTAATTTTACTTACAAAGGATTCTGAGGGCCCTAGAACTGGACAATTGCTTGAGATGATCAAGCTTTGCAGTTAACTAACCCCACACACAAACTATTCTGTCTACTAACTAAACTGATGGGAGGAAAATCCCAGGGAACTCTACAAGTAACAAGGGCAATTGCATGATTGATTTTTGGTGTAGGCAGAAAGTTTTCCAGATTATGGCTCAGTAGCAGGCTCAGAAACTGGACATAGCTGCTTCAGCTACAACCTCACCTGAGGCTGCAATTCCAGTATCAGGAGACACAAAGAAATGGTGATGGGCCTAATGCTAGCCACAATCCTGTATCCAGACTCCTGTTCAGCACCACCCTGAACTACACTAACACCACACACACTCTTACAGCTGCTTTTGGATTTGAGAAGCGAGAGCTTGAAGAGGCTGCTGCTGGAACAAACTTCATTTGGGAATTTCTGGCCTGTGATGATGCTCCTCTCCCTTCAGCTGTGGTTACAGGGCCAGTGCCATCCCAAATCCCCATGGGGGAAAGGCATGAGGGCCAGCTTGACTCAGCAGCTCTGATCACTTCTTTGTGGCCTCCTCCTTCACTGAGCTGGGCTCAGCAGCCAACACACCCCTAGCAGCCCTTGCTGCTGCCACAGCAGCACAGCTCCAGGAGAAGCAGCTGAAGAGGAGTCAGCAGGAGCCATGCAAAGGGCAAAGGTCCATGGTGGTGAGTCATCAACCATGGCAGCTAACAAGCTTCAGGCTGCTCCTTCCCCTCATGGTCATTCACTCCCTATCCCAATCACTCCCAAATCCCAGGCCTAAGGCATCATGTTGAAACTGCTGGTTTTGTCTGTTGAGACCCAGAAATGCCATCCTCCCCAGTTTCCCTGTACTTCCTATCCCTTCAGAGTTCTTCTGCACTGATCCAGTATTTTGACAAAATATCCCTAATATATTCCCAGCCCATCTCCCATAAATAAAAATCCAGCACCCAACAAAACAGCCTTTCAGAGCTGCCTTTGACAGCCTTGAAGGAGGTTACCCACAACAACTCTGTCCTGTCCACACTCCCCTGCTTTCCCTCCAGCCCAAACTGCTTTCCACATGGTAAGTACACTCTCCACTCCTGCCCTCAAGACTCATCTCCAACTATCTACAACCCTCCCAAACTCCCTTTTCACATCTGCCCTGGTCTCATGGACTATGTGAAGAACAGCAGATACCAACTACTTGCAAAGCCAAGAATTAAATTTGCTGCTGGTTGTCAAGGCTCAAGGCCAGACACCGGGGTTTGCTGCTTCCTAAGCCCTGAGTTCAGTGGCACTTGGAGCTGAGGGAAATAACTGTAAGAAACACAGAACTACAAAGAGGTTGGTAGCAATCACTCCAGACAACAGCAATTCCACAGATACAGTGCTTTATCTGTGTTCAAGAGTAATCACATGAGAAATTGTGAAGCATTAGCCAATTGCAATATAAAGGTTTAAGAGTATCAGAGAGAAACCTTGCATTAATAGTTTTATTTAAAAGTAGATCAACGTGGAACTCCCATCTATAGCAGGCACTGCATGAGACAGTTTCTATTATCTCATTTTCTTAATTACAGGAAACAGTAGAGAAAACTTAAACCTCAAACTTCCATATCTTATTTCCATATCTAATGGGAAACCCGGCACTTTGTTCTTGGAGCTGAGGATCTGCACACTCAGGAAGATGCCCTCAGATTGAATTACAGTCTCAGCTGGAGCCACTAACTTAGAAGGATATTGGGTTTCCTCTGATTATTGATTCACAGAAGCACTGGCAAACCACCAGAGGCTGCAGCCATTCTGGAAAGGAAATACTTTTTGGCAGTTTGTGTACACAGAAATTATGAGACTAATTTTAAGAAATGCAGAGAAATATCTGCTAAAAAAAAAGGCTATATTCAATTACAGTCTCAGCTTTTTCTTACATGCTTACTTTTTTCACCTTTACAGTAAAAATAAACCGGTGCAGGAAAGTGGACATTCTTTCTAGATGCTGACAGATTTCTCACACTGAACAGTGAGACCTCCTGGTCACATCTATCACTTCTGTCACTTTCTCCTCTGCTGTGTTCCTGGGGAGTCCAGAAACATTACACGTTCAAAGCAAAGCACTAAATCCAGTAGCACCCTGGTGAACACACTACCAGTCTATTCCTCTGTCAGTATGTGCACTCATGATCCTCCCTTCACAGTTATGATTCCCCCTTGTCATGTAAACTGCAGCTGGAATCCTGCTGACTCAGGCAATTCCATCTATAAAAGCCCTCTGACTCTCACTGCCAGAGTCACAACCCCTTCAGCTACCCCATTTTCAACAGGGGGAACATATTAAGGAAGCGTGAAGACAGCTACTAACCGACCAAGCTGCAATTCTTGCCATCAAAAAGGGTCTCAGGAGACAATGAGTTGAACAAAGTGTTTTAGTAGATAAGGATAAAATCATAGCATGTAATTATCATGCTGCAAATGACTACATCGGTAGTTAACGAGGAAACTTTTCCTGTCTTGATCTCAAAAGCCCCAAAGCCCCTTGCTCCTGCCCATAATGTGTTAAGAGGCAAGCCCATAATGTGGTGCAGGGCACAGAAGTGAGATTAAGTCATGTCAATTCAGGCAGCAAGCTTTTCCCAGTCCTCTCAACCCCAATCAAGACACACAATTATGCAAACACATACACACTTCCACAATTTGCTTTCTACAGTAACATGTCAGGTCATGGCATGTCAGCAGGCTCTCTGCTTCCCACGGAGGCCTCTGGAAAGGCATGCTCCCATCTCACAGACACTGCACCTGATCTGGATCTTGCCCAATCCCAGTTATCCACTAGCTGGTGGCAAATAATTCTATCCTGCTTTAAAGGGGTGCATGCTGTGGTCAGTGTGCCAGAGTGCGTTTGCTCTCAGGACCAGTAAATCACCGTGACAAGTTCACAAGGCTGCCATTCTGCATTTTCTCAGCCTACAGGTTTCTCTCTTTGAAGAGGAGGAAATAATGAAACCGCCTACTTATTTGGTAAAGAAATGCCAACCTTCTAAACTGCACTTTTCTTCATGCTTGAAATGGCTGAGTCTCAGCACAACGATGCACAAGAAATATTATCATTTCAAGCGTGCTCTTGAAGAGTCGGCACAAATGCCGATTCTGCAAAACCCTCCCGGTATAACCTTGTTTCAGACCGAGATGATTGTGTCCCAGAGTGGCACAAATCCCTCATTGGCCCACATTTTAAAGACAGGAGAGACTGCACTTCTGTGTGTAATCATCCCTTAACTGCACATGAAACATTTACTGGAACAGGAAATCCAAAAGTATTATCACACAACAGCAGCCCATCCTTTGAATAACCTCCTTCTTCCTATCCCTGCCATAGAGATAGGCTGGGCTCCTGAGTCCAGCTATTCCAATGGGATCCCAAATGGTCAGCATGTCCTTTAGCTCATTTCCCTGTCCCTGCTGCCATGAAACCCTGGTTCTGTTTGGTCTCACGTTCCTGCAGCGCCTCACTGATGGTTAATGGGCTCTGGAGCTGGCTTGCTCAGCCCACGACTTTCCATGAGGTCACTCAAAAGGCAATTCTGGAGCTGAAAACAATTTCACTTACACTCCTCAGTTACAGGCTATCAAATGTACTTATTATCTCTGTAACTGCAGCAATTACAGGGCATGATTCTGGCTATGAGGCAAACCAGCTAGAAGAAAAATGGACAGATGTTAACTAGCACCAATCCTGCATGGTCAGACCCCACCGTGGGCACTAGCAACACAGCCCTGCATCCGGCTGTGGCCCTGTGTGCTGCCCTCCTGCCTCAGAGGACAGCAATCTGCAAACCTGACCCCCTGGCATCACAACACCGACCACTGATAGGTGCAGTACCTGATCCACAGCCTCATGAGACTTCACCTCCTTGTCAAAAAGGGAGTTCAGATCTGCTGTTAACTTCCTCTGTGCTGACCTGGTGTTTGCTTCAAGTAATATTCTCTTCCTTAATCCATGTGTTAGCTCAGCTCCAGCTGCATCTGTGCCCATTTCCTCGAGTTACGCTCAGCTGTGACTCCACTTACAGGAACACGGCTACTGCTGTGAAATGGAGAGATTCATGAGATGACCTCTAAAAACGAGCTGTGGCACCAGAGAAAGGGTTGCCAACTAGTTGACACAGTCTTCAATTATGCTGCTATTACATTGAAACACATGTAATGTAGCTGCAGCTTTAGAAAAAAGAACCATCTCCATTTGTGAAATGAAATAAACTGAGTCCTGCCTAGGCTTGCTTTCAGATAGGGCACACAACCATTAGGCTGTGAATGAAATTTCAAACGTTAATGCCTTATCTTGACAAGGCAGGAACAAAGGGTGCGAGGCGGTTCGAGCCACGTAGCTGCCGTGTGTTGTCGAGTCGACGCTCGTGAAGTGATGAAGGTCACTGCAAAACCACACCACCGAGGAGGCAGACACATTCATCCAGCTTGCCTGGAGAACAAAATTTACCACTCTCTTCCTTCCTGATCAGTGAAGCCTCATTTTTAAACTACAGCAGGATTTTTCTGTGTATTTGTTAGTATAATAATTAATTAAATTGGAAGTTTAACTTAAAAAAATTAAGTCTGAATTTCTTTCTTTGACCATATAAGTCTTGCAAAATTTTGCCAAAACATTCAACATACACATGAATTTTCAATTACCACAATATTGCCTATGTTGGAAAAACTAAGAAAGATATCTCAGTTAAGATATGGCTGAAAATGAAAGATTAATAAACAAAGCTGAAATGCACAGAAACAATCTTTCATTTCATTAAAACCTGTTTGAGGTACTCAGCAGGCAACGTGCTCCATTTGCAATATCAACATGCACATTTGTGAGTTTCCATCATAATGCACAGAGATAATGGATGTATTTTCTACCTAACATTTAATCTTTGTAACTTAGACATGTCTAAGTTCCAAAGATTAAATATTAGGTAGAAAATGATCACACAACTCCAGGCTCTAAAATATCATCTCAGAGTAGCTGTTCTCCCACATTCCTTCAAATAAAGCATGTCCAACAGGTTCCCAGCAAGTAAAAACTGCTACCCCTGCAAAGAATAGGTACTGCTTTGTTTAAAGGACATGTTTGCATGGATATGGAGTTCTTGTATCCATAAAATTAACTGGACTAAGAGTTATGAAAAAGAAATGACTACAACACACAAGGCTAGTATAAAAGGTGAAAGTATTTTGTCTTTACATATAATATCCAACACCCTACCAAGACACTTAACACAGGAAAGTACAATTAAGAAAGTACAATTAAGAGAAAACTTAAAAAAATTGTTTATTTTCTGTGCAGATACAGCTGAATCCTGAAGATGATGTTCTTCACCCTCATATTTTCACCCCAAAGTACAGTGACCAGGCAAAGAACAAGGACAAGACAGTCTCCTTCAGTTACAGTTCTGTACCCCTCTAGCAACTTTCTTGATATACATATATCTGGCAAATCAACAGGGGCAAAAAGCCAGTTGAGTTTACAGAAGATCATACATCAAAATGGAAATATCTCACACGGCTGCACCTTGATATTTCATTAGCAATTTTAACAGCATTTCCATTAATAAATGTTTCTATCAACTGCAGTTATGGAAAGTGATGTTAATCACAGATTTAAATTAAAAATTACACATAACATGCTTTTTAAAGTTTTTATTGAATGTAGTATTTAAACAATTTCATAAACAACTAAATCATAAAACTGTCTGCTCATGATGCTGCCGATCTTCTATTCCTCCATTTTTCCACATAGACCTTGAGAGGCTCCTATAAACAGAGTGGAATAAACAAGTTCAACCTTGTTTCAGCTGAGAAGTTACTAATTCTGAACAAAGTCTTACATCCTGACAAAATCTATTATTCTCTGTCATGCAAAACTAGATCTGTACTGAAGTCTGTATAATTAGGAGAAATACCAGAGAGAGTGAATAAAAGGAAAAGGAAAACCTTGCCAAAAATGCATAATGAAGCTTCTATTACTAAATGCAATAATATAATCAATTTCATTTTAAAATGAAAATACTTTTTAACTTCAATCTGCAATTGTGTCAAAAAAATTGAAACGTTTTTAAAGACCAAGCTGCATTAGAGAAAAAATGAACAGGGAAATGAATCATCCCAGTGACTTTGAAAAAACACTCTTATTTTCACTAGCTACATATAAGAAACAGACATTCTATGTTTTAAATTTACAGTCCAATCAAAAATTCAGATTATAAACTATGTAAAGCTGCAGAAAAAACGCACCATAATCACTGAAAGACTAAACTAAATATTTTGCGCCAAAATTTTCTCCAACTCTTTCCAAATTAAAAATCACATTTATCATGAAGCAATATAGAGAAACAGTATATAGCCAGTCTTTACCAAATTACAGAACTTTTTTTTAGAATATAAAAAGTGGTGAGAAAATTGCAATAAAAAGTTTGTTTAGAGCATGGAAAAGAGAATGTCTTCAAAATCTGCTTAGAAAAAATGGTACTGGTAAACTATTAGTCAAAGGAATGATGCAGAACTATTTGCAATTTTCACAGATTTAATATCATGCTGTTTGTCACCCTCAAGTAATATGTGTTTGCAGTTGCATAGGTATCTTGGCAGGGCAGCTAGAAGCAAAGCTGCAACAGAAAAATAATTCCTACAGTTCTAAAATTTCATCTTACTAGCTCAGCAACTTATACTAGACACAAAACACTAATTAATGAAAACTAGAAGCCATTAATTGTTACTGAAGCACAATTTCTGCACGCCTTTTCAAGTCCAATTGCTTAGAAAAATGCCCCAAGGAGATTTGATAAAGGTACACCTGCAGATGAGTCCCTGATAAGGAGGCAGTTTAAATATCATAAGCCCCAAGGGGTTTTATTTCCTCAAGTCAAATCCAATGCAAGATTACCACAGCTCCCACAACACCCAGGACTTCACATATTACCTCCTTTGAGGAATCTCTGCAGAGACCTAGTCCCTATGTAATTATTCATGCAATTTGTTTTATTAATATTGAACATACACAAGTCTGCAGCTCTATTTTTTAATTAGGAAATACTCACAGGGGGTTCAGTGAAAGGGACAGGCTCTCCTACTTTCTTCAGAAAAGTTGCTAAAGATTTCAAAGTGATCTCATGCAGCTCTACATTCTTCGCTTTTGCTTTCTCATACGTAGCCTTTACAGAAGCAACATCCCCATCCAATTCTGAGGAAAAAAATACAACCCAAAAAATCTCAATGGTTACTTGTTTCTCTTTCCACCTGTTTTCACTCATGCTTAACCATCAACTGCTGCTCAGACATTTGCTTGAGAAGCATTGGGATGAAACTGAAGCGACCCCTGACAGTTTCACTGCTGTCCCCAGGGTCCTAGAAGCAGTACAACAGTTCCTAGCACCTTGTAAACACCAAGGAAGCCATCACGTCCAGTTAAATTCATTCTGCTGCCCCGGAGGGAGAACACAAACACCTGCAGTATGGGAGCTGTCTCAGGTTTTACTTGTTCACATTTGGAAACATCATCTTCACAACCACAGGAGCTATAAAAGCAATGGTTCATAAAGGAAAAAAAAAGCTTTGTGCAGAAATGGATAGCCTGTGTCCCTTTCTCATGAGAAAGAGCTTCCCACTCACATCTGGCAAGTGGCTGAGCTCCTTTTTTAATGTGGGAGGCTACAGCAAAAACTGCATGAAATGACAGCTTAATGAAAGCATAGAAATTGTTAACTTTCTACAACTTTAAAATAGATTTATTGTATGGGAAACACCAACAAAAAGAGCTAATACTTAGATTGCATTTAATGGACCACACAATCGTGATTTTACATATTTCTTTTTTCTAAAAGATATACAGCAAAGGATAGTGCATCTCACCAGACTGAAGGAAAGCTAGCTCTGGCAGGGGATCTCATCTCAGGACAAGGACAGGAGTAAAGGTCCTTTTATGTGTTCCATCATGGATGCCTGACAGATGATCAAGCTTCTTTCAGCTGTGATCTATGTTCTACTATATCTTTGCTAAACACAAACAATTATAATTTTATTTGCCCATTTTTTTGTTAATTAGGAACAGTTACCAATTGTGGTAATAACAATCCTCTGCCATGTTTCATAGCCTTTTCTAATTAAAAATAACAATGGCTTGAAAGGAGAAAATTTTTGAGTGAAGAAATTAATGTTAATACAGGGTTGGATTTGGTGCAAAACAAGAAAGCATGTTTGAAAGTTTACTACTAACTTTAAAATTAAAAAAACCCACCAACTTTGATTTTAAAGATCTTATTTCTACCTCTCATGGCTAGAGCACAATCTAAGCCTTCTCATTTTCAGTTGTGCTAAATATTTTGCTGATGATTCTTTTAATGGTCAAATGATCAAAGTCTCACACAGGTAAGATGCTTGCACAGAATGACCTGGGAACAGCTTTTAAAACTCTTCATGCTGGTACTGAGTGTCTCCTCTAGAACCTGCTAGGAACCAGGTACATCTCTGCCTGAAGAGAGTACAGCCAGCATCTGTTCATACAGAGTGTAGCTTCACTGTTCAATACACTCTCACCACTGTTGTAGGTATAGCAGGGCAAGTGATAGATTCTCTGCAATCTCTTTATGAAACTGCTATACCATCATGCAGTTAGGAAGGATAGTGAAAAGCTCAGCTTACTTACAGAATTTTTACTAAAGTAAAAGCAGCAGAGGACTAATGGCAGCATAAAGCAGCAAGTACAGTGCTGGTGACAAAAGGGCAATTTTTTGTTTTATGAAAACATGTTAAAAACTTACCCTGCTGTGAACCTGAACCTATCTGTTACAGGGCTAAACAATTTTGGTAGTGATTGCTCTTTGCAGTATTACTAAACAAGCAAATTTTCTAAGTTAGATAACACATCATAGCACTTCTACAACTTGATTCAAGTAAGTATGTTTGTATTCCTTTAACACCATATCTTGGATTTGTGTTTGAAGTATTTTACCTAATTATTCCTATTTATCTCCTCTGTGATAGGCTGGTGCACAAAGGCTTCTGTCCTCGTTCTTTTTTGCTTGTAAGACGTGTGAAAAGGATTTACTCCCTGTTATAAAACTAGAGGACAGTATCAGAGTACACAAGGCAAAGGACTCTACAGCACAGAGATGCCAGTGTTGCCATAGGAGCTGTATGTCCCGATTTTTCAAGAGTGAGCCTTGCAAATAAACATACATAAACAAACAACTTGACTTTTTTAGAGGTGCTCTCTTCTGACTTCAGCTATAAAGAGAACTGATAAGTATTTCAACTATTTATGTAAATTCAAATGCAGACATCTGGAATACTAACTTTGGCTACATTATAAGATGTATAAATAATTTACACTAATAACAATAAGATCGTTTCACATTACTGATTAAACAAATCACTTATGATTTTGAAACAGACACACACACATAAAAGGAACCAATATTACAACATGTTTTGGGGGGGAAAAAGCTAAATTCATTTTAAAAGCCATTAATTTCTACAGCATTTTTCCCCATGGGTTAGGATGGATTCTTTCTTATTCCATGAAGCCTCTACTTAAGGTTCTAAGTAAAGGATTCATGGCTTGTGTCAGCTGGTTTCTCTTTCATCCTAACAGCCAGGACAACACACAGACCCAACAGACTGAAACAAGAAAAACCTCAGATAACCCCTGCACCTCTTTATGACTTGAACTGTAAAGTAAGGGCTTGCATGACCTTTCTGAATGTCTCCAGAGCTCTCACTAAATCACTGTTCCAAGGAGCATTGCTTACCATAACATCTCAAGAGGTACCGGTACACCACTGCTGGATCGAGATGCTCAGGAATCAGTTCTACAAGTGCCTCAATCCTCTTTGCCTGTGAGATTTAATGCACATACAAAAAAACCCATGAACTTGAAATCTTAAAGAACCAAATGAAGTCACCAAATTCAGAACAGTGATTGCACAGTTTTAAAATGAAATAAACTGTACTGGTAACAAAGAATAGACTGTGTGACTCGAAGTATATACAATAATTTCCTTCCCAAAATGTTGCAGATATGAAATAGTAAAAGAAATTTAGCACAAAATGCAATTAATGCAATAAGGATCTAAAATCCATACTCAAGAATGCTAAACATTAGTGTATTTTTTTTTTCTTCAAGTAGACAATTGATGTTTCAATAAAAATATGGCAAGATTACAACCAATTTACGAAAACTGCAAAACACTCAGCATCCTTCAATGACCCAGAGGTCACTGGCAGCTATGATCAATGCTTAAAAGGAGTCAGTTCACTAACTGATGTACTTAAATTTGGAACCTCCTTCCCTCAGCCTCTGATTGCAGTTCCAAAAATGCTTAGGTTTTAAATCAAAAGAAGTTTACTGAAATGAAGAACATCTTTATCACACACCACCAACTTTGATGTGTTAGTAAAATTTCAGCTTGATGAGCTGAGAAACTTGCACATTTTTAGTTCCTTCTTATATACACCAAACAATAGTATTTACCACATTATATTTATCATCATCACTTCAAGAGAAGAACTTTAAATCTACTAGTATTTAATGGCAATTCCCACAAAACATAAATGTGCATTTGACTCATGTGAAAAAAACATTTATTCTAGTTTGTGTGCTAGATGTCCCTGATGCTGCTCCTCTATGAAAGAGAAATCCAGATGGTTTTGCTTGGGTGTGTATTTCAGGGTTTTTTGGTTGCTGTTCAGTGTTGGGTTTGAGGGGTGGGGGTTGTTTGATTTTTTTAGTGTGTTCTAAGGCTTTTTTGTGTGGGCTGGAGTTTCTTTGTTGGCCTTTGGATTTGTATTTTATTTGTTTTGGGGTTATTTTGTTTACTTTAAGGGGGCAATAGGAGGAGGGAGGGATAGGAGTAGAGCAAGCATCTAAACAGCATTTCAAATTACAGGGAATGAGGAGAAAGCCAGGAATCTAAACAGATGCTCCAACTAGATACATGTCCAAACCACCACAACAAGTAATATGAAATGTGTCTTTTAATGTAAACACAGAGGCATTTTATCATCAGAGAGGCTGAGGTTTTAACTTGCATTTGTATGTGTACAATGTAGCCAATAAAATAAGGACTTTCAGGTTGTGATACTGAACTGGATAATGCAGTAAAACATTCTAAGCACAATGTTTGTAGGATGTACAGTGTAACATGGAAAATGCAGGAAATAACCGAAACAATAGAAAAATATTAAGTACACCCTCCTTTCCATCATGCTCCATAATATAAACTGTTCTTTAAATATAACCACCTCTGCAAATTAACCTCCCCCCTCCCCAAGAAACCCAGTAAAGCTGTCAACTGTGAAGTTCAAAACACTTTAACACAGGTTGATGAAATAGTATTTTGCAACATACGAAATTGTATATGTGAAAAAAATATTGTACCTGTCCAGGTTGAGATGCTGCTCTAGCCAAAAAACGCCCAAAAGTTCTCTTCTCCTGAACTATTGCACCCCACCTCTGAAGACAAAGAAATGATTAATGTAGCAGACATAAGTAGGTTACTGTTAAACAAAATTACCAAGGTGAAAATTTCCAATTACAGATGCTTAAAACAATATACTAACATATTACCAATTTATAAGGTAAATAATTGAATATTAGGTTGACAAGAAAACCAAAAAACCAATCACAAACCAAGTTCATTTAATGCACTTTGCTGGTAAACATTTTTAAATGGTAGGGATAAAGTTTGTTTAAAACAATAGGGGAAAGAATTAAACTAATACTTCAAATATACCACAAAAACGAGGTTTAGGACTGCAAAAGAATGAAAAAGAGAAACACTATTCCTCTCCAATTATACTGCCAAGCATTCACAAGTGAGCTAGGGATCATAAGGTTAATTATACATTTAATAAGGTGTCAGGGAGATAACTGCTCGTTTCTTTATAAAAATTAAAATGTACAAAGCAAGTTCTCTTTAAAGTATAATTACCTACACTTATGCATACAAAGGACTGATTTCAATCTCTCTATTTTATAAAAGGCTTTAACTGCAATAGACAGGGTTTGAGAAAGAGAAGTTGAACTTAAAAAAGTTTGAGACAGACCAGATAAAAATCAAAAATTGATCTTACTTTAGAAACAAGGACAAAATAAAATATACAAGACAATATTAAGTGTGTGTTCCTCAAAGATGTCAGTGTTAGAACTCTTAAAAATGCAGAGTGTGGTTTTTTTTACCAGCTGTGTGATATCAGTACCAAAATGCACAGGAAAAAGAGAATATTGTGCATATGAAAACACATACCATGATTTTCCTATATTCAGCTAGTATTGTAGACATTTGCAAACAAGAAAATTTGGGTAATGCCATTATGAATATTCTGAATAAGTAATATGTTTACAAGCTCTTTAAAGTCCAGGTGAAAAGGTGTGAAGGTTCCTTTCTTTAGGCATACAGACAAGAAGTGGCTCTACGGTGCTAAATAGGGGCAAAGCACTGATGAGAGGAACTTGCAATATTTTATTACCAGTTCTAGCCATTCTCACCTACTGCCAGTAACTGCTCTGAGAGGAAAGAGTCTAGTTTGAGAAATGTTACCACAGCTCCCTTTCATGCTGAAATATCAAATCCCTTCCGACTCTCATCAGAAAAAGCATTCTCCCTCCAGACAGTAACACACGCTGCAGCTGTTCCATAAACTTTTAAATAGACTCTTAGATGCATTTCTGAAACCAAGGAGTTTTCATGTATATACTAATATTTTAGATTACAAGCAAAATATTTCATTTAGATTGTTGTTTAATTTCCAAAATATAACAATGCAGAGTGACTATTCCTATCCTCCAGTTGGTGGATTCCTATTAGTGGAACACTGGATCCACACAGCAGTCACAAACGTTTAACACAGCTCAAAGTTTTTCCTGAGCCATAAAATCCCCTATTTTTCTTCTAGACACAGACGTTCCAACTCAAGCTTACCTGTAAATATGCACTTATAACAAGGTATTTTTAAATTGTCCATTAAGATACAATGTATACAAGGTTATTTCAAGTACCCTATAGAGCCATGAATTTAATTCTAACAGATGCTCTTGTAACAAGTTTCAGGAATATATACATGTATATTATTCCATGTTCTGGAAAATTTTAGGAATACTATCATTTTACTTAAAAATGAAAAAAACTTTATCTTCACAAAAGAAAAAAAAGTACCCAATTTTCATTTACTCATTCCATGTCAAGCAAAGAGCAATCAAAGAGCAATCAATAAATCAGAAAGAGTGGAATAACTTGAGAATTTTTTGCATTTTGATGTTTCAAGCTATATAGCAAGAGGGTTTTATTGCAAAATTGTAGTCTCCTTTTCATTTAATATTCAAATGACCAGTTAGGCAAAGCCCTACATAAAGTAAGGGAATTACAAGGAATACACCTCACACTGCAGCAGAAGTAATAGAACAGCTTTGTTGGTAGTGTCTTGGAATATCATAAAATATGTCATGGATGAAGCAGAGCTTTTTCTTTAAGAGTTTAAAATACTTAGGAACTGGTAAATGAGTAGCATGCACTATCAGGAGATGATAAGAGGCCCTGATTTGAGGCAGGAGCTTATGCACACATCAGTCTGACTGCTGGACTGTCACCTGCTTGGATGAGCCTCCTGACAGAGCCTGTTCCCAGTACCCACAGCTCATCCCACTCTTGCTTGGCTTGTCTTTAGCTCGGCACAAATGGCACAAATGCAGCTGTCTCAATTCCTAACTCAGCTGAGACTGTGACCCAGAGACCAACATTTGGGGTTTAATGCATCTGTGACAAATAGAAAGCAAATTCAGCTCTTAATAAGCCCTGAATACAATATATACAATATTACAGCCAAGTGAAGTAAAGTCCATGACAAGCAATTATTGCCTGCTTGTTTTGCAAACTGTACAGCTGTAAGATATCATGTTTAAAGCACTTAAGAAATTAGGTGAGCAGTTGCAAGGAAATGGTTTGCAAGAAACAACTGACATCTAACAGAGAACTTGGAGAAAAAATATTTGCAATATACAAATACTTGCTTTATTTCCTTCGTGTTACTGGAAGACAAAAACCACCCCTGACTCTGGCACCGCTACTCTCAGCACTAGAGCATGAGCCCATGGTTTAGTGTAAAGTGTGCACTGCTACTCACACTGTAATTCAAATGCATCCCAGCAGCTGCACAACATCTCTTTGTGACAATTTCTCAGTTAACCTTTGGAGAGCTCTGAGCATTTCTGTTCCTCTTGTTATGTCATTACCTGTATCAACGATCTGGCATCATCCACTCTGCCTGCAGCGATATACTGAAGGAAAAGATCTGTGACAGGTCTGTACATTCCACACTGACTGGCCACTCGTTCTGCCATCGCACCAACTGCAAAATGATGGGTACATGAGGAAAAGCTTGGATTGAAAAGCTGCTTTTGTAAACTTCACAGGCATGATTTATGCTGACTGAGCAGGTTTTATGTGTAATAGCTCTTTCATAACACCTCTGTCGAGTCAGAATATTTAAATATCATTGCAATTAACTTACATTTTTCCAAAGCTGGTTCTAATCCTTCCTCAGACACCTTTCTTAACAAATAGGAAATACTTTTGACAGCTTGATCAGGATTCTGTGCACCAGAGATAAGCAGAGGCTCAAGGTATTTCACAGCAGCATCAAGGTCATTGCTAGGAAAAGAGATTGAACTGGCTCAGTTTCTGAAATCAAGATTTCTAAACCTAAAGAAGCAATTAAAATGAAGCTTTTGTTTTCTACATCAAGCTTGTATTTACCAGGAATAGTTGATGAAAAAACATTGACCAAAAAAATTTATTCATTCAGATATTGTAAACATGAAAATTTATGACTGAATGAATAAATCAATTAATAAGTTTAAACGGCCTTTGACCTGTGCAAAGTTTAGGTATTTTGGACACACTTTATTCCTCATTAAGAAAGAAGAGTTCAGCTCGCTGCTTTAGGAAGATGCATCCTGCAAATCTAGAAGGCAAAATCTAAACATTAACAGAGGGTATCTGAATAATTAATGCATGCAACTTAAGTATTTTTATGCAATGCAATTAATTATTTACCTGATTTTTCCCACGCCTGCCCTTTTGGATGCAAAAGACAATACTAAATGTCATTTGGTCATTACATCTATATGCTTTTAATCTTAAGGTTTAAATATAGCAAATGCTAGTAAAATAATGCAAAAAGTATTCACCAAAGTGTAAACTCTCATTCCAGCATTCTAAAAAGTTCAAATGACAACATCTCTTAAAAAAGTCCACTGTAAAACCTAATTAAATTGAAAAAGAAAACTGAGCACAACGAATGCTTTTAGGTGAAGCAGCAGTACAGCACATGTGAAAGCTATGAAAAATGCTTTGAAAACTGAATCAGAAACACAGAACTACCAATAAATGAACATTGTATTGGAAATACCAGTAAGAATCTGTTTTTCAAAGTTATAAAGATAGAGATTACAAGGTATTTAAGAATATATAGGGTGCATATTATTGTCATGGTTTGAAGCTGGCACAATGCCAGTGCCCCCATGAGAATACACTCTCCCTGGTGTCTGCTGTGAGATGTGACCAGGAATAAGCAAAGCAGGCCCCCACTTAGAAATAAAGAAAAGAAAAACTTTATTAACTAAACTACAACTCTAAGTAACAAGAAACACAGGGAAAAAGAAAACCTTCCAAAAACATTTCCTCCTCCTCCCCCCCCATAATTCCAATACATCCATCCCCCAAATTATCGACTCTCGGTCCGGCACCACCCTTTAGATAATCAATCCTCAGTTCATCAAGAGGAGAGGAGTCCTTCTTGTGCCATAGGCTTCCCCTGGAAACACCCTTGAAACCTCGTGTGTTTCCGTGTCACTCGTGGCACCGCCCAGAGAACATCTGCCATCGTGACCTCTTCCTTTCATGTCCAGTGCTCTCACCACTGCACATGGACCAGAGCTGCTTCTAGGGTTGTTCTTTTAAGGATGCTCTGTCCCATTCCAAACAGAGCACAGTCTCTCCTTTGGGACACCTGTCCCCCCCAGATTTCACCCCCTGGGGCCAAGGGGGTCTCAACACTGAACTCTCTTGGCTCTGAGCCATTGCCTCCCCCTGGATGCAGCCTCTGTGTCACAAGGAACATGGTTCTGTCCATGGCCATAACAAGAAGAGTCCAGCTAAGGCCACTCCATCATCTCTTCCCACCTAAGATTCTTCTCTACTCTTCTGACATCTTCCACTTGCCCAGATCTTCACACTTGCACATTTCCTTCTTCATCTCATCTCTATCTCTCTTCTAGGAAAGGTAATGTTCTGCAAAGTTTTCATTGTCCAAAAAAGGGTTAAAAGCTTGGGCTCTGTGGCCGGACACCTTCTCGCTGCACCCCCCCCTTCTCCTTCTCAGCCGTGCTGCTGGCACATGTTATCAAGTTTCAAGGTAGCACAGTCCCAAGCACAGGCTGTACTCTCTCTCTCTCTCCTGGGGGGGGCTGCCTGGTGCCTCCTGGTGCTTCTCCCACCCTTCCATCCTCGGGGCCTCTTCACCTGCCATCTCTGTCCAAGGCCCGGCCTACCTCACCCGGCCACATGGCTGCCCTCCATCCGGCAGCAGCTGGACTGGGGAGAGATCCAAACTCTTTCCCCACCGGAACCTGAGAGAGAGGTTCCTGGGAATGCTCTGCTTTTAACCCCTGTGTTCTCAGAGGCATATCCATGCCCCAGTGGCCACACCAGGTGCCAATACTAAAATCCAAAACCTACTGGTGACCACAGCATATCCCAGAAAACTTAACTTTCTCTCAAACCACGACATTAATTAACACTGCTCAGTCTTTTCATACATCAAGTTAGTTTTGGTATGGGAAAAGTTGGTGCTCTACCTGCATGCAACCATTTATTTATTTATACTTGTCACCAAACTCCATCTTAAGAGCATAGCCTGACTTTGCAACACTTTTATGACATGGAAATACAGGAAAATTGGCATCTTATAACACAAATAATGAAGTGTCTCTCCCATCTGAAGTATTCTGTTTACGTTCAAGTCCATGCACTACAACTGTGTGCCAAGGACCACTGGGATCTGCTCCCTGTGATCTGGCATGCCTGAGGCAAGCAGGAATCTGTTATGCACTACAGAGCTCTACAGCTTTCCTGCCAAGCCAGGCACAGGAGGTCCACCCAACAAAACTAGTTTGAAATGAAACAACAGAATATGTAGGATTCCTGAAGACTGGTCCCTGCAAAGTGTACTTGAGAAGCTGACCTTGCCCTCTCTCCTCCAGGTGCTTCCTCATGCAGTTTTACACAAAGGATAAACCAGCACAGTACCAATGTATCAACTAAACCAGAAATGCACATAGAGCACAATACTGAAAAAGAGCTGAATCACAGGATACTAAGAAGTGTGGGAATAACTATGATAACTAAACTGTGGCCTAAAGCATCAGCCAAGCTTTTTTAGTTCTTACTGGAAAGACCTCACTCTGCAGATACACATCTGGCTTTCCCATTTTGAAGGTAAAGACAGTAATAGTTCAAGAATATATTGCCATTTCAACTGTTGGAACAGGTAGTAGATTTTTCTTTCCAACAAACAACAACAACAAAATATATATATATTTAATATATATTTATATTATCTCTGGGTGCTACGTTTGATGAAGTAATTCCATTTTACCTTCAGATTTCATAGAGCTTTTGATCTAACACTGAGGAAGCACTTTACATGCACATTGGAACAAAGGTATCAAATTACAGCACCAAAAAAGACCTTAATGCTTCACAGTTATTATATCTCTATTTCATTAATTTTTCAACCCCAAATTTGTATGGGAGACAATACCAGAACAGAACTGCACACTATACTCAACTAGAATTTCAACATCTGGGACACTGTAAAAATGGAAACAGAATGAAATGGATAATGCAAGAGATTTCCCAGCACATTGCAGAAAAGAATTAAATACACAGTCCTAGAAATACTTACCTTTTTGTATGAGCCAATGCAATTGCATTAGAGATTAGTGAGTCAGGTAAACGAATGGATTTTGTGACGTCTCCCAGGATGTTTTCAAGTACTTGCAGGTTCTTTAGGTCTCCTTTTTCTGCCAGGGCCTGAATGAGAGCAGTAGCTGCTGCTCTAGTAGGCAACACACCACTGTCAAGCATTCCTTTTAAAACAGCCAAGGCATCTAACAATGGTAAAGAAATAAGGGAAACAGAAATCAGACTTTAGTTCAGAAAGCACCATGCTGCTGGTATCATTAATCCTACCCATTTAAAATAAGTACAGAAAAAAAATTTCTTTAAGCCCTGCAATCACTAGAGTGAATTCTAACTTGAATACATATACACAAATAAAAACTCTCAACAATAATTTAGATTGAAAGGCTGTAATATCTCATAATAAGAAGTATTAAGCTACTTTCAACATTGAAATAATTTGTTTTTAACCAGCTCAAGGAAAGCAGGCATGTCATAAATATTCTCTCTTATGATTTTGAAGTCCTGACTCTTTTTTTCCCCAAACTGCAAGCAATTTCCTTTACTAAAAACAAAAAATGTTGTATATTTAAGAATAAATATAGCGAAAAATGTAGTTCATTATAGAAACTGATGAATTATAATACTGAGATTTCTCTTTTTGAGTGTGCATGAAAGCTTTGTTTTCCCAAATTTAATTTTTAAATAGAATTATGGGATACAAGTTTCCTTGCAAGAACAAAAACCAAGAACTCAACCCTTACCTCAGAAACTCCTAAGATTATAGCAATTACATGTTAAAAACCCACAAGGTCAATCTCCTGTCCATCTGCCACAAATTCCCCAAACCCACAGCTGATGAAGTCACCCTTGTTTCTCCAAGCAGAATTCTTGTCAATTTATGTTATCCATGAGCAAACACACACAGAAAGACATGCCCCTCTGGTAAAAATCTCTTATTCCTTACCAGCACAGGCAGGATTAATCACAGATGATAATTATAATACCAAGGGATAACACTCCTAGCATAATATACACCCACATGAACTCCACAGCATTGCCATTCCAATTCAATATGCAGGTACTGCAGAAATCAAGTGTTACCCTTTACATGAGAGGAAGCAAAAAACATTCTTTATGCTTAGGCTTCCTTCATAGGAAGTTTTTTTCTGCCCCACATTCTTCTTTTTAGGGAAAATAAGGAGGAATACCTGGGGGGGAGGGGGGAAGGAAGATTCACAACATTTAACAAGCAATCTCAGAAGACATGGCAAGTTCAAATTCTCTCCTAACTCGGCTGCAGACCTCCCTCTAGCACAGAGTGCAACCAGCCTTCTCAAGAACAAGGACAGAGAAAGATTTGAAAGCTGAGTATGTGCAGAACTACTGCAAGAAGTAAGGTGCTAGTAGCATAGTGGATAATTCTGCAGGTAATCATATGCTTGTGAAAACCAACCATGCATCTTTCAAAATAAACTTCTATAAACTCTGCAAATTTCCTACCACGAAACTCTAATTCTGACTCTTTAAAGTAACCTGGTTTTTACCAAGTTCTTGCTAGAAGATATCAGAGCTCTTAGGAGTACACTTTAGTACCTCCATAAAAACTTTTAACTGCACCACATTACACAGCAAAGAATGCTGATGAACTAAATGAGGTATGTAAGTGGTAAAAAGCAAGCAGGTTTTACACAAGTGAAAGCCATCACAGTATGTAGGTCAAATGGAGCTCACCAACAAAAGACTACAAAAACACCATGCCAAAAATGTTTTGGGTAATCTGTGAGCCTTAGAAAATGACCTGTATGGCTGAAATACTCAGTAACTTGCATTTTCAAGGCTTCACTTAGACAAAGACAAGTAGTATATCTCAAATTAAAATAGAAACAAGGATTAAGTGTGACTATTCAATAAAATTGTTAGATAAAGCTTGTTCGATGCACAAGATATAAGAAAATATAATTTTGCAAAGTAATGTAATTCCACAAGATTGAGAAATTTTGCATTGTGCAAAAAGTGAGATTTTTAGAGTACAACAAGGAAGATAGTTGATGTAACAGGATTTTGTATGCTAGCTAAAAGAATCCCAGTCCAAGAGACTGGCAGGATATAGAAACATCACTGATGTTCTGAAGAAGGGAAGAGTTTTTGTGTGCAATATTCAGGAAGAACTGGTCAAATTTATGGCATATTAGAGAAGAAAGCAGAGAAGATTTATAAGAATAAAATCAGACAGGAAAGTCAGGTGAAGGCCTTGAAAGCAGCAAAAAAAGATCTGCCAAGAGCAAAAGGAGCAATGGCATTCATCACAAATACTTCAGTGGATGACACCTGCCAATGACATGAAACTGGAGACTGAAAGAGGAAGAAGACAGGTTTATCAGCCACAGGAAACAAAGAGTACAAGTGAGAAGATGTGTCTAAATGCTCATCTTTAGTATCTTAATGTAGCTGATGTTACATGGGTATGAGTTACTAGCACAGCTATGTATGATGGAGTTAACTAAAATGAAATGATGGTAGAATCAAAAGTGGATTTTCTGAATTTGTGCGTAGTTGCTTTAATGCCTAAAGGTACTGACAAAAATAGGTACCAACACTGTACTTAGGCTTGCATGGAGATAAAAGATGTTGCCCTGCATGTACAACTACCTGCATGCAGAGTTTTCCTCTATCACAAGACTTCTACAGCCCAACTACAGAAGTAGGACATAACTCTGTGGAGCTGATCTCTAGGCTGCAAAGCAGCCAATGCTGAGGACTAAAATAAAACAACTGTAAACTTTATGCACCATCTTGTTGGGTACCCTTACGTATTCTTCAGCCACCATTTTCTTCACTATCATCATTGTTACATTAAAAAGAAAACCAAACAGAGTATTTTGCTACTGTTGGTATTGAGAACTATTTAAAAGTATTTGATTAAGTTTTTAAATCAATATTATAATCATTTAGTTCACAATCATGCACATTTAACAGTCAATTTAACTCATCTGGTATCTCACACAACCAACACAATATGCAAGAAACAACTGCTGGGAATTGTTTCAGATGCTCTAAAGTATGTTAATTTCCAAAGCAAAATGACTTGTGCTGTGAATTTTAACGCACTTGAAAGCCTGTACTTTCTCTCGTTCTGGAGCACAAATTTTGCATGTCTGAAGAGCTGTGATTCATCTTAAGAAAACCCATCTTGTGTTAAATGGAATGGAAACTGGACTAAGTGGTCAAATGACAAGTACATTCATATTCAAGCTGTATTATAAATGCATGTACAGTAATTTACGTCTCTCAGCTACCACAAAAGGCTCTTGATAAGCAGGTAATTTGCTAAATGGACTCCTTTATCCAAGTATTCGAAGGGCGTTACAAGAAAAATCTGCAGAGGCATTAATGTGACGTAAAGGTCAAGCATTGTGACATACCTTTCAAATAATCCCGCCTAACTTGCGATATGATGAGGAGGCTGCTGGCAGCACTGTTCAGTGTGAAGCCCTTGATGTGGGTCTCAGCACTAAAAGAAGCAGACATTTAGAAAGGAATTACTGACATGCTTCTGATACGATAATAAATGGTTGAGCACCAAGGTGAAATTATAAAAACTACTGTTCGTATGTTAAAAATATTGCTGCAAAATATCGACCTGGAGACAGCTTTTGTGTTATCCTGTCAATGGTTATAGAAGGATAATTTTTTTTTGCATTCTGACAGATGACAAAGTTGGAAGTGAGCAACAAAAGAAACAAAGTACAAGATTTTTTTTAAACAATCGGTTCAGATTCTTGAATGCTGACATATTAGATGACTAAAATAACTGCATGCCCTGCATTGTTCTGTTGTATCCTAAGCTGGATACTTTTTCTTCTTTTTTCAATAGTCACCATAATTATAAAATATAAAACTATTCTTTCAGCAATAAAAATGAAACATTTATTTTCAGCACTGTATATTTTAAACATAAACTAAAGCATATTATGAACTAACACCATATCATTTGGTTGATTAATTTTCAAATTTCTGTCATCTAGATGTATACAGGTTTTAAAGCGAACATCCTACATTTGCTGCCTTAGCCACATTAAAATTGTATTTCACTTATCAATTCCTTGTCTCCTGTAATACAAAACTTCATGTAAGTAGAGCAAAGACAGCCTTTACTTCAGTAACCCTGCTAAAGCTTTGCTAACACTCTGGAAATTAGTCAAGAGAGACTAACCAGCAATCACATCGGTCTTGTACTACAAAATGTTCCTGCTCCTAAATGACATATAGCCAAGCCCCATTTTTAATATATAAGGATAACTTTACAAATGTTCATTTCTAGATTACAAAATCTCCACAGAGCAAAGGGGGGCATTGCCATTTACCATATCAGCAATCAAGATAAACCTCACTGATCATCTTGTGGCAAACAACTGAGCAGCCTACCTACTTGAACTTAGGGGCTGAGCGGATTGGGAGGTAAGCAGGGTCATTGCTAAATTGTTCTCCTCAATCCCAAGAAAATCCTTCACATTGCACACAATATGACTATCCTCTCAGTCACTTTCAGCCTCCCAGGCTCACAAATGCAGTCACTGGACTCAGGATTTTCTTCCTCTCCCAACCAATCCCCTTAATCCCTGCCTAAGCACCCACTGCTCAGTTCCGCCTTTTTTTTTTCCTTTGTCCCATCTGTCAAAGCCCTTAAGTCAACAATTCATGCATGAGACTGTAAATTACATATAACAAAGGATTTACTTTCTCCAATCTTCCAATCTTTAGTGTGATTAAATAGATGTTAGCTACTATTACAGAACTAATCCATCATTCCAATACTCCTAAATTTCTATTTAAAACTTCTTGGACTAAATGCAGAAAATATTCCTCAAAACAGTTCTAGAATGTGAAAGCAACACTTGGGTTGACCAACAGATCAGTAATGTTCTGGGATGTCTGCTGTTTCTTTCAAAGGCAGTGTAGGAGTGCTATTTACTTCTCCCAAATCACTTTCTAATGGAAGTTTTTCAGTTCAGGTAACAGAGGGATATTTTGAAGTTATTGGATGTTTTAAAATTATTTATAAAGTAGTTATTTTGTTGCCTATGCTAATGTGCACAGTAAGACTATCTACATATTATTTACCTTTCAAATTGGCTTCAAACAGTAAAATGAGTAATTTGTATCTAAATTAAGGTAGCTTTCCTGTATTTTACACAAATATTAGGAGCTGCACAAGTTTCAGACCACCACACACATTTAGGCTTTGTAGGAGTAATCTCTTTTTAGTATGAGGCTGGAAAAATTCTGAAGCATCCAGAAATGTGTATTAACACACAGATTTGTTATTCCTCAATCACAGGCGCACACACCCCATCACTTTCTCTATTTCAGTGGACTACTTAGAACTTAAAAGCTTTTAAAAATGCTTAATATAAGCATAATTTTGTTACTAGAAAAAAAGCCACACAGATATGCCGTGAACACGACCAACATGAAGCATTTTCTGTTTTGATGCAAGAGTAAGTTGTCAGAAGCTTCTCAGATTGTCATTATTTGGCATTTCTAAGCTACAAGATGGAGTAGGAGAGTTGTGAAAAGCACCAGGGTTAGATCATAGTTGGCTTTGACCAGCAACCAAGAAGAAAATCTCTTACAAAATCCTGTTACTTTACTCCTAAACATTTCAAACTTCAGAGGCTTAACACATCTCTGACCTTTTCAGTCTTTCAATATTTTTTTCCCCTGAATTTTGAATTTATATACTACACTTATCTAAACACTTATCTAAAGTGATGATTCTGAATCCTTGAAATACAAGGAACAAACCACCACCTTCTTCTTTTCCAATTTGCAAATTACTGCTGGAATTATGCACTACTTTGTGCCTCTTCCTTATAGCTGTTTGAGCTGTAGAGCAGGAAAGCAGTGGATCCATGTACAAATCTTCAGTACAATGTTTCAATTTTCTTCCCTGAAGAACGTTCCAATACATCTTTAGATACTTGAGTATTTTCTCTGAAACAAACTACCTAAATTTTATCAACGTTCTTTGTACTCCCTAACGCATCTCCCCTCCACGTTCTATTTGCCAAGATTTATCAGTTACTTGCATTACAGGGAGATCAATTTGATAAACTGATTTAGTTTTCCCTTAATATAAGCCATATATCCTGCAGGCACAAACATTACTTATCATAATGCCCTGTTGCTGAGAGCTATTTGCAAAAGGACTATTTGTCCTTCTGAAAGCAGAACTCCAACACTTTTTCAACAAAAGACATTTCTCCAATCTAAACACTTTTAAAGAAAATATTAAAATAATCAATATCATCTTACACTAGACTGTTCCTGGACATCAGAAACTAAGTTGGCTCTAAAAACTTTTAGGTTTTTTTGCAGTACTCTATACATTAGGTAACTCACCTACAGGCACTTTCAAATCCACTGTATTCATTCAGTGAGCACACTTGATGACAACCACCAGTCTTGTTTTAGTTGAATAAATTGAAAGACTTAAAACCCTTAAACTGAAATTCTTGTACTTCTGAACTCTACATTGACAAGTCAGAACACTTTAAAGCCTATAACCTGACCAGAACACACGTTACAGGCAATCATTAAAGCAAGGGCTGTATCATACAACTCACTAAAGGTTAATTCAATTCCTTTCCTTCTAATAATTTGTGACAGCAGGTTGGATTTATTTCAGAAGTGTAAGAGTTGGATCTAAGGTTTATGGTCATCTCTTAGCCACTGGCATCACAGTCAAATGTACCATTTTGCATTTGGCAGGCAGCCAGCTGCCAGGGAGTGTGGGCAGGGTAAGACAGCAGCAGGGACAGGCATTCAGGGGAAGGCTCACAGGCAGCTAAGTGAAGGAATCTTGTCTGTTTGGATATTGCTCTAAAGAGGAAAAGGCAGACTGCCAGAAGGGTAGACTTTCAACTCTGATGCCAAGTACATTTGTTCAGATTGTTATTTGAAATGAGTTATTAGCAATAGACACTGTCACTCTAGTACCTTTTATAAAATGTGGCATATCACCCTTTGAAACACTGGTATATTTCTTACCACAGCTCCTAATCACTAGTCATGACCTGTTTTCCCATTAAAAGATAAGGACTCACCTGAAAATGATCCAGAAATTATTTAACCCCTCTCTCTAAGGCAATAAAAGTCTCCCAAACAAAGAAAAGCCTTACATGCGTTTCACGTCAAGGGCTTCATCAAGACAATCCTGTGTTAACAACGCTTTTACAAGGATGTCACAGCAACGATAATGAGACTCATCCTTCTGCATTCTCCTGAAAATATTGTAGGCCTCTAAAAAAGAATAAGAAAGCCAAAAGGAAATGTCATACTGCAAGAACATGGATCACAGAAAGAAATCACCTGTTCACTGAAAAAGGTCCATCTTAAATCTATGTATCCTTTGCTTACATGTTTAAGCCCATAGCTTTGGATCACAGCTTGCTCAGAACTGCTTGTATACACACAATCAACACACACTTCTACAAGAGAAAAAGTTGCTACTGCTCTTCCTTTATATGTGGCTGTTGCTTCAATATCAACACAGCTGGTTAGAAGGGGAAGACTCAGGATTTTTAAAGCAACACCTAATTCTGGGGTATACAGTTACAGTGTCTGGTGCATGATCACAACAGCATTTAACAAATAATATAGGAGGCGATTCCAATATGGGGAGATCAGATTATTTGGCTACGACAAGATTTATACAAAACATACAATTTACAAATATACAGATATTTAGCAAGTAAACTACACTGCATTTGTTTGACTGATTAACAGTTTTATTTCATGCATTCACAATAACTGTCAGTGTATGAAAAGATGTTACCAAAAAGGGGGAAAAAATGATAAGCACAGTTTTCAGTCATTTATTTTTCTGAAACAAGATTATGCAGCTATAAACATGCAGCTAGAACTGCCATCTACACTGTAACATATGCTAGAAAGCTGTGTTAAGAACCACAAATGATCTTTTACATCTAAACAGTATTGCACGTTTCTTTTAATGACTCATGAAGTAATTCCTTTGCTAGTTCAAATCACAGCCACAGTAACCTTTAAAACTTATCAGAAATAGTTGGACTATCACCACAAATTTCACAGATAAGCATTAAGCTTTTTTCTTCTACTTTGAAAGTAAAGATGAAGACAACTCATTTGAATCTTAATGTCGTAAGAAGCATTATACTAATTGCACTTAGTAGAGCATGTTATGGAATTTTAATCAAAACTGTTGGTATGCCTTTCAGTTTGCATCTTAACTTCTTTAGCCAACAAGCATACACAAAAATCTCCTGAACTGCAGGCCAAGAAATGGTTATGCATAAAATTTATTATTTACATCACACAGACTCCTACACCAAGTTAATAATTAGAATTACCACAACCATTCATAATCCACTCTGTATGCTTGAAATGTTGTTAAATATATACATGAAGAGAGATAAAGGGTAACAGCATCTCAGTAAAAATTAAATTAACTTCTGTGTATTCCAGCTTCACAAGAGAGTCTGACATTACAAGAGTGATTGCACTGTCAACCAAAAGAGCAATGGAACAACAACAGGACCACATGAGAAAGGTCCTGAAATCCTCCACCACTTTTACTTAGAGGTCTGAAGTTAGTTTGGCCTGCAGCAATGTGATTGATGAACTCTCTTGCCTGTGCAGATGCTGATCACTGGACTCATAGTGTTCAAGTTTAAATTCAGTGGGAAGACATTTTTCTTTCCACTGCTCTGAAATCTGAGGTACCAGCAGACCAGCAACCACAATTCAACAAAAACAATACCCCTGTGACTGGTATAACCTGCTACAAATACAACTAATGACTTACAAAAATGTAACTGACTGGTGATAGGTTTGGCCTTTCTGCTCATAAATGTCTGTTTGAGTTCTACTTTTTTTAATGACAAAATTTCCTTACGTTTTCCTACAAAAGCTCTGCTGTCTTCAGACTGAACTAGGATTTCACCCTGTGTTTAAATATTACTTTAATCAGTTGGGTACAGAAATGGACCTGGCCCCTAGTGATCAAGATGTCAGGCATATGTTACTAACAATTATCACAGTCCATAACATGTAAGATCTCCTTCTACAAGGAAATGTATTTAATTTTTAGGTTTTTCTGTAATGACTGCTTCAATGAAGAATTAAAAATATTTCTATCAATTTTGTTGTGTATGTCAGTCCTATGATCATCCTGTTCAGATTTTTTTCCTAACCTCATTTTGCATCTCTGCAAGAAGCATGTTTGAAGTATACCTAGATAAATCTTGAATTTAGACATACCCCTGATCAGGAATTATCAGCTTATTACTTCTTCAGATGGCATCTAAAGTTATTAAAATACATTAGCATTCAAAAGAGAAATTTCTTGGTTTCAAAATCATATTGTGCTATATCAGCTATTTCAAGCAGAAAGATTTGTTAGAAAAGTGACAACTTGCCAAGAAAGTCTCAGTTCTCAAGACAGTCAAATCTGTTTCATAATTGTGACTGTTTGGGATATGTGTTACATGATCCCCTAGAGTCAAGTTCTCACACTGAGGAATCAAGACAATGATGAAAATATGACTTTGCATAAATCAAGCACTTTGGAGAACAGATTATCAAAATGTGTCAGACTTGGAAAGTTCACTGAATAGTTACATAACTAGATTGACTTAATCTTTTTCCCATCAGAAAGCTGCCCCATTACATTCACACCAAAATTACATGATAATGTTATATAAAAAAAGCAACAACTTAGGTTTTTTAGGTTTTTTCTAAGGCCAAGAGGAGAGTTTTCCAAGACAAATTGTTTTCCAACACAGTTGGAACATTTTTTTCCCCTTCATTCCCAATAGCTCTTGACCACCTTCTCTCAAATATTGCACCTTTAAATAAAAGAATATGCAGAAGTGATTTATTGCTAAGTTCAATATCTGAGGTCATCACAGAAGTACTATTTCATATTTTTGTTTTAAACTAGTCTCCCTGTCAAGTCTAAGGCAGCTATTTAGTTTCCTCCTGCTCTTCACTTATCATTCATGATACCAAAGGCACAGGACACTTTCCTAGTGAAAATGTCATGAAGTACATTCCCTTGATTTCATCTGATTTTTAATGACAACATTTCTTCATTTCTCATCTTTTTATGATACCCAACAGTTACCAGCATGAAGAATTTCCTGAAAACATGTCTGCCATAATACATGATTCTTAATTTCATACACATAACACGGTACTGCACTCCCAGTATGCAGAATGTCCAGACTCAACTTCTGACTACTGATCTAAATAAACTGAATATTTAGACTGAGTAACTCTAAGATGGTAATTTCACTAACAATGTAAGTTAAATGTCTGAATGACTGATACATTCTTCTTTTAAAAACTCAGAGCTTAAAAATCTGTGTCCAACCCATAATATATACTGATTACACTCAGAGAAGAAAATTACTAGGTGTCTTGCATTTATAAATCTTCCTCATTCAGCAAAATTAATTTTTAAACTACTGAATTCTATTTTCTATACCGCTTTCAAGTAAGGTGCCTATTTATTTACTACAGTATAAACAAAGAAAATATGTATTTCCAGAATATTCAAATGCTCTGCACCTTAGAAAATACTAGAAATGAACTAATTGGGACCAAGGCTCTTCTCGGTGGGGCAGAGCAATAGGACAAGAGGCAATGGGCAGAAACTGATGCACAGGAGGTTCCCCCTAAGTATGAGTTGTGCTGGTGACTGAACACTGAAACAGACAGCCCAGAGAGGTGTTGGAGTCCCATCACTGGAGATATTCAAGGATCCTGTTCCATGTGCTCAAGGATGAGACTGCCTGAGCAAAAAGGCTGGACCAGATGATCCACCTTTCCAAGCTGAGGCATTCAGGGATTCTGTGATTTCCTCCCCATTTTGTAAGGTCCAGTAAAGCTATTTCTTCTACTGTCACTCTGCTTTGGGATGAGATGGATAGGAATGGACTTCCAAAGATTAATCACAGACCAAATCAAAGGAATGGCACTGAAATACACTCTGCTCTTCTATATACAAAGGCAAAGATCCATGCAGAAATTAATTCTGTTTTTAGCAGAGACTGGGAAGTTTGCAGAGAAGAGCTCTGCAGTTAATTGAAACCTTAAAATTAACACAGCAGGAGAAAAACCCACAGTGGATTTCAGTTCACCTTTTGCTTTATTTTTCTTGCAAAGCATCTGTATTTTCAGTTCTTCCCCAGTAGAAGCACTGCTGCTATCTTCAGGCCTATCCTTTAAAAGAAGCAAACATTTCAATTACTGAAATGATATCTGTTAGTTTTTTTAATAAGAAGAAATATATTCAGAAGTGTTGTTAACTAGGAAAGTTAAACTCCACTTACCTTAGGTACCTCAAATGGAACAACCTGACCATTTTTCTCAAATATACCAGCAAGTAAAATTAGTGTCTTCTCACGAGGAACAATATTTTCTTCTTGAATTTTAGTCCAAATAGCTTCAGCCTTTCCCCAGTCCTTGCTGCTATCTGAAACAAGATAAAAATCTTCATATAAAAGCACATTTAGAATGTGCATGCATATCTAAGGTAATTCAAAATTTTATCTTTGGAAAATAATCCATCGATTAATAATGTAAATCAATTAATCATGTACTTCTGCTTCATACAATCATCAGTTTGAAGTTTTAAACTATTTTAATACGTAGAGGATGCCAGAAAAAAACCCCAAGGATTGTATGGATTTTCAGATATGAGAAATCAGCTCAAAAGTAGTGCAGAAGTGATCATCCCAGCTCATCAGTTCTATTTTTCTAGACTGTTAATTTAAATTTATATATGCATCACTGTACATAACTGCAAATAAACAGAAATCTGGACTTCATGAAAGGAAATGCGTAACTACCATCTAACTACCTACAGCATGTGCTTTCCTGTTGCCTTTACATCTTCTAGCTTTGCAGTCACCAATTGTGAAGCATTGATGACTCTCAGTCACTACTGATTTACACCCTGGTAAAAATGAGCTCTTTAAAGCAGGAACAACCTTCTCAATAAACTGCCTTGGCATTTCATTCAAATCAGGTTTTGCTCTCCTGTTGTACATGCAAATATTTTAAATTCTTCGCCAACTCTTCAAGAGTCAGTCTCTTCTCACAAGTGCACAGCAAAGGGCAGAAGGTGACATTTGAAAGCTACAGCAATGGAGTATTGGAGAATGATCAAATCCTGGATCAGGCTGTTCAGAAAGGCTCTTTCATCTCCACTGTTGGAGACACCCAAACCTTTACTAAACAAGGCTTTGATGTGATCTGACTTTGGAGCTAGCCTAGCTCCAGGAAATGGCCTAGGCCTAAATTCCTGAGGTTTTCTCCAGTATAAATTATTCTGTGATAATCAAATCCTTGTTTTCAGCATTTTTGATTATTGCTTGGACTAGATGGTAGGGTTCTTTTTATGTTTAAAATCGATCTGAAGTTACGGTTTTGGTACACAATGACAGTCCTGCTGTAGTTGTGCATGGGGCAACTTTGACAGGTAATCTAAAATGGTTGAAAGCAGGATTAGGCATGGCTTTTGTCTTTCATGGTGACAGAAACCCACAAATGTTTTTCCACTTCTTTGAATAGATGGAATTGGTTCTGTCTTCTGAAAGAAGACTGAAGATTTTGCATGACAGAATTTGATGAATTGTATCTTCCTAGATTCTCTTCCTAGCAGGCACACTGTCAGACTTAGTCACTGCCAGAGGTGAACAGGATGAGTGGAGAAACAGGAAGGTTCTCTCCCTGTTGAGACAAGATTGATTTTCAGGCCTATTTGATTTTTGATGGTGAACCAGTATGTGTAAAGCCAGACTTAGGTAATGCTACAGTTTTCTTTGAAGCTTTCCAAGGCTTCAGGAAATGAAAAGCAGAAAATTCTCACAGGGTCTCTGGTCACATTTTTTCTGTGCAAGTACTCATGTCTTCTCCTGCTGTAGCTAAATGCAGTAGGGAAGAGGCCTACGTCAATAGTCCTACCCAACCAAAAACATACATAGAGAACAGCCTAAAATTATTCAAAATTCAAAAGCAAGTTTTCCAGACATATCAAACACCTGTAATGGCTCAATAATATATAGATAGATATATGTACATACATTACTGAAGTACACAGAAATCCCTACAATGCTTTATGTCCCAATTTATTGTATAGTGCTCCATACCCAGTTTTAACACAATGTATTTTTTCAGTACTTTATAATAAATATCCAAAATTTTAATCCTTTATAATACAGTGTAATACACTGAATAACAAAACCAACATAGACTGAAAAACACAAAAAGAGGAATGAAAACCTCATAGACACATCCTCCACTAAGTCTGCAGCATAGAAATGAAGTTTCAGTTTTCAAAACTGTTTCATGACTATAAATGATGCTAAAGTTAGGTTGTGGGTTGGGAAAAATAAGTACATTTTAAAAATACATGCACCTTGAAGAACCAGATCCAATTACAGGAGACTCTCAATTTTTAGCAGTTATGAAGATAATAGATGAACAGGATTTCTTCTCTAAGCACATTGAAAGCCAAACACACACACACAACTAACTAAGCGTTCAGGTCTGCAGATGAAAAAAACCAAACCCCTGACGTCTCCTCCCCACAAGATGCCTCAGAAATGCTAGCCAGACTAATTGTGTATAAGATATAGCTTCTCTTCAGGGTTATGTCCCATCTCCAACCACAAAGGAACACAGATTACAAACATGGATAAGATCTCAAGCTCACTTACCACACAGTTGGAGCAGGTGGTAGTACATCTCATCTCTATCGCATTCAAACAGATTTCGAGTTGATTCTACCAACTGTTCCAAAGTTTCCATCTTCAAAAAGAAGGAAGAGCTCAGTTATACCTCAGGCAAACAATTATTTTTCTATATATGTGTCCATACATGCTGTGTGCATTCAGCTAAAGTAGTATTTATGCGTACACCAGCATTAAGTTCACCTCACCAGCCTGTCATATAGTCTTTCACAAACATAAAAATCAAGTGAGAAAATACTTCAAAACAATTTTTCTTGGAATAAAATGACAGTTCCATAGAGCACATCATACAAGTCATACCTGTTTATTTAATATACACTTTTGTGCAAACCACTTCAATCTTCCAGAGTGTGCTCTCAAGCCAGGAGTCTGTAAAATATTTCCACAAGAAATGCATTACTGCACATAGAACATTCTAAGGGAAAATAAACATAATACAGGTATTCATAAAGAAACTTCATCGCTATTGTTTGTTTTTTGAAATCTAAATGAAAACATGATTATTTGTGAGCTTGTAGTTAAGTTGCATTTATGAGACATAAAAATTGCAGTCATCTTATTCAAGACAGTCTCCTTCTTGGTTGAAAACTGCTGAGAGAGTTCATTTAAAATACACTTCAGATGAATGGAAACATTAAATAACTTCTATCATCACATTAATAGGGTATTATTGCTGCTACCTAAAGTAATCCTTTGTATTACTCCTGGTAAAGAATTACACCAAATATTTCCAAACTGTCTTCACCATGAAATATTTGTTTTCAGCACCACTGCAACTTAGCAGCTAGAGAACCATGTTTCTGAGCTGCACCATCACCATTTGGTGATGCCAATATACTGTACAGATACCAGCTATAGGAACTGTAGGGCAATTCCTACTCCAGAACAGAAGGCTCAAGATTTACTCTTAAAGCTTACCCTTATGTGTGTATACACAGAGGAACTGATGTGTAATTGTCAGCATGCCACAGTTCTTTGTGTTACTGACTTTTCCAGGTTGTGAGCCTCTGCTTATTCATTCCTTTGTTGTTTCAAGCAGACTGCAGCTACATAGTAGCTACACAAGCTCAAAGGAAAGGTTTCAATCCTTGAAACTCCATCTGGTGTGGAAAAGGCCACATTGTGCCTTCCCAGCACCATATGCCATAATCAAAACAGCAGCTCCTCAACTTAAATAAATTCTTAAATAAAGATAGGAAAAGTCAATCTTTTTTAAGAGATACATCATACATTCTACCTACTCGTGTCCAACATATCTAAAAAAAGGTTACAGCAAAATGTGTGCAAAGCATCCATAGTTTTTACCTCTTGGATTTCCCTCCCATAGATACTTGGATTTCCTGGCTTTATACTACCTTGTCTTAGCATAAATATAATTTACAGAGTGAACTCTGTTTTTTATTTCAAATGTCCATATTCACATTAAGCTTAAAGTAATTCCAAGGAAATGTCTGTTCACCCCTACAGAGAAACATGTGTTTTGACTCTTGAAGGCTTTTAGGTTTTAATATTGTAAGAAATCTATACAGTTTAAATGTGAAGTGCGAGTTAAAAATTTGAATGCCAGTTTGCACAAAAGAGGCATTTTGAACAAAATGCTGTGAGAAATATTAAGTTTCAGTTGCAAAACAGTGGAAACAATCACTATTGGAAATCTGAATTTACCTTCTCTCTCTTAAACACAGATAATTTCCTTTTCCTATAGTCTCCAAGTGCAGAATTACTACCCTTGCCTCTTTCTGAAATAATTTAGCATACGCCAGAGAACCAGCATGCAAAATTTCAGTGAAAACTCTAGAATTCTGCTAAATATATAGTAAACAGTGTTCTGCAGAGTAAATGTTGGGCCACATAATCCTACCAATTACCCAACCATTCTATGAAGTCAATGTAAGGGTTTGCTAAAAACAGGATGCTAATCCCATAGCTTCTCAACATGGAGCATCTCTGGGTGTTTAGCTGTACTGTTAGAATAGTCTCAGCCCAGAAGGTTACAGAAAAATTGTGTCTTCCCACATATTCAAAGTGGTATATATACACACATTTTCCAGGTACATGCTTTTTTTTAAAATTACTTGTTTGCTTGGGTTTTTTCCACTCCCCACAGTTATTTATACTTATAGGTACCTGTTCAGTGTTTTTTTAAAAGCTACCAAGCAGTTTCACATAAAATATGCTGAAAATTAAGTCAAGAATTAACATCTTACACAACAGGCTCTTGATACAAAACAGGCTCTTGAAAATGAAAAAGAAAGAAGTATGTTGCCTGCATTTGTAGCTAATCCTCTTTAGGACACGGTAAAATTCAAATGCTGAATTCACTTACAACTTCCAATATCACTGCTGATCCGAATGCCAATGAACTCAACAGCTCGAAAGCTACAAACTTTTTATAGTAAATCCTTTCCTGTTCAGAAATGATTGATGTGTCTGTCACTACAAGGACAGCTGAGTTATACAACAGACATCCTTGTGTTTCATTTTGAAATTGAGAAGTGTTTTCACATACTGCAGGTCTCAATCATCAAAAGAACATCTAGGTCAGATTAACTAAATCTCCAGGGCTTGCCTGATAGTCCATATTTGTAGCTTATCCTTTACAATCTTAGGGAATTTTAAACATTGCATTTAACAGCAAGCAGTGTTTCTACGATACAGCAGACTAAAATAAAGAATAACAGAATGCAAGGAATAAAGAAAAACTAAGTAAAAAAACTATAATTACTCTTCCGAATTACCATTTACAATTTTGATCTTGCTTGTTTCAATGGACTAAATTAAAAAAATAAATCTATATCAAGTCTTAGTGGTTTCTTTGTTTTTTGGGGGTTTTTTGAGAGTCTCATGCAATTCATCCAGCATATAAACCAAACACAGATTTCTGGCTTTTACATTCTTTTGAAATATAAAACAGTTGTACTGTACCAAATCAAACCTTGTTATCCTCTCTGTAACAGGAGAATATGAAATGTCAGGAAACACAGCAATACTTTCCCTTTAGTGCTCTTCCACTCTCCAGCTACCTGAGGTTCAGTGGATCACACTGGTTCTAATAAGTAATTTCTCTTCCATGAGCTCTTCTGGTTGCCCCTGAAACTCCTTAAGATTTATCACATTCAGAAGATCTTTTGGCAATGGGTTACCTCCACCACCTTCTGCAGAGAACAACCAAAGTACTACCACTTTTGATTGTTTTCAGCCTAACTTCTACTAGCTTGGATTTTGTATTAGAAGACAATATACAATTGATTTTTCTTTAATATCTCAAATTCATACTAATTTAATGATGTATATAAAATAATTCCCTGACTCTTCTCTAGGCTAAGCAGAATTCAGCTACTTCATCGTATCTTCTACAGAAATCAGCCCAGAGTTTTGATCAGAACTTACACGTGATGTGATTCTTGGGGTGTCCTACACAGGGCCAGGAGGGGGACTCGATGATGCTGATGGGCCCCTTCCAACTCAGCATATTCTGTGATTCTATGACAATTACACTTATTCTACACTTACACCCACACCAATTTACTCACTGATTCTACACCTTCACACACAGTAAGGAACACTAACCAGAAAGGGATAAATATGCTGCATCTTTGCAAGAACTCTTGTCAAGCAGCAATAAAAATCATTCAACAGTCCTAACACACCGAAAGCATTTGATTTGTTCTCCTCCTTCTGAGAACCAGTCACTTCAGGTGATTGAAGGGGTCCAATCAGTACATTTTCTGTACTAACAGTTTTATTTGAGCTAATTTCTACCTATTACAGCTGAAAGAAAACAGATTGTCTGGAAAAATAGTGACCTGTCAGAGAGGAATCTATGAGATGTTTTTCCAGATTTTAAAATAACGATAGAAATACTCAAATTCTGTTTGCCTTAGTATTCTGTAACTGCTACAGCCAATAGAGCCATACTGGTTTTTTACTTTCAAAAAAGCTTTTCTAACAAAAAAGTTTTAAAAATTACAGAAGACATATGAAAATATTTACTTACTCCTCTCCACTTGCCAAAACCAAACTTTTTCTTTTTAAACACAAAACTTACAGAGAAAAACCACAAAAGACATCATACAGACCAGAAGCCTTGAGTCCTTTTCAAAAAGATGACTCAGCACACTAAGAGTTGAGACCTGCCCCAAAACAGTGCCACTTTTGCTGGCTTAGGTTGCATAACTGTTTAAAAACCAGCAGTAGCATTTTTCATTTGGCATATGTGTGACATGAGATGGAGAGCTTCTGTTTTAACCTTGCAATGCTGCACGTTCACAAATGATTACTGTGCCTGTTTGGCAAAATAATTCTTACATATAACAGTCAACTTATTCTAGCCTTTCATAACTGCACTGTGAATAACACATCAATTCTAACTATTCAAGTTTAACCCCAACCACCTTACCTAGTTTATATTTACTTCAAAACTTCTGCATTTTGTTTGCAAAAAGTTCAGTCTTTTCTTAGGGAAACAGTTCTACTATAATCACTAATACAAACATATTGGAAAGAAACAGGGAAATTTTATAGAAGCCATCCATGCTGCACTTCCTGATGGTATTCTTTGGAAGGACAGATCCATTCATTCCTCTCTTTGCAGCTGAAAAATCCAGTAATCGTAAGAGACAGCTAATGCTGCTAAAGGAAGAAGAACATTTCATGAAGAGTTACATCAGCAGCAATAATAGACTTATGCTACCAGTACCAGAACCAGTTACTGAGATTGAGATGCCAAAGCAATGTCTTGCAGGAAAATGCTTTACTCCTCCAAGCAGACAGCCTTGGGCAGACAGCTATAGGAACTGATGTGTGTCATTCCTAACAGCTCTCTCCAACATAAGCACCATGGAAAACAGAATACTTGATGGGAAGTTCTTAATTTAAAGACAGATTTTTCCCTGATTCCACAAAAATGTCTAGGAAAATCTCACTAATTCCATACAGCTTTAATGAAGCCTGGGTTATTTTTGCATAGCAGGTTATTTGAACAAAGTTGTTTACAACATAAACACTGGATGTTTTCCATGAATCTTCCCCTAGGTTAAAACTTGTAGCAGAAGTCCTCACTTCTACTAAGCAGTAGGTGCACCTCTTAATCAAAAGAACATATATAAAATTTCTGTACCTTATGTAACCATCCTAGTCTATAGGTGTTGACTGAGATGGTTAAAACTATTTTACACTTCTATTATTTTTTCCTCCTGCTAAACACTCCTTTACTTTCAAATAACAATGCATGAGTTTTTTAAAAATACCAATTAACATATGTACATGATTTTTAAAAATAATCTTACATCTTGAGTTCATATGTATGCAGGTACACCACTTTGCTGTATTTCTCCCACTATAGTCGTCATAGCAAAGTCCAAGTGAAGTATCATTGTTAAATATACAGGAAAAAAAAACTATTTTGCTTATTGGCTCTGAACTTTTATGCAATAGTCCAGAAGCTCACAAACCATCCAGCTTTAGAGATTGAGTGATCTAAAAATAACCTCAAAAAGCATCTTTCCTGTTGCGATCATATCAACTGCCCAACAAAACATATTAGTGCTCTCCTAGCTCAAGTATTATTTAAGTTCTTGAACTACCAGGATGGCATTACAGTTACGGCTGTTTATGGCTGGCAATGGAAGCAATACTTTTTCTACAAGTTCATTTTCCACTTTGAAAGTAGTTTTCAATGATTTCAAAAATGGCTTCTTTGGTGATAGCACAGAATGACACCCTCACTCACTTTATTCTTTCTAAACAAAAGAAAACCTTGCAAACTCTCTAAAAAATGAGTAATTTCTTTTCTTCTTTATAAGCAACTTTGCCCAGAAATAAATATGACTACACAAAATACAACCCCCATAACACAGAATTCTTTAAAGGGAAACTGATCTAAAATATGTGGACTCTTGTTCAACCTTTTGGGCAAGAGATGACTGTATGTAAGCTTGAAAACAATGATATCTGTACCTTCAATATGTCTACTTTTCAGGTTTGATAATGAGGGCAAGTACTCTAATGCAGTACTGGAATATCGAAACTTATGAGCTGCTCCACTGCAAGTCATGCCTTCAAAGCCTACTCAGCTAAAGTGTATTTGATATTTTATTTGCAGTATCAGATAGTTAATGAAAGACAAAGGGACACATGCCTACACATCTATCCTCACTAACTATTCTCCTCAGACTGATGAGAATTCAAACTAATGCTCTCCTTTCTGCCTATTCTAAAATCACACAAGATGGCAACCAGTCAACTTCTACTAGGTCAATTTTGATGTAAAAAGCAGCAGTAGTTCACAGTAAGAAAATACAAAGTTCACAGTCTCCACTGGGAAAGTTTGTACTGTTGGTTTGTGGCTTTTTTCTTCCTACATATGTATTTGCTTCAAAGCTTCTGTCAGTTTCACAGTTCACTGACTTTACCAACGCAAGTATCTGTTGAGTAAATACTCATTATTTTATTTCACTTGAAAGAGGAATACACTCTGCTATATGTTAGACAAACATGGAGAAAAATGTCAGGCAAGTAGATTATTTTCCAAAAATACTAAAATAAAAGTAGGATAGAGTTCTACAACTTTATCATTCCTCAAGACAAGTCAAACTGATGAACATTTAATCACTACTGGAATATTCTACATTTACAGTAAGTTTTCCAAGATAAATTATGCGGTGAAATATTATTGCTATAAAAAATCAGTAGGCATTCCCAACAATAACTACACTGGAAGAAAAGGTGACACAAAAAATACACAAAGACTCTGCTTAAAACAAACTCCTCAAGGTTATTCTAGACTCAAAACAGAGCAAAAATTTGCTCTTGGCCTTGTAATGTGGTTTTACAGTGTATGATGAATGAAAAAAAAAAAGGCACTATAAACCTCTTCCTTCTAACACAAAGTCCCAGGAGCTAAGAAAAGAAGCACAAATCTTGCTATAATCCCACATTCTGAACGCATTACTGCCTTCCTTTTGGGAAGGAATTTTTTCAGTAGTCATCTCCTTTACCAATTTACTTACTTGAAACATATCCCTTCCCTGTAAAAAAGGAATATTTAAGAACTTCTAAAAAATAACGTGCACTGAACTAGTAAGCACCCCTTTTTAAATTAACCTACATACATTGATGCATGGAAAGAAAATCCAAGTTCACTAATAACTAACTGCATCAGAGTCCAGTTACAGAAGGAGAAGTAATGATTTTACTGGACTAATAGGACTCAATGGCAATAATTTAAAAAATTAATCTTTTCTTGTATAGGGCTTGCATGCTTAAAAGCTCTTTCCCCTCTGTCTCAGTTGTATACAGTTAGTCTAATAAAAGCTATGACACCCCCTACAAACTATTCCTAAATCTCAGACACCATTATCTAATACAACCTTGTTCACAAACATTTAAATTTTGTTTTAATCACCTCCACTCTTTTCTCAACAGGACCAAAATTAAGTCTTTGTAAATAAATTCAGAGACTAGATATAACCATCACTAAATTGCACATAACTGATGCACCCCCCTCACTCCCCCAACCCTGCTGTCACAAATCAAGAAAGCATCTTCTCCTGGTAGTTCATCTCCAGCATAAAATCAGGATGCAATTTTATGATGCAGACTCTTAAAAAAAGCAATCTGGATGAAAGAAGGTTGTAATCTCTCAATATCATGTAGAAATATTCTCATTGTTTTTATGGCACATTAAATCCAAAGCCAACTGGTATCTTGAGGTCTGCTGACGATGAATGTCATGATTCTTTGCTTAAATCTATTTACCTCTTAAATTAACTTGACATCTGTTGATAGATATATTCCTGTACACTGAACTCACCCCAAACCAGTTCTTTCCTCAGGTCCCAGACTGCAGCAGCAAATGCCTTTTCTTACATTTCTCCACAATGGAACACATTTCATTAAGCTATTTCACAACTATTTGATCCTGAATTCTTCATACTAATGTCTCGACATATGTGGGATACAGTATGATAAATCTAATTATTAAATATAAACAACATATTTAGTATGAGAGTAGAGGAAGATAGTATCGCACTTGGTTAAAATTTGGTTTAAAGAATTCTGAAGCCATGCACTATCCATGGCCATTTTCAAGGAAGGCTTCTCTAATGGAAACAAAATAGGTTGAACTTCTCCCCAAAAACTCTGCCACACAGCTCTGAGATCTTTCCTGTATTCCAATCTTCTTTGCCTTCAGTTCCAGCAAAACCAAAACCACAGCAGGAATGAGAACTTTGACTCTTTCATTGAAGGAGCAAATTAACAGCTGTTACTTTAACAGCTCAATTAATTTGATCTAGAAAGATTTCAAGAAGATCTGTGGAATAACACAAAGACAGTGGAACACTGCTACCAACTCCTACTTCCTATCACAGGGATCCGTAAGCTCCCAATTAAAAATGCAAGTGATCTGATACATGATTCTGAACAGGGTGCTTGTTTTGGTTTATTCAGGTAAGTATTTTGCTGTACAATGAAACTTCATTTAAGGTGCAATGATTTTATTGATACAGCACAGAAATGGTTTAACATCAGTTTAATATCTTGCCTGCCCAGTCACAGGAATGTTCATTTCTGCTTATGAAAACATGGTTCAGACTTTCAGTAAGCAGATTTATAGCTGGGCTTTGCTTGACCCTCTGCTACAGAACTGTTACAGTACTGAAAGAGACACAAACCTTTTCAGAAAAAGCCAAGAGCAGACATGGGCTGCATTACACACTGATTCAGTGGGTATTTAAATAGCTGCATTTAGCATGAGCAAATGAAGGGAAAAGGGTGGGTCTAGAAATATTCAATCAACACGAATGCAAAACAGCTGCAAATGATGAGATCCTGGTGAAAGATTCAGAGATGACCAAAATATTAAATCCCACCAAAATGGCAGACATCCATTATATTTTAACTACTCTAAGTAGTGAAATCTGTAAATCTCCAAGCAGCATGAAAACAAACAGGGTAACAGGTGAAAAGGGGAATAAATAAATTCCTCCAAGGTGGTATAACATTCCCTTTTTCACCTATTCTTCTGGATGACCTTCCCATTAGTACAATTCTTAAGCACCTGTTTAATAAAGTGGCAATCAACAGCTGAGTAAACAAAAGGGACTTTTAACTGTCCAGTACAGGCAAGAGGTAAGAAGTTGAGAGATCTAGTGGACTAGGCTCTAAAATATTCTTTTACCATTTATATACGAGACTTTGAAGAACATAAGGCCAAACAATTATTCTATATTCTTGCCACATAATTATGTAAGACCTCTCTCCAGAAGGAGATCTGATTAAACATTTTTGAAATAAAAAAAACATTTCAGAGGACAGGTAAAGTATTTTTTAAAAGGTGCTTTTTCCCTAATCCTATTTATTGAAAATTCACATCCCTTTCTTTTAGCCTACATTAGTTCTAATGTAGTTTAGTTTAATTAAAAGCAAAACATACTGACCTAATTTTCTTCCTTTTTTCTTTATGAAAAACAAAATTCAAGGACAAAAGGCAATTAAGCTGCCTTTCTAAGTAAGGGAAAAAATCCTAAGTATCCAGAGCTAGAATTGATGACATAGAAGTCATGCTGTGCCAATCCAAGGGAAAGCAAGCTAGTATGTGACCTTGTGGTAAGGGGCAAGAAGAGAGATGTGCCAACTTTGTTTTGACATGATCATCTTTGAAGGACTAAAGACAAAAGCTAACTTCTCAGTTGAGGTGCAGTTAAGAAGACTCAATCATGTCTGGATGTACCCACTGGTAGAACTTTTCTTCAGTGTAAAGCAAAACACTTTGGGGGCTCAGCACAACTTTGGGGGCTCAGGAATCTCCAGGCACAGCTAGAATAAAATAGACTTACACTTTACAGAGCAGCCAAGGCTACCTTATCTGTACCTTTGTCTCTGAGAACAAGACTTTCAAGTGCTTCAGAAGGCAGTTCAACAATACTGCAAAGTGTTATCTTGCCACACAAAGCTCATGATGCCTCAGGAACAGCATTTCCCCCACAGGCTTCTCAAACACAGCTCCTCTTCCAGTCAGCATTGCCTCAGAAGAGACTCCCACTACCAAACTACCACGTGCTTCAGTCTAGCTGTTCTAGCATCGGCCAGACAAATTCTTTGCCTCCTCTCCTTTGTATTTACCTTTCACTGCTTCTCACACTCTCATTCTCTGGTTAGTCTTGCTTTTACTCCACCAAGCAGATGAGGCCCAGGGCTTTCAGCTTTCTCATTATTTCCCATGACATGATCTTCCATATATATGTATTCACAACACATTTGTGGCCAGATAATGTAACATACACAAGTCTGACCTGATTTTTATAATCTCACTAAAATCTTACCCTTTGTCCCTTCCCAGTATTGTCACCCACTTTAATTTTACCAAAGATTTGAGATTTAACAGTAATTTTTTTCATTCCTTTGAGTTCCAAGTTTTTCAAAGCAGCACTTGTCATTAAGTTTCACATAAGCATATAGTATATCTCTAATTTCTAAAAATAGCAGGAGCAAGCAGAGGCAGTGGTCTCCAATGAGTAAAAATCCCATTTAAGCAACCATTATCCTCCACAGTGGTAATTTCCTTAGCTCCTAAAGAGTTTTCTTTCCAGTTTTATTACTGTCCTTTTAGATACTCTTTATTAATTTCATAGATGTTTTCAAATCACTAAAATTGACCATCATAACTAGCAATACTTGATTAAAGTATATGCCTAAAGGTACATGCAACAGCATCTAAAAGAGAAAGCAGCACCAACTGATCTCCTTCACTAAGTATTATTTCACAAGCAAAGAAGATAGAAAACTAATCTGAGATGACCATCAAAGCAGTAATTTAGTCACAAAACCCACTGGACTAGAGAAAAGAATAGACCTACAACTCATTTTTTAGATATATACACACACACACACATATGTATTTACATACACACACACACACCATTTCACATTATACGGAATAAGACTTTCACTTCCCAACAAATCAAAGAGCAAACAGAACTTGCTTATGTTTTAAAACAATACAAACTATTTTCCTCTTCAGCAAAATATCAACAATAAGGTTTCTGTCTTCCCCTTTTGGAAACAATTTCTTTGAAAATAATTAACATATTGTGACATAACAAAAGCATATTTAAAATATTATGCACCATATAGAATTGATTTTGTAACACTTTTTCCACTAGTAAAATACATGCATACTATTCCTAGAAAATTCCCTATTAAAAATTCAGTAATTTAAACCAGCTCTTCCTCTGCAGAATAAACAAAGCTCTAATTCATACTTCATAAAAGTTAGATAAAAATACTTTAACTAGCATAAAAGGCAGGACAACTTCCATTTAATCTCCAGATATTTGGTGTTTAGATTTATGTTTAAACATTTGTGGATATTAGTAACTCACAATCAATCACCAAATACTGAATACCTGCAGAGAGAATCTGGCATGCTTTAAGAAAATGACAAGAGTTTCAGTGCCCCAACAATTTGATAACTTGGTTATTATCCTATTTACAATTGCAGAGCTCCAGACATCAATAGAAATTCCAGGAAATTAAATGCCACTATCAAAGGAAGAGCTGCTAAATCACATGACGCAACATTAGCTCATTTAGCTTTAAATTTACTTCCAATCTCAGATTTCATACTTTCACCTCCTAAATGCTTTAATCACTGTAAAAAGAACTCAACTCCTCAGTGTCATCTGCTGTCAGACACTGATATTTCTGTTCTTCTGTATTGTAAGATTTGAGCTCCAAAACACCCTCTCAGAACAAAAATATAATGTTTCAACACTGTGCTTAGCAATATCCACACACCCTACAGCAGGACATTACTGTTCCATCACAGACAAACAAACAGACCTTCAGTTAAGATTTTTTTAAATGCAAAAATTCCATTAGACAATTCAAGCAGAGATAGTTAGTATTTCAGATACTCTAAGGGGAACTAGGAGAAAAAGCATTTTTTGTCTCAGGAAATTAAAAAAAAAAAAACCAAATAAAAATTAGGTTAGAGTTGTGTATGTGCGTAACACAAAAATGCTGAGGACAAACTATTACTTTTTCTGCAAGATGCCTCCTCCCATACATTAAGTGAAAAACTTATGCAGCATTTTAAAAACATACAACAGTGTTAAGAAGAAAAAATAATCACAATCTGGGCAGACTCTGCAGCTGCCCCTTTGACTTATCAATTTCAGTAAGCACAATTTCAATCAAGTCTAGATAAAATATACTAATCCTAAATAGACCAAGTTTGTCACCTACCACTTCCTATAAGCTGCTTACTATCCTGAAAAAGGGAGAGAGAGAAGAAATGCTAAATTAAATGCCAAACAGTAGCAGACAGCGCTTGTTTGGCTGATTAACTTGTAGACAAGCATTACAAATAAATCTGAGCATGGTCTGCAGCAAATTAAATTCCAGTGCTTTTAAGAACAAAGAATTCCTTCGGAAAGAGGATTAGCAACTTTACACCCAGGAATGCCAGTTTAATTTAATTGTTCCACAATCCGATATTTAATATGCAAATATCATTTTGATATATAAGAGCAAATTTGAAAAAGTGAGGAAACAATTTCAATGTACAAGACGACTGTCTCTCTTCTGAACTGTAATTATACAAAATAAAGCCGGCTGAGGGCTTTTTATTACTGGGATTGCATTCTATTAATGTGAATCAGAACAAGACTAATTAAAGGTTAAAAACTTTAAATGTTTCTAATTAAGAGTCTAAATAGCTGCACGATTAGAGTACTATAGTTAAAATCCCACCTCGATGACCTTCTTGGCCTCTTTGTATTTTCCTGTTTGCAAGAAGGCGAAGAAGAGATCATAAAGAGCCATCATGTCACCATATTCTCTGCTTATAAAATCTGAAACTAAAGACAGAATAAAACTCATTAATTTACTCAATATATTGAAGCATTTCAATATTTATGTCAGACATTCCTAACACCAATATTTTCCAAGCCTCATAAAAGATAAGCTATAGGGGGATAATTTTGAAACAAACAGAATGATTATAACATGTGACACAATTTGTTGTAGGTTTGTGGCTGAGTATATTTAAAATGTTTTTCTGCACTATATTTTGGACTATATTCAACAAAATAGACTATATTGGCGCGCTCTCCTCATAGAAAGTGAGGATATATGGTTTGTGAACTGCACAGCTATTTGAAAAACAGATGCATTGTTTTGTTATTGTGATGTGTTACTATTAATTCGCTTCTTAATAGTAGCATACATAGATAGAGCAAGTATTAGCACTAATCTGGGAGAGCTCAATGATGTATTATACAAACAGAGCTGTTCCATGTTTAAAATTACAATCAATTTTTCAATCTGAAGAAGGCAGGCATCATACTAGTGCTTTGAAGTTATTAAGACAAATTGTTTTTTCTTTCAGTTGAAAGAAATTATATACAAATCCTGAAAGAAAAACCCCCAGAAAACACTTCATATTAGTAGACAGCATTTGACTACATGCAACTAACCCTTTTGCAGAAGATCAGCATCTCCTTTTTCTACCAGTTTACAGCAGATGTTATGGAGTTGAAGAATTTTACCATACTTCTTGTAACAGCTGACTAAAGCTTCCAGAGCTGCAGGCATGTCATCCCTTGTGGAAAGAAACAAAACAAGAATAGAAACATTCTGAGCAGGAGCAATCCATGCTGAAAGTACTTTAATCTTGAAAATTTCACAGAAAATTCATTTAGCAGTCTATAATCCAAGTGTTTATTCCCCCGTCAAATCTTACTGTTTTTGATTCCATGACCACTTGTTTACTACAAGTAGCCAAAGGTGTGCATGTTCCTCAGCATCAGATGCACTTAAATTTTGAGCAATATTCTTAAGTTATGCTATGACCTATCTTGACAAAACCCAAACTTCATGGAAAATTCACTTAAGTGTTTAGCAGCTTTATTTTCTCATTTGTAAGTAATACCATGTACACTCTATTACCTTTTTGTCTATGCTTAGGCAATTCCAGTTTTTAAGTTCTTCACAATTATTCCACAATATTTTGTTTCAATAGAGATTGATCTGGTGAGATCACCAGAGTTAAGATAACCACAGCTCATTAGATTGCTTTACACTGGTTTTAAACCTTAACAGAGTGCCTGTAAATCATCTGTTGATGTCCACTCCATCACAATGGAAGGGCTATAGCATTATTACATTCTATATGAAAATCAGAATACAACAGGTATTTTCTACTTTAAAAAATACAATTTTTGCAGTTAATCCAACAACGTAGTGTGGTACCTAAATGTGTTTTATGCTGGCCTATCCACGTCAGACATGGCACTAGTGTGAATCAATGTAATGGTAAGTGTACAAGATGGCATTAAATGCATTTTGTCAGGAGCCTTTGAGCAGCAAGTAGAAGTAACATAGAGAATATTTCCATTTTTGGTACCTCAATCCTTCAATGAATTTTCCCCTATGTACAAACTATTAACACCTTCAGAAATATAATAATTAAAATGCAAAACTGGAAAGTCATAAAAACAATCACAGTAACAACAAATACAAAATAACCTTCAATACTGTGGAACTAACTGTACTTAATCATCTGCTGCAGACCTTTTTTTCAAAGGATTACAACCCAGTCTTGAAACAAAACCAAACAAAACAAAGCAAAAACACCAGAAACAACCAAGGACAACCACAGAAACACTGGTAAAACAATAGGTCAAATTATTCTTTGAAGGGTAAGGTTTAAGCAGAAACAAACCAAGACCACACACACAAAATGTAAGTAGCCAGGCAGTCAGTGAGACTGCATTTTAGATTCCAAGAGCCTGATTTGATACGGGTGATATAAGTTACCAAATGAAAAAAAAATTTAAAAATCACTTAACAACAGCAACTGAAATGCTGACTTGAAATAATGATTTAACATTCCCGAAGCTACATTCCCAAGCATGATGAAAATGTTCTTTTTCACCAACAAAACCTTAACAAATCAAGACATTACTGTTAAAACAAGCCCAATTCAGATGTCCTCTCCTCACATTGCATTTCTTGTGCAGCACAGATTTTGCTTTTTCAAAGAATAACTAACTAAACTACTATGTACTACTATCATTATCTAGGCTAATATTTTTTTAAAATTTAACAGTAAAACACAGAGGAAGAATTAATTTTATTCAGTAATACTGGCATTCTTTAAAAGAACCTAAGATGATGGATTTCTACCTTATCCCCCTTACTGAGCCCTGTTTACAGTGCATCTTCTGGCACCCCATGGAGTCATTTGAATTTTTGTCATTTGGGGTGAAGACTAAATTACAGGTTAATTTCAAAACTGCAAGTAGATGTTGCAGGCTAGATTACTGTCATAAAAGCGAAATACTATGGTAGTTACCATAGTCAGATATAAAGATTTATATAATCAGTATTTTTCTCCTGCTTTAGATGCAAGTTCAGTTAACATCTAGAAAAAAAACAGTTTTACAGAAAACTACTCAATTTCTAAGGAGGCACAACAACATTTATACATTCAAATTAAAGTTTTCAGTGATAAATCTAGCTTTTCAGACTGATGCTCAAACAGCTATAGTACTGTCTCGGCTGTATTCCTAAAGGATTAAAGTGACTGTTTTTAGGTCAAAGCTATCAATAAATGAATGAATAATTGCAATGTCATTCAAGCAGTAGCATTAACAGTTTTCTAGTCTCTACATGTATACTTCTGAAGGCATTAATACTGCACATGCAGAGAAAAAAAGTCAGCAAAGACCTGAGACAAAAATAAATTGAAATATTGTACTTGTTACTGGGACTTACTGCTCAAAGGGGCTGAGTAAGTTTGTGTTTAAGGACTACCATATCTTACACACTGATGTATTGTTATAACTGTTTTTAATGTACTTAAATCAGATATATTTGTTCAGTTGCATTTAATCAACCAACCAATCATCCACAGTTCACCAGAGAATGGGGTTTATAGAACATATAAATACTAAAACTGGCAAAGACAAATATAAAACAATAAAACATAGAGTACCACTACTACAAAGAAAAAATTATCAAGCTTATGCCTGTACTTGAGCTCCTATGATTTAGCAATCTGCAGTATTTTTTAACCATCACAAACCGCAGTTAATTCCAAGTAAGTACCAGCAGCAACTTTTGTAAGCAGTTTTTACAGTCCTTTTAGAAAATGAAAAAGAAGGAACTCACTGTAGGCTTCAAATTTCAAGCAGACATAACATTTTAATGTGTTTCTTGAAACAATTATAATAAAAAGAGCTGCACAAAAGAGAATTTCTACATTTAAGAAAATGCTATTTAGACATGATGATTTTAAACTAACAAACAGCTGTACATTTGAAAGTATTTGGGAGTCTTTCTGTAAGAAGTTATGCATGTCAAACACCCTTTTATCTTCCAAAAGGATACTTACTACTTTAAGACATTAAAAGCCTGGTCTAAAATTACTATTTCATTAATATGGTTCTAGTCAAAAAGGGAAAAAAAAGCCCATATATTCACAGTCATGTTGGAAAAAACATATTTCCAGCATCAGTTTGGAATAAACAGCATTTAAAGTGTGAACACAGACGATCCATGCTTCATTTTGAGTTGGCCAGATACTACAGCTTTAAGTCACTCACAAATATTATCTGTTCAAGACTAAGACCTGTTCCACTTAAAGATTAGGTGTATTTTTCTGGCACTTTGAAACTTGCTCTTCTAAAAAAGAAGATACACTCTAATTTTTGAATGACAGAAGAAGCCTCAGCCACAAGTACATTCTGCTTGGCCTTTATGCAGCTCCAGCAGAGTCCTATTTTGGCATTATTATCCAGCTGAAGCTCAGGTTAAGACACCAAGGTTTTTATTGTAGTTTTCTGTTTAGAATGGCTACCCAAGGTATTATGGGTCCAATCTTCCAAAATATTTATGGGGGCAATTTTCATCACACAAAGCTATCTGAAGAGCCAAAATTACTCAGGAAGTGGAAGGTTTGCAGGATACACTGTGGCAGGACTGGCTATAGCATTCCCTGATATTTCAGCCCCCCCTTCTCTTTCAACAAGCCACTCCTCTCTTGCTTAAAGAATGTAGCACTAAATCTAACCCTTTTACTTGTAATAAACAACTTTCCCAACCAGAGAGTCTGCCTGATAAAAATAAGACTCCAAATATTGATTTTAATTGGAATGAAGTGCTGCAACATTATGCATAAAGCTTTAGTGAAGTGGCAATTTACCTAAGGGGTTTACTGATTGAAAAGCTCTCAAACCTGAAATCACTAGAGAGGTAAAAAGAAAAAAGGGACTCTCTGGAGTGGGGGTGGAGGGTAGCCTGGTAAAACAAATCCCTCTCTACAAATCTGAAGCAGATGTTAGTGTAGAGTGAAGTCAATTCAGCAAGGTACAATCGGCTTTACAAAAATTATTCTGTAAAAAGAGAACAGGCTCTTGAAAGAGCTAAATGTGTTTCTGTTCATTTGCTGTACTAAGGAATCTTCAAGGAGACTGGTGTTGCAATTACAACTAATCCTCCCCAAAAAATTAACTGTGTTGAAGGCTTTGTAATTTCCCTAGGTACAATTTAGCTGTCACTTACTTTAAAATTTACTCAAACATGCGTTCGGAACAGCACTAACTTCACATGTCAAGTGCTTTCCAGCCAATTGAGTCTAAACTGGAAGTCGGTGTTAAACAACTGAATGATTAGACAAGATAGCTCATTTCCCTGCTCTTTTGTTCAGAATAAAATGCCACATTTACATTATCAGACTCAACAGGATTTTCTGACAGAGGGAGAAAAAACCCTAGTGAACACTGTCCATAGCAAGCACATGAAGCCTGTCATTTACCAATCATCCTTCAAAAAGCAATAGCCATGAATGTAACTTAATTACGACCCAATGATCCTTGACGAAAAATCATCTTATCACTGTCCTGTCCCCATAGGGCAAATGAGACACTTTTGTCCTTTGGCACTGATGATGCTAAATTCCTAATTGCAATAATGGAGTAAGAGAGCCAAACATCCCTAATTTCATTGCAACACATAAGGAGTTTTAATACAATATTTGAAATAAGGCTGCTAAAAAATTGGGAAAAAACCTCTCCCCAGTAGAGACATGTGTCCCCCACTAAAAATACCACTTAATTTACAAAGATGCCTGTTTTTACGAGTGCATATAAAAGTCAAATAACTTGTAAGTGCTGCAGAGTGATCTCAAAAAGAATCACAGGTGATTTTAACTCCGTGAAAACAACAGAAGGAAATTTGTCAAGGCACTGCATTCATGCTCTGTCTACTACATAAGAAACTAATCAAAATGGGTTTATACGAGATTAATGACAAATGAGCACACAATGCTCTACTGGACAACGCTGTATTAAAATACACTCACCATTTTTAAAGAAAAACAATCCAACTATAGCCTTTTTATCATTAAAGATACAGATATCAACAGCCTGTGTTCCCTGACTTAAAACTACAAAATAATCTACTCATATGGTCTGTAACATAATGCTTTCATAGTTTACCTGCAAATTTTCTTCCCTCTGCTTATGAGCACTTCTTATAACAAGAATTAGTAAATTTCAAACCTGAAGATTTTTTATTTTTTGTTTCTTTTCTCAAAGGTGAGTTTGTAGAGAACTTAAGCCAAACCCACAATCCTTAAAAATCTTAATAATTTTTACATGATGTAGGTATCAGAAGTTTTTCTAATTATCAGCAAGTGGAAAAATCAGTTCAAAAGTAAGACATATTTTAAGACAAAGTACAAGTTCTTTATAAACCTGAAGATTTTTCTCACACAATCCAAGGAAGGTTTATGACATTATATGACAGACCAAGAGCATATGGACTGTCTCAATTTTTAAAGTGATTTTCCCATCTTGAGAAGCTGTTCAAGGTCATAAATAAAAATCAGAAAATTTAATGCAGGGGGATAGTTCCATTACTCAGTGTCAGAAAAACTGTAAAGTAAGCATAGGTTCTTTCTCTAGTTACTTCAGTTAAATACTTCACAGAATATTAAAGGCAAAATGTCCATTCTACTAGAATGCTGGCTTTTGTAAAGTTATGCTGTCCACCACCAACATTTTTTTTCTTTTCCATGCTCTGTTAAAAACTTTTAACTTGCACTAGGACTTAATAAGAACTTAAGAATATTCAGGATTGGAAGAAAAGGGTGGATGAAAACATTTTATACCTGTAATTGTTGAAGTCTTCAAAACTGAATCACAGATTCCTTTACAAGCAATTAAAAAGTTTGAAATAAACTAAGAAAACAAAACACTAGTATAATCACTACTGTGGAACATTTTAAAATACCCCAGAGTTTATTTCAGAGTCATGCTGATGACCTGCAGCTAAATGACAACATTTCAGCATGACACCTGAGCTGTAGGATGGCAAACAATAAGCACTATTACTGAAAGAAATGACTAACACTTATTTCAGTCACTCATAACTTTCAAAATACTCTTAGCATATCTAAGAAAAACAAACAAACCTCAAACCACAACACCTCCCCCTTGCCAAAAAAACAAACACCCCAGTAAAAATGCAGTTATTCCTACTAAGCAAATATGCAGGAAAAAAACCTTTCTAATTCTGTCTACCATCAGAGAAGATGCAGTCTCTCCATTAGCATACCTTCCTTTTTATTTATATATATGAATTATATTGGCGCCTCTACAGTTGAGGACCAATGACTTCAAGCCATACAATTCCCAAGTCTGGAACTACTTTCTCCCTCATAATCTAGTCTCATCAAAAGTTCCTTTATTAATAAAAAAATACCTCCAACTTTTTATAAAGTTTTCCCAAAAACTTATAATTCAAAAAAACCCAGTGGAATCAAAATAAAATAATACACATGACTGTCCCCCTCTTCATCTGCACATGATCACACCTTTATCTACACCATCATACACTACATCTCAAGTGAAAAGAGCTGAAGTAGCACCAGGTACAACTTGCATGTCAATGTGCATAAAGCAATTATGCAAAATGCAGCTGCTCTTATGCACACTGCAAAGCATATCAGATATTTTTCCGACACATTAGTTACATATGATTGCAGTTAAATTACTTTCATAAACATCTGCCTGGCTTGTGATGCAACCAAGGCAGAGTCACTGACTGAGAAGATGTACACTATATTCTTAACTGTTGACCACTTATTAAAACACTATTTTTAAAAGAGAATGTGCACACATCTACCAAGAGTTAGCTCTTACTCAAGAATTTCCAATACAGAAATATTATACAGACCTTGCATACCCAGAATAGCTACAAGAACTAAAAGCCCCTACATGGCTGAAAAATCATTTATTTCATCGATATTATATTTATGCCAATAACATTTTGTTTACATGAACCAAATCTCAAGAAATTGATTCATAAACTCTAGCTACAAGTGTCAAAAATCCAGGAACTACAGAAGGGACACACAAAAGAATAAAAGGATTGTGCATATGGTAAAGGAAAAGCAACTCTTGCCTTAATTTTAAAAGGAAATTATTATAAAATTCATATGCATGTTAATTCAAATATCCTACATGTCATAATGAAAACTTATGCAAAGGAATAATTCACATGGAATTAAAGAAACTTCCCAACAGAATGCCTGTACAAAATTCCTTTTCCCTAATAAATGGTACCATAAGTATATATTGGCAAAATCCTTCAAACATAACAGATCAGACAGTATTTGCTTTGAATTTTAAATTCAAAAACACAGCAGCCTACTGGCAATGATATCAAATTATTTGAATTACATGAATTAAAAATACTTCAGTATTCAACAACCGCCCTGCAACTCACCTGAGATATACTGGAAGGCACAGCAAAATAATGCTGTTTTGATGTGAAAACATGTTCCACTTAACCACAAGAGCTGAGACTGCACCTATCATGCTCTCAATAGCTATCTTGTCAAACAGACTTTAGAACAAACTAATTCATAAGCATATTCCAACATATAGCCACTTCATCTCTGATGTGCCCGTAAAACACAGCTGCTGTTCCCAGAGATCATGACACGATGTCTAGCTGATGAAAAGAGACTTAGCTAAATGAAGAAAACATATTTGTTCATTACTGCTCTAAGATCACTTCAGTAATTGCACGTGCGTGAGCACTTCCAGACACGTATGCGCAGCTGTGAATTGCGTACACAGGTCACAGAACACATATAAATATCATAACTTGGTTCATCTGAAGCCCAAGCATAGCTTACTTTTCAAGGTGAACTGTAATCAGAGGGGCATGAAGGGCAGCAGTTTGCACCAAGCCCAGGTTTGCGATGGTGTCATGTAATCGATTCACTGTTTCAACTTCACCTCGCCTGGCAGCGGCATTAAGAATGCGGAGAAAAGATGCAACTGTTCTGCCTGAGATAGGAACATCCTTCTCTTTCATCTCCGTTAGAATGTTAATAGCATCTACAATGAAACAACACAAAAGACCCTTAGGTAATTTCATGTAGGGAAAACAAACTGCTATTAAAACAGCATTTCAAACCCAGCAGGAATGTAAATTCTGGTGTATAATGCCGATTTCAAGTTAATTACTACTTGCATTTCTAAACGAGACTACAATTATAAATCCACAATAGCATGGTTTTATCATTTTCCTGCAACTTTGACTACAAATTATAGATAGGAACTGTGTGCCCACTCTGCACCACATAACCCTGTACAGCCTGCCCTATAGCTGCAAGATTCTACTAAATGGATGCTTTTATCGTTCAATGCTAACATCTGCTAAATCACTCCATTGTTTCTTCAGCAGATGGCTTGTCACGAGGCCAGATAATAAAGATATGTTTACACTGTATATACAGCCAGACTAATGGTCTGATACCGATAGGGCCTGTTTGCTGTGTCGATACTAATTAGCCAAGGAGAGCCAATGAAAGCTTTCTAACAGGCTGCATGTTAAAACATTAGGTTCATTAAGCTTCATTAGTAAGGCGGAAACAAACATTTTTGTATATGGAATAAGTGCATTTTTATAATGTTCTTAATTACTGCATAGACAGAATGTTTTGACCACTTTACATTTGGCTACATTTCTGAATTATTTTATTTTCTGAGGAACATTTATAGTCTTAAAAGCAAGCTCATATTTTCAAACTGCTTAATGTAGAGGTGGACATGATCTGATTTATTATGATTTGGACAACATCAGCTTTGTTTATTATTTTTCTAACAGTAAGCTTAATAAAAGGCCAAGACAAATTTCAAAGGAAGATCTTACATGAAAAAAACTGTATTAGCTTTTTTGTTTCATTTTACAGTGTTTTAAATAAAACCATTACATTTTGTGTCTAGGCTCAGACCATGTTTTATAGTGTTAGTTTAGTTGTTACTCTACAAAATCACAGAATTCAATACTCAGAATTGTCTTTTAAAGCTAATGACGGTCTAGAGTTATTTTTAAAGATCAATCAAACCACGTAAGCCACAGAATTATATTAGAGTAAATTTCAAAAATCAAAGAGCTAACAGCTTAATGCAAACATCTAGAAATATGAAATACACAGTTTGTAGAACACTCATTAAAAAGCCAAAATTTCCACGCAGTTTACAGATTGAATATAAAATCCAATAGCAAACACAAAAAAGAATAGTAACAGAAAAATATATACTTTATGAAAAGTTAAATTTTTTTGCAGTACTTGGCTCTTATGAGAGGGTTATGTTTATAGGTTTTATGTTCAGCCTTCAGACCTTCTTAAGCAAAAACAAAGCCATTAGTCTAGGCACATACGCAATTTGTGCCATAAGTCATGATCTTCAAACTCAATCCAAACAGCAATGCTAATAAAAACTAGCTGCAGAAATGCAAAAAGCACTGAGCTGTGCAAATGTAAATGACAAGCTTGCCAATCCATTAAAACTAATGGCCTGCACTGTCCAAGCATCTCTGGTTGAATTCACATGCAAATTTGTATGCAAAATGTTCAAGCACTTTTCAGGACATGATATACCATTAATATCAAGTCACATTTTTATTCTCGAGGCAAGATACCTTTATTATATAGCAGAAACACACAATGAAAGCAAATGGATTACCTTCCAGTCTACCATGCTTTTCTAAGACTTCTATCAGTGCTACGTACTTTCCACTGTCAAGAGCAACAGGTGAATTCTTAGGGAAGCTGAAAATTAAAGCATTAAGAATTTGATCAACAGAGGCTGACATTTCATAGCTTCTGCTTAAAGATTTATTTTTAAAAGTGCATAACACAGCCACAGCACTAAGAGCTAAAAATGATGGTGAGTCTTAAGGGAAAAATCTGATAGAATTGAAAAGATGCATCATTAGAACATGATTTAAAAATATGATCCACACACTTTCCCACCCTCAAAAGCCAAAGGTTATGTTTCTGAGAAAGGCAGATAATTAAATCATCTGACTCTAAAATAGGGTCTTTTTCAGAAGCCAGGGAAGAAAACAGTGCAGATGACTGGGACAGGGCTATATTCTTTTCAACAGAGAGATTGAAACTATTTGCCTAAGTTAATAGCCACTATTTTAAAGTTTCTTCCATGCATTGTTTTTCTCTGGAAGTACTAAAAGTTAATTCCTTCACCACTGTTTCTTTGTATAACAATCCAAAGAGACACTTTTTGCAATATGAGGCTACGCTTGAGGCAGATCAGTAAAAATGTTTTACTGCAGTGAAACTCCAGCAGAAGACTGAATTTCACTTCCTGCAAACTCACACTGGGGACTATGAGAGAGCAGAACTGCAGTCAAAGCCAATACACAGCCCTTACTTGTAGTGGCAAAATTCTTTATATTCACAGCTCAATCATTTCACATAATTTCTAACACTAGCAAGGTGTAATGAGCGCCTGGCTGCCAACCTGCTGTAAAACCTAAGCAAGTACTTTGTGGGTGTATGTGAGAGAGAGACCCTGAAAGTCACACATAACTTGTTTTCAATTCACTACAGCACCAGACCAAAAGGAGCCCTTTGAGGGGAAAAAAGAAAGGGACAAATAAAAGGATCATCTGTAAGAATTTGCTCCGGGCTAAGTCATGCATGGCATGTTTTAGCTGGGAGCTAACTTTTACTGCCAAGTTTCAAAGAACTGAATATAAAAATTTAAAATCGAATGCTTGTTGACAGTCTTAAAGTAACACTACTCAAACACTGCTATTCTAAAAACAATATAGGTGTTCCACACTCTAAACACATTCTAGGCGCTTTATAACACACAATACAGGTGCCCATCTTTAACTGTAAATTAAGTCAAAATTCAATTTAGACACTACGCCCATTTAAAATAAAAATAAAGCATCTTATGTAGCAATCTGCCTTTTTCCAAATAAAAAAAAAAAAAAATGAAATTACTGACCACAAAAAGTAGGTGCTTCTAATGTTCAATTACACAAAGCAAATTTTTTTGTTTCCAAAAACCACACCCATGACTGTTTTAAATGCACATACATTGTTGGGGAAAACTAATTAAAAATGGATGAGGGGGTTAATACTCAACCTACTTAATTCAACAAGGTCTGTGTATCAGCATAAATCTCTGTGACATGTTTCAGTGCCGGTGTACTTACACTTTTTCTTTCAGGTTCATTGCCTCTTCTACATTATCATGTCGACAGCACAAATTTATTAAGGCTGCATAGCCACCGACAACCATGTCCGGTTCGTATTTGGCTTTCACTTCAAGGGCTTTTTGCATATTCTAAAAAAGGAACAAAGCAAAGATGTGAACGAGAGGAAAAGTCAATCTGACATTATGAATCTTATACATTCAGTGTGCAGTTATATGACTGCTTTAGTGCTTTTAGTAGTGTAGGATCACATACAAAAACACAGTGCTGTAATGCTTTAGGAAATTTTAAGAGTGAAAGCTGTTTTGCAAACATTATTTTTGTAGAACACCTTTTACATTAATTTGAGAGTAGACTCCTAAATAAAATTTCTTGCTTTGCATTTATATTTCTTGCATTTTTTAATGTAAGAGACATGGGTTTTTTTCATCCCAATAATCATGAACATGATTAACCCATATTCTAAAAGTTCTTATTTATTTGGAATTCATAACCATTTTCACCTGGTACACTGCCAAACACATAACAAAACTACTTTCTAAAGAATAAGAAACTACTTATTAATTCCATAGAAAGCTTATTTTTCTGTAAATTCTTATTCATATATTTGACCACTCTGAACTTGCAATGGTGTTTGCATCTAGGCTTATTTCATATGCAAAATTGTAGAGATACACAGCCGAGATACTCAACTCTTTCTAAATTGTGTTTGTAGCAGCAGAGAATATTGTGCTATCACCTGCACAACTGTTACTGTTCCTATAGATCCAGCTTTATAGGCAGGATCACACTGAACAAGAAACCGAACAAAAGTGTGGTGATACCCCACAAATTACAGACACACACTAAATGAATGTAAACTACAGCTGGACGCCTGCCGAATGAAGGCAAGAGACCCTTTATCTCAGAAGAGCTTTCCTCCTGCAGGAAAATGGAATTTCAATCCCTGCATTAACAACCTAGTAATATTTGAATTGCAAATGACTAGTGCATGTATCAGTTGCTTGACAATCTAGATATAAGAGACCGGAGCCATGGCTTGAAAGGACATTTGGCATGTATGATAAACCTATCACAGCTGTTACTATCATTCACTTTGCAGATTATTGTAAACAAACTTCAGCAACCCCAAAACATGCCATTCAAGGTGTTGCTGAAATTAGTTAACCTTTTGATTTAATTGCTTTTTGCACTTATGTTTGATTTATAAGCATCAAACCATGAAACCTGAAGCACTGCACTTGTCTTTGCTTAACTGTGTCTTTCCATAACACAGTCATTTATGTCCCTTTAAAAATATAGCTATGTGTTTCCAATTATCTCTGCATTGCTTAAGATACCTCTTCTTCACAAAGAGCATGTATGAGTTGTTTCAAGACATCTGTAATAGGCTGGTTTTCAGCTTTTCGCTTTTCTAGTTTCTTCTCCAAAGCAGACACGTCAGATTTAGCACTCTAAATGGAGGTAACAGAAAGAATGTCAATTGTGAAAACACCCTTCCCTGAGCAACTTGTCGGATCACTTTAATAAAAGACAGACAAAATAATCCTTTTCTTTCATACTCGAAGAAATTTTTTTAATCATTTAAGGTGCTTTTATCTGTTTAAATAGTACCTACTAATTGAAGACTTGAGTCAGAATACAGTAAAAAAAACAAAACCCCAATATTAAGTCACATATCTACAAAGGTCAACATTACTATTTCTCTCGCACTCAGTTCTTTGTGTTCAGGGAAGTAGGGAATACAAGCCTGTTTCTTTTTCCATCTCCACTTTGCTCAGATCAGAAATGTAAAGACTTGACACTCGACCATTAGAAGCAGTATGGATTTATATGGTTCCTGCCACTCAAGTGGATCACTGTAATTTACAAGCATGAATTAAGCCTCACACCACTACTGTTAACTAACTAGAACTTTCAAAAAAATATCTACCAGGCAGGGAAACTGAGGCATGAGACCTCAGCCAACTCCAAGGTCAAGTATCAGGTCTGTATGAAAATCTGGATAGCCTTTACTCCTACTCTGGAAAGTAACCTCTGAACTTCAAATGGTAGATTTAAATAACGTTAATATACTTCCATGACCTGAAAGCCAGTGATTACACTTCATCTAAACCCTATATCCAAACAGTATTATTACAGTAAGAACAAGCACATCTATCTGTGAATTTACTTACTTCTGGAATGTTGTCTGTAGATGGGGATGGTTTATGACACAGTAACCTTACATCCTGAAATTCAGTAAGACAAAAAATATCACTGATCTCCCCCTAAGTTCAATCTCTAAGTAAGCATATCATACTCAAAAGGTTCAAGGTAATTATATAATAGCAATGCTAAAAAAAGCTGTGTTCTGCAGCTTTATTACACTGACTTGAAACAGCACTTATTAAATGTATCCCTTTCACATTAGAAATGAAACCAGCTACAACAGTGAAAAATCACAGAAAGGTTAAAAGGCCCACATATAATCACTGCATGAAGATATTTATTTTGCAAAGGAGAATACATTCAGAGATTTTTTTAGATTCAAAGTAATTGCTATAGAACCACAGACCTTAATTAATTCAGGAACTTGAGAGGAGTCCAGCAGTCTGCAAATGCCGCTGTAGTGGCTGGTAGGGATAACTATATTCTGTATCAAGAGGTGGGGAAAAAAATTATATGAGTTTTGAAACAGAACCAAACTGAAATTTGTCTAACAGAAATTATCTCAGACGTAATTCAAGTCTCCAGCTCTTGCATGTCATTGAGAAGTGGTCTGGTTGTACTTAAAAGCAGCAATTTCAAACCTAATAGATACATGTCAGGCAGGACAGGCATTATGTAGCAAAAAATGAAATGGTACCATCTTCTTCAGCTGATGGAAGTATTGTCTCAAACGCTCCTCCTTGGCCTGTACCTCTGAGTCACTCATGCTGTCAATCAAGTGATAAAGAAAATAGCCAACAGCTTCTGTGGAAAAAAACAAGAGAAAGCATTCCACTAAAATTACCGAGACTGTCATGTTATCAAGATTAATTTATAAGAAATCATTTTGGTGTGAGATGTCACCCTGATGAGAGGCTCTGAAATGGCAACAATGATCACTGAGGCATAGAGATTATGTGGTTTGGGAGCACATATCTAACTGGTGAGTGAAAGGAATATTAATTATTTTCAGACCTAGTGACAGCTTTTCAGTACAGAATCTTACTTCAATCTATTTTTTTCCACTACCGTGTGACAGAAGTAGTACTGCCCAAGGCCTTCCCCCCCTTTCCTGCCTGCTACCCCAAATAGTTGCCACAAATATTTTGTCATTGCTCAAAAGAAAAAACAGATTTCTAACACTTTGCATATTTATTCTGTACATTTTACCCATTATATTCCATTACCAAGCTACATTAAGTATTGTAATATTAATATAAAATCATACAAAAATATTTTAACCATTCAAGCAAGTAACACTGAAGAAACTGCCTATTAGCCAATGAAAATTAAGATGAACAGATTTCATCAAATTATGCTAAGTTTCTTATCTATGCAGTGCAAAAACATGTGGGGCTCTGTAGCTCTTCCCAGAACAGGAAGAGTATCAAGTACTGCCTTCTCAAAGGTTAGCCATCCCCATACCTCCTTGCCTCTCTAGCTCTGAAAGGAAGGGGAAAAAACAAACCTTTTTTAAAAAAACACATTAAACTAAAAAGTATACTTATATAGTATACTTTCAAGCTAGAATATTTGGGCTATTAAGTACCATTTTACCTCACAAAATCAGTACCTTTACTACTACATGTAAAAGTAGGTTTAAAAACTGCTTTTTTTTAAGTATTTAAGCAGTGATACTGTATTCCTTCTCCATTTTGATCTATAAACTTAGAAAAAGAAATCATTATCAGTAGATTTGTTTATCATTCTAAAAAGAAAAAAATATCTTGTGGATCTCACAGAATACGCTCTGATTAATCGAATCAGGATTTTACCCAACATGTTTTCAAATTTCACTTTCAAAAAGAAGCAATCAGTGTTTACTGTTGTAATCCCTCAAACCCATCATTACATAGAAGAAGGGATTTGTGGATAAGTTACAATCATAGAAATTGAAACTCTACCAGTTGGTCCTGGAGGCGTCAGGCAATAACGTTCATCCTTGTACAACACTTCTGTTATCTGGTGAGACAGAATAATCGTACATTGCAGCCAAAAGCAGCAAGCAAGGACAAATAGTATCTGAAATTGAATTCTCAAAATAATAAAGCATCTCTCTGTTAAAGTATTATTCTTTACCACATCATAGTCATTCCCTAAGAAACACAAAGGGGTTTTTTTGGTAAATAATAGGGTTTTCTTGAAAAAATATTGCAACTGAAATGCTTTCTGAGGTATAGCATTAAGACAGGGAACACTAGTATTCTGTTTATATATCTTAGGAACTCAGCTATCCTAAGACACTGCTTAATGTGTGTCACTCCTGAAGATGCTACAATTATCTTCCAATTTATCGAAAGGCTGAAATTGTCCTAAAAAGCTTCTTATTTTTTATATCTGAAAGAAGCAAATACAAAAAAAATTATAAAGGAACAACATTTAGCATGCTCTGGTAGAGTTAAGGTAACTAGTATAGCTAGTTGTAAATAAGTGCAATTTTGAATGACAGAACATGTGTTCATAAAAATTAATTACCACTATATTTAGCACTCGTTTGATCCATCACGCAAACCAAAGAAATATATAGATTTTACCTCCTCTGAAAGAAAAGAAGCATTTACCCAAAAGCCCCCCACATTTTACCTACAAATACTTTAACTCAAACAACATCACTTTAAAAATCATTTGACTCTTCTTAAGGAAATAAAATAATTTTTATTAATTAAATCTTCAGTTAAAAACTGAAATTGTGCTTCAAGAATTTTTGTTTTATCTCCCATGATTCTAGAATGCAATCTCAAAGAAGTCAGAAAGAGATGCATTCTCACTGCCAAAGTGCTGTGTTTTAAGTAATGACAAAAGGAACCCTCACCTTCAATTGCTGATGAGAATGGATAAATAAGGACAGAAAATACCAAATGTGCACCTGAATATCTTATCTATTACTTTTCTGCCAACATCATGGACACTGTTCACAGTGAAAATACAGCCTTTTTCTGCCCCTTTCCCCTCATCTTCCTATGACAAATCAATACACACTGCAATAAAATCCAAAGAAGTCATAACAGTTCTTCTGAATCAAATATCAGAATACTAAAAGCAATGAATTACAGAAAAAAATGTGTAATATTACTTGTTTCTAAGTGTATATTTACTTCCCAAGTTAGCATTTCTTATTTTAGAAGTTCAATGAATGTATTTACTCTTAAACTTAGTGAAGACAACAAAATTTATTTCTCTTCCATTGTGATGAAGAATGAAATTAACTCTAGATATTACTTCACATGCAGACCACTATTACTTCAGCTCTCAGTCCTTCAAAATTATTTTCATAATGGGACCAATAAGAGATCTCCTTTTTTCTTCTCCTGCTCTCCCTTTTTTTTTTAATGCAAAAAAGGAAGGCAAGAGGCAGCAGACAAAAATATCCTCTCACCAGAATCATCACATAGCAATAAAAGGTAATAAAATGTAAAAAAAATCCTGAACTGATTTTACGCAAATCATCAATCAGAGACTTTCCAAATCTCAAGTTCCATTTCATTCCAAGATTTCTTTGTGAAATCTAAAATGTACTTTTATTAATCAGCAGTTACAGTCCTGAGGTATAACAATAAAAACCACAGTGCATCCCTTCCCAAATTCTGAAACCACATCCAAAGCAGTATCTGTGCCAACATCTCCCCTGTTCTAGCACTGTGTAAAATAAACAACCAAGTTATATTGCAGTGTCTTTCTAATGTAGCCCTAACGCAGAGTCGGGCAAGATGATCAGCAATTTCCCTTGGAGTTCATCCAGGGAATTTTTTTTAATCTGGCTTTAAGTGATATAACAGAAACTCTGAAAAACTAAGTCTGCCTTACTATTTTGGTAGCACCAGTGTGAGGACAGGCAGAAAGTTTAAGGAGGACAAGTGAATTGATGCCTGATGGCACAACCAATTCCACTTAACTGTCTGATTTGAAAACTCAGTTTGATACACTTGTCCAATCTGCCACTGACAGAAGTCTTGCTCAAATTACCTGGTCTACCATTTTCAGTCTCAGAATTCAGATTTACAATAATGCACCGTAAACATGCAATGCCTAAAGAATCTTGATTTTATTTAGTTTTATCTCCACTTACCTTGCTCCATAGATGTACATCATCTGAGCTGAAGAGGGCAGCAAAGGATAACAAAAGCAACAAAATGATTTTACTCTTGCAGCTTTCTTTAAAACAACACAGAACATTAACACTGAAGATCTTATTTAGATGAAATTAAAATACAATAATTGCCACATACTGTTTAAACCAATTTTGTACAGAATAACTTTAGGGCTATTTACTATACTCAATATGCTCATAATTTCTGCTAAAAAATTTAAAACAATCCAACATTCCAAATAGATCACTTATCTAGACTAGAAAGTGTTTTAGTTTTGGTCTTAGTTCAATTTTTTAACATATCCTAATTGTATTTTTTTTTGTTTTATACTTCTCTATTTAGCATTTCAAGAAAATAAGCTTCACTTAAGCTGCACATTACATAGAAAGCACTTGATACATGGAATTTGCTAGGAAAAAAAATCTAACTCTCCTGTGCATTAGACCTTTTATACACCACGATAACTACAGGCAGCTATTAATGCATTTATTCTATGCAAAAAAAGAAAGTAATCAAATCTCTTAAGGTATAATGGTCATTATAGTGAGAGAAACACATAATATTTTAAAAAGTAGAAAACAAAACATAGAGTTTCTCCCCTTGTAGATTGAAACAGAACTTGAAGAAGAACATTCTCTGTACATCATAAGGTTACAACCAAAAATCATGTCAACCAGTTCAGCAAAGTATTAAACCCCTGACATCTTAATGTAAACCAGTTGTCTCAACTATTAAAAACCTGACATTTTCCTATAATTCATAGAACTTCAAAATTCTCATTAGAAGCTACAAGTTTTCAAGAATTGTAACTTTTGGAAAACTATAAAACAGCATTAAAATAGGCACGGATAAGAAAACAAAATCTTATTACATGATTTTATCTTCCTGTAATTCTCATTAGAGGAAAGTAAGATGTCAGTCTGAACAGATGCACAAAAACTTGAATGCATTCACAGAAATTTAGGATTTTATTTAGGAAGTTCAAGCCTATGAAACATTTGTTCCTTCTGTGCAACTGCCACTTGTATTTGAAAATGAGACAAATGCAGGTCCACACAGAGGGAAAAGAAAATGCCATCTGTGAGGTTAGTTAAGCTTTGTTGGGTGAACTCACTCCACCACTGACAGCATGACAATGAACTGCAGATATCAAATGCATCAATTTCCTAAAGTACTTGACTCTGAAATAGTAATGGTACATCAGGCAAATAGAATGGGAATACTTTGAAGCAGTTACTAGAAAAGAGCAGTTTCAACAGAAATCCATAAACTAGTCTGCCACAGACATTGTTTACACGTCCCTGGCATCCCTACCCTGTACTTTTGCACTCCAATCCTGAACTTTGTTCGTTTGAACACACAACACCTGCATTTAGCCATAAAATTTTGCTGTGGTCTTTACAAAACTTACAAATATTCTTTCTTCTCTCCTATCATACCCTCTAGTTTCATGCTTAGGCTGTTATAGCCATTAAAGTTTAAAACAGAAAAGGCAACATGAGTGGGTATGCTCTCAGAAATAATGTAAGGGTAAAATCTGAGCACAGGTGACCTTGAACACAGTGTCTGAAACCAGACAGCAAGAAAGGCAAACAAAAGAAAAACATAAAATAGATAAACAAAACTTATGACACACTTAAGAGTGGCAATGAAAGCTGAAGTAAAAAGTGAAAAAAAACACCACCACCCCACCCCCCCCAAAAGAAAAATCACATCAGAAGACCCCTAACCTTAATTTCTATCAGAATTCTGAGCTTTTAGTCCAGATGTCCAATAACTGATGTAATCGCAACAGCAGGAATTGTTCCCACTATGAGGAAAGTAACTGTTTCACTTGAGAAGACTGTAATATTTAGCAAATAGTTTGCTAGCAAGATGATGACATTTTAAAGACACTTTAAATCACATTCTGCACACCTGCACAGTTTCCCCGTGGCAGGGATATTTCAGCCTAGTGTTGGTTGTGGGTGGTAAACATTGCCATGGATTGCTTTCTAGTGAAAATCCTAGTTCAGCTGGATATTTATCTATACTTATAGAGAGAAAATGTGTTTAGAAAATCTGTTACTTTAATTAATACATCTGAAACAGATGATTCTGGGGCTGACTATTAAAAGAATAGCAATATACTCCTACTGGATCTAAAATATTATTTCACTTATCCCTTGGATGCCAACGCCAGCTAGGGCCTAGTTAAGAAGCCAAATTTCAACACTGGTTTGCTTTTTCTCCTCCTTTTCCTATGATACAACAGGACCAGCTTGATAGAATATGCAATTTACTAGGAAATTATTTTGGCCATATTCACCTGTTACGTTTTACTAATATCCAACCAAAACCAGTTCTACTTCACACTCATTACAAAATTCCAAGAAATAACAAAAATCAACCTTCAAACCCTGGTCCTGAGTAATATTAGGTGATTTCTCTTGTTCCCTGTAGTGTAGGCATGCTGAAAAAACCCCTATCATTCCCAGTCCTAAACATGTGACTGGGGCAAGCAGTGCATGATAGAAGTGCTTGCTAATTCACAGCTGCTTGCAGAAGCTTAAGACAATCTTGCAAATACACAAGGAACCTTCCTTGCAGAACAGGACCATATGACTGGGAACACAAAGTCCTGGCAATGTAGCTCAGAACCAGGTGTTACATGTCAGTGTTCAGGTGCCATATTAACCCAGAGGGCACAGAAAGTTAGCACATGTAGCAGAATAAGCCAGGCTCCTACTGGTATTTCATCTTCATCAAGCACCCTTTTACTTTACTGGTTAATAGTGACAATCTTTAGGGAAATTTTACAGTAGGACAGCTGTTTATTAAAAAAAAGTGAATAAAGATAAACCCCCAAATGTTTACTACCTTAAGTTTATATAAGGGCACATAGCGCAGAACAAAGAATAATGAAATTCTTTTTCATCTAATACACATAATGTTTCAAGTGTATGGTCATACATAGCAGAGGCAAGGAAAATGAGGAAAGCAGGGAGGAACAGCAGCATCTCCTACTACACCTGGAATGCTACTTTTAAAACATGGAGCAGGGGACAAAAGACTAGACAGACATGTTCAACAAGACAAAAAAGAGAGGGGACTTTGTGGCACAAGAAAAAGAAAGTATTCATATAACAACCTTACCTTTTAAAACCCATAAAGAGGCTGTTTCTAAACAGACGATTATCTATAGCAGGTGTGTTTGCTGAAGACACTGGAAATTAAAGAAATGTTTCTCAATAGTCATTGTCACAAAATCCCAGAACTGCAACAACTGAGCAGATCATGTAAATAAACCATCACTTGAAAAGCTATTTTCATAGTTTACTAAATGCTGACAAACATTTATAAACCAAGATGTAAAATGTCCAAGTGTTTGAAACAGTCTTGTTTTTATCAGCTCTACATCTGATCCATTTCAAAAGCAATCAAATATTCAGAGTCAGAAGTTTCCCCTCTACATTGACTTCAATGTCAATAGTTAATAAATTAACTTTTTATAATTATTAGTAATTGTATAAAGCATCTTTCTAAAGAAAGTACAAGACCAATTCCAAAAAGCCAGACAAACCTCAAACAATACTAATCAAGAAAACCTGAGATACTAGTGCTGGAACAAAAAAAATCCACTGAAGGCAAATGTTTTGCTAATTGTTTCAGACTGAACACCTGCCTTAAAATAGGTTTTAAATTTTTGCCTTATATTTTTAAAATAATAATAAAAATAAAATTATAAAAATCCAAGCAAAAATCAATGGCACTACACTTTTTTAAGTGTTTGCTTCCACAAGTATAAATTCCCTGATAAGAAAGAAAAAGTAGTTCCATGTAAAGTGCTATCTACTGAATTAAATTAAATCTAAGGGGAGAAAAAAGAGAAAATATACAGTTCTATCTGTTGTTATAGACAATAGTATTTGAACACAAAGGAAACTGCAAAATCACTTAAAATTAGATGTCTCTGAGAGGTAATTTACGATTCATGCCCTCATCTTTACATCATTTCTTGACTAAATATTCCATAGCTTTCTACCTTCTTCCTGTAGAATTGCTGTCTCTCACTCCAGCACCGCAGACCAGCAAAGAAAAAAATGCAGTAGTGGGTGCATTTATGTCCTGTATGAAGTTATCATCATCTCACTTCAGCACCACAATGGAATTAACTGCTGTAAAAACCTGATTGCACAAGGCCCTTTCAGCAAGGGCTGCAATATGGTAGAAGATAACCAAAATAAAAACACCAGCTCTAAAGGAACCTGGGAAGTCAAAGACAAGAACACGCTAAGAGCACTTCCTTAGTCTACCTCTAGCTTTAAATGCTGGAACATTACTTTTTCTTTGAAAACCTCAGGTAAAGTTGGTTTTGAGACACCCTCAATACAAATTCTCCTCCAGCAGTATATTAAACTTTTTGCTCATAAAAAAACCAGCAGAAAAGCATCTTAGTATGCTCAGCTGCTGCTGACAATCGGCAACCTGGTTTCCTTAGCAACAAACAAGTCTGAGAAAATCAAGGGGCTGACAATGAAGTGGAATGGAACGGCATGATAAAGGGAAAAAGCGGCTCTCATGTACACTGCCTTATGTGCCCAGATTCCTCAGCTGATGCTTTGGAGTTTTCATCTTGTCAGTAGCACAAATCTATACATTATAAGGCATGAGAAGCTGAATCAATACACCTAGATAGCAGCCAGCATTAATAACCAACCTTTGCCTCCTCTGACTATACTGATGAGACAATCTCAAACTATTTTCCATACTGCATCTATTTTTCCCTCTTTGTAATACTGCAAAAGGAGACAAGTCAAAAAGAAAAAAAAAATCAGCTGTTTAATATCTGTGCCTTATCATCACATAGGTGCTAATTAGATTTACTAGCATTCATTTCAGCTTGGTAAACTATTTAGGGAGTAGCTTCCTTTAAAGCTCAAGTTCAAAGAAATTTGATATGTCTCCATGAATTATTAACCCCGGTCTTTGTAAACAGAAATACCACTAAAAGATTTAAATTCAACTCACAGACAATGGCTAAATAATATACTAAGTGATACTAATTTTGTGACAGTAAGACAGAATTCAACTTACTCTATGTGCCTGTATCATACTTTTGATATATACATTTACCATATACCAGGCATACAAGCATTTGTGTCTTACAACATATTAAAGCCAGCCTGTTTCAGTTAACCAGAATGAAAGGAGCGGTCTAAATTTTCATGGAGAAAAAAATCCCCCAAACTATTTCACATTCCAGAAGAGATTTCATTGTTGTTAATAAACAGTCCTCCTTTGAAAAAAAAAAAAAATCAAAGTTTCTTTTTAGGTACTTAAATTTTATGGGTCAATGGCTGCGTTCATGCTTTTTGGGTTTTTTTGTAATAAAACCAAACAAAATGTAAGGTGAATCTTGAGGATTCGCTAATTGATAACTCTCCAAATACCAAAATCAAATCACTGATTAGTAACTACTAAATTTTCTCATCTGTAACACAACAGCTTCCCAGAGTCATGGTATATAGACTATTTATTTCTCTATTTGTTAAATAAAACAGTTAAAGACAACCACAGCAAGCAACTGCTTAAGCTTTTCCCTGAGACTGGGACAAATAAAACTGTTGTTTAGAAAGAGATTTTCCTGTATCAGATTTAGCCCAAGTTTAGGTATTTTATTAATGTATCAGTATACTAGGAATATAAAAACTATTTCTTTAAATTTTGAAGAGAATCTCATTCTTACTTAACCAAGCCAATTATCCCATCCCTACATTCAGTCAATGACACAAATTAACATTTGCAAGCACTGAGCCTCAGAACAGTCTTTGAAAAAACCTCTTAAACATGCTACAATTCAATGCCTAATTAACCAATCACATTTATACACAACTTCCATGACCAAAAGATCAGCAGAACACCCTCAGGTTAATGTCAGTGACCATCAGATCTTTAAAGCTGGTTCTTTTATGAGTAACTCTGCAGCACTTCAGAGCTGTATCGTTCCTCGTTTTCTATAGTCACTGATGCTGCAAACAAAAGCAATCTCAGCACCAACCACCTCACAGGCCTTGTGAAAAACAAACTCTTTGCTTAAGCTTTCTAAGTACAAGAGTGTCACATTCCTATCACAATCACAGTAAAGCTGCTATTTGCAAATAACTTGTATACAAATCTTATGGTCAGGTTCAATACCAAAGAAGAATTAAACTATGATTTATGGTTCAGAACTGGTAGTTTCAATCTGACAAGTCATCATAGAAGACTTCACATGATAAGCACTTTGCTCAAGTTCCCCACATACGTTGAAATCTCACATATTAATACAAGTAAATCTCTCAGCCTACAACCAATCCAAACTATCATCAAGTACACAACAACAAGCAACATGAAAAATACTCACGTATAGAAAGAACTTTGTCCAGTTTCCCCTGAAGTGCTTCACTTCTTAGTTCTGCTACATAGAGCCCAGCACTTTCAAACAGGCAGCCATTTTCCTAGAGAAAAAGCAATCAACCATGGAACTTTACACAGACAAGACCTTCTGATACTTCATATTTTTAAACATTTCCTTCCCAAAAGTAGCTGTTGAGAACACAGAAGGTGATCTACAGATCTACAGAAGCCTATACGGTGGCCAAATGAGTTGCTACTGATCAAATTTTTTTTTGTATTGAAATCAACTGCAAGAGAAAAAGTTATGAAAGGCAGAAAGACTGACACTTAGATTTGGTCTCCAATTTTTAATTCTTTGCTTAAGAATTGAGTAAAAAAAAAAAAAACCTATTCACCAAAAACAACTGTAGTACTTCCAGTCCCCAGCAAGAAAAAAGGGCATTCATTTGCTTTTCTACTTCAGGAAACAAAAAGCTACTAGGTCTGGAGGAAAAATACTTTGGTTAGTTCTGAAGAAGAAAAAGTAAAGCAGCAGGAGGGAGACATGACAAACAAACCATCAGTGCAACAACTGTTTGAAAAATATTCTAAATATTCTGAACAGGCTTCACCATACCAGGTTCATGTTTGGAGCACTACTGGGATCTAAAGTCCTCACAGAGAACATAATATAAGAAACCATGTAACAGCCATTTTTACGAATTTTACATGTAAACTCACCTTCAGCTGGGCATGGGCAGTTTCAGTATCGGCAAAGTTTTTAAAAACATAGTCTGTATAGGTTTCTGCATCAAGGTCCACTCCCAATTTGTGCATCACTTTGAGGACCTCAAAGATACCTATCAAGGCAAAATTAATAAGGCTAAGCATTCAGAAAAATGAAAACTTGAGAATCAACATGTAAAAATAAATGTTGCTTTAAAAAAAAAGGCTCAACTTCCCTCCCTGAAATTGCCATGAAAAATCCTGCATTTCTATTTTAGGTGTTAATAGAATTCTTAACTGTGAAACTTAAAATAGATTCACAAAACTTTGTATTCTGTGCCGTACTATAAAAACCATGAAAGTTCAGTTTGGAAATTGTTATTATACAAAGTTATTTTCTAACACAGCAAATATGAGTTACTCATGCTTGCACAACATCATATAGAGCTATGTATCAAAATGTCCATATTATTGTGCATAAAAAACAAATCTGAAATTTGATATAAAGTACATAAACTCAAGATACAAACACATTCTTCAACACATCATACATTCTTAGTTTTGTTTCCAGTATCCAACTCTGATTAGTGTTAGTATTCAGGAGTTTTCTCTGGACTTGTTTAAAAGTAGTAACATGCTTGTAATCAAACTGGTTGATTACAACACATCAGCTTCAAACTGGAAAGTCAGAAAAAGGAGTCTCCGAAGCCCAGTGAAGCTACATTTGTAACTTTTACAGGGTTCACATCATGTCACACAACTACACTGTGTATCACTTCTATAGAGTCACATTTGAATTCACCAGACACCAATATTAATAGTCCAGCAAGTAGAGTGTAGATATATGTCATTCTTTTTAATTGCTTACAATCTTCTGATTTGTATAAACTTCTTACAGTAACCTTAGCTACCAAATTCTGAACTCCTGTCAAAACCAATACAGGTACAATAATTTTTTGCTGGTCTAAAAAGGATTTGTCAGTTGCTGCAGGACACCAGTACCAAACAGCATATGTTTTTTTCAACTTGCATTTCATACTTATTACTTTAAAAATGTCCAAAGTCCCTGTCTTTGCCCTGGAGTGCCACCTATGGAAAAGTGACACTTCCATGAATATTTTATGCAGTGCACTATGGTGCAAATAATCAAATGTGAATTCCCTTTGAGCACTTGAAAATACATGCAGGCAAGTCACACTAGATTAAAGTCGCATCATCTGTTCGAGTTTGCCTTAAACAAAACTCTGATTTTGGACCAGAATCTGCAAAAATATGAATAAAGAATTAATTACACTAAGTCTTTCTTCATACCTTTCAAATTTTGACAGCTAGTTTCTATTTCATGTTTTCAACATGCAGAAAATACATTAAGTCCTCTCATGCTGAAACCTTTTCAAAAATAGCTGTAACACTAAAAAGTAGTTTGAAGACCAAGAACTAGATCCCACAATGAATAAGGTGCACTCAAGAGGCTTGAGCTCCAACTTGTATGCAGAAGAGTGCAGAAAACAGGTTTGTTAAGCATCCCCACTCCCTAGCAGACAGACTAGGGCACATTTCCTGAGCAGCAAAAGGCAGGTGTGAGAAACAAAACACCAGCACAACAGCAAGATGCAGATACCACAACCATACTGCACCAGAGTAATTGCACAGCCAAAGTAATCACAAACTTTAAATGAAAATATGTGCAGCAGCATTTTTTTTAAGGTGGCTGATGTACAATTTTTGGGAGGACAGAAGATTAATGAAACCAACATAGAGTTCTACAGTTTTGCATACATTTTCTATCTCACCAAAAGCAGCACTACTTTATAGTCAAATAAACATCTTCCACAATACTAAGCAATCAAACATTTCCATTTCAGTTAAAAAGACTTGAGCATGATGTACATGGACTTCTATAAATTCTCTGCTGCTCATACTGGAAAGCACACTGACTTCTTCTCTCCTTCCCAACCAAAAAAAAAAAACAGACTAAAAAAGAAAGGCACAAAAGTGCCTTTCATGCAGAACACTGGTCTCACAAACTTTTTTGAGAACACCCCCCCAAATATACATGTATATTGATTTAGAAATTATTCACATGTAGAGAATATGTTCACATGTATTGTGGGCATTATCAAACATACATGAAAATAGAGAGCCAAAAATCATAAAATGATACAATATTTGCTAACAGTCCACTCACAACCCAAAGGATTGCCTTGCACACCCCACTCGGGAGACCACTGATCCAGAAGACTGGGCATGACTAAAACCCCCAGTAAAGTCTTTTGGTCATCTCCCTGCTTGATCGAGAACAGGCTTTTTGAGGTTTTAGGCTGACATATGTAAGTACACAGGAGCTGAGTATACAAAATCAAATAACTGAGTAGAAAGAAGGCAGAAATAGAAAACAAAATGAAGTCAAAGAATTCCTTTTTGTCAATACTGGAAACAGCACTCAAGCACCACAATGAACAGATTCCAAACTCAAATCAGTGTATTGAAGAACAAATATAACAGACTAATATGAGGTGCTCATAATACTTATGTGGAAGAACAGCTTCTCAAAAACTGCAAAGTGAGGCTTGCATTTCATCTACCATTCATCTCCTAAAGTTCTCACAGTTAAGTCATGTCTACTCCCTAAAGCAGTCCCATGAGAACAGAAGGAATTTCTCAGGTGGCTATGTATGGCTCCACATGAGCAAGGGAAGATAAATTTGGCTTTAAGCAGTTTTCTGAGGAAACAAAAAACCAAAACCTCAGGTCAAAAAGGAAGGTCACATTCAGGAAAGTATAGGATTTAATGTATTTTTGCTGTGCAGGTAGTTTCAGATCCACTCAGAACATTCTTTGCCAGAAGAGTCTGTCTATAAAACAGGATTTCAAGCAGTAACTTTGTGAAATCACCACCCTTATTCCCTTCTGGACCCAGACTCTATTTTCCAAAGTAAAAACTGAATTGCAATTCACTAACCATGGGTTTTTGTATGTAACAATAGTTTATACAATAGTTCAACAACAGTAGAACCCAAAAGCAAAATACAGACTTGTAAGAAGAGGTTTTAAAAATAGCATGATCATTCAACAGCAAGGGGAAGCTATAAAATATTCAGGAATATGCCTAAATTGAAGATTTCTGCTTACTTACACTTCTACTTACTTACACTACAGATTTTAGTGCATAATCTGATACAAAATGACTCTCAGTGCCAGTAACAGTTTCAGATCCACTGCATATTGATCTTTTCAACTGGGCAAGCACTTTTCATTCCTAAAAGCCTAATACTAAGGAAATAAGTATTTCTCAACTCATGTAACAGATGCACATAAAGGCAATGCCCCACCTGAAACTATTTGCCTGTGTAAAACGACTGAAAAGGACTGTTTGCTATTTCAGAGTGGTTAAGGTATATTTAAAAATGGCCTTATTTAGTTTCAAACCTCCTAGCCACTTCACTGCTACTTTTCTTTCAAACACAATTCCATAATACAGAAATTACAGAATTTTCTTTGTTATCCAGTGTCAGATTTTGCTGTAATAAACATTAGAGAAACATGTAATTAAACACTGCTATTTGTTATTTAATTGATTGGGTCACACTATATGTACTGATCCAGATGTTTGTACAATGAAGTTCTAGATAACTTGTTGCTTTTATTCCATTTATTTGAATTACTTAGTCCAGTCTACATCCTATCATATTTTTAATAGCTTTTCCTCCAAGTTCTCTTCCATTACCAGCCTTGCCTAGAGCAAGACACAAAACTACACACACTAGGCTGGGCATTACTACTTTGTTGAGAAATTAATTACCTTATTTTTGGTATGAGATGTGATACTGTGTCTATACTCCTGTTCATATTGGTTTTTACTCCTAGAAAGCACCATTCTATTAATTTACTACCTGCTGTCATCCTTAGGCTGTCACTGCAGCAATGACTGTTTGCTCTATTATTTCTGTGAAACAATTGCAAGGTGGATGAGGTTTTTTCCCCCTATTTACCTTTCTTCAAGTGTAGTGGTTGTATTTTTAGATAGTGGAACTTATTTATTCTTTTTTTTTATTATTAACTCAGAAAAAAAAAATAAAAGTAAGCTTACATAAGGGAAGAAGACAACTTGTTTCACTATTCATGAAGAATAGTTACACTGGTTCTTCACTACAGAAGCAACTGAGCAGGGATCTTCTTACCTAATATATTTAAAGAATTGAAAAATCACCGACTTGTGTAGGAATGTACTGTGCTTCCACTTGACAATATCAACTTGGATAGTGAGTACCAGGCTACAAAACTGAGTTTGCAAATTCACAGCATTATCTTACAGCCATACAGAAGTACATGTATGCAATGCCATTGCAGACAGAAAAACAAAGGCTCTACAGAAAATGGCAAAAATGCTGGAATTGAGGGATCCTTTATCAGTTTTCTTCTCAATTTGCTTACATGACCTCCAGCAGCAACTACAGTTTCCAAAGCACAGTTGATTTCTACAGCAGGGAGTCCAAATTAAGGCAACCTCTGATCTTGACAAAGACCAAAAGAAGTATGAAAACCTAAGTTTCTCTTGACACTCAAATATTGCTTTAATTTTGGGAACCAAGTCTAAATCTAAAAATACTTCCAACATCTCTCAGAATTGTGTCAGTGAGGTGAAATTTTTCATGGAGTAGAAGAAAGCAGCTTTCTTCAGCAGACAGCATCCACACAGGGAAGTATGGTACTGATTTATTTCCATTTACTTATTTTTGGCAACTTATTTTACTTATTTTTTTCAAGTAAGTCACAAAGGACCCAACTAAAACAACATTGCCAGACTTTTAAAATATCATAGAACTTTCAAGGATTTGAAAACCTGGGAGAAGATAAACCTGGGCAGTAGTCTAGCAGGAACAGAGCCTAAGGAGTTAATAAAAACTGAATATTGTTTTCACAAAGGCTTTTTGAAAAAGACTTGAGACATTTTTATAGCCAGAAACAATTAGGGAATACTTGTTTCAGCATTTCTTCCAAACTGGAATGTGACTGTATATTTAAGATAAAATTGCGATATGGAAGAGTCTGCTAAAAGCACTTTTTTTTTGTTTGTGCATTTTGTTTGTCACCCAGTGTCACACTAACAACTCTGCATCTCATTCTAAAGCACATTATACTGTGAGATAAGATGAAAAAGACAGTTTTTTGTTTCCCCAAGGGGGAAGTACTTCTGTTAAAAGCATCTTTTTACAATACCATTCTTTCTGAATTACCAATAACGCAAACCAAAGAATTAGATACTGTACTATAAAATTTAATATTTTTTCAATTCTTATTCATATCCTGTAGACATCCCCATGTGTAACAGGGGAAAGTATGCTAAATGCTTCAACCTACTTAAGAATCCCAAAGATTGAGCATTTTTGTACTTCAATCAGTATGCTGTCAGGTCAGGCTCACACATTCAGCAATGTAAGTTCTCCTGCAGTTTTTATGATTCTAACAAAACTCACGTTTGGTTCATCTGGCAAATAGTAAGAAGCTGGCTTGAATAAAGGACTGGGTTTGCAGTCCAAGAGAGCTATAATAACATAACCTTACTTTTAAATTCTTCACTTGGATTGCAGTTTCTTCAAGAGTAAACTGTAAATAGTAATGAGCAACATAGAGTATGCTGGAATGCACAAAGAATGTGAAGAGTTAAAAAGATAACTAAACACTCTCTCACATCTTTCTATGTCAAGTGTGACTTGAAATTTGTAGAACTGCATCACAATCAAGCAAGAAAGGAGGTTTTAAAAAAGTCTTTCTGAAGGAAAAATTGTTTGAAATGAGGACATACAGCAAGGGCTTTGTTACATTTCTGATGAATCTCATAGCAGTAGGATTTGTGCACTAGATATGCAATAATGCCAGGGGAGCATTTTTCAGACAACTCACCTTTAAGATTATTCTCTTTCTGGTATGCAACTAGCAGTGGCCAGCAATAGTGAGGTCTGAGTGGCAAGCCTTCCTCCTTCATCATCTTCATCACATCAATGGCCAAGGCTGAAAACATTAATCAAATAATTAAACAGTGATCAGGTACTCTAAATGAGCACAGGTAAAATAACTAAAAAGCAGAGTACCTGATCTGTTGGCCTCCAAAGCACATCGCAAGATAAATGGTAATGGCGCCGAGTGCATCTTTGCTTCTTTTAACTCCTCACAGAACTGCTTCAGCTTGTTCACAGGCTGCAAACAATTTCAAAAATTAATTTAAGGTATTTATCAATTTCTCAAACTGCTAAGAATGTCAGATTCTTCTAATGTTTAGAAAATGGATATTACATAAGTAAAACAGGATTCCTTTGTGAATTTCAATTTACTATACAAGTTGATACAAAATAATAAAACGCTTGTTTTGCTCTTGAAGAACTGTGCAACAACTCACCATCTGCAATCTTCACAGCTGCATTAAACTAAATAAATATACTATTATTATTAGATTAAGAAAAAAAGTATTACTATTCTGCTTACCAGATTTCTATTTACACAATGTTGCAAGAAGAAGCTACCTTGGTCCATATCTTCACGTGATAAATGACTTAAAGACTTCAAGATGCTGAAGCTGATATCTTCAAAGCCATGAGTTATCAGAGTCAAACACAGGTTCATTACATCTGGCAAATGAAAAACAGAGAACAATATTAATACATTAATAAAGTGCACAAAACTTTTTCACCTTAAGCTACTAAAATTAGCCAAAGCTAGAAAAGTAAATGTTTTACAAGTACCATTAACATACTTTTAAATAAGATTCACAATCCAAATCTGAGACTACCCTTTCCAGAATTATTCATATTTATCAATGAAATTCACTTTTCTCATAAGAAGACTAGGCCAAAAATTACAGAAGTATCACCCCTGCAGCATGACAGAAGGATAAGGAAAAAAGAAACTAATTCCTAGACATGTCAAAAAAAAAAAAAAGCATCAAGTATTATTAGTTATCAATCAGATTAAACATACTGGGATCCATAAGCAACTTAAAAGGTAGGTAATAAAAAACTGTATTCAGTATTTACTATCCCTTTTTTATGGCAGTCTTGAAGAGCTCTCACAACAGGAATCTTAACAGCAGTGTTAAGAAAGCACTCCACACTTGCTGCCTTCTTATAAAAGCTTAATTCATCTTAGAATTTTTTTTTTAAATGACAGATTAATTTTGCAAATTATTAAAGCTGTTTCATATTTAGATTTTATGAAATACAATCTAAACCACAAAAGCACACAAATTAATCCACAAACTGGATTATGGATTATTATTATTTTGCCATTATTAATGGCAAAAATATTCCTTTCCCTCAAGTATTCCCTCAAGAGAAAACTACAAAATTACGTATTTTTGGAAAAAGAAGGAAAAAACCAGCAACAACATAAACAAACAAACAAAAACCAAACCAAAACAAAAAATAAGCAAAAAAAGAAAAAAGTGTTCTCTCTCCACTCTGCTGTGGGAACCAAGAACATACCTGGAATTAATTCCCTTTCAAATCTTATACGTCCTTTAATATCTTCGATGTGCTGTGGATATCCAGCCTTGGCAAGGCTAAAAATCACCTGCATCAAAATCCTGTCCATAAGGTACCCTTCAGTCTTCTCAACCTGCTCTAGAGTCTGTAAAACCAAAATAAATTTAACTTGAATCAACCCCAAAGTGACTCAAAACAGAATACTTTTTAAATCAAAACAAAACAAGCATAAAAACCTGGTTTTTTTTCTTTTTTAAAATCCACAGATTTAGATAATGGAACATGGTAGAGAAAAAAAATATGCAAGAAGCATTAAGAGAGACTCAAATACCTTTAGACTGTGAAAAGAAAAAGGTACACCTAAAAGGGATACAGCATATAGTTTCTTTCTAGTATCTAATAATATATGAAAACACTAGAGGTATTCTCATTGTGAGATGACTTTCAAGAGAAATTACTTTGTAAAGGGAAGAAGGACTAATCCAACATTTTGTCACTGTTTGGAAGAATATTAGTTGATGAGTACAAGAAAATTGTTTCCAATATCTTCTTCCTTGATTTGGTCCTCTACATCTGATTAAACTCCTGAAACAACTTAAGAAAACTGGTTTGATCTTTTCTCATTTCTTCATGAGTATTTCTTTGATTTAAAAAAAAAGTGAGAGAATACTTGAAAAAAATCAGCTACATAAAGGGCTGTAAGAAAGCCTCACCTTACAAATACCTAAGGCTGTTTGTATGAATTCTCAAAAAAGAATTCATTTTTACTGGAAAGATCCTGTGATTTCAATGGCCAAAGAATGGCACAATGGGAACAGAATAAGCAAGGTTTACTTTTTGTTTTCATAAATAAATACATAGATATCCCACATGCACTGTCTTTAAAAAAACCCCTAAATTATTAAATCACTCACTGACAAATCTATCTTCCCAGAGTGAAATGCCACCATCAAAAGACAAATATTTTTCAGAAATTGTGACACTGCTTTCAGTTAAATCAGCTATTTAATTGCAATAAAAAAATTTTGATAATTACTTCCAAGTAGGAGGAAACCAATTATAAAAGTTTTTCTCATTTCTCCAGCCGGGACAGAAAGCATTCCAAAGTTATATTGAACAAAAGATCAAACAAGTTGTATTTAAATTCAAATTGGCAATACCTTTTTGATGCTATCGGCATCACCCTTTTCAGCATACACATTCAGCAGTGATAAATAGGTGTCTGGACCTGGTTCAACACCAGCCATCCTCATCACTGAAAGGATGTTTTCTGCACTTTTCATATCTCTGAAAGAATTCAAAGCAAGACCTTCAGTAGATTTAATCATAATGATGTTTATTGCGACTTGTACATTTCCTCACTAAATTAATTAGAATTGGAAGCAAAGACTGCAACAAGCTTAGAGAAACTTATTTTAACTAAGCAAATCCTGAAAGGTGAAAGTGCAAATCTTTTTAATAATTGTATTACTTAAAATACTCTTTCAACTTTAATAGATGATAAAGTTCAGAACTAAGTGCAGCAAATTTCTTCTCAAACACTACAAAAGGACAGTAATTTATCTTGAAATACAAGATTTTCAGACACAAGAAAAAATCTACTTCCTTTGTTAAATAGCTTTTTTGCTTCATAAATATAGACAGTCTTCTACACGTTATTATTCAAAACCACCACACTATTCTGCAGCATGTAATTTTTTCTGTACAGTAACACTTTATATTTTAGTAAAGCTAACAGTAAACAAAAGGAATAAAACGTATTAAACATTACCCCGATCTTGCATGTCCTTTCAAAAGACTACTGAATACTGCCTCAGTGATGGGGAGATCTTTGCTCTTCATAAATCCAAGAATCTTACTGAAAAAAAAAAAGTATTTGCCACTTTGGAACATGCAGACACTAAGGTGGGGCTGGGTTCTTTTTATTTTTATCTTCCTTTTACTTATTTCTCATGCCCCTCAATCACACTGTTACAGCTTAACCTTACTAAAATTGTTAAGAGATACCCGGCAAGCCCTGTGTAAGAACAACAACAACCAGAATTATTACTATTTGCTCCTTAGCCCACTTTATTCTCAAATGCCTTTGCCAGTAGCCATTTTCTTACAAAGGCAGTAAGCCTTCATAACCTCACACTTTTGCATGATGGCTCTAGAAATGACAAAAACAAGCTATTTTCTGAGCAATGTGAATACACTTGATTTGAACACACTGGTCTATCACTTATTTTTATTTCGTTTGTGTAGGTTTTGGCAGTCTCCAGGAAATTGCTCTTCATCGCTTGGTTAAAATATATAAAACCCTTCTTTGCTTTGCTCTATTTCTATGAATTACACAGAAATCAGTTTTAACATCAGTGGTAGGGAATATGAGAAACAGATTTTGTGGAAATCCCTTTAAACATAAATGCAAAAGAATACCTTGCTCCTTCAATGTCACCCTCATTGCAATAAGCAGCAATCAACCTTTGGTATGTAACCTATAGAAAACAAAATGGGGAAGTTAATTATTTCCATTCAATAAATGGAGCCTGCTATTAAGAATGAAGATCTTTAAAAGGGCACCTACTCGATTGGGCTGCACATTAGCTTCCTCCATCCTGGCCAAGAATTCTGTCGGAGAAAACTTGTGCTCATTCTGAAGATACACTTTAAGCAAAGCATTGTAATGACTCGTATCATACACAGCACCTAAGGAAATATTTCAGCCACAGTCAATGTAGATTCTCTAAATTCAACACAGTTTCATAGCTTTCTCAGGTAATTAATTTCATGTCAATTTTATTCTGTATGAACTTAGGAGACAGTCATTTTATTCACCTTTGAAGCATCAGACATTTATTTAACAGCTCTGGTGTTTATAAAAGGCTAAAACATAGCGAGCACAGTAACAGCTGTATTTATTTTACAGATTTGACAATGTTACTATCAAAAAAGCATTTACCTATGCATTATCTATACATAAATGACTCACTCACAATAAAAATATCTGATAAAATTGCTGGTAGCACTAGGAATACTTAGCCTATCAAATATATAGGTAGCATCTAACAGAAAGTAAACTCAATAATAAAAATCAAGCAGAAGTCCAATTTAAGCATCTTTAAAAAAATCTTTAGATTTCAGAATTTTAGATTAACACCCCTAGATGTCACTATAACCCCCAGAATTAGAAACAGGTCTCTCACCTGAATAATAAAATCCACTGTTCATTCGGTAGTAAGTACAACCTGTTATAACCTAACATTTAAATACCATTAAAATAAATTGTGTCTCATTACAAAGAAAGCAACTAAAGCACAGAGCTGTTCTTGCAAGAAGGACTAACAGACAACATACCAAGTTCTTTCATCTTGTCCCATATCATATGGGCCAGTTCTGTTCTTTCAGATGACAATACCTCTGGTAAGACAGCACCACAACTTTGTAACAAAAGCAAGATGTGGTTACTCCCTGGACACCCTGCAAATGGAACAAAACCACAAATTAATTAATAAATAATTATGCATTCAATATCAGAAATAAGATTTGAGACTGATCTACTAAATATTTAAGCATTTCCTATAAAACAGAATTCTCTCCAAGACTGAAGATTTTAAATGAACAGGATACCGAAATGATTAAACAACAGCACTACTGTGCACTACCCTAAAAAGATTCATGACAAAACATGCCATTTAGTACAGTAATGAGCTTAGCTGAGCAGAAATTGTCAGAAGACAACACAAAACTCCTAAACTTAGATTATCTAATACTTTCAACTTCCCAGCTCAGGTTCCTGAGATAATTTCATAGTAACAGGGACATGACTCATAAATTTCTAAAACATCAAAATGCTTCATACCAATTCCATATAATTCCACAACTGGTAGTCAGAGACACTTCTACACATAAACTTCCATTTCCAGTTCTGCCTAGGCTTAATACATAACAAATGAGAAAATTTACACCTAGAGAATAGTGAACTGTAAGATTATCTGCCTTTTCTGACTTCTGTACGAGTCACAGAATGTCAAAAAAGTTAACTATAAACTCATCTTTCTTGTACTTCACTACTATTCCTGAGGCAAAGGCAGAACTGCAGAATCTATCACAGATGACCCAATCAGCTGATTATTTTCTCTATCCCACCTTTAGATACAAACCCAGCAATTTAAAGTAAAAATGAGAGTTTCTTTAAAAGCAACATGCTGTCAAGTATGATCACCAATTCATAACTGACCAGCTTTTAAATCCCTGCACATAATTACTTCATGCAATGAAAATCCCAACACATCTTCAGTTTCATAGTACCTTGAAAGGGAAAAGAAAATCAAAAACTTTTGGCAGTGTGAGCATGGAGAGATGCACATTGAGATCTACTGTGAACACCTTTCTCAGGTATTTTTTGTGTTGTAATTAGAAATGGAAAAATAATACAAGCAGGCAGAAATCAACACTAACTTTCCACACTTTTGCTAAACTAGTTTCATTCTTAATTAATAAACAAGGACTAAATTTTTTCATATGGTAACATTTGCCATTTATTTTAATAGCACCTTAGCTAAATCATTTGTGAGGTTCTATGCTTTTATTTTTAAATACAATTCCAAAGCCAAAGGAATACCCTGTAAGAGATTAAGATTTTTTTTTTTGTTAGTATGACTTAGAAACTGTGGAACTAGTCAAGGTTCATGAAGAACTACTTGCAGAGAGGTTTAGAGACACAAAATTCTTCCCAACCCAAGTTCCCAAATTAGAGGTTTACATGGAAAAAACAACAAAGCAGTCAGAACCAGAAAGGACATCCCAAGCAAAAAAGAAAAAACTACATTCAACAGAAAGAGCATGACTCGAAGGTTCAGCCTTTAAACAGTAAAATGGAAAGCTTTTAAAAGCACAATGCCAGCTAGACAAGACATTACAGTATAGAGTAACACACAGCAAAGTTTAAAACTTTAACAAAACAATACATGCTGCCATTGATAAATATTGGCAGCAGTACTTAGCATGCATTTTCTTTAAATACCTCCAATGACTCATCCTAACTGGTACCAAACCTCAGCAATTGTGGCAGCTGGTCTGCAAAATACTAATGTAGTCTGCATATTTTAGCCAAAGAGGTACTGAATCTATCAGAATGGACAATGCCTCAGCTATTTGGTTTTCTTTTATTGAAAAAAACCAAAGCTTTCTTGTCATGAACAGAGCTACCTGGGAACATGGAAACTTGTGGATCACCTCCACATTTCCCTGTTGTAATTCCATTTAAGACAAATAACATCTTAAGGGCAGCATGGTTCATTACAAACACTTGAAAAATACACACTGCAAAGGAGACACGTATGATCCCTTCTCAGATAGCAAAACACAGTTATATGAGGAAAGTGCATTACCAGATTAAAAGTTGACAATAAGCAAGGCAATATAACATACCTTAAAGGCACACCTTTGTAAGACTTATAAATTCTTAAAGACACAAAAAACCCCAAACTTGAATAAGCTAACACGAGCATTCAAAGCAAAATAATATCTCCAAAGCAGTTAAGGGCTGTCCATTAACATATACAGCAGATCAAACAACACTCAAAGACAAAATACAGATCAGAACACTCAGTTCATTTCCTTGGTTAGACAGCAGCCTGAAATTCAGCTTAATTTTGTTTTAATTGGAAGCAACTTACCTGCATTGCTTATTTCCTGGAAGATTTTTAGTAGAAGAGTTTTAGGGATGCGGCCAGTTTTTCTGACAGAGTTATCCACTTTATTTAACGCCCAGTCAAACTGCCAGGTCCGTCTGGTTCGAACTTCTGAGACTGCTTCTTCTTTAACGCTTCCATCCTCTTGAGGTGCAAGTGTAAGGAACCTGATTTGGCTCATAGCATTTCTGCTTGAACAGAAACAAACAAAAAAATAAAGATTACAATTCTGTGAGTCATTTTGGATCTAAACTAGTCACATAATGTCAAAAAGATAATGCACTGCTTGCTGATGAACAGTCTCAAAAACATTCCATTTTAAAATAAACAAATATAAGTGATTCGTTTCAGTCTCTTTCTACTTTAAAAGTCAATCATACATTTTCTCACAGTGACATGTTTCTCTGAAATTTTCAGTTAGTTTCACCTCATGAATTAAATGGTTCAAATAATATTCCCACAAAAATAAAACTTAAGTCATCCAAGTACTATAAAAAGTCTATTGTCCCATTACAGCTACTCACTAAAGCTCTCACAAGGTTTTGAAAAATCTCAAGAACAGTAACAGACAGATCTTCCAGAACACAGTAAATCAAGGTAGCAAATCATACTTTCCTTGTCAATTAAAATGCACAAGAACTAATGCAGAGGCTGGTGTGTTAGACAACAATGGCGTGGACACCAACAGGGTCATTCCACATTTTACAGAATTGACAACAACCAGCATGAAGCATCCACCCATTCTGCCATGGAAACCAGACATCAACAGCACATTTGTTTAAACATTTATTTTCTCAAAATAAAATATGACAAAAAGACACGTAACAAGAAAGTGATCTTATTTCCATCAAAGCAATTTTTAAAAGCTTGCCTTTTATTTTTTTAAAAGAACAAACTAATATACATAATAAAAAAAATTGAATATGTGCCACACCAAGGTTATGAACAGCCTGTGCAGGTGAAATTATCATTACACACAAGCATTTCAGGAAGTCTGTTCTCAACTGTGCTTGCAACTGCATAAAATAAAACTGATTATTCTCCTCCAGAATCCTATACAAAAAAAAGGGTGGCAAAAACAAGATTCAGCAACTTCTGAAATTGCTCTCCCTCATCTCTGGCTCTTCAGATAACTCTTCAGCTAAATTTTTCTAAGCTTTCTAGACTAGTTTAAAAGAACCCCAAACCCCCAAGTTTGTACTCCCTGCTGTTACAGGTGCTACAGAGTAATGGCTGCACATTTTGTGAAATGGCAGCCTAAAAGCCAGGAGTGCTGACATTCTCTACAAAACCATTTCCTGCCCCTGCAGCTTTTTCCCAGGTCTATCTGCTGGCTGCTTTCTCACCCAACAGTCATCCTTTAAGGCCCAAGGAGACAGGTCCAGTGGAGGAGAAAAGCTTGAAAGCTTGCTGGTAGCAATTGCATGTTTCAGAAGCACTGGCAGCAAGCTGCTAAATGGCACAGAAATCATCACTGGGGTACAAAATACAGACTGGTGGTTTACATCTGGTTGCCTCTTGTGAGCAGAAAGTAGCCCAAAAGACCAACTTTTTCCTTGCTCTTTGAAATCTTGATTTGGTAACTCAGCAGGCCATAAATTCTAGAAATAGCCTGAAGCAGAATCTCTTTCCTAATGGAGCCATGACAACAGTTTAATAGATGATATTTGATTTTTAAAAAATCCTTCAATAATGAAGAACATCACTATTATTTGGCATTATCTTTTTCAAGGACATGATTTTTACATTCCCCTATATTCTAAAGTTTCCTCCTGAAAATATTCCAGAGCCCAGCTAACTATCTACATGGTATTTCACTAGGGAAAGGATAAGGAAGAAAGAATTGAAGAAGGGAAGAAAGACTGACGAAAAAGGACAGATTCCCTCCTCCAGTCTCAGTTCCATTTCCTGACAGATGCAAGTTCCCACCAATCCCTTTGGGCTAGCTCTCATTTTGTTTAGATCCCTCTGTGAGCTTATTTCACTCACTAAACAAGCACAATATCAATTTATCGACTTCTACAAAAAAGTAGAATTACTGTTGTGTCAGCTTAGAGAGGAAACAGCTCATGATGTCCACAACCCACCAGAATTAACAAGGAATAAAAAAGAAACTGAGAAAGAAAAAGTACCTAAAATCAGAGAAACTAGAAATAAAAACAATCAAAAAAGGAAAAAAGCTCTGAAACACTACTTTTCATGGTAAGCACCTTGTCAGATTAACAACAAACTTTTTTGTTGCTACTAGTTATGTCATGTCTCACTAAAAGTATTCCCAAGGGTGTCATTTTCCCCAGTTCTTTCCCTCTTTTTCTTCTTCTCCTTCTATTACCTCCTATAACCTGACACAGGGTACTTTTGGAAAACAGAAGTCATCAGACTAATTAGTATAAAATCCAGTAGCACAAGGCAAGAATAACAGTAAGATACTAAATTTTAACTCCTCCAGGATTTAACAAGCAAGTGAAATGCCTAGAACTTAAATAACTCCTTATAACACATGAATAGCAATACTCAACTTTGAGCTAGCCAGTGGATAGCTAGAAGAATGAAATTGTAATGAATGCAAGTTCTTTATCAATTTCTTAAAGATATAAATTAAAAAAGAAAATTGTATCATTCACTCTTATATACCTATTAAAAGAGCTACTTGAGAGCTTTCCAGAATACTTCCAGAAAGGTGAGAAAAATGCTCTGGAAGCTATAGCAACACAGGGCTGTATTTGGAACACAGAAATTTAAACTTTAACTTCCATTAACAATCAAAGCACAAGTGGACACAACTCTTGCGCTTCAGATTAGAATTTAAATGCTTTTCCCTGTAAAAACCTGCTAATGTTTTATAGTATTTTTCAAATTATTGAACAGTATCTTATGACATACAGCATACTTCTAACCATAAACAAATAGGTATCTAAGTTCTTAAGTCCTGCACTGTTTTAAGAAAGCTATCTCTGTAAGAGTTTCTTGTCGGAAGTCACAAATATTTAAAAACTTGCACAGCACCATCAGATGAAGTGTAAAGATAAAAACAGTATGTGCATGCTCAACATAAGCTGGTTAACAGCACAAGACTCTAAAGTTTCATTTGCTAGTAAACTCTCCTGCTTAGCATTTAGCACCATGCTATTTATAACATCAGTATCAATTGCTACAGTTGCACACTGTAAAACACTACACACTTATATGAAAGTGTTATTTTTATACAGTAACTTCACCTTCTGAAAGGTGAGCAGAATTGAGCATTTCTTCAGCAGGCCTTCAGCATTTGAATGAATTACACCTTTAGCACTAAGGTGCTGTGTAATGTTAAGCCAATCCCATAATAAGAATTTGTTAAAAATAACTATGGCTTCAAAAGCTGAATGATGCTGCAGCATCTACTGTTTTGAATCTGGTATGAAGCACTACAAATCAACTAAGAACTCAAAATTTAAAACTACAACAACAAGAAAACAAAAAACAAACAAACAAACAATCCCCCAAAACACCAAAAAAGAGTTCACTATTTTATAAGATGAAAGATTGAGCAGACCAGAAAGTCAGCTTTCAAAAAAAGACACAAACATAACAAATTAAGGGACACAACATTAGGTTTGATTTCAGGCAAATGGCAGGAGAACACAGTAGGCAACCTCCCTACGAAACACAGAAAGAAACTAACAAAACAATGCAGTTATCCATACATCAGGAATCTTTAATTTTCAGAAGTTGAAAAACAACATCCAATTAAGACAAATAGAAAAAAAGCAAGGATAAAAATCAAGAAGTCCATGTTAACTATTTTTCTCAGGAAGTGACCTAAAAAGGCAGCAAGAAAGGTTGCTAAATTTAATAAAGATGATTTTAGAAATTACCTCTTCACAGGGAAAAAAATGACAGCTCATACACTGTTTGGCTTTCAAGAAACGTTAATTGCAACCATCTGTAAATTTTAACTATCACTACTAATTTTAACAAGGAGATGGGGGCGTAGGTGAGAATACGGAAGAATGACTCAAATAATTCCTGAAAACATTAAGATATATTGAAGGAAAATTACTGGATCTTACTCAAACTCCGGTCCTTTGAATTTACTCTGAAAAATCCATGGAAGTTGTGGGAAAAACAGAAGCCTAACCAAAAAAAAAAATTAATTGATGTACAGGCTTTTGGCACCGCTTTACCTGACAACCTGCTCATAAGCAAAGCAAGGAGATACAATGTACTTCTAGTATGGGTGCAGTAGTTGTGCAAAGAAAATTTTAAATCCATACACAAAATTAAAACGTGGTTCCTTGCAGAACTGGGAATATTGTGGGGGAGTCAAACTGAAGCTATCTCCTGGCCCAACTAGGAAAGGACTGGCACAATCCATGTGCAATAATGGCTTCAATACAGAACACAAGAAGTTGTATGTTTTGGACAAAACACAAAATTCAACATGGGGTACAACTTGCTAAGCATGGCAGCCCAGAGGGTACTGAAAATGAGGCATTGCTAAGCATGAAACATCACATCACAAAAAGACTTCAAATTCTCAGCTCCTAAACACAGGAACATAGCTAAAATACAGATGATCTCTTCATCATGGTGTGTTTATTCAGGAAAAAAACCCAAGCATAAAAGACCTAAAGGACTTGTCTATCCCATCTCACTCTCCAAACACATAAGCAACTGAACCTAATCCATCAGGAATCACACAACCAATACTAATGGTTGTAATATTAATCAGAGCGAAATACTTGAATAGGATACTTCAGTCAAGCTTTCTCATTTGGAAGCTTCTAAAGCAAGATTAGGAGTGGGGGAAAAAAATCTATCATCCATGACCTTGATATTTCTGATCCTGTCTCAGTACTAGATGTTTGATTACAGAGTTTTATGATGTAATTATATTTTATTATTTTAATTCAGACTTTTTTCAGACTTAAATGCTATTCTACACAACAAAACATATACTTCCCTAAGAGCTGCAATGAGCACCAAGTATTTACTTTCATCTGTTACCTAGATGGCATTTTAAGACTTCCTCTATGTGAAACACTTTATTTACAAGCACATAAAGCTGCACAGTAAATTTCAGATCTGTTTGAATGAGCAATGTGGTTCTTCCCCAAAACATGTAATTTCTCTCCACTTCAGAACTGGGAGAAGCTCGAAAGGATATATTGAGCCCTATGAAGCAATCTCTCTCCAACTCCCACAACCACAGGATTAGAAGTAGCCTTCAGATTTTGGAGCCTTTATGTCATTTTCAGCTTTGTCTCTACAACTGCAGCCCTCACCTACACAGGAAAGGTTACCTGTGCAATTGTGATCCCAAAACAAGTGGAAACTCCACTTCCAGTTTAGCTTACAACACTGGCAAAGCAGCTGAAGATCAACTCACAAAAACTGATGCAGAGATGAAGTGTGCATGGAGAAATTTGTATCAACTCTGAAAAACTGATGCAGAGATGAAGAGTGCATGGAGAAATTTTTATCAACCAGTAAAATTCTTCTATTTACAAGGGTTTAAGTAGGAATCCCAGTGCTGTACCCACATACTTATGTCTTCCACACTGCCAGAGCAGACTTAAGGCAGTGCCTTTAATTTCCTATAGGAACATATCTTACACACCAGTCTGAGAAAAAAAAGTCCCATCTTTCCCAAAACCCAAAAAGTAGGTGATGTTCATGTTTCCCCTTGCAGCAGCAGAAGGGTTGCAGTCCGTTGACCAATTCCAAACATTTTTTAAAAATTATATTTATATATTTAGCTATATATTTATTCAGACATTATTTATATATTTGTACAAATATATGAAGATAACTATATGTTTAATTATAAATATTAGATATTTGCCTCCCTTTATCAGAGCCACAATAAGGTGGCTGTGATATAGCCAAATAGATGCTGTGCTTTTTCTATGGAAAGTATTGAATATTTTGTTCCTTCTAAACTAAACAGGCAAAACCTGCATGAAATAGTTCTCAAAATAAAGTCATCATTGAAGCAGAATAATGGCAAACTTAAGTGAGTTAGAATTCATTAGTGTACATAACAGCACTCGAGATCAAAGACTAAATTCAGTAAACATAACACTAAATTTACCACCTGAGATCCCAGCATGATTCACGTGACTGTTAAAGCAGTATTTGTGCTGTTAGCCATGATCAGCTACACAAAAAGGCCACAATGTTCAGGCCACCATATAGTTGTTTCAATGAGATATAGCAGGATCTTACCAGAGAGAAAAATTAATGTCTTTCCATGTAGATTGACAAACTTTGTGTTTCTTGGAGAATATCTAAAAAATTCCCAAAGCGATTCACAAAAAGTAAAAGAGAAAACCTTTGCTTTGTACTGCACTTAGGATCTTAGGAAAAAGCTCATCACTGAAAAGGGTGTCAAGCACTGGAACAGGGTGCCCAGGGAACTGTCAGTCACCTTCCCTGGAGTGTTCAAAAGACAGGTGGGTGAGGTACTTGGGGACGTGGCTTAGTGGTGAAGTTGCCAGTGTCAGCCAACTGTTGGACTCGATAATCTTACAGATCTTTCCCAGCCTTAACACCTCTAAGATTCTGTGATTTCTTGGGAAGTATCTAGGCATTTTATATCCATCACTAAAACACTTAACTGCAACAGCACAGCTTGTGCAACTTTATTACAACCAAGTATTATGAAAAGCAAGTCTACTCTATGCCTCCTCTGCATTTGAAGACCCTTCCTTCTATCATTTTGCTAATGTAATTAAGCATTCAGTTCTACGTTTCTGTCCACTGGTAATGGGTTGCTGAGTATATAGGGAATAGCCAAAAAGAACTTGTTTGCAGCTAATCTAAAACAAATTAAAAAATGAAAATGCACTATTCACTAAGCCATGAATCATTTGGGTCTTTAATTTATGACTTAATCGAATCCATCTCCCCAGTCTGAAACCTTTTTTAGAAAGATATTCACTCTCCCATCTTACCAACATGATTGAAACACAGCACAATGAATCAAAAGGCAAAAGTTCTTACTAGCACCTTCTGTGCTGGTTTTGCCCGCGGTAATTTTCTTCAAAGTAGCAAGTATGGGGCTGTCTTTTGGATTTTTGCTGAGTTCAGTTTTGAAAACAGAGACAAACTTGTGAGCAGAGTCCTGGCAGGACCTTTGGGCCTGTAGAGAGAAAAGCCCACACTGGAGCAGGTTTGCTAGCTTGATTTCATTTTGTTATTGTATTGATTCTCCTTGATTTTCCTCTTCAGCTACACTTCCATGATCTCTAAGCTTTAGGAGCCTAACTGTTCTCCTTGCCTGATTTAGAGCCAGGTGGCCAGCAACAGGAGGGTGGCCAGCAACAGGAGGGTGTCAGAAGAATGGAGCCAAGACCCTATTTCTGAGCACTAACTTTCCCACAGCAGAAAGCTGCAACATCAAACCATAAGATCACCTACAGTATGTAGAATAGAGTCCCCCCAAAATATCCCGATGCCAACTCAAAAATCTACTCTAAACACTTGTCAGTGGAGAAGTTTGTTACACCATTCTTGACATTCAGATACTAACGGCAAATGTGGGCATTTTTGACCCTAGGGAAGCTTTTTTAAGTTCCAGTAAGCCATTTGTACCACGTACATCAGCACACTGCTGAACTCTGCTCCTGCAGATCTGAAGTTTCTTGTATTGGTCTGCTGAAGTTTATCTGCAATGAAATTGCATGGCAGGAGAGTGATGATGTAGCTCAAGTTATTTGAGATTTCATAGCAGAAGTGGTCAAGTGAAAGAGTAAATTTGTCTTAAATCTGACTTGCTATGAAATGCTTCTCAACCATTAGAACATGCATCTGCTATCCTAACTCATTTTTCAAAGAATCTTAGATTAAAAATCAAAGCAATCATGATGCTTTGATAAAACCTCAGCCTGAATGTGATGCTTGCTCTTTCACAACTCTAAAGAAGTTCACAGATTTGCAACTTTTCTGTAACCATTATTGTAATGGTAGTCACAGACTTGCCTCTGAACTGACTTTATTATCTTCAATGCTAAAGTGACTATACCAAGCACATGAAAAACAGTTATTTACACAATTCTTGCAAAATGCTAGATTATTCCTGTTTATTTATTTAATCTTAAAACTGAGTGTGTCTTTCTCTACTATTCCAAATAGACTGCATTTCATTCTCAAAATAATCTTGAGACCTGAACAGCAAGTACAGTAAGAACAAATGTTTCCATATGCCAGTCTAGTTCTTCAAAGGAGGTCCAGTTCCAGAAATTAAGGCTTAAGTAAAAAAAAAAAAAAAATTACCTTTACTTTACACTTTGACTCTAGATCATCACTTGTGCACTAGGATGCTTCAACACACAGTACTGTGACAGGGAGATTTTAAGTGAAAACTTATCTTAGGAATGAAATTACTGGACAAGAGTAATGTACAAAAAGTTTCAAAAGAGTTTTCAGCATGATCACTGAACTATCCCACATATGACCAAATTGATATCTGAAATTAAGTATAATTTGGTGTAAGAAAAACATGTTAGGAGGAAAACAACCAATAAACCAAACCTTAGCTGTAAGAACCAAAATATCATCACATAAAGCACTTCTAAAGTTCTTTCTAGAAATAGAAAAAGTTAGTCCTAAAAAAAGTTAGTCATAAAAAGTTAGTCCTTCAACAAGTCACACATGAATTTCAGTGAATATTATTTCTTGCAACAAATTTAGGGAATTAAGCTTCCAGTTCAGTAAAACAAAAATTAGTTACTAGGAAGAAGAAAGGTTTATTGATAATTTGCAGATAATTAAATGTGCGGTTCTGTTGCCAACCATAAATCAGATATTCCTGGTCCTTCCTGAACTGGTCTACTCCATCTTTCACACCAACTTTAGCATGTGTTGGCATCTGATACACATCAGTGATTAAAGACCACAGAAAATCATCTTTTTTTAAGTAAGATTTTGGCCAGGCTACTAATAAAAGAGCCCCAAAGTAAGACTAATAAGCACTAAAAGTAGGGAAATGAGCAACGATGTCCTTATTTTGACAGTGAGACTTCCCTCTAGGAGTTCTCCATTTCTGATTCTTGTCTTTTCCCATCCCTTCTTCTGAAGAGGCTCTGGAACTCACCAAGTCCTTTGCAGAACATATTTATCTACTTAGAACAGATAACAATAGAACACTGTTATAGTTTTTTACCAGGAATTAAGCTATATTTACTTAGAGAGAAATATAACATGACACAAGAGACAGAACAACTAGGGTAGCAGTAAGTCCTTATATCAGCTCATAAATCTGTAGGTGTCTGAAGTTGTGTTAATGAAGGTTTGTGTCTCTAAGCTTCCTGAAGGGCACCAACCATGCTTCCTGCAGGGCACCAACCACGTGTAAGTGCTGTCAAACGTGCAGCAGGGATGCACACAGGTAGGACAGGCTGTTTTCCACCCTACCTGCGTGACAGAAGGGAGAGAACACCATGGCAAAGAAATTTCGCCGTGCCTCCTCACAGGAGACACAGCAGAGTCTGAGGGCACGAAGAAGAAGCCCAGATTCCAACTGTGCAGGTACCCAGTCAGTCACAGAATCACTGACTCACTTAGGTTGCAAAAGACCTCCAAGATCATCAAGTCTGATCTGTGAGCGATCGCCACCTTGTCAGCTATAACCAGAACACCAAGTGCCACGTCTAGTCGTTTCTTGAACGCCTCAAGGGACAGTAACTCCGCTCCACCACTACTTATCTCCTCTAGTCTTCCCTTCTTCCTCGAAGCCCCCTCCCCTCGGCGTGTGCCCCCCACAGCCGTATCCCCCCCCCACGGCCGTGTCCCCCCGCGGTCAGGTCTTTGCTGGGAGCCCAGCGCGGCGGGAAGCGCGGCCAGCCCAGGCCGCTCAGCCTGAGGGCAGCGGGGCTCCTGCGCGGCCTTTGCCCTGCGCTCACCGGGTGGCCGCGCACACGCGGTGAGGCCGCCGGGCCGGCCTGGGCCGAGCGCTGCCTCAGAGCCCCCGGGGCAGCCACGGCGGGCGGCGCCGCAGGGCCCGGCAGCATGGCCGGCAGTGCCCTTGGGCGTGCGGAGAGCAGCCTCAGCCGGCCCCGCCAACCCTACCAGGCAGCGCGGCAGCGCGAGGACTCACCTAGCGGGGCCGGGCGGTGGGGCGGGGACGGCGGGCGAGCGGAGGAGCGGTGGAAGCAGCGGCGGGAGGCGAGGGCGCAGCGCCCGGAGGCGCCCGGCGGAGCTCAGCAGCGCGGCCATGACCGCCCGCAGCACGTGAGTCGCGCGCCGGCGCTGCGCCGCCGTCAGCCCCACGTGACGGGGGCGAACCATCCGCTCAGGGGGGAGGCGCTGAGCGCGGCCTTAGAAAAGGCCCGCTCAGGCGCCAGCGCGCTGCTAATTTCCACCCCGTGCCGCCGATGGGCCGTTCCACGCAGGCCCGGGTTGGGCCGCCCGGCAGCCAACCGGGAGCGGCCCCGGCGGAAGGCGGGCGCGCGGGAGGAAGTGGCGGGAAGCGCCGGGTTTCCCGGCGGGCGCTCCTGCGAGCTCTTCTATGTCGGTCCGCGGGCCCTGCTGGCCCTGCCGCGCACTCCCGGGAGCTCTTCCCTGGCCTGCTGGCCCTGCCCGCCCGGCTCTCTCCGTGGGCAGTCCCGGGATCTCTTCCGTGCCCGTCCCCTCCCTGGCCTGCTGGCCCTGCCCGCCCGGCTCTCCCGCCTGCCCAACCAAGTACTGCTTCCCTGCAGCCCGGCGGTGGCCGCCGCTTCTTCGCTGCCCGTAATGGTTCCAGACCCTACCGAAAGCGTAGCGGGCCGGCGTGTACGCCAGGGGAGCCATGGGGAGCTGGGCTGGGAAAGCTGCTGGTCGCTATCAGCCTTTCCACCGAAATGTTATCATTGCCTGTGTTAAAAATGCGTATTTTATGATTGGATTTTCGCAGATATTAAAATGAATATTATGTGTGTTAGAAAGTAATGCTGTATTAATTCTCTTAAGTAGTGTGTTAAATATAGTTTTAGGTTATAAAAATTGTTAAAATAGAAACTATGCTATGTAGGCTACTTTTTTTAAAGAAAGGACTTGCAGCGAGGTAACAGCCACAGGACACCTAAATCTTTCAGAGAAAGAGAATTTAGTGCCCTCTTGTCAGAGGAAACGAACTTCTTTCTGCCTCGAAGGCCCTGTTAGGATTCCAAGGAAGAAGCTGACGATGACCAGACAGAATCCTGTGTTTAAATGGAATTTATGCATCATGTATGAGATGTATGAATATGCAAGAGGCTATTGTTTATAAGGGTTAATCCTTTCTTAACGGGCATCCTTTTTTTTCAGGCTTGTGCTACACAGAAAAAGGTACCTGGACATCTGTAACTCTTTGTTTCTATTGTCTCATATTGTCCTAATTCAAATTGTCCAAATTATTATTACTCTAATTGTATTACTATTTTTATAACCATTTTATTACTATTAAGTTTTTAAAATTTTAAAAACAAGTGATTGGCGTTTTTCACGCCTGGGAGTTGCAGGCAGAGCGAAGAATGTCATTAAACCGAATATCAGTAGTAAATCTGCCTGAGATCGCATGTATTTACTGAGATGCCACCTGAATTGATGCTTAATTTTAGCATCCAAGTTAACCTGGTTGCTGTGACATAAAACATTAACAGAGATATCTAGAAATTAAATGCATATTTTCATGCAAAACTCACGTCATTTTTGCTGTAACTTGCAAATAGTTACTCTAAAGGCAGATCAGCTATGACCAGCCTTTTCCAATTACACTTTACTTGGAAAGACTTGTCTCATCATCAAGATGCAAAATGCTCAGTTTTTAAATGTTATGTACACTCATTTTATTATTTATCAAAGTCATGGATGCTCAACATTGCTCACTGAGGAATGACTTGTGGCTTGTAAGACACTATTTGCAATGTTCCTGCTTATCCTGGCTTCTGCTGTATCAGTGTTACAGCATTTCATGGAATACAGAGTTCAGTCTTGAGAGGAAAGCTAATGTCCTTACAAATAATTTAGGTGAAGCTATGTGTGTTAACATCTTTGAAATGAGTTTTTAATGTCTCTACTAACTTTGGACAGTAGGTTTGTTGTAGAGCCCAGACAGCTTGGCTCCTGAAACAGACAAGGGTCTGCACAAGCCTGAACTTTTGAATTTTGGGGTAAAACAGTAGGTTCAAAGGGAGAATACATGGCGGGTGGTTTGGGAAGGCTGTACCTTCCTAGTACCTCAGCCAGTTGGGAAAGGAAGAGGGCAACATGCAGCTGGGAGTTAGGATAAAAGGAGGCTGTGCCCTCCGAAACCTCGAGAGAGGAAACCCCGTGGTAGAGCCCCTGAGAGCTCACTTTAGTGAAACAATTAAAAAGTGCCCACATTGTTTACAATAAGGACCAGAAATGATACAGCAAAGGACTGTATCTAGATTTCAAAGACCTGTCTGCTAAGAAAGGCGGGAACCACCCTTGGAATGGAGAATTCACCCCCTTCCCTTCAAATTTTTATAACTTTGAAATTAAGGGGCTTACAGGCAGAGGAATCACAGTTCTTTCCTAGTCTGTGTATGTACAACAAGGCAGATAAACAACAAACAAAGCAGCCAGCCCAATGAATCGCCTCCTGCCCATCAAGTGCTCTGCCCTGCCGTGCAGTTCCGGCCACGGCCGGCAGGGGCGCTGGTGGCGCCGGACCGGTGCGGTGCTTGCCCCGCCTGCAGGGGGCGCTGCAGCGCCAGGCCGGCCGCGTCCCCCTCACGCGGTGACGGCGGATGGATGGCATGGACGGCAAAGATGGCCTGTGGCTGGAACGGCAGGGCGGGCTCACCCCTGTGGCAGAAACTCTGCAGCTGTGGCAGGAGCCCTGGGGTGTCCCAGCAGGCACGGCGTGTGTGGCTACAGTGTGGTAATAACCCCGGAGCAGTGGCAGTGAAACAGCAGGGCTGGGCAGCAGCAGCCGAGCTCCAGGACACTGCCAGGAGAGGCTTCCTTGGGGGTTGAAAGGTTTTGTGGGTTTCCCCTAAGGCACCTGAGCAGATGGTGGAAAGGTCCTTCTTAAATAAGGTCCCAATGTAATGACCGCTCCCACAAGCAGAGCTTCAGTCCCGGTAGAAGAAGGCAGCAGGAGATGGAGCCCAGCAGTGGTGCCGTAATCTCCCCACAGCGACTCAGCCTGTTCTCCCTCCAAATGCCAAGGGAGCAAGAGCACCAGGAGCTGCCCCAGCCCCTTTCCTTCCAGCCCAAATCTGCGTATCTGCCCCTCCAAGAGAACCCCCCCCAGCTAAGAGAGTAACTGGCTGCCCTCTTCCTGTGACAACTTTTGTCTCTCTAAAGCATTGGTAGTTATTGTCTCTTTGCAACATTTGGGAGAAAATCCTCTGGGAGAAAGAAACAAAAGGGAAAACCCTAAACCCCAACAGACTGGAAGATAGAAAGAAAAAAAGTGACATGACATTGGTTAGCATAACAGTAAGTTCTGGTCACTGAGACTTCACTGCTTCAGACTCAGTAAAGAACATTTTAAGAAGTGTTTTAGAGGAAGGCATTGGGACAGATACTGACCAAGAATTCCTCCAAAGAATGAAGAAAAAGCAGAATTCTTTGTTTGATAATCCAGTTGGTGGATAACTGGATCTGAAACGAAAGGCTGCTCAGAGATGTTTTGTCTTTTCACTGCCGACTGAGAAGCCATAGACATGATTCTGCTTCACAGGTAAAGACAACTGCTTGGTTGATGTGAAAAGGAAGAGAGGTCCTGGGAAACTAATTCAAAATGTGATTTAGCTGAAACAGTAGACTTAGGAAATTATATTTCCTGAAGTTCTCTGGATGAGAGGGTATAGATCACATTTATCAAGATCTGAAACTGAGAAAAACTTTAATCAGTAAATTGAGACATAATGTTTATGGAGTCTAGGTGAGAGTTTTAGCTTTTTGGATAAAGAAGATGAGTTGTGTAATTAGGTATGTTATTTTTGGAGAAAAAATATTAGCCTTTTTATGCAAAAATCCAGAGAAAGCACTGTGTCAGTAGTAATTGTTGAGAAGTTTTTCTCCCTGCAGACACATACTGTAGACCACATAGTCTAAAAATCTTGGCTTGATTCACTCTGCTCAAGGAATTTATTCCCATCATTAAGTTAATTACTCCTGGGGATAATAATTAAACAGTGCCAGTTATGTTCCTGGGCTCTGGAACTATGTCTCTGGTATTGAATTCCCATTCTCTACAATAATTTCAGCCTATGCCAGACAACTGCCTGGCAAAGTTTGAGGAATTAGCATCAATTGGCTTGGGACTGTTGCCAGTAGGTGGTTTGGAGATGGCCATGCTGTGCTGGAGAGTGGTGGGATTTAAAAGCAAGGATTCCTGGCCAAATTCTTTAAGTTGTCTGCATACTACCTCTACTGCAACTCAAATTCTCTCAAGGTTTCTGCTAATTCCATTGAGAATTTATCATAAGCACTTATTATTAGCTTTTAAAATTGAGTTGAAGTGTGTCATAGAAATTTCCAAAACAGGAGTTATAATGACATAGGTAATGAGAGTTTTCCTCATTCACTGTCCTGTCTTTCAAATAAAACCCTGTACATACAAAACATTTTAAAAAACTGGCTTATACCACAGTTGACTTTGGAAACTTGGAAAATCCAAAGTTAAAATGATGCTATAAATGCATCCCCAGAATCTCAGTGTAAAACTTTTGGAGTGAATGATCCAAGTCAAGTCAAAGTGAAGGAAACATAAGAGGACATGCAGAAGAGAATCAGTGCTGCCTGCAGGCAGTTTGGATGTGGCTGCTGGGTGTCAGAGCATAGATGGTAGCAGGGGTTGTGGCCGTTTGACTTCTCTCCTATAGGAGGTTTCTAAGAGGTTGACTATTGAAAAAGTCAGACATGGGCTGTGCAGTGGGGTGTGGGTGAATTTCTGGGGTCCTTCAGCAGTCTCAGATGTGTCCTCTACTGGTACTTGAGCTGTGTGGTGCAGCTGTTAGCGTTCAGAAACACATAATCATGAGAATGATTAAATGCAGGTGCTTTTATTGAAGAGCTCTGGGTGTCAGGGGTGAAACCCAAATCTGACTCCAACATGCGTTCGGGACAAACATGTTTTTATATTCTATCATTATATAACTTTCATGTTAATTATTAAACTTATATTGTTCTATTGTGTACATAGATTTCAGCCAAGCATGGCTCCTCATGGCCCCCCCCCTTAAACTTCTAACATAGCTTCTCATGATTCTTCTTATGATTATAGAATAATTATATTTAATTACTAAACAATCATCACATCTAACAATTATATCATTTATCATACTGCTTACGCAGGTGCAATTTCACATGACCTGGCAAAGCCTAACATTTTCAGAGTCTATCTTTAACAGAGTTCCTATCAGAAAGTCCCTATCAGAAAGGTGGGGCTCCTGTCTAGATGTTTCAAGGCAGGAAGTTTTCAGGTGAGTTCAAGGCCTCCTGTGGTGTGTAGGGAAGATGTCGTGCTCCTAACCTCTCCATACTTTCACTTCTTGTATCCCATTCCCTAGATTCAAATGGCCTCATCGAGAGGCAGCTGTGTGCAGACGTCACCAGTGCACCGTGACATCCATTCTCCACCAAGGTCCTAATCCAACATGGGGCATGATCCACGTTACACAATGGGGAGAGGGGGCATAGTGGAACACAGTTGCCAGCACTCATTTTGTGGCTGCATTCCTCTTGAGAAGTGCACTATCAGGAAGGTTTGCCATGGAGAGGATAATTTGCAGCCTTTACCTGGGACTCTGGGGAGGCCATGGAATTGAGAGGGTGGTGAGATGCTTACATATATGTAATGTTAATATCAATATTGGTTTTATTTTTGATGGATGAGTAACGTTAGATTTCAGACAATGTGTTATTTAAGAGCTCCTGGTATGAAGAATATGCATCCTTAATATTTCTGGAGGGAACATGACCTTTCCCCATGGCTTGTTCACTAAACCTGACTGAAAGTGTTGGCTTAAGCCTCTTGCCTAATCTCAGTCGTGCACCTCTGGAAAAGGTGACTCTCAAGCCAGATCAAGATCAAAGGATAATGAAAAATGTTTGATATATTTCTATATAGATTTAGATAGCTCTATATTTAGATAATATACAGATACTCTTCTGACAGCAAAGAAAATCTCAGTGAAATTCATGCTTGCTGAGGTTTTTGTACACTTTTAACATCTCATTTCCATTTTGTTCTAGGACAAAGTGGGAGCAGCTTAAGGTACTCACACACTTGTTACTTCAAACTCACGTTTTCCAGTTGAATTCCTAATATTTTTCAGATCTTGTGAGAATGCATATTCCAGCTTCATTTGCGAAAAAAGAAAAAATAAATAAAAAGCGTAAACTGAGGATGTCTGATGAATTTAGAGAAAAAAATATGTGAAAAGAGTGGGGTTTTTTAAAACAAATGTATGTTTTTCAGAATTGCTAAATGCTAGCAATAATGTGATTTCCTTCTTTGGGAGATTTCCCAGGCTCCCAGATTCCCTTCTTTTATTACTTCAGTGTCTTTCTGGTCTTGTAATGTAGCTACTGTTACATATAGCAAAGCAGGTGCTCTATGAAAAATCTCTAGTTGCAGATAAGATTGAAGCCATCAAGATTTTTGCACTAGCTGGGTTTTATTTTGAGAGGATAAAAATGAAGTGAGATATTCAAGAGCTACAGAAGTGAGGTAGAGATGGTAGAAGCATACATGTTCAGAAGAAAAGTTGGGAAATGTGACACAGAATAGCTTGACAGAAAGGAAGGAGAAATCTGAGATGGGAGTAACTGAGTACTTGGTAAGGTTGCTGGATAGAAAAGTGTTGGTTATGGCTGGGATAGAGTTAATTTTTACTAGTTTTGGATTTGTGCAGGAAACAGGGATGCATTCTGCATTGATGAGCAGCACTTACAGTCAAGGCTTTCTCTGCTCCTCACACTGCCCCAACAGCAAGGAGGTTGGGGTTGCGCAGTGGGTTGAACCCCACTGACCAAAGGGATATCCCACACCATACAGAGTGGCATCCACATTCTCTGAAAAATCCCTTCACCCAGAATTTTTCTCCTGGGAAGGTGAGAAGCCTCAGAGAAAAAGGAAAAAAATTCTTATCTCATTTGCTTCTCCTGTGTTTTGCTCATCTGGAATGTGTTTGGAGATTGTTTACCCACAGTTGATTCTTTCATTGGATTCTGGTGTGAGTAGTTTTGGCTCTCTGGCCAATCAGGGCCAAGCTGTGTCGAGACTGGGAAAGAGTCACAAGTTTTCATTATTATCTTTTTAGCATTGTGTAAGTATCCTTTCTGTATTCTTTAGTATAGTATTCTTTAATATAATATAGTATCATATAGTATCATAAAGTAACAAATTAGCCTTCTGAGAACATGGAGTCAGATTCATCATCCCTCCCTGCCGCAAGGGTCCCTGTAAATACAATAATATGGCATCATGCCCAGCACTAAAATCAGGGGCAAGGCTGGCTGCAGGACCACTGCCTGGTTGGATGGTGGTGAGCAATTGCTTTAATTTGCATTACTTGCCTCTCTTGGATTTTATTTCTCTGTGTTATTTTTCTTTTCATCACAATGAAGCCCCATGAGTGTTCTCAGCCCATGAGTTTGCTCACATTTACTCTCCCAGTTCTCTTCCCTCATTGTGCTGGGGGTAAAGCAAGCTGCTGAATGTATGGTGCTTAGTTGGCAGCTGGGATTAGACCATGACAAAAAGGGATTTCTGTTCACATGCAGAAACAAGGTGAAAGTAAGTACAGCTCACTTTCAGGAAGATGGTGAGAAGATTTTTTTTTTGCCCTGGACTTTTAAATTTACATTTTGCTGCTCAGATGCTTTTGGGGCCTGTTTATCTTTCAAGTGTCAATTGTTTCCACTCTTCCCCCAAAGTAAATTCCCCTATCCCTGCTGTAAATTTTCTTAAGTTTAAGCCAATCTCAGATTTTATGGAGATCTGACAGCACAGCTTTGCTGGTGTTGGCATATTGGTTTGCTGTGCCCGGAGTCTTGGTAGAATCAAACCAAGGAACTGGAAGAGGAAATAGCAGTAGCAAGTAAAAATCAGAGTCATGTTTCAGGATTTGTAGAATAGTATCCAAGTGTCTTGTTGAAATTTCAATCAAGAAGGCAAACCTGAGAAGTAGAAAAAAGTGAATAATAGACAATTTGAATGGAAAATTACTTCTTCAGGGTTCTGTTGATTTCTATATAAAGAATGCTTGGTTTTCATGTAAAACAAATCCTTTCCAATGAGCAATGGTGACCTAATCCCTAACAAAATGCTAAATTTATGTCTTATTTTATGTATCTGTTAGTTAAAATGTTTCTGCAGGCAAGACTATGTGTTTGCTCTTTTTTGATCCCACTCAAAATCTTTGATGAGCTCTTTTAAATCTGTACTGCACTGTAAAATAATTATTTCCACTGAAATTGCAAAAGAATTTATCTCCCTTGGCTCCTCAGCTATGTTAGTTTTGCAAGGTTAGTAGAAATTTTAATAAGTAGTAGTGCCTTTATTTTTGTAACCAAGTCAGCAGATCTTGTCCTGACTATCTACAGGGAGTAGATCTGATGAGTAAGAAGGTGCTTTTTTTGTAGAGTTACTTTTCAGAGGATCACAGTATGAAAATGGTTATGACATAACTGGGTCACATCTGAAATTTTTCTATAAGCTGCATAAAATGAGAAGTTGAGGTGGCTGCTTTTGTCAGAAGGTATATTCTTCGAGCTGTAGTGACTCATACAGCTCAGAGATTTGCATATTGTACTGTTACTGAAAACTGCAAACCAGTCATAAATCTGTAACCAATTACTAGCCCTTCAGTACCTTAAACCTTCTGCAAGTAATAACAAAGTAAGAATTTATATATATATATGTACATACACACACACAAGAGTCACACACTGTATTTCTTCTGTCATTACCTTTGTTTTACACCTTAAACTGGGAGCATGCTGTACTACAAAGAATATCATGTCCCAGGATTTGGCTGCTATGAGTACTGGAGAGGAAGTAGTTGGAGAAAACAGTAAAACAAGTTTCAGGAATAGTAAAATTGAATTTCAGCTGTCTGTATCTCCAGTATGTAATAAAACATTTTCAGATTTTGAGGCATAGTTTAACTTTTGGTTGGAAACAGAAGTGAAATGATTTGGAGATCATACAGATTACCAGCTGGGCTGCGAAATTATAATAAAACATTATTAAGCTTTCAGGTTTTACTTTATGCAAGAATTCAGATGCTCTTTTTATATTGCTGGGCACACTCGCCAAGTCTCTGTCAAATCTCCTCCTATCTCACCCCCCAAAAAAAGAAATTCATAATTCTGGATATGAGATAGATGAAGTAAAGAGCATCTAAACTCTAGACATCTGCTTTAGTTTGAAGTATTTGAGATTTTCTCACAAATGCTTTGATTGATCTTAATAGTTACTGGATATAGTTTAGGACTACGGGATGTAGATGGTTTAATCCAAAGGCCACTTATACTCTGATCCACTGACATTAAAAGAAATGTTAAATCACATGCAGATTGCATGTGCCTCACATGTCTGCCTCACTGGCACACACACCAGGGGCAGATACAATATGCTGCTTATTTGTATGGCTCATTTACCTGAGTAGCACTTTAGTTCCATTCAGGTCCTTCAAATATGAGGTGGCTGTCTGAAATGGCACTTGGACTGTTCTCTTTATGAACAATAATCAGATCAGTTTGCATTGTGTTGAAGACTTTCATTTATGTTTATTTCTTTTCCCTCGGGTTGTTAGGTTGACAACCCTGAGTAACCAAGAAGGTAGAAATATCCAGAGAGGTGTAAAAAAGCATTTTGAAGGGCAGAGATCAAGAATCTCTTAAAACAGATCAGTCACTGCTGGAAAAAGTTGTGGGGTTTTTTGGCAGCTGATCTACTTTGAAAAATTTTTTCTTTTCTTGCTAATTTTTCCATCATCCCTTGTTGGATATTTCTGCCCCACAGTTAAGTCAAATGCCAAAACAAATGTTTATATGGCTGTGCTCTAACTGAGGAGTAATATTTCCAATTGTGAAGATAGGGCAGAAAAAATTATATTTTATCTTTTTTTTCAGTACAAATACTGATTGTCTTACAAAACAAAACTTTGAACTCAAGTGTCAGTTAGTTGTGTAGAAAATTTATTTAGTTTCCCTGGTTTGGGTTTTTTAGTTTTTTTGGGGTTTTTTTGGAAGGTGTTTCTTTCTGAACTCCAGAATTTAAAAAACTTAACATCCAGACAGATACACTTACCATAAACAGTATTCAGTGGTGGTCTTGCTGCTTTAAGCCATTGAATGGGTTTTATACTTTTTTCATGTTATATCATAAAAACAAAATATGGTGGGGTTGGGGTTTTTACCCACAAGTGCACATTTGTAGTGAAACATCTTTCTAGCTAAGCCTGTGTATGCACCCAGTAAGCTGGGGACAAAATGTCAGCTCAACTGAAATAAAATTTCGGTTAAAGAAAGTCAAATTCAAGGGTGAATTCCAAATTCACTTAACAAACAGCTTCAATTCCTTTGTGGTTTGTGAGTACTCTATATTTTTCTAACTAATTAATTTTTGTACCACTCAAGCATTTATCATTAAATACTGCAAACTCTATCAAGCTTTTTTTTTTTCCATAAAACTCAGTTAGGATGACTGGAATGGGTATCATTTAACTGGAGAGGGGAACCTGTTTCAGCAGCATGGGTTGTGTTGCTAATATTTTCCCATTGCTGCAATGTGTGAAGGCTGGAAAGTTCAAATATTTCCCTTGGGGCAGACACTGTCTGGATAAATTAAGATGAAATAACAGTTGAATATATTGGGCTATCCAAGGTGCAGCACAAATTATCTCTGTGAAGGAAGAAGAAATTATTTACATTTTAAACATATCTCCTGTGAAAAAATCTTTTTTAGTTTTCCCTGTTGTGTCTAATTAATTATTTTAAATATATGAGTTGTGGCATAAAGGTATTTGTGTACGTCTGTAAACTCATGTTTTAAAGGCATTCATCAAAAGCATGCAAAATAGATGGTATTTTTAGTGCAGAAAGAAATTTTTCAAATGTGGATTCACCCTGCAAAATCCTCTGCTTATTATTGGAAAATATATGTTTTGATGAAGCCATGAAACACTTTTTGATTATTTTCCTAAATCAGTGACTCGGACAAGAATTTCGTGCTCCACTAAGTCTGACTTTGTACACTGAATATTGGCTTAAAATGAAATTTAAAGAACAGCTTTGTCCCTGTTCATTTTATTTCTTGATTGTTGCTGTTCTTTGGAAAGCACCAGCAAGAGCTGCTTATTTTCAGAGGGAATAGCATATTGCATCTTTCACAGTGAGAATTTCTTCCAATATATTTGTCATATTTGAGCTGAATAAATGTTAGCAAGGGGAAAAAAAAAACCCAACACACCAAAAAACCCCAGTTCTTAAATGGCACAGGTAGGTTTAGAAACTTGCAGGACAAACTGAGATTGAAAGATTCTTCCTTCTCTTCTGCTTTATGCAAAGGATCTTCTGGCTACATCTGAATGCTTGGAAAACTTTTCCATCCAAGAGTCCAGATGTCTCCAACATGCAGTGTGCTGGGCTTGCAGCATCAGTGAAAACCATGCTGTGTTTCTTGAGTCTTGTTTGAAGCTTAGGCACTTTATAATCTTCAGATATGCAGAATTTCTTGGTGCCCTCATATCTGATATAATGTCCTGTTGTTACACGGGTCTCTGTAGTCAACATTTGCAAAAAAAAGCAAGGAAGAAACAGATATGAGGGAGAAATTCTTTACTGTGAGGGTAGTAAGGCACTAAAACAGGTTACCCAGAGATGAGGTGGATGCCCCATCCTTGGAAGGCTGGGTTGGATGGGGCCCTGAGAAACCTGGTTTAAGTGGAAGATGTCCCTATCTACAGCAGGGGGATTGGAAGCAGGTGGTCTTTAAGGTCCCTTCCAACCCAAAACATTGTCTGTGATTTTTATGTTAGCAGGTTGAAACAGGTTATCCCAAGAGTTTCTTAATAAATCTGTCTGTACCAAGATGTTGATTTTGAATGAAAATCTGAGAAATTCCAGAGAATTGGGTGTATGATCTGCTCCTGCTGTAGCAGGTGAGACATGGAATTTGGGAAATGTAATATAGGACAGCTATTTAGGCACAGAGCCTCAAGAAAGTAACAGGTCAGCTGATAATGGACTTCAACAGAGATTTTAATGCTGAGAATGCACTTAAGTTAACCAACATGATTTCACAGAAATTAGGTCTTGTCAAATGAGATTGTAACTGTTTTGAAGGACTACAAGTCTGCTTGATACAGGTGGCAGCTGTGCTGACACACTTCTAGAAAGCATTTGACTTAGTGATACCAATTAAAAAATTACTGCTCTTCAACAATGGTAAATTCAGCATGGGTTAACTACTAATGCACAAATTGTATTTGCTAGGAAAGGTTAGCAAAATAAATTACAGTCTAGTGAGGTTATATGGAGATAGTTCTTACCTTAGTATTTTACTTGAAACCTAAAAGAAAAGTCACTATTTGAATTAGTGAGAAAAGTCATGGAGCAGTAAGTGATGGAAATGGTTCACTTACACAAAATTATTTGAATTAAGTCAGGTGGTACAGGTGAACAAGAACCAGGTTATTTCAGCTCATGTAAGTTCAGATGTGTTAGAATGAGTGGTCAGTGCTCAAGAGGACTTTATTGGAAAGGGAAGCTCCCTGAAGATGCATCAGTACCTACTTGGGGCCTGCCTGTGAATGTCCTTTGTGTGGGTCAGGGCAGCACTAGGAAAATATATAAAAGGTTGAAACAATTTTTATTTTTCAAGTAAATAAGCTTAACCTGATCTTTATACCCTGAAAAGTAGTTGCTCTCTTTGAAGCAGTGGATTAAGTGTCAAAGTGTGAGGCTGTTGTGTGAGCACAGTCTGGTGTCTGTGGGGGAATCAATCTGTCACCAGGAGCTGAGAAACACTCTGAGATAAGTAGCAAGGAGGATATACTAAAAATATTTCCTTCAACCTCTATTTTATCTGAGTCCTCACCCGCACCATCCTTCTGGTCTGGCAACAAGTGTTCATAGAGTTTCTTGATGAACTACATGGATATATCAGCCTGGATTTGTTTTAACCCAGATCATCTCCCTGGCCTTTTACAATGCACAACCACACAAATCAGAGAACAGTTTGTGATGGAAGGGACCTCAAAGACCATCAAGATCCAACTCCCCATCCTCTAGACCAAGTTGTTCAAAGCCCTGTCAAACCCAGCCTTGAGAACTGCCAAGGATGAGGCATCCACAACTTCTCTGGGCAACCTGTTCCAGTGCCTTCACTGCCTCACAGTGAAGAATTTCTTTCTAATGTCTAATCCAAACCTACTCTCTTTCAGTTTAAAGCCATTCCCCCTTGTCCTATCACTCCATACCCTTCTCAAAAGTCCCCCTCCAGCTCTCTTGTAGCCCCCCTACCCCTTTAGGAACTGGTAAGCTTTTATAGGGTCTCCCTGGAACCTTCTCTTCCACAAGCTGAACAACCCCAACTGTCTCAGCCTGTCTGCATAGGAGAGGTGCTCCAGCCCTCTGGTCATCCTTGTGTCTGTCCTCTGTCTGTGCCAGCACAAGGTGATCACAAGGACTGGGCCAGTGCAGAAATGGGAGGCTGAGAGACTGATAGTGCCTGTCTCTTTTTAGTGTTTATGCTATTTTACCTGTAAGTATCCTTTCAATTTTTAAAATGCAATCTAGTGAGTTATTAGGCCTTATTTAAGTGAAAAATTTAGTAGAGTACAACTGAATTGGTTCTAATGCTGCTGTCAGGTTCCAATGCTTTACAGTGCTCTAAGTGAAGTCAAGCCAAGCAGCATATTTTCCTGATTTAGCTATGGAGTGGAAGTGGAAGCTAGGAGAAGGATCCCGGTGACAACTGTTAACTATTTATACCCTAGGTTCCTGTATTAGATATTCCCTGGCTTCCCAGTGTGATCTTCAGTAATAGTCCTACTTGGCTTCTTTCAGCATTGAATGCAATTCTGGAGGTAAGCTTGATGTGGTTTCTCAATAATTTTTATTGTAGTGGAAGAACTTTTTGACATATATGAACGTTAAACTGGCATAAAAACATGCCTGATACAGACACTCTAAATTTACATTCTGTATTCCCCCCAAAGAAAGGTAAATGTACAGAGAAATCTGTACAGTCACAGCCCAAAGCTGTGTTTCTAGTTCTTGTGGAACTTCAGTGTAAGGGCTTCATCAATAGCATTTTAGGGTGTGCAAGGATTTATGGATAAGTTTAATAAAATTATATGAGTTTAAATTGCTTTACTTGCTCCAATTCAGTACTGCTGCACATTTTTTTCTGGCCAAGTTGTGTTTGAATCTTTTATAATTTGCTCATTCTTGACTTAGGTGCACCCACTTTCATGTAGGTTCATTTACATTTAATTCTCATTATCTAATCTCTCCATCTTCCCAGATTTTTAAATAAAAGTTATTTGTACATGGCAAAAATCAGGCTAAAACTTTTAGAAAACATTTTTACAAGAGCAAATAGAACCTCAACCACTATAAACCCACTTCCAACATTTTTGCATCAAAATCTGAATTAAGAAGATGCATAGTAATTAGCTGGAATGCATTGGGACTGCAATAGGAAGAGTTTAGTCTCTTCTTAAGGTAAGTCAAAGAAAGAATGATGGGTGTCTCTTACACAGAGGGTCTTGGCAAGTTCATTTCTTACATTTTTTCTCAATATTAGCCTTCAGAATTTAAATGTTTTCTTCTGTTTTTTAGTTGTGTGCATGTGTTGCTTTTATTTCCTCTTTCTTTGGGAGGAATTTTTTTGCTTTTGTCTGAGTTTTGTATCATTTTTAATTTCTGCCTGCAAGCTTCAAAATTTCACATTTACTTCTATCTTTTTAACAACTCACTTGACAATGCTAGCCATTGGCCTAAGTGTGCTTGTGGCATATATTTATTGAGGGGTATGTGAGGAAAGAGATGTGCCTAAGCAATTGTGGGGTGCAAAAGTTTTTCTTCAAAATATTTTTGACTTTTCACCTCTTTTACAACTCTTTTTTCCTCAACTTTAACAAAGAATTTACTTTTCAGATTCATTATATTATAAGAATTATTTTAAATGTAATTTATAAATTAAAATGTAATTTGAAAATTAAAGAATGACTTTAATTCTTCTGATTTTTATAAAAAATTTAAAAAGAGATGTTTTGTTTAATTTTTGCAGGTAGCAGTAGGTCACCAAGAAAGCAATGTAGCATTACTTTGAATTTTTTGTCCTTAAGCAGAAGATGTATGTTCAGTTATGCAAGGTATAAATTACTTTCTCAGTTATTCAGGTTAAATGCAATCCATATAGCACAAAAATCTTACCCTGCTCTTTGTTTAGCCATCCATGGAATCTGTGAAGAGAAAGTGCATGTGGCTCACATTTCTAATGTAAGCAAAGAACATTTGGAATTCTTTTCTTTTACATATTAAAGAGTATCAAAAAGAATGAAAGAAACCTTTTCCCAGTCCATTTAAAGTTTCTTGGGCTGGGATCATCATTAGATTTCTACTGGAAATGACTTTGTCTTCTGTTTTCTTCCTATCTTACAGATATTTTCCCAAGCCAGTTTGGTTTTTAACTTTTTATTCCAAATATTTGCTTCTAAGCCTTTTCCCAGCCTTCTCCTTATTGTCAGCATCTTTCTTCCTTTCCTGTTACCTTTCAATTTCTTGGAGGAGAGCTCTTTAAACATTAACACTTCCAGAAAGTTTCCAATCTGCCATTACTAGTAAACTCTTCAAGGAACTCATCTAGAAGTGTCTAAGTAGGACATCGCTATTTCATCAAAAGATTTAAGTATTTTTTTCATAATTATGTGTCAATTTAAATTGTAAAGCTCTTGTAGAAATCCTTGTGTTTGATGGTCGTTTCCTTAAATGCATTCCAGTGAGAAAGGCAAGGGCTGTGAGTGTCAGCAAGAAATGCCTTCAGACTGTTTAGGTTTGATTGCATTGCATTATAGAATGCTTCATTACTGGTTTAACCTCTCTGAGGTTTTCAGCTGCTGTTTTATTTAGCTATACCGACTACACTGCCTACAGCGACTCTAGGCAATGATTCCCCCAGTGGCATGCATGAGCTGCCCTGCTCTACTGCAAAAATACATTATGGCTGAATTTGCCCTCAGAGTTTGGAAAGATCTAAAGTCTTTGGAGACTAAAAATGTGGTTTTTTCTTTGTTTTAGCTGGCAGTATGAGCCTCTGGCATTTTAAAGTGCAAGTCATTAGCGTCCACAAGGGTGATGTTAATATGTCTGTGTTTCAATCTCAGGACATTTTCCAGTTGCTTCTGCCACAACAATCTCTGCCATCTCAGTGCTTTTTAAGCCCCTTGTGAATTCAAGTAAGCTTTGCAATGCCAGTAAGAATCACTGTAGGCTTTGGCTGAAACCAGTTGCTACTTGATTTATTCTTTTTGCAATAGTTGGCAGTGAGGTTGGAAGTCTTTTAGAGCTGTTTAACTTGGGGGAAATGAAGAGAAAGAGGAGTGTTAATGTTTAGAAACATTAAACACAATTGAAAGAAAAGCTAGAGGAATTTGGACATCCTCTTTTTTAAATTATTTGTACTTTTAAAGTTGAGGAGCTAGGATTTAGAATAACAATAATACTCAGTTGCACATATAAAATCCCGGCAAGAGAGAAAACAATGGCATCTAGAAATAAAGGCAAACTAAAGGATCAATTGAAGTAGTCAAGAGCATAGCCTGGGGGACCAGATGACAGTCCTCATGGATGAGAAGGGTGGAATCTGTCAACAAAGGTAATGCCTTGTGGGAAATGCAATAAGGCAACACAGAGATCAAGGGCTGACCCTTTCACCCAACGTGTAAGTGCCGAGTGTGGATGTACAGCATGTTTGGTCAATTGCTGCTCGCTTTCACTGGGAGCAATGTCAGAAATACTCCCCCTTCCCCGTTAGACTGCTTTACTGTATTCCCTCCAGTTCCCAGCTCAGGCTCAATCCCAGCTCCCACAACTAAGAGAAATGTAATCTAATCAGAGGGGTAGGGCAGAAGAAGAAAAGTGGTCTGAATGTGAAGACAACCGAGCGAAGCTAAAAGCGTAAATGTTTTGGCAAGCCTTGACATTTTTAGGCATTTCATTTGGTCTTGGGGAAAATGAGGTAGTGTGGTGCCAAGCCAGTACAGCCTGGGGTCAGATCTCAAGGTTTCACAGCCCACATGGCCTGTCCCCACCATGTAAACATAAAACAGGACTGAGGACAAAGAGATAGAGTTTCTCTTTTAGCTTTCTCCTGATTCTTTATTCGTTCCTCCCTTGTTAAAATGAAGAAGTCTGCCCGGGATTAGTCTCTCATCTGTAAACTGAGAGGGTGTCTCTGGCACAGGCAGGCTCCTGCCCATTCCTGCCACCTGCACAGAACACAGGTCTGTTAGAAAAGGGTGGGAAGGGACATCTGTGCACGTGTGCCCACCCACACGTGTTTGCCATCTTGTACCCAGCCAGGGGAGGGCTTAGTGTGAGAGCTTGGATGGGAGGGATAATCCTGGATCGCGTTATAATTGCTGCTTCCCAGTGGATTTGGTGCTTTATAGGACACAGTTTCTGGCTCATTAAATATATGAAGTGTCCCAAAAGAGTTGTGGTTTGGACAAAGCTGAGCCAGGTCTTCAAAGATGTAGGTAGTGAGATGGTGGTGTATCAGTAATAAATACATCTTCAGGTCACCAGTTTGTTTTTCCATGAATGGTCATGTTTATTGATAAATATAAGGCTATTCAGATTTTTCTAAACTCAGATTTCTTGATAATGTCACAACTCCTTATTCTGGTCCTGAGTAACATGCTTTCCTTTGATTAATAACTTTTATTCATAATATTGGGAGTCTGTATATTCATTCTGGCCATTTCCATGGGTTACTGTGTTATAGTAGCAAGTAGCTCTGGTCCAGACAACACCTTACTGAAACTCATGTGTTACTCTGAATGTTAGTAATATTTTATGTCGTATATTTGTCTGACCTGCTTACACATTGGCCTACAAGGAACTAAAAACTTCAAATTAAATTTCAATTTTGATCAAATTGTAGCCATTCTGTGAAGAATTGGAAGTGGTAAGAACGCATGGTGAAAGCATTAAAAAGAAGAGCTCAGCTGTTGGCTAATTCAACGCCAATTCAATTAGCTGTTGGCTAATTTCAACGCCAAAATCTGAGGAGAGGAATGGACTCTTTTTTGAATGGAAAGAAGTTGAGCTGCCTTATGGGAGCTGCAGCAGTAAATTTATAGTCACAGGAATGAAAATTCAGGGTTTTGTGACCAAAGTTGAAAAGTTAATGGATTGCAGTGCTGAGCACAGACCTGGTTTGACTTCTACTTTTGTATATCATAGCACCACTTGCCTGTTTTCATTTGGTTTGGATATAACAGGATTGAGTTATGACCATGCTCTGAAAACTGTGTTGAGAAGCTCCTTTAAAAGTGTGAATTTGACAGGATTCACAGACAAGTACCAGAATTAAAAACTAGTAAGCAGTGTCTTGTGTTTCTCCTTACTTAAAAGTTGTCTATCAGAAGCAAACACACACTTAGGAAGCTTTGTGCATGTTTTACTGACAAGAAGAGGCAAGGATGACTGGGGGCCTGTGTTCATGTGATATGTCTGTATGACATAGATGTTCAGTGCATCTTAGCAGAAGCTGAGTGATTGGATGTATTTTCAATGTAATTTATTATTGGATATTTGCCAAAAAAAGAGGAATTTTATGAATAATGGTCAAGTACATTTATATTGTTCAAAAAATAGCATTCCATTTTATACAAATTCAATATATATTTTTTGAGAATAATTGTCTGGGAATAATCAGTATTCCTTTTATATAAATTCAACAGAAATTGTCTGAGAATAATAGCTACATCAGGTTCTGTTTTGCATATCTATCATTCTTCCAGTTGGATGCTCTAAAAGCATCTAACAAACAATAATAAATTTAGCTTTACAACACCCCGCTGGTGTGAATGAATATTATGAACCTTTTTTAAAATAGGAAAACTGAGGCATAGAGATATTTAAGCAAATGTCTCAAGGGTAGCCCCTGACATTACTTTGAGATGCTTCCATTCTCTCTCAGTGAAAAAAATGACACTACATTGTCAAACAATACATTATCAAATTGGTGAAAGTGTGAGGAAAAAGTTTTGTGGTACTGTCATCGCTTCTGCACTATTTGTCCTTGGCGAATGAGCAGTAGTCTAGAAGAATGTTCATGATTGTAAAGAAAAGCAGATTATCTGGAAACAAAGGTCTGTTGTGAACATCATCAGGTCTTTTGCATAATGTAGTGCATTAAATACTGTGACCCTTACAACTTGTAATAATGTACAATTGTATGTGAACGTGACTTCTAGATGACTTTCTCAAATATATTATGAACATTTTATGTTTTGATGATAAATCGATTCCAGATTTTCTAGACATGCATTTAAAAATATTTATCTTAAATGGGCAGAGAAATATTTCAAAATGTCAATATCCTTATACCTCCAATGTGGTATTACAAACAGAAAGGTGTAGAAGAATTCTCTCCATTGCTGCAGATATTCAGTTTTGCTTGTGCAAAGGGAAAAGTCTTAAAAAGACAAGGAAGAGACATTGCATGAAATGTTAAAAGATCATGCAGTCTTGATGAATAATAAGTAATTAGCACCACACACTGGACTCCTTTATGACAGTAGCTCATAGGTGCAGCCAATATTAGATCTACACTCTGCTCCACAAATATGAGCTAATGAAAACTGCTGGGTCTTTACAATAATGTAAAGTTCCTTTGGCTTTAAAAGGATTGGTATATCTATATGATATACTATCTAATGATACTGACTGTCTTGATTTTTGTGGCTTCTACTTCAACTAACTATGGAAGAAATTCTTGATGGAGTTTATTGACAGTAGCACAAAACTGCTGCAATTCTATGTACCAGAAGATCTGACATGAAGGTGTAAGAATGGGTATCAAAACCAGTCAGGACTGAAGGCAAATCTTAGTGAAAGTATCAGTGGCATAGATACATACCAATGGAAAATTTACACTTGGTTTGTAAAAGGAACCCTGCCTTATGTCCTTGTTTTAGGAAAATTCAGGTTTCATCACTTAGTGTTTATAGACTTACATCTTTAGAATTCTGCTTGTGCTCCATAGGACACCCTCCTTTGCAGAAAATAACAAAGGAAAATTACATGTATAAGTTATTCATTAATTACTTCAAACTTGGGAAACTGTTCTTAACAAATACATAGTTCTTCTTCATAATGTGCTTATTTCATCATCTTGTTATTAGTGTTGTTTCATAATTTGCAGTATTGCTATATGGTTAATCCTTATTTCAGATACTTGACTTTTTTTTCTAAGTTAAATAAATTACTTGGCTGTAGAATGATAATATCAAACTACAAAATGGGACCATAGCTAATATCAAATGCCATGTAGGTACTTCCAAATATAACCATCTTGGAAATCCTGACACTGGAAACAGGGTCAACTTACAGTTCATTTTGCAGGACTTACTGCAGATGTAAGTCAGAATGGTTGACTTGAAACTGAGCATTTACTTTTGAGTTGTGCACTACCACTGATATACTGTGTCTCAAGGGATTAACAGAATTAAATAAGTGAATGAGTTAAAGAAAATATAAAGCAAAAGTCTGTGTACAACAATTCTTATTTATTTGAAACTTTTTTCTATCAGTGTTCCTAAATGTAGCTCTGTGTGAATGTAATTAGTTGCTCTGTCAGCTTTTTGGGCTAGGAAATCTTGCTAGATTAAACATTAGATCTGTAAGGACTATTTTATAGTTTTCTTATTGGAAGCATGCTGTAATGCTATTGGGGCTTGCAGAACAGGTTTTACCCATGAAGCAGTGATATCAGTTCTAGTGAATCCTGCTTCAGAACTTCAAGATGTGGAATAACAGCTGACTCATAGTGCTTCATAGAAGGACCACCTCAGTTTCTAAAAAATCAGAATGTCTTTTTTCACTCTTGTTCCTATGATTGGAGAATATAAGAATTTTCTTTTTTTTTTTCCTACTTAACCAGAAAATTCCTTGTCTTTTTTTCCTTTATCTTCCTAAGTAAGCTACTGGTGATTATCCTCCATTCTGGCTGGACAGGACTCATTTCCACTGGGTTTTTGGTCTAAAAAGGGGAAGGCATTCAAGTAAAAACTGAGCAACAGAGTTTGAGCCCTGTAGTAGGGTGTAATCACCTGGTGATTCTATGCAAATCATTAAGGTCCTGTGAAAACCAGACATTTTTGTGTACCAGAGATGTACTATTTATAGCTTGAATATGAGTTTGTTGCTCACAGTTGTCAGTGTTACCTGCACTGGAAGTCTGCTTGGATCTTTACTTAATCGCTGAAGAGCAAGGTGACTGAGGATCCCTCTTTCAATTTTTTTTTTTTTTATTTAATGCCATTAACATCACTGGTTGTAAAATTCTACAGGCCTTTGAAAATTCTCCCTGTGGTCCATTAATACAAGGTTATTAATATATTTACTTGCGTAGCACTTTGAGCTGAGGACAATTCTCAGACACTGGCCTAAATTGTACCTTTGAGCATACCAGTGATGAAAATGGAGTTAGAGAGCTCCATGCAGCCCACAATAACATCAGCAGAGGACCTTCTAGATCTTCACACTAAACATGACCACACATACTATATCAGATAACCTTTTTCCCGACATTGTCAAAAATTATTGTCTAAGGAGCAGCCTTTTTGCTTTCACTGCTCAGATGAGAAGCTGCTTTCCAGAAGCTCCACAGGAGCTTCCTGCAGCAACTCCTTGGCCTCCATACAGATAGGAAGTCATGGTGAGTAAATAGAAATTCTTATCCCTTACATTTCATAAAAGAAAATTGTATCTGTAATCAGCCACAACATGTCACTCTCTTCTCACATTATCCCATCAGAGAGCATCTTCTTGCAGAACCCTTCTGGTTTGAGGAGTTCTTTCCTGAACTAAGTGATGTGAAGGCTTCTCAGTAACGTGTCACCTAAAGGGTCTTTCCAGCTGTGTTGTACATTGACATTAGTAGATTTTCAACAGAAAAGTCTCCTCTGGTACTGGTTTGGTGTCATTTGCCTTTCTCATGCTGTCAGCAGATTGCCATCTGCAACTCCTTCTGTCATCACTCATTACGCTAGAATCTTGCTCCTTGCCCAGCTGATGGATTCCCACCTTGCAACATGGAGTTTGTTATTAGTCTCCAAATGCACCATCTTGTGTTGTATCATACACCATTTCTTCAGAGGTTTATTATTCCAGCCATCAGATCTTTCTCTGAGAAATGCTGCCTCAGTGTGTACTGCTCTACCTCTTAGCTGAGCAGTGTCAGCTCATCCCATCAGCACACTGGCATTTTTCTGTAAAGGTCACAGAGCTTTTGAAAATGTTTTTTTTTAATTATCCTGGAATATACCCACCAATAAATCTCTCAAACTTGAAGTGCTTATTTTCAACATTTATTGCTCTTATATCCTCTTAGATCAGTTCCTTATGTACCAGATTTTCCTTTATTAATTTCATCTTCATTTTTCACAAGTAGCAATTTGTCAAATTTTTCACTGGAAAATGGGAGACATTTTTCTCATTTCTTATAACTGGGAACCATTATTTACTTGAAGAAAAGAACAAGCTTAGACAAATATGAATTAGTAGTGAAAATTTCTTTTTTCCTACTATTTTCCATTCTATTTATTGAGGAATTTCTGTTAGTTTCCAGTCTTTCTTGCTGATATGCTCAAAGTTATTCCTTGTATGCTAGCATATTATTTATGTCTGATTAACAGGTTTTATCTCCTTCTCAACCTGTACAATTTTCTTCCTGACTTTAAAGACCGTATTTTTCAGTTCCCATTTAGAAAAGGTATTCAAGGACTTCAGTAGGGGAAGTTTGAACTGAATGACAATATGATCCCAAAGTGAGAAACAAAGAGTTGAACGGTGGATTTTTTTTGCTTCAGTTGTCAATTGGGAATTTTTAGCTCAGGAAGAACGGAAGCTTAGCTGATATAACCTAATACAAATTTTGTACTTATTGCCTTTACCTATTTTTATGCCTTTTACATGAGTTCTAATAAAGGATTCACAAGGAAACCCAACTGGCAGTCACTTCCCTATACATTTTATCACATATCCCAATAGAGTGACATTTTTAGCATGCTTTTCCAAGTTGTTACATTAACAAATTTGCACTGATTTCTTTATCCTGTCATCTAAAGACCACCTTGTAGTAAGACAGTGAACTTTTACAGCATTCCATAGTTGATGCACTGTCTAATGTCACAAATGTCTGCTCAAATTACTTCACTAAGACTTGAGAAGAGTCTACATTGTGCCTTCCATTTGAGCTTGATTTGACAGAATCAGTCCCTGCGCTAGCTCATGGCACTTATCAGTTAGTCAGCCTTCCTCAGGGAAGAGAATTTAGAGTGCACCATATTCAGTTTTCAGATCAAGCCCTGTCCCCTTAGGAAGCTCTGTACTGCATTATTAAACAAGGTGCCATCAGCCGTAGCACCATGCTTAAACATTCACTCAAATAAAAGACGACATCATTAGGTTAACTCTTTTTTCACCAGCTTCATTTATCCTTCAGTCATCTGAAATAAAACACCAAGACAAAGGAAAATTCACTATGTCTTTGTTTTCATTTCTCCTGAAGATTTGTAAATGTGGGCAGGAAAAGCTCTCTGATGTTACAGAAGAATGATTAAACTTAGTGCTATATGAGGTGAGATTTTGCAAATTAGAATTCTTTAGTTATTTAAGAGCAATATATTGTTTATTTTGCCAGTTTTATGTGTGGTTCTCACAGAGACTACTCCTTGTGTGTTTTGATTTAACTGTCATAGCTATGCACAAAGGAATTCTGAATATTACTGTGACTTAATTATGTCAAAGACGGAAAAGTGACATCAAGCTAATATTTAAATGAGGGAAGAAATTGATCATAAATGTAAAAGTCCCTTTATAAAATATATTACCTGTTATACTGTCAGTGCACTGTACAATGAGGAGTAAACAGTGATTAAATTATGCATATATCATCAAGAATTACAGATCCTTGAAAGTATTTTATATAATTTCAATCAAACCAAAAGTCATGTGGAAGGGAGGTGTGCTCCCCCTTGAAAGTGAGTAGACCTAGGATATGTATTTTAAGATTTGCATTTTAAATCTCCTTGGGTCTTCTACTTGTATTCTAAGTCAGTTTTTTACATCTTTATTTATCTTGTCAGACCAGAAATTGTCAAGATTCTCTGAGAAAAGGAAATATATCCTTTTTAAAGCTGCATGTTGATATAAATATGAAAATGGATTAAACTCTGCTTCCAATTTTCAAACATATGTACTTCAATGAATATTAAATGGCAGACCCATATCATCATCATGACTTATTTACTTTGTAGAGTTTTTATCAAAAAAGGACTGGAGTTTGCTGTGGAGCGTGAAACTCCACTGTAATTGAGTTTAGAGTGGTAAAACCACTAAAGAGGCCATGGCCCCAGAGAGTTCCCTGAAACCCACCTGTCAGCTGGTGTTACATCACTGATTCAACAAGCCGTGCCTTCCTCTTCCCGCTAAAGATTTCTGTGGAGAAAAAAAAGAAAAAAACCAAAACAAAACACCCGAAGTTGCTCCTAGAAAAAAAAAAAACCCTCTGCAACAGCTGCACAGTGTCAGCAGAAATAATGATCTGAAACTCAGCCTCCAAGGGATGCTAGTCTGGGTCCTAATTCTTTAAGGTGTCATTTCTTTCATTGCAATGCCATTAAGCATGGAAGTAATGGAGATGACATGAAGTATTCTTTCATCAAAGTATAACAGGAGGGAGAAAGTGTACTTCAGGATATTGACAGGAAAAGGTGTCTTGTTTTGCCAGAAGCGTTCTCTTGAAGGATCCATGCATAAAAATGGCCATTTAATTCTTACTATTTTATAATGAAAATTGAACCTTTTTTCATTGTAACATTTGAAATGTACCTTCACATAAAAATTGAAGTTGTGAGCAGGTTTAGTCCTTTAGTTTCTTTGGGTTAAAAGCTGTTTTTTGCAGGTAGATTGAATGACCACCAATACCAGACTACTTTATACTCACTGATTAAATCAGTCTTCTGGTCAAGTGTTCTGCTTGCAGAACTCCATTTACTTCAGTGTAGTTTCACCAGTGCAGGATCTGGGTATAAACCAGTAGTGACTGGTGATATTTAACAAATGGCTCACTTGCCTGTTTTCCGTCCAGCAGACACTTGGATCTGAAGCAGCTCCCCACCACTACCATAATTTAAGCACCTGCAGTAGACGTTTTGGCAGAGGTGATGAGACAAACTACCTGGGAAATTGCTCCTCTCTGAAGCTCAAGGTGATTCCTGCACCAAAATGTCAAGGCAAGCTGGCAGGACCGTGTGAGCAGTTTTCTGAAATGGTGCATTTATTCTATTTTTGGCATGAAAAGAGGCTTTCGTCTTTAGGCTGTCAAGTAAGTCCTGTGACAAAAACGAGCACCTAGCTTCAAAGACAGCTAAATGCCCCAAGCTTATTTAAGATCTTGCCTCCACTGAAATCAGCGCCATTCTGACGTTGGATCAAAGTCTGTAAAAGCAAAGAGTCTAAATGTTTTCTTTTGAGAAGATGTAGCTGATCATATTGAATCCCTTTTTAAAGAAAGGGAAAGAAGCTGCTCTGTTAAACTTGGATTTGTTTCAAAGATCTTGGCTGACAGATGCATTGTTCTGAAAACTACTCCTGCCAGTTTTTTTATGTATTACACCTGCATTAATATTCAGTGCAAATGAGTCCTCGGTTTGGTCTTTGAATTACTACTGTGATCATTGGTACTGAAATTGAGAAAGGAAATGATATTTCTCCTATATCTTTGCTGCACATCAAAGTCTGAAATAGTGCTTCCTACAGGATCTGTGCTGCTCTCAAGAGTTGTCCTGCTGTAACATGCTTCAAAAATAGTTGTTGGGAGGAACATTGCAAATTGCTGTGCATTACCTACTTGACCTTGGCATCCAGACTCCCCACAAGTAGTAACTCCAAACTGGATCACCGCTGGGAAAAGGACACATGGGAACTTCTAGTCTATTAAATGAGTGGTTTGGGCTTCCAGCCAACTCCTGAACAAGAATTAGGGCTGTTGCTAGTGTGGGTGCTCTCCTAGCTGTATAGAGGCATGTTTTCTTTAAAATACAAGTAGATTGCTACAAACATGGTGTCTCCCACTGTTTCTGCTTGCTTTCAGCTTCAGAGTCTTGAATGATTATGAACAACATTGAACTGAAGAAAACATCTAATGGCTTTCACTGAAGAAAACTTCTAATTTCTCATCTTTACAATATTCTATGCATTTTTGCAAAGAAACCTTTAGACACATAATGAAATAAAAAACTGCTGAGAAGAAAACATTTTGAATTTTGATATGATCTTAATGTAAAGAAGCAAATTTTTTGTCTTCAAAGGATACAGTTCAAACTTTTAAAAATATCACTCTGTCTGTATATAAATAATTCTAATTTTAGTATTGATTCAGTCTGTACTACTGTCTTGGGCATAGTTTCACTTATTCTTAAGCCAGTTGCTGCTAAAAGGGCTGCTGCTAAAAGGGCTGGTTTTCCTTGAAGGATTAGGCTGCTTTTTCTGCCCCAGCATCTGCTGAAGGACATAATTCTTGGTGGCTACCTGATGGAAAACTTTTTCTACCCCCAGTTAGTTTTCAGTTGGATCAGGTCACTGACCTGGCAAAATCTGATGCTACAGGATCACTTGACTGACATGAGGAAAGTGGTGGGAGCATAGCAGCACAGGAGGGCAAGGGAGTCACTTTTTTGCCATCAGTTTAACTTGCACAAGATAAGGTGTATCATCAAGCCACTTGGCAGTTGATAGTGGTGCTGTTTTATCATGCTTAACAGGGGAAATGTGACTCAATAACTCTGAATTGCCCTCCTTTTTCTCCCTTTACTCTGCCCATCACTGTAGTGCCTGCATTCACATCAGCCTTAATTCTAGCAGTACATCAAGAAGATGATGATGCTTGAGATGCATGAAATGAGTGTTTCCATAGACCTTCACAGACAGTCTTTTCTTCATCTCTATGACTGAAATACAACTTCTTGCCTCCAATCCAGCTCATCCCCAATGTTTCCTGGCATTTCTGCTTGGGGGGCCTGAAATGGAATAACTGAAGAAACAAAGACACCTTATCCCAAAGAATTTACACTTTTGTATTTATGGGAATGCACCAGATTTCAGGGGTTCACACATGTCTTTATTGTGTCATGAGAGATTTTAGCAATTGTTTAGGAGAACTCTATGGTAACATATGTTAGAAATCTGTGCTCCTCAGTGGTGGCAGAGTATTTGTGCTAAGAGAACTCCTGGAATGACAGTGATGCTGTGGATTTTACTGATACCTGTCTTGCTGCTCATACCTCATAACTGAATATGGAGTCGATGACAAAAGACAAAGAACAAAAAATGGCAGCCTGCATGTCTTCAACCTTCTGTACCCATTTTTCCATCATATGAGGGTGGTGATTGGGTCATTGTCCTCCTTACTGGAGTTTCAGGGAGAGAATGTTGTTACAATCTGTTCTACATCACACTGGGCTATCAGTTCCTGCAGTTTCCTGAAATAAGTGATCATCAAAAAGGCCACAGTATATTCAAAGTGTTTTATTGTAATGTTGTGCACCTCTGTTTCAGGACAAGTCTCATTACTTTTTGGATGTGCTCACCAGATATTGATCAGCAGCTTTCAAATAAAAGGTGTTCACAAATTATTCACATGTACTGCCCAAATGTCACGAGGGTGAAAAGTTATTATTGTCGAGCCTTACATTTAATAGCAGTAGCCTGTCCAGTAAGTGATGAGAGATATGTTACAGCTAGTGAGAACTTTGTGGAGATGAACATTTTCCCTTTGACGAGCACTATCCAACACTAGATGGCACACTTGGCCTCAAGATCACAGCCACTTGTGCCTGTCCTTGCATCACCCAAGTGCTTTCCCGCTTTGGTCTCTTTTCCACAGTTTCTAGTAAAAAAAACCCAGGGTACAGCTGGGCAACTCTAATAGAAGAATTTTGAATCCTCTGTTGTGTATTCTTCTCCAAGCTGCTTCATTCTCCAGATTTTGAAAGAGAAATTTAAAAATCCCTGAACATGGAGAGAAAATAGGAGAAACTGGAGTGCAAATAGTAGAGTTTTTTAGTAAGTCCTAAGAAAAAAAGTAAAGGGGATGCAAAACTATTTTCACCATTTTCCCCCTCCTCTATTCCATCCCCATCCTCTATTATTTTTATGCTGGCAGATCAAAAATGGTTGCATAACCTAAAAATAAATTGCTTCATGTCGATTTGATCCAAGCCAAAAATTTATTTTGTTACAATTCTTGATTTGTTCATTGAACCAAAAATCCACATTTTCACTGCCTCCAAAGCAAAGTGATACACTTAGCTTCTGCCTGTATCAGGAGCTGCCTCTGCCTGTGTCAGGAACTAGCGGGACATAATGGGATTGGGATTAAAAAGCAAAGTGGATGGATCTAAGGATTCAATGTTCACACAAAATGAGATTTGGGGAAGTTACTTTGACTGGCTCTAATCTGGTCTTGTGGGCTGGATTCCCATATATCAGGCGAGGTTTGGAGCTCAATCTCTGGTGTAATTGCATTGGCCTTGGTGATGGCCAAAGACCAGCTAGAATTTAATTTGACTACTGCTGTGAAAGACAATCAAAAACATCTCTGTAAATACATTCTTACAAAAGAAAGACTAAGGAGAATCTCTATCTTTTATTGGATGTGGGGTGAAGCATTGCCACAACGGATGAGGAAAAGATTGAGGTATTTATTGCCTTCTTTTCCTTAGTTAATAGTAGGGCCAGTTGTTCTTCATGCACCCAGCCCCCTGAGCTGGAAAGCAGTGGTGGGGAGAAGAAAAAAGCCCCCATATTCCAAGGCAAAATGGTCAGGGATCTGCTGCACCACTTAGAAATCTGTGCAGCCCAGATTTCTTAGAAATCTGCTGCACAGAAATCTGTGCAGCCAGGCAGCATTCACCCAAGGGTACTGAGGGAGCTGGTGGAAGTGCTGATCAAGCCACTCTCCATCATTTCCCAGTAGTCCCAGATAACCAAGGAGATCACAATTGACTGGAAATTAGCCAGTATGACACCTACAAGAAGGGTGAGAAGGAAGAACCAAGGAAATGCAAGTTTATCAGTCTGACCTCAGTGTTGGAAAAGGTGCACGGATCAGATCATCCTGATTGCCATCACATGCATGTGCAGGACAGCTAGAGGATCAGACTCAGCCAAAATGGGTTTATGAAGGGAAAGTCCTGCCTGACTAACTTGGTCTCCTTCTATGCAAGGTAACCTGCTTAGTGGATGAGGAAAAGGCTGTAGATGTTGTCTGTCTAGACACCAGTACAGCCTTGGACACCGTTCCTCACAGCATTCTCCTGGAGAAGCTGACTGCTCATGGCTTGGACAAGCTCACTCTTTGCTTGGTGAAAAACTGGCTGGATGGCCAGACCCAGAGAGGGGTGGTGAATGGAGTTACATCCAGTTGATCACAAGTGGGGTTTTCCCCAAGGCTCAGAATAGGGGTAGGTCGTGTTTAATATTTTCATCAACAACCTGGGTGAGGTAATCGAGTGCCCCCTCAGTCAATTTGGAGAAAACACCAGGTTGGGTGGGAGTGTTGATCTGGAGCACCTTGGACAGGCTGGATAGATGGGCTGAGGACAAAGGTAAAAGAGGTTCAACAAGGCTCGGTGCTGGGTCCTGCCCTTGTGTCACAACCCCATGCAACACTGCAGGCTGGGGGCAGTGTTTGGAAAGCTGCCTGATGGAAAAGGACCTGGGGGTGCTGGTCCACAGCCTGCTGAACATGAGCCAGTGTGTCCAGGTGGCCAAGAAGCCGATGGCATCCTGGCTTGGATCAGCCATAATGTGGTCTAGCAGGACCAGGAAAGAGCTTGACCACCCGTCTGTACTCAGCATTGGTGAGGCCACACCTCAAGTGTTCAGTTTTGGGCCTCTCATTACAAGAAAAACATTGAGGTGGAGAGGCCTCAGAAAAGGGTAACAGAGCTGGGTAGAGGGTCTGGAACACAAGTCTTATGAAGATCAACTGAGGGAGCTGGGAATGTATAGTCTGGAGAAAAGGAAGCTCAGGGGAGACCTTATTGTTCTCTTCAACTACTTGAAAGGAGGGTGTACCCAGGTGGGGGTCTGAGAGGAAATGGTCTCAAGCTGTGCCAGGGGAGGTTTAGATTGGATATTGGGAAAAATTTCTTCATGGAAAGGGTTGTCAAGCACTGGAACAGACTGCCCTGGGAAGCAGTGGAGTCACCATTCCCAGACATATTTAAAATATGTGTAGTGGTGAGGGATATGGTTTAGCGATGCTGGGCAGTGCTGGGTTAATGGTTGGACTCAATGGTGTTTAAGGTCTTTTCCAACCCAAACTATTCTATAATTCTGTGATGTCTTGAGACAGAGCTTTCTGTGGTATTACAAAATCTCCTTTAAAACCTGGTTTGGATATACCTGAAAAAAATTTACTGCCGATTTCATATAGAGTTCTTAGAAGTTCTTAACAATGAAAATACTTTTGATGCCATCAGCTCAGTGTGCAGACACCTGAGTTTCTCTGTACTTCTCTCTATCACTGAACTGTGGAAAAAGGCATTTCACTTAACTGCTAGGAATAGAAGCTTTCCTAAAGCCCTTGTCTCACTAAAGTATTCTTAGCTGTTCTTTACCTCAGTTTTATGTGAAAATGCATATATCTCTGTGATATTTCCACCCCATCCTTTTCCATTGTAGGTGACCTGGACACACAGTCCTGATGCTGCATTGCTGATATCCAAGTACAGATTTCTGCTGTTCTGTTCTTCTCTTCTCAACTGGGATTATTATCAGAGTATGATCTCCTCAGTAAGAGCCTGGGTTCAGATGTTTCTTTTTGCTGAAGTGCTGGAAACAGGACACAAAGCATGGCTTTCTGTCAGAAAATGGGAGTCCTGACCTGCCAAATGCAGTGCAGAGATATTTTTTGCACTCTGGTACCTCTTGGTACCAAAATTTGCTCTAAATGTTTTAAAATAATTAGGCATCAATTACATCTAAATTTCTGCCTTTCCACCACTGTAATTTACATAATTTTAGCTGCATTGTTAATGATTTACATCAGCCAAAGTGGGAAGGAAATCAAAGCATAGAAATCTTAGGAAGTGAAAAAGAACCGTATTTAACTGTCCACAGGAGTAACAAATGCATTGATTTTAAGAGTTCAGCATCCTAATTTTTACAAGCACTGAAATATCTCCCAGCTGGATTAAAAAAATGCAGGAAAGCCAGCCCTGTCTAGCTGATTCAATGCCAGAAACCTAATAAAGGGAATGCAGCATTGAAAGTACAAAAGTCAACATGCCAACATAAATCAACTTTGTCAGAATGAAACAGATGTGTCCATTTGTTGGTAGATCAGATTAACGTAAATCAAGGCAGTATAAAGGTTACACATTATAGGGATTTGTGACTGGTAAACTTTCATAGTGGGATCAGAGATAGTAATCATCTGGCAGTGGGAATAAAAAATCAAAGTGAAGCTTAAATGCTGAATCAAAAATCAGTCCTGTTAATGTCTAACATGCTGGGGTCAAAAATTCATAAGAGTCCAGCTGTGAAAATAAGATGGGAGCTGTATTAGTTTTCTCCATTCTGTATCTCACATTTAAGTGTTGTCAGTTGATGAGGGTTTGTCCCTTGGGAATTGTCGTGGGGTATTTTAGTCCATGTAAAGTGAAAATTTTGCATCACATAGAGGATCTTGTGAAATTCTGTAAAGCATGAGGACAACATGCTGAGATTCATAATGGCAAGGAAGGAACAGTAGAAACAGTAATCTGCCACATGCCCTTATCTGAAAGTGGTTCTTGACAAAGAAGGCAGCGTGTTTGTAGTGCAGAAGCCAGCAGAATCTGGGACACATTTTAACAGTTAGTGGTTATTAATGGATAAAGACAGATAACTTTAGATAGATGTTGGCATAGAGAACTGTTTAAAATAAATAGCAAACCCGATGGACCCATTCTTTTCATGCATTTCAATATTATTTCTCCTTGTGGCATTGTGTGAAGTTTCATTACTGGGTCAAAAGTTTGATGTAAACAAGCAATAAGCTCTCTAGCAGGATTTATACACTGGGAAAATGTGAAATAAGAAAACAAATCACAGGCAGCTTCTTTAAGGCACATGGTGCAGAGTGTCAATGCAAAAAAGCTTTTTTTGTACTTTGTCCATTTTTCTCCTTTGTTTTCAAATAATAGGTTCACAATTCATTGTTTTTAACTCCATAAATTTCTACATTTATGTAACATTTTAATGTCATGGTTGTACTGTTTACCCAATAGAAAGAATCTATATCAAACAAAGAATAAACTTTAGAAGAAATTAATGTAGTCCTGCTTCTTTTCCAAAAATTATTTACAATCCTTGGCAAGTTGTTTAACCCCTGAGATCCAAATTCAGACCTACTTAAGAAGCATTTTGCTCTGTATGTGGCTCCACTCTCTTACTTTTAGTCAGTACTGCTTTCCAAAGAGGATCATGCTAGTAAGCACAAGGACACATCTCATCTGTGAGGGATGTAGTATGTCTTTGCACAGAAGTATTTATTTAAAGTATGCAAAGAATTTTCCAAGGCATATGTGTCTAGTATCATTAGCTTCATTTTATAGATGGGGCAGTGGGTGACATAAAAACTGTGGGCAGATGATGCCATATAGTAGCAGCAAGCCCCTGAACAGGGAATAATTAGCATTGACTCCCTGACTGCAGAAGGCTGATTAATCACTTTATTGTTACTACACTATACTCTACTACTATTAAGAAAAACCCGTCGCCCTTGCCAGACAGTCGTGACACATGTGGATCCAATTGGTCAATGAATCCAAAACACCAGTGTCCAATTATGAAATCACTCTTTGGTAAACAATCTCCATAACACATTCTACATGTGCCCCTGAATCTGTTTCTTTCCCCAACTTTATGACAATCTATTTGCAGTGATGACTGCGGCAAAATCATGATGATATTACCCAAATATCCCAATTCTCATTTTACCATCATGGTTATGAGATCATGTTGCCTCCTGCCCTATAACTTTAATGAAAACAGCATTTCAACAATAAAAATAAACTTCTCATGTATCTATTTATCCTCTTAAAAGACAAGCTGAGAATAATGTCTATAACTAGTACAAGGTCATGGTATTAGAAGCACAGGTTCTATGATTCTTATTTAAATATATTTAAATATATTTTACTCAATATTGCCATGATTCCCATGTAGAAGACAGTAATACCTTTAGTGAATGAAGTTGGTATATGTTTTCCAAATTATCAACAATGGCTTTAAGTTTCAAATAAATCACCAAAATACCAACTGACTTGTCCACTACCTTGTGGGGAACACACTGAGTTGCACAAGTTTTCTCAATACAGTGAAATGCCAATGTCCTGTGAGGGAGGCAGTCATTGATAATTGGAACCTGATCCTGTGGCATTATGAACTGTGGTAGGCCTAGAGAAGAAGGAATTCTGAGCTAGGAGCTCTCAGTGACCACTATCAATGAAGGGGAAAGTACAGTATTGGCAGAAAGATCTGCAGACAGACAGTGAAGGCAACCATGGGCTTGTAGGACAGCTGAAAAATGAAAGATCCCACTGAAATAAATGTTGTTGTTGTTCTTTTACAGTGTGTTCAAGATGAGTTTCACTTCAGACATGAAGTCTGTCAACTCTGAAAATCATTTCACTGGTGTTGGTTCAGTAATTCCAGGTACTGGCTGAGGCTGAAAAATACAGCATGGGTGGAAAAGTACTCCTTCCTGCAAATGTTTGAGTTTTCTTGGAAGTTTCCTGTCTGAGTACTGACCTGGCCTGACCCTATTTAGTTTGTGAGATCTGATGAGATCAGAGCCTGAGGTTATGACACTAAACTAAGAAAAGTGATAACAAAACAAAAATGGCATGATTGGCAGGGTAGTAGGCTGAACACAATAAACCTAAGGAGAACTATGTGTATGTATTCCACTCCTTAATATCCTCTTTGTAGATAAGAAAAATAAGCCTCACCCTGGAGCTAAAATAGTAATGGGATGAGGGCTGCCTGCCTTACTTGATGGCCATGAACGATGAGTATATTATACAAAGATGGATTACTGAAATGGAAAGTGGGTACTCATGAGATGCTACCTTGAGGCAGGACTGAAGCAGGAGCTATCCTGGCCCCCTGTGCTGTCTACAGTTATCTCCTTTTGGTGGCCCCACGTTTCTCTGTAAGCTGTGATATGACCCTGTGTAGTCCAACTTTAGTGCTTTTCACTGTCAGGTTCATTGAGGCTATAGAAGGCTATTTTGCTTGGAGAAAAAAAAATAGATATGTGAACTAGTCACTGAAAGCATTTACAGATAAAAGAAGAAGTCAGCAGAAAGCTGTCTAAAGAGGTTTCTTTTGTACTGCACTGAGGAAAAGAAGATCCTTATGACAATAGAAAAAAATGGCAATAGAAGCATTACATAAGAAAGCTCAGGTTTCTTTTTTGTTCCCATGTTTTTCACTAACCTTGAAAATTATTGAGACACATGCTATTAAGGTTGTGATGTAATGATATTGAACTAATTTAACAGAACTCTAATGACAGATTTTTCCCTCTGCAATGAGTACTGCAAGCAACTTCAGAAATTAGGCCAAGTTCTGATGTTACTTGTAGCATAATAAATAGAAATTCAATTAATATCAAAGGAATTGTTTTAGATTGTTACCAAATACCAATATCTGGTCAATGCTCAGAGCCTCTGTATTTCAGTTTTTCAGAAATTTAGCACATTTTCTAAGCATCTTTAATTTCTACAGACTATTTTATATGCAAGCTGAAGGCTCATATAGCTCTTCACTCGGAAAAAGCCAGGACTGATCAAATGCCCCTGAGGCTTTTTTCTCTGGTAATCCAGTTCAAGATAGAAATGCAAATACATTTCATGAGAAATTACTCAGAAGGAGTCCTATTTTAGAGACTCAGGACAAGCTTTTGATTTCTGGATCTGAATTAGGACTGGTGGGAATTTCTCTGCTGAAATAATGAATGGAGAATTGTATTTCTGAAGAAGCACAAAGTTCCACAGAAGGGAGATTTCATAGTTTTAAAATTATGAATGAATTAAAGTTACAGATTTAATGGATTTTAAATTAGTTCTGGTGACAATCTCATAGATCTTCTAGACCTGTTAAATTAAATATAAAGGCCACAAATGTTTGGGTTATCATTCCAGTGCAACATGGAATTTACCTATTTACTAAAAAATCTAAAGTTTTTGGGTATTGTCTTTTCAGAGGACATGAATTAGCTTGGAGAGCAAGAGGTCATTTTCATGGTGACTTTTCCAAGTACAGTTTTATTTTCCTGAGAGGCATAATTGTGATTGTTATTGTTTTACCTTCTGTATAAAACTCATATGCAATAAAAGATATAAAAATCTTTTAGTACTGTCATTTCAGTTGCTGCAAAGTGCAGTCTTCAGTCAAATTTGTAGTCACGGTTTTACAAGTACTGAGAAATTACTTGCTCCCTGAGAATAAAATCACTGTGGCAGAGACACCTAAAATATGGAATAGAAATAATTTTATAAAGATGAAGCAGTCCAACATCAAATTTTTGTTACTAAACCCATGCATATGCTTTTTAGACATCTGAGGTTACTTCTTGGGAAAGCCAATATTGGACAAATCCACAATTAGAGCTTTTGTAATGTTAACCATCCCTACCTCACTGGAATTGATTACACACATTTGGTGAGAGGCAATTGGAATGGTAAGTCACTTAGTCATATTCTCATTTTCACACACCATTCAGCTTTCGACTGTCCTTCTGCTCATTCTTTTCTCTCAGCAGTATGCACAGCACATCCCCACCATTGTTCTGCATAGTTTAGGATGGCATTTAGATAGAAAGAGTGGTGTAAACATGCAGAAGAAGCTGCCAGTGAAATGTCTAGGCCTCTCCAATGCACGCACAGCAGCAGCTTCCTGAAGTCCCTGAAGAAAATGGAGAAATTAGCAGCATTTTACTTGTGCAGCAAACTAACTGTTGCACAAGGTTGAAGCCCAGTGCTGCAAGTCACTGGCCATTCTCATTATACCAGTGCAGGCTGAGGGAACAGAGCATACTCAGCAGCTCTATCTCTTAAATTTGACCACTTACTCAAAGAAACTCTGTTTCCTCTGTGTAGAATACTTGAGGTTGAAAATTAACCTAAAGATTAGAATTGGGCCAAAACATTACCCAGACCTCAACTCTACAGCTACATCAAATTTATCTTTCTAAAAATTTCTGTGTATGAACATGGTGAAGCATGATCTTTGCCAAATTGTGAAATGTCTTGATTTGCTTTTTACCAAGAGCAGGATCCTAGGAAGGATCTAATCTAAACTGATCTTCATCCACTACTTCAAATTCCATGGTTAGTTCCTTCTTTTGGGGCTCACTGCCACACAGCATCACAACTGGCTTCTCATACTGATGTTTATGTCACTCAGATGCCAAACACTAAGGTGATTTAATTTTGTTTGAAACCATTGGCTGAACTGCATGACAGCACTTAAACATAGCTACCCATAGCCATGATTCTAACAGCTTTGAGGTCTTTTTGTGATGGTAAAACTGTATTCTGAGAGCTGGGGAAAAACACCTGTAGCTGACAGTGCAGACCTAATTAGAGGTATTTATCTAGAGTCTGAAACTGCAAAGTGTATTCCTCAGTACTTGTGAGCAGCATCAGCATGGCACAATGCAGCTCTGAGACAAGTGAGAGCTGCTAAAATGGCAGTATGTTAGCACAGACTGAAGAGCCTACATGTCTTGTAGAATCAAGAAATAAGTGTGTAAGCTACCTGCCACAGTGTAAAAAAACCCACCAGTACAGGTACAGAAATACAAGGTGGTAGGATGCAGCAAGACAGAGGGCAAGGCAGAAGCATGGAAGTATCATCTCAGAACACCTTGGGCTAATTAATATGAACCTGGTCTCAGGCCAACACCTGCTTTTTGGAGCTGAAGGCCTTGTCAACAACTTCACTGTGCAGGCATGATAGTCCCATAGGTCTGCTCATGTTCTCACTGTATCCAACATTAGTATTCCAGTTGAATCAAGGCTGGGCAGTATTGTCACAAAGTCTGGGAGGAGGGGCAATTTGAGAATCTCCAAAACACCTCAGAGAAGTGATATCTTTGGAAACCATATCCCTGCAAGAGCTAAAAAGGCTGAGATTTCCCAAGCTGCATGTCAGTGCTCTATACAGATAAGGAGACAGGACCCTCTGCTCTGTGTTCTTGTACAACACAGAGCAGAATTTCCCCAGTTTTCCTGGGTTTATTGCATACATCAGTCAGTGCATAGAATGAGAGGGAGACATACATAATATGCTTCCTATGTGATGCCCAGCAAAGGCCAGATTTTCCCAGTTAGCAGGACTCTGCATTTTTGTCTTTTACAAAGCATATTCAAAAGGTCTGAACAATCAATTGCATCCAATGAACCTACCTTTTACAAACATAATCCAGTCTTGGAAAGATTTTTACATCTACTGTGTGGACTGGAGGGTGCACATCTTAATTTCTTTGCTGCTTCTGTGTCAGGCAGCATTCCCTAGCATTCTTTTTTTTCAGTAAATAGCTCTGTGCATAAATAAGACCCTAAAAATCATTTCCCTTTGATAAATATTTTAGTGAATATTCCTGCTTGCACAGGGCTCTCTTCGGTTCCCCTGAAGCCAGATCTGGCCCACATACAGTGAAAATGAGGCTGTCTGCTCAACATGCAAAAGTCCTTATGTTCTAGCTAACAGTAAGCATCAAGTAAAAGGAAAAGGACTTTTGCTTCCTTTGTCTTCCAGCAATGTTATCTTAGACAGCCACCAGCACATGATCATTTACATAAGGAGGGAACTGCAGAGCTGCTGCCAACTGCCCATAGTGCCTGCCAAAAACAGATGTTAGATGTTACTGTTAGAATAATGTCTTCTTCAGCTTGACATGTGAGTGCTGCAATCTTTATTTAAAAGGAAGACGAAAAAATATGGTTGAATTAATGAAATGGAGCACACAACATACGGTCTGAAAAAATTATAATCTAAGGGAAAGTGCTGGTTGTCCAATTGCCTAAGACTACTAAACTCAGCTGGGTGAATTTGTCACAGAGAACTGTTCTGGTCTGGCACAGAGATGGATTTGGTGACCTAACAGATCTCTTGTATTTTTATATTTTTATTCCCATGCTTTCACGTCAATTTTTAAATAGTTTCCAAAAGGCAAAAAGTAACACTTACTGTTTTAAAACTTGTTAAAACTGCAAAGCCCTGTATTGAGTAGCATGGTGCTAAATCCAGCATTCTTTTTTTCCCAAAAAATCCTTACATTAAGTAGCAGGTAACAGTATTAAAAAAGCTGTGATTTAATTTACAGATGGATTTTGCTATAATTTTGCATTAATCCTGAGGTCTCTAAAAATACAATTGTGATCAAGCCTTTGAATTTTATCTGTGAGGCATTTTCTTCATGTATCTTATGGGACAAGAAAGAATATGTCTGCAGACATATTCCTGTTTTCCCAAGAGCAGGGAACTAAACTACTTGATGTCCAGAGCTGAAAAGATGACTGACATTGCAGTTAGCCTTATATAGTCAGCCTCTATCAAGTCTTATGATGTTTCTGTGGGGTCAGTAGAACCAGCAAACCCTTGATTTTACCCTTGTATGTTGAGGTTGAGCTTTCACATGGCCTCACCCAAACAGTCAGTCCGCTCCAGCACTTCCTTTAGTCAATACCCACAGAGTTTCTTCTTGATAGCCAGAGGAATTTGACCTCCCTGAGACCTCTGTACCATGTCCAAGAGTCATTGGAAGTGATTAAAATAGTAATAAGAAATTGAGACAGACAGGCAGGCACACAAACTGAGTGATGTCAACAGTCAGCATTGTTCTATCAGAACAGGCTAAAATGGGTTTGGATCCTCAGCTTTTATGTGCTGGCCTTGTTGCAGCACAAAGTCTTTCCTGCAGGTCCTAAAGGAATCTGAATTTCTGAGGTGTCTGTCCCTAGGAGACAAGGTGAAGTATCTTTCTATCCCCCTGCAAGAATAGCCAATACAAACTTCCTCACAGGGTATGTTCCTAAGTTTTTAGGATTCCACTTTCAAGCTGTTGTGTGGGAAAAGCAGCTGCCTAATTGCACAGCTGCCTGCTGTGTGAGTGTGTGCAAAGTGCTGCCATCTGCTTCTGAAGATAGATGGGACGAGAAAGCATGTGAATGCTTTTTGTCCTCCTTGCCCTCCTTTTCTTTCTCTTTAGCTGGGAAATGAGGTTGTCAGGGTATTCTGTGGGTGTTAGACTCTGGTGGACAGGTCTGCAGGAGTTGAGCTCTGCATTGAGGTCATGGCTGGCAGCAGGGGAAGCCCTTGTCCCCTTCTCTTCACATTGACCATTTCTGTGGCAAACTCTGGTCCTTCTTTGCTCCTGCACTGGGCTGTTTTAACAGATTAATATGGATTTTAGGTGGGTTTTGAAATTTTTATAGGTTTGGTGGATAGAGTCTCGCATCAGCTCTGTAAAGAGCCTCCTCCAAAGATGAGGAAGAAGGAACAGGATTGAACACTTTGATAGCACTGCTGTACTGTATAGGGTTGGCTCAGCCATCTTGCTTAAAAACACCAAAAGACTGTGTTGAGATGTTGTCACCACAGGAGGGTTACACAGACATTACACTTGGTGATATGCTTTCAAAACTGCCATAATCTTGGCTTTTGGTCCTTGGAGTTCTTTCAGCATTGTCAATCCCTTTCCTCCTTCAAATTACACACTGTTTCTCCAGCCATTTGCAGAGGCACTGGGGGAGGACACAATAGAGGAACGTGTGTTGTTGCAGCTCTCTGTGTTCAGCAGTTAAACCCTTTTTCTTTGCATTCTCCTATCCAAAGAAGTATTTACATGAAATGTCAGTCACCCTGGGGAATTATATGAGAATTAATTATCTGTGGAGAATGATTTGGTCCTATTAATTATGGGTCTCACGTAAGAAAAAGAATGGGCTTAATGTGTCATATGGTTTTTTTCAGCCACTGAACTAGGAACTCATTGGCATCAAATATCAATAATGGTTTTGTTGAATACAGATTGATGACCTCTGACAGAAATTATAGGAGAAACTTGTATCATTTTGTCTTATTATAGCTTACTAAGACCTTAGTCAAGATCAGGGTCTTATTTTCTTAGGCTGTCATGCAAGGGGTTAAAGCTGATGTTTATCAGATTATTGTTTGCAACCAGTCATGAATGAATAAGGCTTTAATGTACATAGAGTCAGAAATAACTGATGTTAAAATGCAATCTCAAATCAAATACAGTATTTCATGGAGACAGTTAAAACATTATGTCTAATTAAGTCTTCATTTAAATGTGTGTCATTTTGTTGTTCAGAATTATGTACAGCCTTGCAGACTGTTCCCTGCAGTGAACCACGATGCCTGTTTGTATCTTGCCATTTGGTAAAAGAAATCTTGAACTATATGTGTTGCAGATATAGTCAGATATAAACAAAATCCTAGGGACTTTTCTGATTTATTCAAAATCTTTATATTTCACCATGAAAAACTGTGTTTATCATACTATAGTGTTTATCATACTATACTTTTAAAATAGGCTCTCAGTATTTTCTTTTTCATGAGTTTTCTCCCTGCCTTCTCCCATTGTTCAGCAACTTTTCTGGATGGCTGCAAAGCACCATACTGGCACAGTAAATTTGCTGGAATAGAGGAAACAGCTTCTTCACTGCAAGAGAAAGTCATACTTAAATACCAAGAAAATAGCTATCACCACCACATACATGAATTTCTGTTTGGAGCATAAATATATGAGTAAGATGAAATTACAATCTACTGTGGGTTGGGTTTTTGGGGGGTTTGAAAGTCCTGATAGTTAAAGTAAAAATTGAAAAAAGGCTGGGATTTGGCTTTCTCATGGGCTGTGCTGCAAGTTCTACAGGAAACCTGTAGAAGAAGAGTGCAAACCTTCATATTCAGTAGCACAGATCCATCTAGAAAAGATTTTCCTACATTTATTAACTACTGCAGAATGGTTTTCCCAGGAATACAGTGCAAGCTTAATTTTTGTTCAGATTTGTATTTGACAGATGCAATAACAAATCTTCTGTGCTTGAAACAGCAAACCTGTGAACAGAACTTCTTTTGGGAAACAGTGCTCTGGTAGGAGCAGCTAACACTATGAAGCAGATGGTTCTCAGTTTTCAGGCACTGATGTTGGACTAGAGGTCAGGGCGACACATTGGCACGTTCATCCTTCACCCCATTCCTTTGAGGGTGGACATTTAAAATTAAAAATAAATGGCAAGAGAAGCATCAAGGGAACTCCTTGCAACTGGGATTTTGTTGTTTGTAATTTAGAAAAATCATTTCACTTACTAACTTGGATGGTGAGGTTAAGAAATACAGTTAAATGAAACTGCCAAATTGCAAATCAGTTATTTGGAAACAGAACAGAAAGAAAATTCTAAAGGAAACTAAGATGGTATAAATACTTGGTCGATATCAATGTTGTAGCAGCCTGTTTGGATAGCGTATGCTGGGAAGTGCAATGAAAACACTTAAGGGAAGAAAAATTCCTTCTTTCTTCAGTGCATTTTTCTTAAAAGTGTTTTTGTTGCATTCAGTGCATCCTCCACTGTCCAAACTTTGGTTTTTTGTGGTAATTTCTATGGAAAGGATAAGTAAAAAATGTAAATCTTCATGTATTTTCAAGACAGCCTTCCCTTTAAGTTTCCCTCTTTCATGTGTATGTGTGTACGTATAAAATTAAACCTTCTTCCCAGGGCAGAATTGGGTAGAGTTTTATAGTTATAGTGAGGACCAGGTGAAAAAGTAACATTACATCATAATTTGAGTAATTATTTATCTGCATCCTGCATCGATGGAAAAGACATAAAACACAATGAAGCCAGAAGACAGACCCTCACCTTCATAAATGGCTGTAGAACTTGATTTTATTCCTAAGACTATGACACAGGGTGAAGAGCAAAAAAGGATGTAAGATATGTGAAAGAAACAAAAAAAAAAAAAAGAAAGAAGGCATGAACCCTGGCCCTACACAGTCAATATATAGTTCTCATTTAAGCAAAAATATGTCTTTTCTGCATATCTTCCAAGAAAATTGCACTTCAAAAGGATACATGCAAAAGTATTCTTCTTCAGCACATTTTATTTGGAATTTATTCAAAGAGATTTATGAACAATTGTTTTCTCTGTATTTGTTATTTTTCAGCTGATTAACAGTTTGCTTGCAGAATCACAGAATAATTTCAATTGGAAAAGACCTCTAAGATTATTGAGTCCAACCTTTGACCTATCACCACCATGCCAACTAGACCATAGCAGTCTGAGTACCTGCTTATGTTTTGTCATGTTTTGTCATTTCTTGAACACCTCCAGGGATGGTGACTGCCTGCCTTGGGCAGTCCATTCCAATCCTTGATACCCTTTCTGTGAAGAAATTCCTCCTGATGTCCGACCTGAATCTCCCCTGGCACAGCCTAAGGCTGTCCTCTTGTCCTGTGTCTGGTTGCCTGGTAGAAAAGGGTGACTCCCACAACCTCCTTTCAGGAGAGAGTGACAAGGTCACCCCTGAGCCTCCTTTTCTCCAGGGTAAACAACTTCAGCTTCTTCAGCCACTCCACAGGACTTGTGCTCCAAACAATTCAGCAGCTCCATTGCCCTTCTCTGGTCTCACTCCATCACCTCTGTATGTTTCTTGTAGTGGGGAGGCCCAAAACTGAGCACAGAATCTGAGGTGTGGCCTCACCAGGGCTGAGTACAGAGGGACAACCATTGCCCTGGTCCTGCTGGTCACACTATTCAGGGTCAGTATTTTACATACTTGACACCAGAATGTGGGTGGAACAGCATAACATTTGGTATCATACAGGGACTTAGTAGTCTGCCAACTCTAAAAGAATTACAAGATACCAACAAGTCACGGCATGATGTCTTACCAATAAAATATGATTACATTTACAAGTTTTATTTTTTATTCAAAGAGCCTCTTTTGTGAAATGAGCATCATACTAGTATACCAGGGAGTCAGATTTTTCTGAAGTCATCTACTCTTCATTCAAGGGGATGTTCACTTCTCCTTTTAATTTTTAACTTGAAGGGAAGCTGTCTTCTTTCTCTGTGCCTTCCTGCTTTTACCAACAACAATCTTGGACTTGGCAGAGCTTCCTAAAGGCACTAAATACCCTTGATCCTGGTAAACTCACCAAAAAATCAATGTGCTTGGGTCTTGTGAAGAAGTGACTTGAATTTCTGTGTTTAGTTCCACACGCAGGTCCCAGAGGAATTGTGTGTGGCTGTAAGATCACACACTGCATGCATTCACACTGGAGTGATGGTGATATTTACAGAAGCATCAAAGTTCACAGCTGTCTGTCCTTTCATAGGTAATCAATAAGTCATACGTCAGCTCTGGTGATTGTGCATGTCAAGTAACAAACGAGTCATCAGCATCTAAGCTCTTAAAGATGGTGCATTGCTTTTGTGGTGGAAATCTGCTCTTGCTAAAAGAAGGAAATGGGGGGAGGGAAGAAATTCCATAATTTGCTGCTATTTCTGACTTTGGCCAGGAAATGCAAAATGTTTATGGATAAGAACAGATCCCTCACAAGTAAAAGGAAAATAAAAATCTGCATGATCTCTAAACTGCCCTACTTGTCACCAGCTGACAGATCTGAAAAATGAAAACCACTTTTGACATTTACTGATTTTATGCTACCAGATGGTGCATGGCACTTCCAGACCAATGTGACGGGGAAGATAGGAATGGATGGAAAACAAAGCAGATCGTAATTGTAAGCATCCTCTTTTATAATTCTGACCATTTGCCACTTCATAAATTAATCAATCTGATTTCCGATGTATGGTTCTAACTCTACTGATAAAGTCAGGCTAGAATAAACAGATGCTGGTCTGCATCCCAGATGAAAATAATGATTAAAAAAATAAACAGAATTCTGTGAGACTCTGGCATCAACTCTTTGCTTCCACTGGTTCCCTTCTGACACAAAGGTATTTATGGTCTAAATTAGTGTTAATGTTTTGCCGGGCTTTATTCGTATTACTAAGTGTCTTTGCAATAAACAGCCAAAAGTGGAAAACATTACAATTTTATTTCCCAGACTATAATTTTCTGCAGCAATAAAAATGCATTAGTCCTGGCTTTGACTTCTCTTTTGCTAATAAGGGCATGTTTTAATGCATTTCTGAATCTATTATACTTCATCCTTCTGAGATAGTTCATTAACTTATTTCCAACTAATAAAACACAGGCAAATGCTGATGATCTGAGACCTGGAATTATACATAACATCAAGGAGCTCCCCTCAAGATGGCACTACTGAACTGCTTCACATACCTCTCAACCCTTATGTAATCTTGTTTATACAACATCAGGGTCATTTTAAACTAAGATCACACGATGCTAATTTGGCCAATGATTTTCATTTTCATTTTGGCAAAATGCCTCTTTTTTTGTCTAAGCACAGACATTTAAAGGCAGTATTTTTTGAAGGCTCTCTCAATAGACTTGTAGTCAGGGAATACTTTTTAAAAAATAGGCAGAATTATGCTTTTTGGTCTGCCTGGGAAACCATAGACCACTCTGAAATCTGCTACCAGACTTGTGTACATGAGATTTACAGGGCCTATTCTCTTGTTGGTGGAGGCTTTGGATCTTGCCTTAACATGTGAATTGAGAAGGTCAATACAAAGTAAGGGTGAGAATGCAAGGGATTTATTTTTCCAGAAGTTGCAAATAGAGGGAGTCCTAAGTCCCTGCACATTTCTATCTATCACCACTCATAAGCAGGAAAACTTCCCTTTCCATCACCCTATTAGAGTATCTTGAAAGTGTCATCAAAGAAGTCAGAGGTCATACAGCATCTAGAGGTGAAAGGCATAGACCAATGTCATTATTCTTCTCTGATCATAAACTTGGCAAGAAACATACCTCAAACCTTCCCCTTGCTGTCCTGACCTTTGCATATCCACACAGTCTTCCAGACTGGAAGCTTCATTGCAAAGAAATTCTGTACTATGATCAGCAGAGGCAGTGTGTAGAAAATAGATGCCTTCCTTGGTGTTTCCTTTTCTGACTTTCCGTGGTTGTCCTCAAAATCCTTCCCTCTGAGAGGTCAGCTTTTCTTGACAATGTTGTAAAGAAATATTTTTCTGAAGGGAGTTCTCCAGGGAAACTATATAGAAATATATAGTCTCTCCAACTAAATATTTCTATATAGTTTGGGAGAAGACATCAAGGAGCACCTCACTGATCTGTTTCAATGAACTATAGAAAGAAATTGAGAATATCAATGAACTGTAGGAAGAAACTGAGATAATATAATTTGCATTGGCAATAACTTTATAAACCACAGGAAAGAATATGGTTATACTTCATTCAAGTGTTGTAGGAGATTAAATGAAATTATCCTCATTGCAGGACCAAAGAACCTGACTATGCTATGCCAAAACTATGCTCTGCCTTGAGTAGCTGATGCATCATAGCAAAACTTCATCTGTGTACCTATGAATGATGTGAAACAATCTGAGTAACACAGAACTAGGAAAAATGTTTCACACTGAAAGATGGGTAGCATCATAAGCCATATTCAGTTCAAAATATCTTGTGTTTTGTAACTCTTTAATGTCTCCTCCACATAGAAATCTGGGGTTTTATGCATAAAAAATTATTAGTTTTTTTCTTTTTTTTTTTAAGCTGTAGTAATCTGCAAGAAATGTACAAATTTGTGTTTGCCCTCCCTGTTACATGGCACTGATATAGCTTAATCTGTGTTTAGCACAAAATTTATTCTATCCATATGAGACTTGTGGGATCAGGCCCTGTGGAACCAAAACCTGGTCTGCTTGGTTTGATAAGGTATATCACCTCTCCCTCAAAAATGTTGCCTTCTCAAAGGTGCAATTGCAGAGATCTCAAATTACAGTGAGAGGAGCTTCCTGTCTGCATGTGATGTTGCAATAAGAGGTGGCCAAAACTCTTCACTGCAGGTAAACAGGGGAAAATTTTGCCTACCCTGAGCTGAAAAAGTCCAATTTAAATAAAGGTTCCTTAGACAACACTGGATACTTCTACAAATGGTGTAATGCTGAAAAATAATAATTTAGCATGAACTGTGACAGAACAGTTGAGAGAAGTAATACAAAGACAGGATGTAGGACCTCTGCCTTGAACAATGATACCTGAGAGAATCCATGAGAAGGGATTGCCACCCAGGATGCTGGAGGGTTAAATTCTGTACTCACTGAGAATCACTGTGCAATAGTACAAATCCCCAAATTAATACCATGGGTTTCACTCTCCACATAATATAAAATGGTGTTTTCAGAATCTAGTGAAGTTACTTGGGAATTATCCATTGTACGTTTAACAGAAAGTTTGATTGATTGGTTCATCCAACAAGCTTTTTTGGAAGATGGAGGAAGAAGTGCACATTGAACTGCATTTGCTTTATAACAAAAGCCCAGACTCCAATCACAATGTTAAAAAAATACATTATAACTTTTTGTAAAGGAAATCACCTGAATAAATCCTTTTGTCTTTCTCCTTCTATGAAAAATTTCTGTTGCTTCCTGGGTCTTAATCCCAAAAGCCCATATTCATGTGCTGCACTTCACAACATGGACTCTCTGTCTGATTTATGTAAACAACTTTGTGGAAATATTTTCAGAATTAAGATTCTATGTCTACTGTGGCTGAGCTGCAGGACATACTTTGCTGATTGACTGCTCAGTGGTAGAATTATTATTGATTGCTGATGTTTCTTGTGTGCTCACAGCGTCCTAAATGCTGCCCTTAGAAGGCACAGCCCCTTCTACAAAGTGTGACGGTTGGAAAAAGTATGAAAGGGGGGATGAAGGGTAAGGGAGGAAGGCAGATAAAATGTGAAAATAAAGCTAGACACACTTCTAATTTTCCAATACCTGCTTTTCCTTTTGCTCTGGCAGACAGGGAAACAATTGCAGAATGTTTCTGACTGTATGAAAGAATAACAGTTTCTAGGTATGCAGTAAGAAACTCAGAACCTCACTTTAAAAAATTACTTTCTGAAGGTGTCATTACTGTCTTAGATTGACAAAATTTTCACTCCCACTGATCTATACCTATTATATTTGTCTCAGGTTTTTTGGGGTTTTCTATCCCTTCTCTTCCCACTCCTCAGACTCCATTGCATGGCTATGATTTAGTAGCTTACTGAATGGTTCCTCCACTATCCATGCATTTGGTAAATATTACTTCAAATTATTCTCAGATTTAAGGATAACAAAAAGTAAAAAAGCAGAGGAAGAAATAGTATAATAGCAGAGAAAAAAAATAAGGTGTGAGTAAATCTTTGCATCTCAGCCAACTCAGCCTCTAAAAATTAGCTTCTCTTAATATATTGAACAGTTCCTTTTGCTTAGGATGTGATTGCTGCCAGTGAAAGGTGCAAGAAAGTGAACATCTAACTGCTAAATCTGTCATATCCATTCATGTACGGAATGCCTCTACTTTCATCCTCTACAGCAGTGCAATGTGAAGTAACATTGTAGGAATTTCCGGTGAATGAGTGGACTTGCAAGAATGGATGTGGGCAAATAGTAGATGTATGATATGTCAGCTTGATTCTGATGAGAAAGCAATATTCTCATGAACAAGCTGAAGTAATAAAGGCACTACTAAGCTAGGCTTTCTCAGAGAAGCAGCTCCACTGCTAGATGGAATCCAATCAATGCAAGCCTGCTTACAGAGAGGTTGGCATCAAAACACAACAGCTGAAGTGTAGCAGATGGCTTGATCTGAAGGAGATGTAAACAGAGGCTGAATAACTAAGCATTGCATTCTGCAGATGTCAAAGTTTCCAGGCTGTAAAAAGTTTAGTCTAAGTGCTCTCCTGAAAGCTCTTTTTGCTTTTGGCTACCTAAGTCCAGAACTCTACCCACACTTTCTCCGTGTGATATCTTAGAGGCATCTAAGATATCTGTTTTTCCAGCATGTGTTTGATGAGAAGTTGTCCCTGAAAGGCTCTAAAATGCAGAGGGTTGTCATTTCCCTGCTTCTTTTACATGGATCCAGGCAGCTCTGCATGCTCTAGGAACTTCATTCTCAGTAGCAAAGAAATACTGGAAAGGTCAGGAGAACACTGACATCAATACGGTTAAAGGATAGAGAAGTACAAGGGTGGAGTGGTTGATTCCAATTTCCTGCAGGTCAGGGAAGTAACAAAATACCTTTTTCCTTCCCCTCACATTCTCAGCTTGTTCTATAGGGCTTGCCTATGGGGAAGGGGGTTTATGCCTACAGAATGGCAGAAAACCAGAAAGCAAGGCTGTGTACAGCAGTTGTCTGTGAGGCAAGTAGATTTCTAGTAGTCCTCCAAAGAGATACACAGACTTGAAAGCTGTGTGAGTCAGTCCTGATCTGTTCCTGCATTTTCTGCTGCCTACTTCTTTTGTCATCTTCTCCCACTTGTGACTTGCACTTCTTTTCATATCACACTTCTGCTGAGAACAGGCTGCTACTTTGCAGATTGTAAGGACCATTCATCTCTTTCAATCTTCCCTTGAAACACTCTGCCATTGAAAAGAAAAATTGTGAGATCTCTTCACCAACAATAACTGGCCTGTGCATCACAGTCTGCAAGTGAGATAGTGAGTTTTTCATTCTCAATGTGCTCTCCAGAGGGGGAACTTGATGCTGTGTACACAGCAGTATCTTCTAAAGTCAGGTAATTCAAACTGCTAGGGCAGGTGTTTTGACTAATCTTCAAGGAAAGGACAGCAAATGGCAGTGCAGAGTGGAATAATAGCTCATGGGCTGAGCCACTCCCTGGAAACTGATACTAAGAAAGGTCTATGAGGAGAACTCTGTTTCCTGGCTTATGAGTAGGGGAGAATGAAGTCCAATAGAAAAAATATTGTGAGGAAATGCACTCAAATTTAAAGAATGTGTCTAGTCTCTTGCTCTCCTCTTTAGTTAATTGCAATTGTTCTTAAAGGGTAAGTGTATCATAAAGGATTTTTTGTCTCATTTCTACCTTGCTTTGCCAGAATTCCAACTTTATGCCCTCTTAACTTTGGGCTACTGCCAGCAAAGCAGCTTAATTAGAGTAATAAGCCTGTCTCCAATCATCAGCAGTGCAATTCCATGCCTTCTACTGACGGCTTTGTAAAGGTCACCAAACAACACCTACTGTAGTTCCTCCAGTTCCTGCTCAGCAGGAATCCTTCTCACCTCTGAAACAAGGATTTTTAGGACATTCTTTGGACTTCTTTGGCTGTCTCTGTGGCATAAAGATGAAGGGTATTAAAATTAGAATTGAATGCCCCCTGACACTGACTGAATAAAGGCTAATTTCAAGAGTGACTTTGGCTGATACAGATAATCTCAAACCATGCTATAAGGATATTTATGGTACTGAAAGAGGTGGACTTCACAGGAAGAACAAAAATTACTGTGTTTCAGCAAGCATTGAGATTGCAGTATTTCCTAAGAGTGGTTTTTTTTTTCCCTTTGTCGACAAAGCTGGAGGTAATCAACTTCAATCTGAGACAGAATGTCATGGTAAAAAGTAACCATGAATGACATTGGCCAATGTGATGATTTTGCTGGTGAAATTACTATTAAAGCTGACAATTTAGTTCTGGCATGTGGAAAATATTTTGCTGTAATCTTGGGCACAGGCCACATGGGGAAATGAAAGTGTATATCTCTCTGAAAGTGTAATTGTGTGGAGTGTACATGTGGAGTGTACCCCATACTATGGGGTCACATCAGCTTTGGTTTTAAATTCAAATGCACAGGTAAACATTCTCAGTTGTGAAGAACTTTCTTCCAGATAAATATTTTTAAATGCTAAAGTGATCAGAAGTAAAATTGAGATCCAAACTGAAATTAACACTTTATGGTAAAATATATTTTCAAAATTAGGTGCAAGTTCACATTCAACTATAGCTAAATGCCCTCCCTTCCTGAAAGGAGGAAGATAGTGAATTATGTAATTAAAGAATTAATAGAGTTAAACAGAGTCAGCCACTGACTGTAACTCTCTTTGAAGTTCTGGCTGTTTTCACACAAGGTGCCTGAATGCTCTGGTCACTGTCAAACCCAGTGCTTTATCCTGAGCAGCCCATTTCACCTCCCTTTCCTCAAACATGCTACGTCACTGAGACCTTGTCAGTACCCAGAAAGCCCAGACTTTGCACTGATGGACTCAGCAGATTTGAGACATCAGTTTCACAGATAACTCTGGGCTTAGTTTTGTCCTTTTGGACTCAGCAATCCCTTGCTTCTCTAGCTGCGTCTTCCACTGGACACCTTTCATTGCAAACTTTCTGTGTCTTCTGACATTGAATGAACACTTCAGTCTTCTGGTGCAAATTCAGTCCTTCTCAACTCCAAGGCACTCAGGAGTGCTGCCCTGTGGAGTGCTGCACACCCTCAGCTGGGGCCTGATGCAGTGCTGTGCATGGGAGCTACCAATGGGAACCCTGGTTTTGTAGCAGTTTGTCAAAATTCCCCTTCCCTCTGCTGCTACGGAGTGAGTTCAGCACCAGACAACTGCTATGCTTTTCCTTAGGGATCTCAGGCAGTATTTCAGACAGTGTTGCCTGTAGATATATATTTATGTACATATTGATATGTATATCTTTACATACATAGTTGTATATGTATATACATACACATCTGTATGTATATGTACAATTATATGATCCAGCTTGTTCAGATTCTTTTGGAGTAGATGCTGCTAGCATACTGTTTTCTAAGCTTCAAATATGGCTATTTGCCATATGCAAGGAAAATGTTATGACTTTGTTTAATAAAACAAGGAAGAATTTCCAAGCTGGTCCAAAATAATCTAGGATCTGACCCTGGCCAATATCAGATGCTTCAGAGAAAAATTTAAAGGATGCTACAGTATGTATTTCTGGAACAAACTCGTTAATTATATGGAATAAACCAAACTTAGCTGCCACAGTTACTGAGTGAATATTAACCATCCATTGTAAGAAGACAAAACATGAGTGGAGTCAGCTGTTACCACCCCGAGTGATGTATGGAGTGTGAGGAGGTCACCACAGTCTCCAGCTCACTCCAAACTTTCTGCTTCTCACACAAACACATAGTTTTCTTCAGTATGGCAGCAGGGACTGCACATCCCTGACACTAATTAAACTGTGAGGTTGTTTGTCTCAGCTGTTTACAACTGAAGTGTTCATATATATTCTCATAAATCTTGTTTGACTGGTTGCTTACCCAATTCTTCTCTGTGGTGTTTCTCAAACACAACAGTTATAGCCTTTGCTTTCAGTTTCTGAAGCTCTGCAGCAGGGGAGTTTCTATGCACTGACAATCAGGTACCAATATTTACAGTGTATAATGAACTCCAAAACATCCATAAGCTTATCCTCTGTTGGACAGCTTTCTTTCATATCCTTTAAAGAAAAATCACTGGTGTGGGATTCAGCTAAGAAAATGGGATTTCCTACCTAGAGGCTCAGGAATACCTTGGAGTCATATTCCTGGTGTTTCTTATGACTCTTTTGGACTTTCTGTGAGCCTACAGTTTCCCAACAGTGAGTGGGTTGTGCCAATCAAGCTTCAATCTCTGCTTGTCAGATGTGTCACTGGACCTGACTGCCACCTAAAAGGGAATTGGCACATTTCTGCCAGGGATCCACTCCTCAGGGCTGACTTGTCCACAGTTATGGCTCATCACATAACACATAACACAACCATAACACAACCATACCATCAACTACTCAGAAAGGCAGCTCAAACACCAAGTGTGGGGTCACTGAAAAGGGTGGTGAGACCTGACTGCAAACCTGCTTTGCTGGACTCTTCCTGCTTCCCACACATCCTTCACCTTGAGGGAGGGAAGGATAGGGAGAAGATAACACAGATGGGTGCCTTTGATTTCCCTCTGGTCTGAGGTCTCTTTCCTGATGAGCAGCTCTGGACGTGTGCCCTGAAGAGACAATACCCCCACAGCCATTGTGTTTGGGGCCAGGTAATGCTGAGTTGCACAGCTTTTGTTGTGCATGTTTCTGCTGGGGGCTGCCAGAAACAGTGGCTCTGCCTGTTGCTCCTGCACCCAGGCACTCAAACATCTACATTGCTGAATGCACACATGCTAGGAAAGCATTATTTAGAATTTTTTTTTTGCATGAGTAACTATGAATATTAATTCAATTTTACTGAAGAAATTTTAAAAGCCAAATTAAAGCATGTGCCTGACTTAAAAAACAAAACCCCACAAAACCTGAAAAGCATATTTGTGAGGTCTATTTAAATGTTTGGACACAATTCTGAGACAAGCATCTAAATATAGTCAGTGATTCAAGAGTTACATTAGCCTACATGATACCAGCACTAACTTGTCTGGCAGACAGCCAAAGCTGCAGGGCCACATTGAGAGCTGCTGGAAAGAGGACTTACTTGTCTTAAGGAAAGCAATGCCAGTTAATTTTATTCTTTGACATGTATATTACATGACTAAAATATGTAGAGAAAGAACACTGGATAAAACTAACATCAAATGGTCTTCACTTCTGACTCACTGACATTCAAGTATTTTAAATGCTCTGCAAAACCCAATGAGTTTAGCTAAAAATTTTGCATAAAGCAAGTAAGATGCTTGTACAAATAAGTACTCTATAGCACAGCAAAATTTCTCAATATTGGAGCACATCTCCTATGAGGCTGAGAGAGCTGGGTTTGCTCAGCCTGGAGAAGAGATGGCTCCAGGGAGAACTTATAGGGGCTTCCACTACCAAAAGGAGGTTACAAGAGATGTGGAGAGGGGCTTTTTACATGGGCAGGTAGTGATAGGATGAGAGGAAATGGCTGGAAACTGACAGAGGAAAGGTTTAGATTAGATATTCTATGTTTAGGAAGAAATTCTTTACTGTGAGGATGGCGAGGCACTGGAACACCCTGCACAGAGAAGCTGTGGATGCTCTATCCCTGGAAGTGTTTAAGGCTGGAGTGGACTGTGAGCAGCCTGGTGTAATAGGTGTCCCTGCCCATGGCAGAGGGATTGGAAAAAGGTGATCTTTAAGGTCCCTTCCAATTCAAACCATTCTGTGCTTCTTATTTACACTGTAAATAAGTGAATGCACATTTTATGAAATAGTGCAAGGGTATTCCAAGATCTTCAGTTTATTACAAGCAAAGACCTCTCCAGAAATGTTTACTGACAAAAGAAACTTCCTGAGTGACAATTTGTTTATGCCTTCCTTATAACCTATTTTTCCTCCTTATAAGTTATTATCCTTTATGGAATTGTGGATGGCTGAAGTAGCTTTTTCTGATCAACAAAACATTCCTGACATCTGCAAGGAGATTCAAAATCTTTTCCCATTCCATCTCAGCTGTAATCAGATTTTTCAGCCTTTCTGAGACACTGGGAGTCTCAGCTCAAATATTAGATCTAGTCTTGAATCACTAAATCCTGTCAACAGCAAAAGATTTCCCTCATCACAAGCTCACTCTTTTTGGTGAGCTACATCGCTGGGAAATGGCTGCCACAGTCCTACTTCTGGCACTTCTGTAAAAGTGTTGGCAGTGCTGGGAAGACCTGGACATGAGCTAGAGCTGGCTCCCAGGCTCTGGAGTGACTCAAGTGCAGGGTGGGCTTTGTAGCAGGCCACTGTACCCACTGGAATACCCAGCCAGTTATAGGTAAGACAAGCCCTTAACATTTCTAATCTTGGGACCTCTGAATTTTATCCAAGCCGTAGGTACCTTGCCTTGTTATGTTCTGAGCTCCTGTCACAGCTTTGGATGCTTTCATATACCAGAGACTACCTTGTTTGTAATTGCTTTAATAAAAGTGCAGATGAAAATCAGTTAGAGCTGCACTACTGGCAGCAAATTAATTTCTCTTAGAAGCTGTTACAGCTACCAGCCCCAAATTATCCTCATCCCAGCTGGAGTGGTGCCTCAGTCAGCAATTCGCCTTTTAAGATGTTCTTTGTGTGAATAAGAGAAGAAATAACCTAATTGTCCTTTGTTGTAATTTTTATTGGTGCATTTCCAGTGGATCTTTTAGCTTAATATTACAACAGAGTAACTTATCAGCTTTGTGTGAATACAAGGAACCATTTGGATTAACATCACTGCCATGGAAAATGGAGGCAAATCCTCATAGTGGAGATTCAGCCCTTGGCTCATGCAGAATCTGACACAAGCACCAAGAAAAGGTGATGTCTTTACTAAATTTTTGACAGATTTTCAGCTTGAACTGGGTCAGTTGTGGCCACATGTCTGGTGAGGGATTCTGGATGCCATGGTCCAGAAAAGCACTGGCAAGTACTGTGAGATACCCCGAGCATATGAACTGCAGTCCCAGAAGAACTTCATACTCCTCACTGACTGAATGTTTTCCCCACTGCTGCACAATCCCTGTTCTGAGCTGGTCATGGAGGCTTTTGGTACAGGGAGAGCAACTTGAGTCTGAGGCAGCTCAGCAATGCCATCTCCAGCCACCAGCAACGCAGAAGGCAGTTCCATTCCTCCCTCTTCCCCATGGGCACACTGAGGCATGGATCTCAGTTCCCTGTGGTGGTCATGGGTGCTGGCTGTAGAAATGCAGAGGGGCTTCCATTTCCAGTGAGTGCTCAGCATATTCAGCACTTTAGGAGCTGTTAGAAACTTGAAGGTCTGGTTGCTAACACAGGACTTTTCAGGCACATGTCCTTCTGCTTGTAAGGGTGAGAATCATTTGAAGAGCAAGAAGTGCAAGAGGGAGGAGGTTGAGACTCAGGGACACGAACACCAGACTGAAAGGCTTCAGAGGTGCTTGGGGGTTGCAGGGTCTGTGTCTCACTGAGACAGGGAATAGGAACAGGAAACAAGACCTTGCTTTTTGGGGGTTGCATGACTTCAGTGCAAAACACCTCATTCACAGAACAGGACAGTTGTTTGAAGATGGGTAAAAATGGGGGCAAAAAGGCCCACTAGGTTACACTTAACTAAGGAACCAACTAATAAGTTTGCTTTCTTTGGAATGAGCTGTGTATTCCATTCCTGCAAGTATTTCCACACTCAGGGTGAATGAAGCCGCCATCAGTAGCTCTGCTCTGTGCAGCAGTGACAGAAGAAGGGCTAGCAATGTGGAAGTTCAACTATCTTAAAGGTCCAGGAAAAATCAGGGAGATTTAGTTTATGAGAGTCTGAACAAAGAGAGTGTGGGAGCAGATTTTAATTTCCCCGGAATGTGGCCATTCCAATATAATTTTATTTCTTAAATCTGTTATGTTCTGTTCAGCAGTTCCTTGCATTTTTTAGTTCAGATCAGCTCTTTCAATGAGGTTATTCTCAAAATGATGGTGTTATGTGACCCATGGCTACTAATTTCCATATCTAATTATTCAGTTTGCAACTAAATAAATAGGCTTTCTTTCAGCATAGTCTTATCTTACAAATTGAATTATAATCAGCATCCTTGGCCTGTCTGATCTTTGGAGCCCTTTGAGCTACAACAGTTAAAATACATCAACTTCTGTCACACTAGAGAGCCATGTAGCTAACATCTAATTTATCTGCTTTTAACTCTTCAACCCAACTTCATGATTACAGTTTTGAGAGGAGCCATTCTTTTGGAACAATCTCAGTCATCCTTGTAACATAGTAGCAACCCCTTCTAACCACTCCTCTACTGTACTCTTATGCTTTCCTCTTATCACTTAAAATGTGGCATTTAAAACCCCTACTTATATACCAATACATTCATTGTGAAATATTACTCTGCAATGTCCCATTGCTGGCAAGAACTTGAAACTGAGATGCTCATTTAGGATCTTAGCCTAAGGTATTAGCGCTTGTCTTAATATACAAAACTTTGATGCATTGTTTTACAGGTATTACCTGTATTTTTCTGTCACCTGTGGCAGGCTGTTACCCTGCCTAAATATGGATATTAGGAGAAAGATGAATGATATTAGGAAGAATATTTCAGGAAGTGAATCTTAGCTGCACTGACTCAGTCCATCTCTTGTGACTATCCCTATGCAGAATTCAGAGTTACTGCTTACCCTTCTGATCAATTCAGACAGTTGCCTACATCCAGGTGAGAGTAATTGAGACCTAAGACATTATTCAGTTATGAAACATCCAAATTCAGTCCAGATTTCAAACTCAAGATCTTTTCAACCCTTGTCCTGACAGTGACAACAGAAACTCTGTCAAATTGTTATTCAGCTGTGCCTGTGCAGGGGTGGTTATGGTCTTGGTGATATTCCACAGAGTCTACTGGCTAAATAAGGTTTTAGAAGCATAACTCACTCTATCTATCCATCTATCTATCTATCTATCTATCTATCTATCTATCTATCTATCTATCTATCTATCATCATCTATCTATTATATATATATATGTATGCTATTCATAATATAAGTAATAGATACATAATAGTAATCCCCTTGGTGATATATGAGATAAAGCAGAACCCAATTAATTTTTCTTCTATTCTTGGCAGTTTTGCAGAGGGGCTTAAAAAGTAAAAAGTGGTATTTTCTGTAATGAAATTACATGTTTGTGATACAGAACACACAAATAGGTCTGTTTCCAAAAGCGATCATAATCTTACAAAACAATTTCATAAAAGGGTTCCCCTTTGTTAGTCCAGTCTGAAAAGTTGTTTTTCAACTCACTCTTCCTCTTAGGTTTCTGAGGCCAGCTGAGTTGCATTGTCCTTGCCATTATCTAAAAGAAGATACACACAATTAAATGTCATGGAATGAAGATAAAATTCGTTGTGTTTCCTTCTGATGTGCTAATATTTGTTTGAAAGGCTCCTAGTTCAGTGCTTAGCATATTTCCACAATCTGTACATCTGTATTTGCAAGAATAACCAGAATGATGACATCCTCATCCTGTTGTACCTAAAATAGACAAGACTAGTAAGAGGAGGTACCATGAAATGACATTTGGTAAAAATTATTCACTCTCCCACAATCCTGTTCCCTGCCGTGTCCCTCATGTCCGTCATTGATCAGGTCTCCAGTCGATGCAGAAAGTCTCTCTTTGAGCCCATGCAAGGATAAAGTAGGTCATTGATTAGCTGGAGTATGACAGGCAGCTCCTCCAGTCAGGTCGTGACGTACGGTAAGTCTTGAGGGAGGAGAGCAAGCGATGAATCAGTAATGTGAAAAGAAAGAAAGCCCACAGGTTTTAGTCTTTTGGGAGGACTTCTCTCGGCAGCATAGTTAGTAGCGTTACCCTCAGCAAGTTGACGGCTATGCAAATTCACCAGAGAAGCTTTTCAGGTTTCCAAAAAAAGAAAAAGAAGAAACAAACAACTAAGATGAAATTCTCTTACCCAACTACAGTACCTAGGGAATTTTTTACTTTGCAGGCAACCAACTCATATGGGCTACTCCTACTCATTGTTCTCTACTTTTAGGTATAATATATATAATTAAGCACTGTATAATTAAGCAGTTTTACATGCATTGGTTTCCACTGCACTGTCTTTTGTCAGCAATTCCATAAGAGTCCTTCTCCCCAGCTCTGCTACATGGCTGCCCACCCTCTCCTGGCTTCCAAGCCCTCAGTGGGAGATCCTTTGCATTGGCACACTCAGGGGAAGTCTCAGGGCTGCTCAACTCCAGCAGCGCAGTGCAGGACAGTCCTGCAAGCAATTTTGCCACCCCATGCACCTCATTGTCCCAATGTGACCATTGTCACAAGCCCCTCAGGTACCCTCTTCCTCTTCTTTCCCATGCCCTTGCACTTTCCAAGCAAAAATTGCAGCACACACCGGTCTTTCATTAGCTGGCTTGCACCATTAGTAACATCTAAAGAAGGATGGTGCTTACACCACAGAGCAATTCCCTGTCAGGCTCTCAGTGGGAGAAGAACAGAGTTGTGTCTTTGACTGAGCCAGAGCCTTATCTTGACCATGCTGAGCAGCCAGTATTTCCTTTTCCCCTGCCCCACTAGATTTTTTTTTGTGCTAAAGTTGCTCACCATGTTATATGGCCGGCACTGCTAGATATCAAATCTGCTCATCAATCAGTTCAGAAAGCAGAACAATGTTGCCTCAGCACTATGCACTGTGTCACCCAACAGCTTTCACACACACATTTGATGTGGTTTTTTTCCAAAGTGTGGAAAATCCACAATTTCTACTGCTGCCTCCTCACTGCCTCCCACTTCCCTACCCAATAAAAGCTAGCTCAGCCACTTGCAAAGGTTTTTTTTCAGATAGTAGCACTGCCCACAGTCAGTCTATATATTGTGTGCAGAAAGAGAAAATGAAACAACTGGCATTTATTTAGCTATTTTTGGCTTGCAGAGCTGTGGGACTCATCATCTCCCACGCACTTCTGTCTCGTGTCCGAATCTCTGGTGCCCTGACAACTCCAGCCCTCCACACTCTCTGCCTGTGGCTGCAGCAGCCTGAGCTAAGCAGTGGCTACTTCCATAGGTTTAAGGGGAAAAGTATACATAGAAATGAACTCAAAAAAAGTATACATACAAATCAACTCAAGTAGCATTGACTGGTTTTAATTCAAATCTGTGATATTTATCACAATTACATAATTTTTTAGCACAATTGCATAAATTTTCATCACAATTACATAAATATGTAATAGATGAATAGAAATAAATATTATGTAAACATACATATAGTCAACAAATTATAGAGAGCTATAAGATAGATTCTTAATATATTTGTGCAAAGAACTTGAAGTAGCATTGAGCATTGCCAGAGTATGTGGGTCACTGTCAATGAACAAACATAATTTGATTCTGTCATACTCCGGCTTTATTTTTAGAACTTTTATTTTATTTTTGATCAACAAAGTAGGAAAATTAAAGAATGCTGAAAAATAATTTAACATATTTCTGTGTTTGATAAAAGCCATTATATGTAACAAATTGATTATTGACACACTTTAGTCCAATCATTTCCTCTGGTGCTTATTTGCTTCTTTCCTTCCTTCTTCCATTTGTTCCTTCTTTCCTTCTTTTTATTTGAAATACCAGCATTTGTGCCTGATCTTGACAACCAATTTATCAAATGTAGGTTTGCATGGCACAGCTCACAGTGTTTGATGCTATCAGTAACTCTTAGCTAATGATTACCTAAATGCTACAGCCATGAAAAAGAGGTCCTAAACTATATTAAATGAAACAGCATGTACTGGAAAATTACCAAGATTACTCAGCAGTTTCCTTTTAGGAAACCTGCCTGTTGCTAGAATAGAAAAAGCCTTTACTAGTCCCTTTCCAGCAAGAACACAGAATACAAGGATACAGAACAAGCACGCCTTTCCTTAGCTGAAGTCATCCACTGTCTGTTTAGACAGAGAGTGACATCAGTAGTGCATTTAGGAGTTACTTAATCAGAAAAACACTACACAGGCTATAAAGAATTGTAAGAAAAAGCATTCCAACCCCTTGGAGTAGGCCTTCTTGAACACTTCCACTGTCATGCTGCTAGTCAGTCACGGCAGCTGGAGTTTCCCTGTTCAGGCCCCTGTGTGTGGTCTCAAGGGGGGAGACTGAGATGCTTTTTCAGGTCAGATACATTCCATGGCACTGGAGCTGAAGTGAGGAGCAGCTCTTACCCCAAGACATATCAAAAACCTGGACATGAAGCCATCCCACCCTTCCAGGCAGCCTCCATGGGAGTGAGCAGAGATTGTCAGAGCACTTGGGGGTCTCCACTGCCTGGGCAGGTGAGGTGCTGAGCTGGGACAGTGGCTGTTCCACGTGGCCCAGGCATTTGCTCTTAAATGCACCAAGGAGATAAATAAACTTGTGGTTTTCCCTCCTGTAGACCTACTCACTGGATTACTCACTCACAAGGGCTCTATCTCTGGAGATATGACTGGAAGATTTTAGGTGTGAGCCTGTGAACTCCAGTTTTGATGTTTCTCCTGGAGAGCTTGTGGTGAAAGAAAAGGAAATTCCATGTGCCTCCTCTAGGTTCTGGTGGCCTGTGCTGGCAGAGAGATCCTTTTTCAAAGGTAACTCAAGAATTATTGCTTGTTATGCCATTTCCTGCACTTAAATATCAAATAATGTTTGAAAAATCCTTTGTTCTGAATCTGTTGTATGGTTACCAAAGTGGATTTCTCCTACTCATAGCAAGTTTGGAAATAAACTCCCCCAAAATTACAGAATATGTTAATTTTAATAGCTGATAGAAAGCATAAGGAAATGAGGATTTTGCCTCATTTTTGATAATTTAATTTAGTGTTAATCAACCCACTTTAACTGTAAGGAAAACTGAAGAAAGAGCAATCTATCAGAAGACAGAGTGTTGCTTCCAGCAACATTTGATAATGAGTTTACTAAAATAGACACTACTTTACATTTTTGTATAAAATACAGTTTGAAATATATGAAGCATATTGAATATTTACTCCCTGTGGAAAGACTACATGCTGAGTATATATTCCAAAAAAGATACATGTATGCATGTGCATAAAGGCATGTTTCATATATATATATATATATGTATATATATATATATATAATGTATGATAATGGGTTTTATGAGAGAAAATGTTTTCCACTCTCCCCTATTTACAGTCAAAAATCAGCAATGTCCTGAAAATTTTGATTTTGAGTAAAATGTTTGTGGTAAAGCTATTACTAAATAGTATTATTGACTGACCATGCTTGAAGAAAAGTATTTTTGATATCCTTTGTGAGCTTTTTTTGAGACATGCTAGACATTAACAGATATGTTGCTAACTGATCTCATTTACAGCCTGGGTTAAGTGCTGAAATCTTTGGGCTGTGCATGGGGATTTGGCAACCCTGCCTGCCCAGTGAGTAAACAGCACTGATGTTTGGTAAATGGGACTCTGACTTTGTCCTTGTGGTTGCACTTACAGCCTGGAAGGCCAAGTCCAACATTATGGTGCCTTTGACACTCAAAAACCACTCTGCCTTCAGAGCTTCTTGCAAAACCTTCAAGGGGCCTGTGTTCTTTTGCAAGGTGTGCCTGAAGGTTACCTGTTCTAATGACACCGATGTTCGCTCCTCCATTCAGCAGGCTGAGAAGCTCCAGCTGTGGCTGAAGCCTTATAAAAACAGGCAGAGTCAAAAGCACTGCCAAGGGTACCCTCCTTTATGCAGTGTATGGAGTTAATATGTAATTCACAGAATTAAAAAACATCCAAACAAACTCAAGTTTTAGCTAAGCTTACTAGAACATAGCAATAGCAAAAGAAGAGCAGCCCTAATTGCCTGAGATAGTAAGTACATGATGTAGAGACAACTATAACCCTGGAAAGGAGTTAGCTGGTAGACCAAAACATAACAGGAATAAATCCAGGAAACATCCTTCACTTCAGAATAATGAATGAACAAATTCAGAATGCATTTACCACGCTGTTGGGAGAGTGAGAAACAAGGGTCTGCAGCCTAAACTAAAAGGTTAGGCCATTTGTATTTACACAGATTTTAACATATCTGATAGAACCAGGGCCTCTGTTTTGTAACTAGATTAGCTGATGTGAATCTGGCTGCATCTGTGTGGCATCACTGCAGTAAGTGGGATCCAAGAGGATGACTAATCGTGGCAGGGAATTGGGTTTCCAGACTGGGCTGAGGTGGTCAGGCAGTCAAAGAGCTGTGTATAGATATGCCCATGAGCAATTCTAGTCCATTCACTACATCCTAAGTGCAGACATAGGACTGGTGAGATTTCCCTGATCTTTAGCAAAATTAAAGACAATCTATCTATTAAAGCTCCAAAAATTCATATGAGAAGGAGTGAAATGTGCTTTTCCTGTATTGCTGTACAAGTTGGGGTATTTTGGGTAATTATAAATCCTATATGAAATGACAGGCTAGAAGAAAATGAAATCTGTTTCATAGGAAAATGAAATATAGAGTATACAATTTAACTTTTCCCTGGAAATTAGGAAAAGTAGAAGACAAGAAAACAGCAATAGTTTCAGCCTTATAAATGCTCATCTAGTTTGCATTCAGAGTCTTTCAGTGAATGCTACAATTAAAAACTCCTTCAGAACAAAATTGACATGATTTTGCTTATTACACAGATGGTGATGTCAGCTACATAACTTCATTTGTCATAGCATCTTATTACCCACTTGAAATTCTGAGTGATGGAAACAATTAAGGTTGGAAGAGCAAAAAAACCTCCTCATGTTTCAATCAAGTGATGAGAAATCCACCTGATAAGCAGATGTTGCTCAGTTGTTTGTCAGTGTAATGCAACTACCTAAATGATTTTATTTACAACCTGAGGCTTTCCTACCAGCTTATCATATCTGTGTTAGCTTTGCTTAATGAAAATAGCAAAACAGAGGGATTTTTTTTTTCTAACCCCACATGTTGAGCTGAGAACTCCTACAATATTTTAGGAAAGTCGGGGCTGTCATTATTGTCATCTAGACAAAAAGCAGGAGGATGGTGTTATTTTGTTACTGTGACATGTTTCTAAATGTACCTTGTGGATTCATATAACCATAGGATGGTATGTCTGCTGATGACTCATGCTGACTCACCCACTGAGCCAGAATTTACTGAGCCTTCTTCTGTGCCCACACACAGTGATATGATTTCCAGTCTGAGTGAATTCTTTAAAATTTAATTTAGTAGGCTTTAACTACAGAGACAGATATGCTTCTTCAATAGCTGCCTTAATTTGTTTTTATGTCTTATTAAATGTGTGTTCAGATTATGTTTTGCAGAATCCTTTGAAATCAATTTTGAAAATAATGTGGATAAGTGCAACTGTGCTTTCCAGAGATGAATGTCTGTCTGAAAGCACTGGAGGTAGAAGCATTGATAATCTACTGATGCCATGGACCTAAAGGCCTAATACATAGTTACTGCCTCTCTGCTGTGGCTGTAGCAGCACTGCTTGTGGGCCTCAACTATGGTAAGTCCCTAGGCAAAGGCAGTGAATAATTAATTTAAAAAAGACAAGTTGACCTGATTCTGTTTTTATTTTTAAGACTGAAAAACGTATATTGCCCCACTGCAATCAACAGAATTAAATGATATAGAACTGGGTGTGAAAGCAATCCTTTAAATGCTACTACAGATGTCTTCAGAGTGATTTTACTTTTTTTGAAATAGTAGAAATTATATGGAAGATTTTAATGGGAATATGATCAGTCCCATTATTTGTCTCTCTCCAAATTCTGGTCAAAATCTGCTATGGTGTAGCAGCCTTAAAAGTAATTTTCCTGTTGTTACAGTATAGGCTGTAGTGACTGAGGAGACAACTACCCCAGTGAGATTCTCTCTTGGAACCAAATAAAAGCTTCTCTTCAATCTCATACTCTTTGATGAAGACTCCTATGTTTTGTTAAGTCAGGATTTATGATAGTCTCATTCCTACTCCAGGATTCTTTACCCACCACAGAAGCTAATGGAGATGAAAAAATATTTTGCTTGGACTACTTCTGCATAATTTGCTTTTTAAACTCTTCTGACAAATGACAAATGTTCAAGCAACAGAAAATTAGATGCATGTATCCTCCCCAACTAAAAGTTATCAAATGCTTCAGTAAGTTGATCGAGGTCTCAAGACTTTTCTCCACCTTTCCAATATTCTGAAAGAACAGTTGATTCCCCCAAGCCACATACCCTTCCCTCTTTCTCTGGGATTTTATGTCACTTCTCAAAAGTATGTCAGCTTTGACAGTGTTTTGGGGCTGTGTGTTTTACTTCTCTTGCTCCTGCAGTCAGTCAGGCATGATTCCTAATCTGCAAGAATTCATCTATGAGTCTGTCTTCTCATCTCTGGAGTTTACTAAATTGCCCTGTCCTCTAAATCTGAAAATGCTGGATGAGTGGACACTTCATCCCCAGTGGTTTCAGCTTCACTGACTTCCTTGTACTTTGAGTGTGCAGTCCTTTGTTCTGCTTTTGGAGAACAAAACCCCCACAATTTGTCTTTAGTCATACCTTCCTGCCTGCATCATTGTTCACACAGGGCTTTCTTGTAATTCTGTCACTAGAATTCAGAAGCTGTTGGGTTTGCCCTTTGAGATAAATGTGTTTGAAAATAGAATATAACTTCTTTTTGTTACTTCAAACTTCAGTGATCATTAAGATTTTGTATGTAATGGAACATGATACAAGAAGAACCACACAGCTGTATGACAAGGTTTGAATGGAAGTTGAAGTATGTGCTTCTCCCTGAGTCCCCACATGTTCTGGTCACTAACATTCCTTCTCTTGCTGTTGCACTGCCACTCACAGTGTCATTTGGTCTGAGACCATCCACAATTTCTACCAAACAAGCACAAAGGACTCAGCTCTGCTGTACGCCTGTGAGAGGGATGCTCTGCAGTAGAGCTGCCCACTTTTGACATGCTACAATGTTCTCAAAAGAAAGGAGAGGCCCATATACTGCTCTCCATCCTCTGCTGCAGGACACAGCAATTTCCTGAAAGTGCCATAATTACTGAATATATCCAACAGGTTGCTTGCAGCAACTTCCCCGCATTAAAGAGATGAGTGCCTAAGAAATATTGCAGTGAAAGTAGATTAGTGTCTCCAAGTAATTCAGACATCTATCTCACTGCTAGTCTCCTGCTTTCCAAGAAGTGCTACACAGACCTGTGAGGAGAAAAGAGTGATTACTGGATTAATTGTTCTGACAGTAGCTCATTTTTAAAAGCCCTCTTTCTCAAGGGGCTTGGTCCTTCCTGTGTTTTATTACTGGGAGGGAAAGGGCTTCTAGAAAGAATGGTGTAAGAAATAAGCTACTGCCAGTACCAGAGAAAGTCATCTTGCCTACAGCCTGTTCCAGAGAGCCACAGACTGAATAAATAAACCTAGAGGTCATAGCCACTGGATGCTCCAGCTCTATTTGATGTCTCTGCACATATTGTATCTGCCTTTCTTTTACTCCTGATTTGCAAAAAATATAATGACAATGTGAAAGTGATGTGCTGGTAATTGAAAAAAAGCAACATTTTTTTTCAAGGAGTGAAAATTCCCAAGCCCTCTCTAGAAATGCAAATAAGCAGTTTATGGTGTTTAAGCTAATACTGGCCTATCTTAGGTAAACATACATGATTGCAAAGCCTGTATCCAAAGGTCCCTCTCTAGCCCAATAAAGGAGCACTGAGATTTTCTGTACCTCTGTGGCTTATTCAGAGCTAGCATCCAGTTCTTAGTACCATACTGTGATATGGAAGTGCCAGCAGTGTGTTTGGCAGTGTCCACTATGTACTTACCTCTGTGCTTATTATGCTTCAGCTGTGGAGCCTCTCTTAATTATTTTTATTTCAAACACTTTATGAAAAAGCTGACCTTATTAACATGTCAGAGCTTTGTGAAGTAGTCCTCTCTGGTTATTATGTTGTTATTCTTTCTTTTCCAGCTTTTAGAATTTTACTGTTATTAGACCCTTTTGGAACGGACTGTAATGTTTACATTTCTCGAATCTTTTTAGACATGTAAGATTCTCACTTGGCTTCTCCTGGCAGCTGTACACTCTGTGGCTCCCTGTGGCACTCTCATTTGACTGTCTTGGAGTTCCACCTGTTCTTCTGCCTTGCCCCTCCTTCCCTGTGATTTGTTGCATCCATGGCAGAGCTACAGCACCGTGTAACTTCCAGAAGATTTAATCTCAGTCGAGCACCTGCAATTGCGCAATCTCATGTGTTCAATAAATGCCTCACTGGAAAGGCTTCTCCCACAGTGTAACACTGACTTGCTATTTCTTAAGAAATACTTTGATTTTTCAAATGTCTCCCAGGTTATGGGTATCCTAAAGGTTTGTGAGCCAAGTCATTTATTTGGACATGATGCTTCTTTAGAAATAACATTGCTTGTGCTTGCCACTCTTTTTTGAAATCACTGTTATAACAAAGTAAAGCTCAATAAGGGAAAAAGCTATACTAGTAAAGCAAGGGTTAAGGTTCTGATTAAAACATGGAAACAAACACACAAACAAAAAGCAAAGAAACAAGAAAATCCAATTTCAATACCTACATAGTTCTGGCAGTCACTCATAGCTTGCCTCTGGGAATCAAGGAACCAGTACAGGATCAGGATCAGGATCAGGATCTGCTTCTCTGCTGGGTTTTTCCTGCCTCCGCCCAAAGCATGAGGGAATTCCCAACTGCAAGAGAGGCTAAACCTCAGAACATTTCTTTGGACCATTGCCCTTCCCTTGCTTCCTTCAATTTTGAGGCGATTCCAATATAAAGTATGTCAGTTTTGACCAACCAGAGTTGTTTAGGTGAATGCAAATGAAACCTGTTTTCTCTTGCCTCAAATGGAATAATCTCTGAGACACAGTGATACTTTGACACGTGATTTCCAAATGTAGGTTTACCTTCCTGCTTGGAAAGTCAGTTGAATTACAACTTGATTTGGGTCTCCATTTCCCAGGCAGTGCAACTTCTTTCATGAACTTTTTTTTATGCCTTTTTAAGATCTCCTAAATTACATATAATAAACCTATCAACTGTACATCACATCCTAACCTCATAGCTTGTGAATAATGGATTGCTTTATTCATAGGGCTCAGACATGAGATGCCACTAATAATGATGATTAGTTTAGAGTCTGGAGTATAGCCTCAAATAATTTCATTCCCCTTACTTCTTCACTTTATTATATCAGAAACTTTGCAACTATCACAGTAACTTCCAACTCTAATTCCCTTAACCGTAGTTAATTATAGATACCCTGGCAGTTGCAGAGTTATTTATTCCAGAGTTTCTTGATCATGAGCAGGCTAATCAGAGGTCTTCTGGGGGCCCTTTCACTTTCAGAAATACTGCTTTTAAAATGTCAAGTCCTATCATCAAGGCTTTGTTGGTTTTGTTTCATTTTTGTACTGCAGAGTATAAAATTCATGAAACTGCTCATTTCTGCAAAGTGGAACATTCACATTTAAATTCTGATGTCCCCTTGTTACTAGCTTTTGATAATCTTCAAAATTAGAAAATATTAGAAAATAGACCAATAATTTGAAACACGCTTATTTAGTTGGGGGATCAGTAGCCTGTTAAAAAGGTGTGCTTTACACATTTCTCTGACCTAGCGGTTCTCTAGCTGGCAAAAAGGGCTTTCCCAATGTGCTTATAGTAACTGACAGTCCTTTGGTGGAGTGTGGGAACGGAGTTTGTAACCATCATTGTGCAGAGAGTCAACAAGACTGTTCTTATTTTATATTTTCTCTCATATAACTGTAACTACTATTTTATTTTTCTGTTTCAAAAACATTATGATTTTCTTTTTCCTTTGAGGGGGAATCATTCCTCTACTTTTTACCTGCCTTGTATTCCTGCTAAGACTGGTGGTCCTCTGGCCTGAGCAGAGCTGACCCCAAAGGCTGTGATCATGATGCTGGTTTGTCTTTGCTGAAACAGGAGGGAGTCAGAGCGCTCGGTACCTCAAAGGAAATAAACAGCACACTTCATGTTGACACTGTTATTATGGCTGGCATATTTTGATCATCTCATTTTCTCTTTGATACTGATGTACAGTAAAGTGTGAACATTATCTTTGAGCTGCAATCTGATCTTACTGAGCTTTAAGTGCAGCAAAGGGCAGTGGATTTTCTCTTCGGCAGCAACACGAACAGCAGGAGCTCTGGAAATTGTAGTGGCAACAGCAGCTTCTGTTGTGACAGGTCTCTCGTAGGTCACCATGGTGAGAATGTATCTGAGTGTTAGGTTTTTTTCCCTGTCCAGACACTAATATAATTTCTAGAATCCAGAATAGCTTATATAAATTATTACCCTTGTCATGAATTATATTCATGCAGATATGCTAGCAAGAAACACACACATTTTCTTTTTTAGGAGGGATTTAATACCTAGACAAAGGATTTGATGATAATTTTAAAATCTTAAAACAGTTGTTTTGTTGGTGTATAGTTGGAAAAAAAACCCCAAACACCATTAATTGAAAAAAAAGGGTAATAAGCAACAACATGGAACCTGGCCTACATTGTTTTGTTTTTCTTTGTGAAGATTCATTATATGCTAATATGTTTTAAAATTAGGAGTGTTAATGAACTGTGCAAGACAACATGGGACATACATGGATTTTGCATGTGGAAAGCAAAGCTTTTTGTTCAGAGCTTAAAATTGAAATAGCTGTAATGTGACAGTGTCTGACATGGGCAGCTTTGATGGTCGGGGACAGCACCCATCAAACTACCCTAGAAAAATGCAGAAAAGGAATAATTAATTCTTTTTTTCCTTGAATGAGGGGGTCCATTTGCAGTCAGTGTTACCCTTCTTGTCAATCCTACTCATTACCTTTACCTCCCAAGCTGGTGTGCAGCCTGTTGATCTCACTGGAAGAGTTGGCTGTTGGCAACCCTTTAACTGAGTCACCACCAAGTGTTTCCATTAACAAGTTCACAACAGTCCCATCTGCAGCTCTGGCCTGCTGGGCCACTTCCTCTGGGGTTATGCACCACTGGCATGGATACCAGCAGCAGTGCTTAGGTGTTATGAGATTTAAGAAAAAGGGACCCTTCCCTTGCCACAAGCTGAATTTCCTTAGTTTGATTAATTTCTGGCCACTTTTCCTTTCTACTTAAACTGGTATTCATCAGTTGCATGCATGTGTAAATTACTCAGCAGCCCCAGCTGCAGTTCAGCAGAAGCTTCAGGAAAAGGTTCAGTGCTCTACTGGACATGCATGAAGTTTCTGTGAGAAGACCTTTTTACCCCCTTTGTCTTGAAGAAAAAAAACTCCTCAGGACCTGTTTTGTTCATTGTTAATGTTTCAAATGTGTATTAGGGCTGCCCTTCACACTGCACAGTTCGGTTGCTGGTGCTTTTCCCCTCAGAAGGATGGTGAGTCACATCTATTCCAGTTTAACAGCTCCTCTGATCTTAACAGAATGCCCTCAGCAGAAACATCCTTGAATAATACAGACCACTCACATAGATCAGATTGCTCCTGCCTGATGTGTTGCCCCATTCCAGGCAGCTTCACTTACCCATGAGAACAGTGTGTGCTACAAGCCCCTGCTCTCACTGGGGTCCTCAAGCTCTTATTCTTCCTCAGCAATGGGGATAAAGAGAGATGACAGTGAATGGAAACGTGGGAAGGTATTTTTAAAGTGCCACTGATTTTATGAATTAACCTTTGCCACTCTCCCAGGTAATTACTTATCATAGTTACTGTAAGGAAAGGTAAAATATTAACAGCATTGATAATTAACAGTAATGAATTAATTGAATTAACAGTAATGATAATTCCAAATGAATTAGGAACTATCACAAAGATTAAATAAGAAGCTGTTAACTTGTCATTAAATTGCTATTGGAGATTATGATTAGGAAAGAAGTGTAAGTGGGCAGCAAAAAGTAGCAATGGAATTGCATTGACAGTAAGAGATCTCATTTAATATTTACATATTTCAAGGATAAACTCTTCAAGCTTATTTTTGTTTTTACTCTCATGCTTACTTTTAAATTTTCATTAGAATGGTCTCAGCTATAAAACTTTGTGTCTATGCAGCATTTGAAAGATGTTTGAAAATTGAGAGGATATTGTTACCAGAATTCATCTATTTTATGGAGCTTAAAAGCAAGCTTGTTAGGGAAACTTGACCGACTTCTTCAATAACATAAGGTTAAAAGACTATAAGAACATAAATATTTTACAGTTGGCATGCTTAATTTGGACTATTGTGGAATTTTCAGGCTACCCCAACAAGGGAAGAGATGAGAAGCTTGACTCCATGTTTCAGAAGGCAGACTTATTATTTTATAATATATATTATATTAAAAGACAATGATGTATTAAAACTATTCTAAAAGAATAGAAGAAAGGATTTCATCAGAAGGCTAGCAAGGAATAGAAAGGAATGATAAGAAAATCTTGTGACTGCTCACAGCCTCAACACAGGTGGCCGTCATTGGTCATCAAGTAGAAACAATTTCACATGCTGGGTAAACAATTCTCCAAATCACATTCCAAAGCAGCAAAACATGGAGAAGCTGAAGCTTCTCAGGAGAAAAGATCCTAACTAAAGTATTTTTCATAAAATATGTCAGTGACAGACTATCTTAAAACATACTAAGTTCTCTTAAAATACTTCAGTCAAAGGTAGAAAAGATTATTCTAAAGTCCAGATAGTCAGTGAAGAACAAACTAGGGCAGTAATAAAGATGAAGACACATTAGGGATGATGGATGAGAGTAGTCTAAGCAAAAGGTGGTATTCTAACACCAAAGCAATATGTTTAGCAATATTTTAGACTGGAACAGGAGACAGCAAGAAATTAACAAAACTGACATTTCTGATCTGTGTCCTGCGCTACCACAATACTGCACTGAGTTCTGAGCTTCCCAGAGGCAGAGAGGAAAAGTGTGAACACAAGTTACTGAGTTAGCCAGGCAAATTATTCCTTATCAGCTAGGGTGCTATGGCAGCCTGTCATAGCTGAAATGAACATGTTTTCCTTCGGCAGCTGGGTGAGCTGGGAGCACACACACACAGAGGCAGCTATTACAGCTTGTCTGTGGTGTAGTAACTTATTAAGCCATGCTAAGTCATGGCTTAATTACAAACTGGCTTGACAGCTTGTGGCTGTCTGTCCCTACCCAATTTAACAACATGAACAAAGCTGAAATGAAGGCAACAGAAATAATCATGGCACAACAACCCCTCCAGTTTGTTACATCTCAAAGCCAGCTCATGGCTGCTTGTGTGCATCTCCGAATAAGTACTTCCACACTGCCAATTAAATGCCTGTGTGAAGGCACTTAACCTGTTGCCCAGCCACGCTTAAGACTGCATTTGTCATTCTAATGCTGAAGCTGAATGACATTTCATATCATGCTGTGATAAACTTCCATATTCTGTCCTTCTTTGTCATCTTTTTGAAATGATGAGCTCCCAGCAGCTGGTGAAAATTTCTTATACTAAGGTCTTGCTTTTATACTCTTCAAGTTAACCGCATTTCTATTTCTCCATTAGTTTTAATGTATGTGTTTTCCTAGTTATCTTTACTGTTGGTACCCCTAAGCACTGGGTCATTTACAAATTTACCCCCCACCACTTTCTTGCATCAGCATCATTAAAGAATATATCCAGTAGGTTTAAGCCCAAAACATCCTGGGCACTGGGGGAGTGTGGGGGGTTGTGGTGGTAGGAAGAAAAGAGAACCACCTTTACTCAGACACTTCATTTCTGATCATTAGATTTTGCTTTATCCTCTATGGACACTCCATCACCTCCAGTAGTCTCTGGTACTGCTCTGCTAATTCCTGCCATCTCCTCCTTTATCTAGAAGTTGAAAGATATTATCAAAGGAAGATCTTAGGTTAATCTGGTAAAGCCCACCTTTAGTAAACAAACATTACACTTTCTCATTTCCTGATATACTTACTTTAAAAAGCTTACTACCAGACAAGTGATTTCATTTGATGCGATTTTCTGACTTCTGGAATGGGCATTATCTGTTCTTTCTGCCCAGAAGCTGTAGACTGTGTTTTACTTTGATCTTATATATAATACTAGCAATTTCCTTTTCCTCCTAGCTATTAGCCATCCTGCCCTCCAACCCCATGTTCAAGATCACCATATTTACTGAAAATTGAGGCAAAAATATGCATTTAGTTTTAGAAGCAGATGTAGACTATTTCTAAACTCCACTTCTTCCTCAACGGAAAGCAACATCACTTCCTTCTTACACTATTATATCACAGCTGGATAATATCTTAATATCTTGCTGTTTTTTAAGATGCTGGTTTTTTTCATAAATCAGCCTGATTTTCCAGATAAATCCTCCCACTTATTGATGTTTGAGATCCTTCCTGAACCAGACCTTTTTTCTGTTTAATGCTCTCTGCTTGTAATTCTTACCCCTCCCTTGATGCCACTTCTTTTCTACTTATGTTTGAGGCTTCTACCTCAAAGCCATTTTGCCTTCTATGAGATACAGGATCCCAGTCATTTGGTTTCAAGGTACCTAAGGTTTCTCCCATGTTCAAGTTTTCATTATACAAGATGATTTTGTTGCCAGGTCCCTTCACTTATCACAGTTTCTCTTTCTGAAGTTGAGAATGTTCTATTTTCTTTCACCCTTACCTTTCATCACACAAGTTGTGATCACTGACTCCAGGGTTATTACTTACCATCAGGCCTTTGAGGGCATATTCCTGAACCACCCAAAAGCAATACTATTTACAGGCTCAGTGACAGTTTGGAGAAAAATTTAATTTACTACCACAGTCCAGAATGTCTGGTCCCATCTATGAGTAGCATGTATTCCCCAAATTATTAAATGAGAATTGGAAATCTCACTGGCTACTTCTTTGAACCAAGCAGTACCATCTCTTCAGCAACATGGAGTTTTCTAATTACTTCCAAACTTTCCACCTGGAGTCTGGAATGATCTTAAGGCCCTCTTCTCTCAGTAAAATCTGCAACCATCTTTTCCAAAAATATATCAGAACTGAATTTTGAGTTGCTTTATTATTCACCTTTTATTTGCAAAACATCACTTCTTTGACATAGAATATTACTACACACTTTTTACTTCTGTGTTTGCTCAACCACAAATTCCCTCTAATCCACTAATCCACATGTTCTGGTTAGGAACTGAGTGTTCTTTTATCACAAGGAGGGCGTCCTGAACTGTTTTCTAAAATTCCTCCATGTATGTTTTTTTTTTCCCCAAAATACTGGAAATAGTATATCCACTTCTCAATTATTTCATTTTGACACAGTAACTTACTTTTTTGACTTTGTCTGTATATGTCCTTTTTTCTTTGCTACCCATCCTACATTCTTTCTATTCCCCATTGCTGTATTAACATTTAGTCTTCCTCTTGTTGAGCAAAACCAAGGCAATATGTTACATGAAACTTTCAAAATTTTCCCTGTTCATTTCTTAATGTGAAGATGACTTTATTATCTGTGGTGATTTCCTTCCTTTCTTCACAGATGGTGTAATCTAGAAGGGGTACCCAGGCAAGTGGTGAAGAACTAACTACTGTTGTTAAGTGAATTAGTTTCCATGGGAAGTTTACTCAGCTGAAAATGAAAGAGTTTGTTTGCTTTGCAGATAAAAAAGTAACCATGTACCATAAATATTGTCAGTGTCTGAGAATGCCTTCTTGTGAAACCAGAGCAGCCACCATTTGTCAAACTAGTCCGAAGGCCAGCTAAAACATTAGATGTAGACATGCTTCAGACAACCAGCTAACGTTTAAAAAACAGAGGTAAAAGCTGAGAAAATTGCATGAAAACACTGTCAGATCAAGTAGCTTCCCAAAGGTACTGATTTTTGGCAGGACCTGATTTACAGCTCATTAATTTGAACATTAAACAAATGTAATTATCGAGATTTGTCAACAGCTACTGCTAAAAGGACAAATCGCCCCACCAGTAACAATAGAAAATTCAAAAATGGGAATTTTAAAAACCCTGTAGAAGAACTCACCTTCATTCCTCTTTAGTGCAGTATCAAAGCTGTTTGCAAATTACCTTTGTCCCATACTATCTATTTCCTATTTATCACCATTTCTGTAGTGCATAGTTATTTTCACCACCACTAAGAATAAAATGGGCATTGCATGTATTAAAAAATGCCGACTCTTTCAGGCGTGCACACATCACCGTTGATCCAACACACAAGTATTCCCACAAATATCCTGCCTTGGTAATCTTAAACAAAGCTTAACTGGAGCCAGCCATGAAATGGCACAAAATCCCTGGATTAGCCATTAACTCCACATTGCCACATACAAACCATTATTTCACCTACTTATTACTTCACTGCCCGCCCCTGCTGCCTGTCACTGCTGCTTGCTTCTTGCCACACACACCTCTTGAGCAATGCCAGCGTTGAGTTTTACCCCACAGAAACCAGCCAGATATGCACATTTTCTACTGATTAGGAATGTGCTGTTTACACTGGGCTATGGACTCGTGGGCACAGTGTAGGTTTTCAGTTAATCACTAACATTTAAGCAGGTCATGTTTGAAAAGCAGTAGGGGATATCACTTATTACTTTAGAGAAAATGTAGGGTAATATTTATTATTTTGGGGAGTCCATTCTTCCCAAAGAATTGTAAAGGTTGTACACCTATTGAGATGATATGGAAAGTGAGTATTTTACTTTTTCCAAACTTGTTATAAAACCATATATGAAATTAGAGCTGTAGGTGAAAGGAAGGGGATCAGAACCCTTGTAAAACCTAGAAGTGAGGAGAAAGGCAGGGTCAGAGGTTTGAATGACAACTCAAAGTCTAATTTGTGATTTCTTGCAGAATTTCTGTAGATTTTTGTTTTAGTCATCACTGGAGAAAGAGTGGCTGCTACAGTAAATTGGAGGGAAGAGTCAGTAGTAGCTGAGTATACAATGTACATACTCAGCAAAATTATCTAATGCTACCCAGGGTATCTCTCTGGCAGGTACCCAAGAAGCAAAGTAGAGGATGCAAACAGGGACCTGATAAAATTACAGCCCAGTTCTATACCTGCTGAAATCTGTGCAGGATATACCATTACTTTAAAAAGTGTCAAGCTCTCAAAAAATTCTTGGTGAATCTCTTGAAATAAAAAACAGTTTCAAAACTCCAAGAAATATCTAGGCTAAATAAATTTTGCATTAATCAACCCTAAGATATAGCAATTTTTAGGCAGATTTGTCATTGCTTTAATAATACATGAATTATATTTAAATGACTATGAGATATAAGCCTGAGGAAAGGAAAAAAAAAAGAAAAAAGATCCCTAGCTATATAAAAGTATCTTGAGTCCCAGATCATGTGGACACTGCAAAGTTAACGAGGTTGATTGGCAGCTGGGTCTGGGCACTCAAATTAGCTGGTCTGTGAGCAAGTTTTCTATGACAGAAGGGGAACCGCAGTCTCAGCATTCTGGCTCTTTCTGAACTGGCTCACGAGTGCCTGTGCTGAGGCAATCGAAGTTTCATTCTCATTCAGCTCTATCAACTGGTAGGGAGCTCTGGGAAGCAGCCCTGGCACACAGGGATGGACTATCCCAACTTCTCAGTGTGGAATGGATGCATTTGAACCCACAGAGAGCAAAGCATCGGCTCTTAGAGAGGCAGCTGCATCAGTCACACCCTCAGAGCTCTGTGCAAGGATTTTCTACCGTGAGTGATGGTGCCCATGACCTTGGAGGTAAAAGTTGCACAGTGTTTTCTGCACTGTGGCCATAACTCCGGAGGCCCTGGGAAAATAATCCCATCGTGTGGAAGACTGGGAGAGAATTTCAACTCTAGATAGAAAAGCTCTCATCTTTTTCAGGGTCAGTTCCTTTTGTAAACACTCCAGAAAATGAATAGAAGACTAAATAAAAATGCTTTACAAACAGTGTTTTGAGCCGTGGTGTCAAGTCCTGCATGTGACCGGCGTTCACTCACGCCGATGGATTCAGTGTGTGGGGAGGAAACACCTCAAAGTAAGGAAAGGGACAGAGGCGTCAGCAAACTACGGTGTGGGAATTATTATGCCATTTCTACAGACAGCACATTAAAGTTTGGGTTCTCGGGAGTGTAAGGCAAGGATATCCCTTCCAGCTTTCCAGGAAAGCCTATAGGGTATGACTGCAGCAGCTGAACAGCCATACAGAGCTGTAGGGGCACGAGTGGGGTCCCTCTCCAGCGAGGTGAACGGCAGCTGGCTTCAGCCAGCCATTGACTGAGAAAGGTGGGAATAGCACGGGATTACGAGGGATCAGACAGATTTTCATGTTCTTTCCTGAATAAACAGTTTTGCTTTGGGGCAAGACAGCAGCCGAAGGGCAGGCGAGCCCCCGCCGGGTGTTCATTCCGGCCTCCCGCGGCGAGGCTGTGGCTGCGGCCGGAGCGGCGGCGGCGGGAGCGGCTGCCCGTTCCTGCGCTTCCCACCTGCCGTGAATCGGGGCTAGGGGGAGATTTAGGGGTCACCTTATCACCTTCTACAAGCACCGAAAGGAGGTGGTGGGGGTCGGCCTCTTCTCCCAGGCAAGTAGCGAGTGACAGGACGAGAGGAATTAGCCCCAAGTTTTGCCAGGGGAGGTTTAGGCTGAGCATCAGGAAGAGTTTCTTCGGAGAAAGGGAGATTAGACATTGGAATGGGCCGCCCAGGGAAGTGATGGTGGAGTCACCATCTCTGGAGGTGTTTAAGGAAAGCCTGGATGTGGCACTCGGCGCCACGCTCTAGTTACATGGAGGTGATCGGTCACGGCTTGGACTCGATGAGCTCAGGAGTCTTTTCCAACCTGATCGATTCTGTGATTCAGTGATTCTACTCTTCAGGCGGCCCCGGTGTCAGCAGGGCTCGGTGGGGTACCAGGGGCGACCCCGAGACCACTCACTCGACCACACGAGTGGGGCCGCGGCCCCAGTATCCCTGAGCCAGGACACGGCACTCGAGCCCCGCGGGCAGATGGGAACGCAGAGGACCGAGACACCTCCAGCCTCGCTCTTTGGTGCGGTAACACCAGCAGCCCCGACCGGCAGCGACGGCAGCCCGAGATCCCGGCTCCCGCCCCCCCGGGCCGTGCGAGGTGCAGCGGCTCCCGCCTGGGGCGCCAGGCCCCGCCCCCCTCGGGCGGGACACCTGCCCCCGCGCGCTCTGATTGGCTGGTGGTGATGTAATCGCGCGCACATACGGGTACTCCCCACTGCCCCCCGTGGGGCACGGGGGAGGTCGCGCGCCCCTCGCCCGCCCCGCGACCAATCGCCGTGCGGAGCGGCTCGGCGCGCGGGCCGGACCGCGCTCCGCTGCCCCGCCGGCCGCGCTTGATTGGCAGGAGCAGCGACCAATGACGAAAAGGGCCCCGCGGTTCACGCCCCCTTGGCGAAGCGGCGGCCAGGGCGAGAGAGGCTGCGGGAGTGGCGGCGCTGGGAGCCAATAGCCTGCAGGCAAACCGCGCCGCCGGGAGGGAGGGGATGTGGCGGCGGGAGGGAGGCTGGGAGGGGCGAGGGCGCTCGCTGACAGCCGCTTCCGTCAGTCCTCCCCGAGGCCGCGAGGCCGGAAAAAAAAAAGTGCGGAGAAAGACGGAGTCCGTGCGCTGTCGTCTTGACTGACGAGAGCCGCAGCCAATAGTTACCAAAGCAGGCGGGGGAGACCCAATCAGAGAAAAGCTTTTGGGCGGGGCCTGGGTGTGAGCGGCGACCGCATCTACCAATGACAGCGAGGAAGGGCTGTGCCGACGGGTTCGGCGGCCAATGGGCGGCGGGATGGGGCGGGCGGGGTGAGCCTGGCCCCGCCCAGCTCTCCCGAGCGCGGTGACGCGGGCCGGGGGACGGCGGCTCCAACATGTCCGCGCTGCTGGCGGCGCTCCGAGTGCGCGACCGGGCGGCGGCGGCGGCCGGCGGCGGCCAGCGCGGGGCGGCGCGCACCTGAGCCCGAGCCAGCACCGCCCGCACCCGCGCCGGGCCCCGCAGCGCCGCCGGGCGCCGGGGAACGCGGGGCACACAGGTAGAGAGGGCGGCCGGGGCTGAGCGGCCGGGCCGGGGCCGGGGCCGCGGCGCCGGGGGAGGCAGCGAACACGGCGTGCGGCGGGTGCGTCCCCGGGGAGCGAGCGGGCGCCGCGAGGCCCGGCCGCCTTTTCCTCCCGCCGCGGGAGAAGGGAGGGCCGGGGCCGCGCTGACACGGCCCAGGCCCCGCACGGCCCCGGGGCCGGGGAGCCGGCAGGCCCGGCCTCGCGGGGGTGGCACCGGGGAAGGCGCCGGAGGGGTCCGGCGTGTGCCGGCGGCTGCGGCCGGAGCAGAGCGGGGGGCGGCCGGCGGGCCGGGCTCGCGCACGTGCACGGGCCGGGCCCTGGGGAGCGCCGGGCCGGGCCGGGCCCGTGATACCGACGGGGCGGGCGGGGCGGGCAGGGGGCAGCGGCCGGCACGGCCCCGGTGCCGGGGGACAAGCTGCTGTGAGGGCTGGGTGCTCGTGACGAGCTGGGGATGGAATCACGGGCAGATGGGCAGTGCCTGGGAGCCTTTAGGCGAAAGGATTTGAAAGCAGTTCTTACTCGTAGTTTGGAGCTTGCTGGCTCTGCCAACCCAGTGGATATACTTTTACTATAATTTACAATACTATCTCTCTCGGAAGGAGGGCGTCATTTTGATGAATTTAGTTGGAGGCAGCTAATAAAATCTGTACCTATCTCGTTTTGTGTGCTGCGGTAGGTTGAGGGATGTGTTTATACCGTGGGGATGCAGGTGGTGGGTGAAAGCACACGTGTTTGGGAGTGGTGGTACAGGAAGGCCTGTGAATTTAGGAGTAATAGGTAAACAGGCTTCTGTGTGTTGCGAGAAGTAGGGTGGTACGTTGAAAGGCGTCTAAAGGCTATGGAGGAGGGAGGCTTTGGGTGTTAGGGAAGCCTGTGTACAAGTTACAGACACAGTGGTAACAGGTTGCTACAAGGTTCTGGACTTGTTTTGTTTCGTGGCCACTGTGGTTAGACTTAATGTGCGAGACCTTCGTGTGTAATATGAGCTGGTATGTGGACAGCAAGTCATGCGTGTTCCTACTGCTGTGCTTTAGTTTGTCTGCTGCTCACTCTGGGAGCTGAGAGAGATGCCTGGCTGTCACCAGCTGGGAAAGTTCTCTGTCTGTTGTGTGGAGATGGGCTAGAGCAGAAAGCAACGTGGTCTGTGTCCTGGAAACTTGAGAGGAAACGTGAGTTGATGTTTCACCTGTAATGAAATGAAAGGAAAGGCTGGACATTTGTTGTTTGGCTCATGGAATACAAATGGGGAAACGTGTAGCAAATGCCCAGTGTTGGGATCATGATAGTACTTTTTGGAGTAAAGTCTGTGCATGTGCTAGGGATCTGTAGAACTATAGTTATATATGTTTTTGACAGGCATCAGGCACTCTGAATTTCTGTCTATTAAGTCATCAATGCTGTCTTCCTGTAGGTAAATTTTTGAGGATGACTGTGGACTCCAGGAAAGTGAGGGGGCTTTGGGTGGATGTTTGGGTATGGTTGAAAATGGGGGGAAGGATAAATTTGCACACAGGGTGAAGATTATGTTAGGATATGTATACATGTGTGTATCAGGGGAATGGTATTTGTGCAAAAGGGAAACTGGAGTTTTCGTATTGCTGAGTTAGTTAGTCTGTGCATAGAGAGAGGAGGCAGGCGTTTTTGGCTGAGGCTGTGAAAAGTTGAAATGGTGTGGGGGAGGGATGGTGAACTGGCTCCAGGGTCCTGTACAGGTTGGAGGCTGTGGGGATTCTGTGCTGCTTATATATGGAGAGAAGTATTTTATAGTTATGACACCCGGTGAAAATGAAAAAAGGGAATAAAGATGATGAGGCAATTTAGTACTGTTACTAATATTACTGGATTAAAGGAGGTTACAGTACAGTCAAGGGGTTTCTGGTAAAGTGCTTTTTTTGTTTGTTTATTTTGTTCTGTTTGTTTCACTGGATAAATTGACCATTAACTTTAAAGGTAAACTTCTGCTGAAACTAGCACTCATCATGATGTTGACAGGTCAGCAGCTAACTAAAAGCACTTAATGTGGTGTAGACAAGCTCCCGTGTGTATGTGTGGGCTCGGGCTCCAGTACATCCATTATATGTGTTTATTACATGCATTTTCTGTACCTTAACACTTAACTATGAGTTTGCATATCCAGAGTGTATGAAATCTTCTGTACTGGACTTGTGTTTGATAGAGTGCATCAACACTTGAGGGTCAGAGATTTGTTAAGAGACAATCCATTTAGAATGGAAAGCTGCTTGGATCAGTTGGAAATGAGGACTAATTATGTGTGTATCCTATGTTCTGAAGTTTGGGATAGTAGATTCTATTTATTTGCATAGGCCCTCATCTCTTGTTCTGCAGATCTTTAGAGGAGGCTCTTACATAGGGCAGTGATTTAATTAAGGCACACAACAGCAGGATGAGGGAAATGTAATTAATGTAGTGTGGAGAGGGCTGCATAGAGAACCCATTTTTCTTTTATAGTGGTAGCCATGAGGTGATCAGTCAGTGATGTAAGGAACAAGAGAAAGAAATGAGTAGTCTTGTAGTTATCCTGGACAATCCAGTTCTCTTCTTGTCTCTGGTGTGCACTGCTCTCCTAAACTTTTCCAGTGATAATCACTTAGGTGTGCTTCTGATTTAGTAAACTTGTCTCAAGAAATAAAAACCTATGTCAATTGAAATTCAAGCCTGTGAAATGTGTGTGTTGAACAATAGTTTCATGTGCTCACTGTCAAAAACTACTGCTCTCAGGGGTCCAATGGAGAGTAGAGAGTATTTCTTACATTAAGGTGTTGCTTCTGTATTACAAAAGGGAAGGCACTAAAATCTGCTCTTAGTAGTAGATGTAAAAATCTGTGTTTATGAAGTATTTGTATTACTCTTTGGAGCAGGGCTTATTTAGACTGCAAGGGATGGGGATGTGCACAGAACAGTGTTCAGTGAGTATTGAATGTCCTCCTTAAATGGAGCAGGCTGCAGCACATCTTACTGAATGCTGCTGCAGTGTTCAGCAGGGCAGGGGTGATCTTGGCTTGTCAGTGTGGTTTCTGTTGCTTGGTTTGGTCTTGGGTTGTTGACTTTTTTTTTTTTTGTTTCTTTTCAAAAAAAACCACTGAAAATGAAAATTGATCATTTGGTAGTGCCTTGCATCATCAGTCCAATAAGAATGCTTAAATCTGCCATATAGGTTTACTGCTGTAGCTTAGGAAGTGGGAAATGGCTGTTCTTTTCCAGTCAGCACTGGAAGATAATTAGCTAACCATTGGTTTTTACAAGCATGGTCTCTTCCAAGTGAATGGGAAAGCCTTGGTGAAAGAATCCAAGCTCCAGACTCTGTTTCAACTGTGGAGAGTGTTTACTGTGACAGGCCATGCATATCTTTGTGTCCGTAGATGTTTGTTTTTCTTCCTAGTATTGATTCTTTCTGCCCACTACCTTAATCAAATATGCTCTATTTTGTTAGGGGTTTGTTTTTTTAGTTCTTGTCACCTGTCCACTGATCTCTCTGAATTCAGTGCCGCACTTCCCTGCCCTGTAAAAAAGGAGCATTCTTCAGATCTTGGGCCTTTTAGTAACTGAAGTGATTCAATCTGAGTATTGTTCTTCTCAGTAAATTGGAGGAGAGCAGTGGTAATTTCTTTGGAAAACAGTTGAAATAAAAACTTTGCTGTCTTGGTTCCTTCCCTGTGTATTACTTTTTAAATTCTGTGCTTCAGTTTATGCTTGATGGTCTTCATGATTTGACTTATAGCTGTACAGAGTGTGAATTGTAACTTCTTCTTTCTCACTGTCTGTTAGCAGTGTGAAGGCAGCATAAATGTTTTATGCATCTTACAGGAGTCAAGTTTAGCCCCAACCTCCAGCATATCATGTATACATAAAATGTTCAGGGAATTTAATGTCAAAATCTGGACCAGTAATTGCAGCTTCTTAATAAAAAACAAACTACCCAAATAGAATGACCTCTGACTAGAGAAGCTGAGAAAGGAGAAACTGAAAGATGATCCCTGATGTAAGAACAAGGATGCAGAGTTTCCAGAAAGATTATCAGTACTGCTTTTACTTAACAGACAACTTTGCAAACTCCTTAGCTGTTTGGATGTTTTTCAGCCTTAGACAGATGTCTAGTGTGGGAAACTTTGTTCAAACTGCTTATCATTTGCTCAAGCGTTGTACAAATTTATATTTGTATCGTATGATAAAGTCAGATAAATATTTGGAAGACTTTATGAGTGTCACTCCAGAAGAAAACTGGTCTGAAAATCTTCATGAGATGGTAAGAAATTACCGAGCTGGGGTAGCTCATCTCTAGTTTCTAGAGATGAGCAGTTCAACTCATCTCACTTTCTTGAGACATTATTGGCATGTTGAGACATAAGGGTTGCCAGTGAGTGTAGGTTAAATTAGTCTTCTGGCTTTTGGAAAACCCTGTGTTGGGAGGGAAAGCACAGAGATGTTTTCGTGTAGAGAATGATGCCAAAAGGGGAAATTAGGTGTCTCAGCAGACAGCAGCCTTTCTTATAATTTTGAAGGAAATTACTCAGGCCCAGGTATTTTTGTTCTGCTATGAAAATGTTACCCACAATTCTTTTCTTCCCTGTGCACCATTAGTTTCTCATTAACATTACTTCAGTGTGTCATTTTATGATGTCACTACATTACTATCTCCTGGCATAGATTCTCTTCGTCTTTGATGGGATGAGTTGAGTTTTCATTGAGTTTTCTTTCAAACAAATAATGCTACTAGGTGCTTAAGTCTGTTTTCACAAGAGTTAACACGAAACAGATCAGAAAAACATAGCTTAAGGATGTTTCAAACTGGGCTGCTGGAGAATTTAAAATGGCTTTTTAGTGAGTATGGTAATGACATGTCAAGAACCACAAACTTCCAGTTAAATCACAAAGGAAAGTGTCATTAGTTCTTTCAGTTTTCATGGGATTAATGTGTTAACAGAAAATGTCATCTTCAATAATCCTACTTTTGTGTCTGCACCTCGGTATAGGAACTTGACCTTTACTGAATGTAGAGCAAACATGGCTCTGCATTGTTAGCATATGAATGAATTGTTTTTATCAAGGAGGTAATGAAGTAAAGATGGTAAGGATTTGTTGAGCAGAGGAGGTAACATGTTATTGGAAGTTTTTCATGCAGTACTGCTTTGGTCTGGTCTCACCAGCTTGTTGGTCCTGCTAAAGGCAGGTATATGTTTGAAACTCATGATCTTCTATTTAAAATTTTATAGAAAAAAAATTGGTAACAGGAAAGAACATCTCAGTGATGGAACTATTTGTAAAGAAATGATGTTTTGATTCAAGTGGAATAACGAATGTTATAGTGGTTTATTAAAAAACAAAAAACCTCTGTTCTGGGTGGCTTTGTTGGTTGAGCTGATATGCAAGTCATAAAAAGCATTATTGAGTACATGCTGCTCTTCCTTTGCTATCACCACCTCCAATGGAACCACTGATTGAGTTGTCTTTTCAAACAGTAATCATAGGTGATGCATGAAGTATGTCAATCTTTGGTGGGCTATTTTTTTCTTTATTCAGAAAACTTTTCTAGAGTATCCCACTAGCTTTTGAAACTCCTAACCTGTAAAGGGGTGGAAACAAAAGTGGATGAGTGGTGGTACACTGCTGCTATCATTACTCCAGGAAAAGGAGCAGCCTGTACAGGCCTCCTTTCTAGGGCTTTTAAGGTGCATGTTGGCAGCTTAAACCTGTGGGTTTACTTCCTGCTGCTTGAGGCTCTCATAAATGAATGGACAGTACCTGTCACATTGATTATATTTACATTAGCAAGCAGTGCTGCAGCTGGAGAAGGTTGTGGAGTGGAGCTGTAAGGTAGAGTCAGTGTCCCCAGTGTGTGCACTTCGTGGGGTTTATTTCAGACTAATTGTAGTCTGGCTCTGTGGACTGAGTCTGTTCCAAGCTTTCCCAGAGTTTTGATGTAGGTCAGTCTTGGAGATGTTCAGATCATTTGTTCAGAAACTTCTATGAGATGTGAACTAAAATACAGGAAGTGGGTGACAGATTTACTTCAAAAGCATGCTCCTAATTCAAACTGACATGTCAGTACAGCTGTGCCCACTAAAAAGCACGTTAGAGCACTGCAGAGGGTGCTGAGCTATGCAGGGGGAGTGGGTTCTCCCCTCTGCTGCTTCCTAAGTGTTGCCAGGCCTGCAGAAACTGTGCTGCTGCTATCTAAGGATTGCTTGTTTATCGTGACTGGTAACTACATATCTGTTCCCAAGTTATTGTCCCTAATTTTAAAATCTTGTGTGAAAAAGACTGGTGTTAAAACTACAACAAATTCTGGAGAGTAGTTGTTTCATGGTTTTTCTTCAGTTAATCAAGAATGAAACTGTGTGAGCAGCAAGTTCTGAAGCCTGACTTCCTGTGGCTTTGTGTCTTGTGGTTGGGTATAGGGTACTGTGAGTTCTGTAAGTATTCTCATTTGTTTGGGGCACATTTGTTTATCCTGTATAGGATGATGGCTTTGGTTACACAGCTGAGCTTCTGCTGCACTTGTCCTCAAGGGGCACTAGTTTGGATGTCTCTCCTTGATGTGACTGTTTATTCCACAAAATTCATAGGACCTGATTATTTGTGAAATATTTACCCTTGTGTAAATTTTGAGTTGTGTTTCAGTGAAACTGTGGGGACGTAGACAACACGCACTGTAGCTTGGCTTGGGGTTTTATTTTATTTTCCACTGATGTTATTTCTTGTTTTACTGTTTGTATGTGTGGTTGGTTGTATGTTTTTTTAAAAAATAATTACCATTGTCTGAAGTTTCTTCCAAAAGAGTTAAAAAGTATATTCCACTCAACATTTTGGAGAACATATTTAGAAGTAGGAAATTGTGTTCTTCATGTCAGCTTCTTAAGGGAAGCTGAAAATCTTTTCTTCATAAATTAGATAAAATTCTTCAGCATATTCAACATGCTTGTTAAACCACATCCAAATGAATGTCAACAGGTGTACAGGTGCCTTTGTATATTGCAGCTGTATATATGGTGCCACATACAGTAGTTTTGGACCATGATTCTAGGAGGGAAGTGAATGAGGGTTTTCACATTGCATAAGTCTCTGGAGTACAGCTAGACTGGATTTAGACGGTGGTGGATTAGCAGTTGGAGGGGGCAGGGACTTGTGTTTGTGATTGCCCTTGTGACCTTGAAAAACTGCTGAAACTGTCATGTGCTTTGAAACTTTTCAGATGAGAAGTACTGTACTGAAACATGTGGCACTGTGGGCTGTTTTGAGAGTTCTGTCTTCAGTGTATAAAGCTGAAGAAATTGTTCCTTTTGCTTCTGTTGAAGTGGGTCTGTACTCAAAGCACTGCCTTCAGAGAGCTGTAAAGATATGAAAGGGGAATGTAGCACAGATATTACTCAGGGTTTTTTCTGTGTCCTTTCTTCTCCTGCTCTCTTTACCTAGTGTAGTAGTAAAATGTGTCTGCACTACTTGTTCTGGTTCCCAACAGGAAAATCTTATCCTGGTCAAAAGGTACTCTGCATACCAGCTTGTGCATAAGATCTCTCTTCAGATATGATAGTAGTTGCAGGCACTGGTTTCTCACGTCTGACATGAAGCTTGGTTCTCTGGAACATTTGATAGAAATTGCTTATAGCTGGCTTTTTAGTAAAAGGGTACTTTTTTTTTTTTGAGTGTTCGTGTTCAAAGGAAACATTAAGTTCTTTTTTTATTTCAGCTGTTGTAGAACTTGAATTCAGATCTAGCAGAGGTAGTCCCTTGACTCCCCCAGGTAGTGTTCAGTCCCTCACCTTGGAAAGTAAAGCAGCTCCATGTAGCTCAAGAGAGCTCCAGAGCACAGTACAGGCTGTTAAGGCTCACAAATGCCTCACTTTGGGTGTTGTCAGCAGGAACTGAAGTGACGCCTCTAAGGAGGTCATTAACAATGTCTAATTACAGGTGGGATTTACACTCAATGAGTGTTATTCAGTAATTGTGGGACTGCTGCCTGTACATGTATCAAATGGACTCCTCAGATGGGATGTTTATCCATTTGTTAGCTTGTTGTGTTTTCTGTGCCTTTATCACTTTTCCAGGAGACATATTACAGCAAGAGTTTTTTTGTTTCACTTTTCCTTTTCTCTGAGATAATGTCTTTTCTGCTCTTTTCTTTGCTGATTGCTTACCCTGATGGATGAACTTATTGGACTCATCCAAAGTCTAGGTTGTGTCTGATTGTGTTACTCTGAGGAGCAGTTATCTAAACAAGTAGCAGGTTGTGCACAAGACTTCAAATAATGGATGTTTTATACATAAACGAGATGAAAGCAATGTTGTGAAAACAATAGCTAGAGCTGGGAGGAAGAGGGGAGTGTGAAACCTGTTCTGTAAATCCTCTGTAAGTGCACTGCAATTCAAACTGCTGTTCAAAAGATAACCTCCAGTTCATAAGCATTCAGTAGCTTAAAAAAATGCATTCATAATAGGAGTTGTTTGCTTTGTGTGAGGTTTTCCAGCCAGCCCTCTTTTAGATTCTGTGCATTTCTTGCAGTGTAAAGAAACTGGAAGCAGTTCAGTGTGTCTGTCTCTTACAAGCAATTTGTGGGATCAGGGAAAAGACAAGCATACTACTTTTGTGGGTGATTACATTGGAAAGAGATGTTTCACAGTGTTTGCTAGAGTTAAATAGCCTCCTCTGCAGCCAGGCCTTAAGAGCTCATCTGTTTTTCCATAAGTGGTACAAGTGATAGTTTAGCATTTTCCTATGTTTTAAAATTGAGAAATTAATTAGGCTTGTGATGTGGAAGGAAAGGATAGTTAGGACTCTGCTGTAGTGCCAGCGGTCTTTCATATCCTGCTTTTATATCACAGTAAACAATAAATTTATTTTGCTTTTGTTTGGCCTTTAGTTTGTCTTACGCTGAGCCATGTCTGTACTATTATGTCTTCTTACAGTATTTGAGTGTGAAAATAATGGAGGTTAAGGGTTGTTGAAGATCAATAGCTAGTTTGTAACATTAAATCAAATTGGATGATATCTCAATTTCTTAACTAGAACATACCAAACACAAGGATTTCTAGGCCAGAGAACTTCTCTAAAATATTTAATGAACTCAAGTATTGTAGCTGTTGTTAAACAAAACAGCTTATTTTGTGATTTTGACTATTGTTACAGTATTATTTTAATTTAAAGAAAAAAAGGAATGCTGTCAACTTAGCATATCTGACTTGTGGAGGGAAGGGGATAAGGTTACAAACAGTTGAAACAGTTTCTCATGATTTTTAACCTGAAGTGAAATGTGAAGTGCGGTACTTCTGGAGTCAGAAGGGAATAAATACAATTCCAGGATAGTTCAGGATTCCTGAAATTAGCTTGTGTGCTGCTGTTGCCAATGGCAGGAAACAGAATTTAGCATGGTTAGAAAAAGGTCACTATGGAAGGTACTCTGCAATTGTACTTTATTAATTCATATTTGGAAAAAACAATTCCTTGAAAAAATAGCATTTATTCACAAATGTATTTAACAACCACACTATTTTCAGTCTGAAGTTTTCTTTATTTCTGCATATGTAGAGAGGGAATGTAGGGCTCAGTTACTGCTGGAATTCATCTTTTTTCACTGTACTGTTTTGTTCAGGCTTAGCAAATTCAGATGTCTTTTGTATAAACAAAAACTTGGGGTAGCAATGTCATTAACTGAAGTAACGAATTTTTTGGAAAGGTGTCTGTGTCTTAAGGTTTGTTGAGACTTGAAACCTGATTATGTTGTCGAGTTTGACAAAGAGCAGGAAGCTAATGTGGAAAACTTGTTAAAGGTCTCTCCCTATTGTCCCTTCTTCCAAAGGTCTTGTTTGTTTGCCTATTGAAGCACTGATTAAAACAAGCTCTTGCATACAAAGCACATGTGAGACTTAGATCTGTCATGAGTTTTCAGATGGTGTTTATGGCACTGTCCTAACGTCAATTAATGGTCCTAGAACACTGTATTGGAAACTCCATCATCCTTTTCTGCTATTTATTTTCTTTTTAGTAGCTGCCATCTTAAGCTACTATTAGTACAATAACTGGTGAACCAGGCCTACCTATGAGCAGCCTTTCTCCTGCACAGTTCATTTGTTTAAGTTGGTTTTTTTCCAGTCAGTGTTTATCCTTTTCTTTCCCTGAGTTGAAGTCTGATGCTGTTACTGCAAGGGAGAAACTGAAATAAGTGAGGAGAGGACATGAAAAGCAGTGTTCTTAGTATGGAAGAAAACTGCAGTGCTTTCTGAAAAACTTACTGCATAAATTCACTGATAACTTCAGCTAATCCAGAGAATACTTGAGTAGGCAGAACACAGAATTCATCAAGGAGTATTCCTTCTTGCTCTCGTCATGGGGATCTGTTTTTTGTTCATTTGTCTGTACCTCATTTTAAAGATTTTTATCAGCACGTACACTGCACTGCCTTTTATTACCAAGTTCTGCTGCCTGCTGCTACCTCTGCTTGCCTTGCAGCAGTATCCTGACTCCTTTTGATACTGGCATGAGTAAAACCCAACAAGTAAAAATTGACCACTGACACTGCTGAGTGAGATGGGGATTTGCTATTAGTCTTTCTCTGTCCTTATTTTTGTTTGTGTTTGGTTTCTTTGGGCTCATTTTCTCCTGTTGAATCCACTCTTGAGAAGGACTAGGGGTAGTGAGAGAAGATTTAGTCTATAGTGCTTTTTCCTGAACTGTGCAAGTTATTGGGTTTATTCACCCTGAATTGTGTAAGAAATTCTTCAGTCAGTGGAAAACTTAGTGCTTTAGGGATTTAAGGTGTCATGGAATTGGTAGACTTGCGTCACTGTTGCTGAAGAAGCAAAAATTCTTTTAAGGTCTTTGGATGACTGAGAAGATGTATTTTGAAATGCTTTGTTCAGAGAAGGAAAGTAAGAGTGAGCTGATATGACCCCAGATTAATTTTTACATTAAGAGGGAGAAAAGCAATACAGCTTATTAGGTCCAACTGCCAAAATCTAGCGTCTTCAAAATTCTATAGACAAGAGAGTTCATGTAGCTAGCATGTAATTCACTTGAAGCTTAGCTTCTCCTGTGTTGGTTTCTAGGCATTAAATCTTATGCTACCTTGGTGAGAGTGCTGGGCACTAGATACATCAACTTCTTTGTCAGCCAGGCACCACTGTTATGTTTTTGTAGCTGTTTAAAAACAATGGGTATAGCACCTTCTTGGAAGCTGAGTCGCTTACTGTACATAATGCAGCTTTGGTTTTGTCTCCCATTATGGGGAGTTCGTACCCTCTACCCAAACAGATTTTTGCTGCGTGCTGCCCAGTTCGTGAGTACCTGGTATTCCTCTTTTTAAAGGTGAAAAGTCCTTAGAATACTTTGGTTTTTTTTCACCACTTTTCAGTGTTTATACAGTCCAGAAAAGAGTTTTTGCTAGGCCTTTGCACACACTCAGGCATTTGCTTCTGGAACCCACTCATAATCCTGACTTTCTTTAAGGAAGAAGTTCTTGTATAGTATAGTTACCTAAGTATGTTAGTGCTGCTGTATTTCTGCAGTTTTCTGCTTCTGACCATGTGCAGGATCCTCTTCCTTCTCATGTTGATACTTGGCTGTGTCTCATCTTGGGGTAAGAGGTGGGTAATGTGCATATGTTTGGTACATATTGCTGAGATGAATTTTCTTCTAGTTTATCTTCTTGAATCAGCTTGCTGCATGAGGATGTGAGAGCAGCTACTGGTGCCAAAGCTGGGTTTGAAACTACTCATGACAGGAGGTGGTGTTACAGCAGTTATCAGTTCAGCATAGCCTCACTTACTGTAGGACTGCATGCTGAGGTGTTTCAAATGAGGTTCTTGTGTAGTTACTAACATTGGTTCTTGACACTGGTGGTTTTGATGCCTGATGACCTATCTTGTGAATGGAAGTTCTGTATTTACTTGGAATGTTACTGCTGATGAAGACTACAGAGAAGTCACATAACTGTGTTAGCAGTGTCACCAGTCATGTTGCAGTCCTAAAGTAAAAGAGCATGGAATTAAATGTTGACATTAAAACATTTATTATAACTAAATGAGGAAGGTCCATCCCCTCTTTTGGATTTTCCCCAAATGCATAGCCTGCAACAGATGTTTTTATGACTCCCTTCATAGTAGTCATTCCAGTTTAATTAAATACCAGCACTTGCTGACAAGAGTATCTGTAGGTACATGAGAAAGCAGCAGAAACCAAAACTTTGCATAGCAAAGGTCATGGTAAGGAGTTTGTCAGAAAGTTTCTGAGCAAGTCAGGCTGTTTTTCTGTGCTTTTTGTCACATTTGCAGATTTCCTTAGGGGTAGGAGGACTGCCTCAGCTCATCCACTGTGGTGTTTGTCATCACTTAATGTGTGGTTAGAGTATCTTACCCACTGCCTGTTTCAAGCCTAGGTTTTGATGAACTGCAGAGGGACTGAACTATTTTGGGTGAAACATGAGTAATGTCATCACTAGTAAAGAATAGAGTTTGCAGTTGTTTGTCAGGCACTGGCTGATTCTGTGTCCAGGAGTTTCTGTATTCGTTCAGTGTTGGAGGTCTCTTGCAGTAAGATTGGGAAGAAATTCGAGCTGTCTGAAAAGATGGAAGCAATCTGAATTCTGGAAGTTCTTTGCAATTAAACATGTTTGAGTTTTCTTGGTCATTTGCTGTTCTTTTCCACTTCTTTCCCTTCTCTTTCTCAGCCATCCATGTCTGTAATAAATTTTACATACTGTTACAAGGACCAAGTTTTCCCTTTTATAACCTCTGCTGTTTACTGTCTTGTAGCCAGATACCTTGAAAACCAGCCAGAAACTGAGTTGTTTGATGTCTGTGTTTCACATGTTGAGACCTGGGTTGGGTTTTTTTTGGTTTTTTTTTTGTTTTTTTTTTTTTTTTTTTTTTTTTTTTTTGTTTTGGTTTTTTTTTTTTTTTTTTTTGGTTTTTTGGGGTTTTTTTTTTTTTTTTTTTTGTTTTTTTAATGCACAGAGTTCTTGTATCTAGGCTTTGGAACATTTGAATTCCGCAAATTGTTGAACCATAAGAGGTGGTTCCTGTTCACTGTTTCAGGCATCCTGCTATGTTATACAATAAAGAAAGCTTTCCATTTCACTTAATAAAAATGTTAAATACTGCTTTATTTGGATAGCACTATCAATAAGTAGTTTATATATATATCTGTAGAAAAACATTTTTTAAAAAGGTGACTATTTTCAGTCTGCCTGACTTTACCAGGGGTCAGTTGTGCTTGACTGACCTGACTGCCTTCTGTCAAATTATTAGGTCTTCAGCTGAGGATAGAGCTTTAGAGAATTTTTTTTTTATTTTGACCTTAGCAAGATGTTTTGGTGTCCCTTTGCATACTCCTATTTACAGTCTCAATGGGAGGATGACTAGACAAATGAAAACTGGTTGAGGAGTAATTTTAAAGGGTGGCTGGTCAATGGTTCATGCTCTTTCTGAACAGCAGTTACACCTAGAGCTCCACAAGGGTCTACTGGCTACTAAATAAAATAGTTTAACATAACCATTCTTGTTGACTGTTTTTGGTATTAAGCAGTAGTTAGTTAGAATCTGCCCATTGAGTGGGCTTGGAATAAGCAAGGTATGTTCATTGAATGAACATGTAATCTAAGAAAGGAAAAATACTCTTTTTTTTAGTGTCAAAAATGAAGTTTTAGAACATTATAGCTATCAATATGTCTTGTCTCTCGCTTGCCTTTGGTATTCTGAACCCTGAGGAAAAACAAAGCGATTTGTAGAGCATTTGAAGTTACTGGGAAGGGAGGGGTAAGCAGGATGCTGCATAGTGAAACTAAATCTCAGCTTTTGTGAAGCTATTTTCTTTTCACAAGCCTGGATAAAGAGGGAAGTGACCTGTCATCTTGTATGCTAGAAGTAGCCAATCTCCAGAACAGGCAATGCTTGAGGCAGAGTCTTGCTGCAGAAACAGTATTCTGGTCTGTCCAGGGGTGGGGAGGTTTAATTGTGATAGCCCTTCTGATGGGTTTGGGGGAAATGCAACTTCGTTTCTTTCTTGTAACCAAGAGCGCTTAGGTGTGTTGATGCTTGTGTTTTTAAAGAGATCTGTATTGGCCAGTAACAGTCTTCTTTGTCGTGGTTTCTGTACTTGAAGATAAGTCAGAATCTCAGCTTTTAGTCTGTCTTTTCCTTTGCATCCAGGATGTGGATGTGTTACTGTAAACAACTGCATTTGTATGCCAGACTTCTCCGTTCTGTCCGTGCTGAAATGTGCATACACACACGTCATTGTATGCAGGTTCTCCTGTCACAGGGTTTGAATATTCCTGCCTTGGAAATCAATTTGCTTACATGTCATCTGTAAAGGTGGTACATACTGAAAGTGGGAGTTTTTGGGCAAGTAATGGCCATCAAATGGTTGGTACCTTAGATCACTTCATATGCTCATCTTTAACAAGTGAAAAGCAGTCACTTGATGTTTGGCTGCATTGCCATAGACAAGTAGGAACTTCTTGTCTAGCTTGGCCTCTTCCAGTGGTTCAAGGAGTTTATTAGTTTCAGTTCAGCTGTTACTATTAAGTGTTTGAGTTAGAGATTTTATTGAATGTTGTGGTGAACTAGGAGAGAAGTTGGTCAATTCTTCCATATTACTACTTTCAGACTCAGACTCTTTTGCTTTATTCACCCCAATATACAAGGAAGAGTCTCTGAAGTGAATCTTAATCAGAAAGACGAAGATCTGGAAAAACTTTTATTTTTGTACTGAGTTGAAGATAACACTTTGGAAATTGTCCATGATCAGAGGACACAAAGCATTAATACTGAGACTTGGAAAAATGGTACTGTTTCTTAGTTCTTGGCTTGCATATGATACTATTCCTGCAGAATGTTATCACTCTTTACTAACTAATAAATATTTCTGCATATTTCTGTTGAAATGCACTAATGATGAGAGGTATATGAGCTAGCTGTGTCTGTGTTCCTTTACTAAAAGTCAAGTAGTGTTTGTAGCTAATGTTTATTGCACCTGTGTCTTTTGAGTAGTATAGGTGTTGCTAATTATAAAACTGGCAGACTAAGTTCCATGATATGGAATGTTGTACTAAATTGGTAGTGTCTTAGTAAGTCTTTTGTTTACTTTGTGGTCCCATGATGAGCTTATTATTGTAATTCTCTGTGAATGCAGAGAGTGAACACCCTTTTGAGTAATATTTCAGTTGCTTTCAAAATATCAGGAAATAGGGCAGGTTTGCTGCATTTTGGAGGAAATGGCAGATTCATTTCTTTTAATCAAGCCATACCTTCAAGCACCTGCACCATTGTCGCCTTGCTGCGAGTTAGAGCACAATCGAGTAGTAGGAGCCATTAGTGCTGTTCAGCAGTGATGCCATTGCCTTCAGCTTACATGCATAGTTTAACAAAATGTTAATCATGTTTTTAACAAAATGTTAATCATATATATATATATATGGGGCTGTGAAGCTGATTAGAGGGCTGGAGCACCTCTCCTGTGTGGAAAAGCTGATAGAGTTGAGGTTTTCCAGGCTAGGTGCCTACAAGAAAACTGGAGTGGGACTTTTGACAAGAGTGTGCTTTAATGGGACAAGGGATAATGGCTTTAAACTGCAAGAGGGTAGGTTTAGATTGAATGTTAGGAAGAAATTCTTACTGTGAGCGTAGTGAGGCACTGGAATCAGTTGCCCAGAGGAATTGTGCATGTTCTGTCCCTTGCAGTGTCCATGGCCAGGCTGGATGGAGCTTTGAGCAACCTGGTGCAGTAAGAGGTGTCCCTGCTTGTGGCAGGTGGATTGGAACACGGTGATCTTTAATGTCATTTCCAACCCAAACCACTCTGAAGATCTGAGAAGCACATAGCTATTGCTTTACAGGGCAGGTGTTTGCATAGAAGAGAGAGTACAAGGCCATGGTCTCAAGTCATAGCAGTGATGTTGGAGGCACTCAGAAGGAGTGGGAGATGTTTTGGGGACTAATGTGTAAGTAGCACTTTATATAGGCAGCTGGCTGCCTAATGCCAGCTCTTCAGTTTCAGAGGCATGGAAACTTACTGAAATTGGCACTTGTTGTGCTGCATTCAGCATCTCTTTGAAAGCTCAGGTCAGCAGTCTTCTATTCACATACCTATTTCTGATTTTTTGTGGCTGGGGGTCTGCTTTTTATGTAGTAGGTTTTACTGAATTATTTGTGTAATCCCCCAGCTAATTGTCTGCTTTTCTTTTAAACTGCTAAATTCATCTGATTCTTTCAGTTGGCATTCTGCAAATGCCAGAATATTTAAGAGTATTCCTTTGTGTGCCATGATTATTTTATGGATTCCTAGTTTGATCCAGATAGTTTGTTACACTAGCATAGAATACATGCAGGTTAAACTTTATGGTAGTAAAGTGGTAAGGCTCATATGTGAGCTTTGGAATATAGAAATAATTTTAAAATATCTTGACAAGGTGTCATATAAATGGGATGCCAGAATGTGGTGTTTGCCGCCTTGCTACGATTAATGAGGTTTTTTTAAGTGTGTCTTTGTGCTAAGGTGTTTCCATCACCATTCAGTCCAGCAAGGGCCTATCTTGCAGCCAGCAGTGTACAGGAGAAGTAGTAACCTTTGGTGGAGCTGTAGATGGTGTCTTAATCTGTGTTATCCAAGTTTGCCTGCAGCTGATGTCTGAAATGAGGAGTAGCATAAAGTGAATGTTGAATTATTAACATGCTAACTTTCCTGGAATCATTTTGGCTGTCATGTCTATCATTATGTCACTGACTGCCTGTCATGCCCTTAAGCACCTTCTCTAATAATTGATTTCTTGAAAATTGACATGATCAGCTTGTAAGTTAGTTTTAACATTCTTACTAAGAGAATTCCCCTTTTAATTTTTGCAGGTATAGTTCAACGTGTATTGTGATACTGGCGCAGTGGCAAAATTAAAACAGATTTTACTCAATAGAGATATCTGAAACTTCAGCATTGAAATATATTGCAAATCGAGAATTTAAACTATTGATTAAAAGTGAGTCTAAGTGACTTATTGTGGAATTGAAGTTGCAGAATGAATTGGACATAAAAACTTTGAGTTTTTATGCTTCCAAGTTGCCAAGTGGCTGCTTCTTGCCAAGTACTCTTGTGTAGATGACAAGTGAAACAGTTCAGATAGCCTCAATGCAGACACCTGAAAAAGACTCCGTGTGTCCAGGCAATGATACTGGAGTCTGCTGCCAGAAAAAAAGGCTAATGGAAGTTTGCTTCACTCTGCAGTTCCTAGAGATAGTAATTCTTTTAATTAGACTTCTTCTTAAAAAGTTTCTCTAACCTGATGGAGAAGTTGAGCATCCTGTAAAAGGAGAGTAGTGTGTTTTTGAAATAGTCTGGACAAGGCATTGTGTTCTGAAACATGACTTTCTGTACCATTTTATGGATTCAATATAATTTGACTACAAGTGTATTGATTCTGTTACAGTATGGGAGTACATATCAGGATCAGCTGCTTCTCTTCCACATTGATTATAACTGCCTTAAAAATGCTTTGAGATATGTCTTATCTGAAATGAATCAAATCAGGCTGATTTAGTCAGGTGATAAATCTCTGTTAGCAATAAGGAAATGACTTTCTAAACAAATGGACCCTCTTAAAAATTTTAATAGTCTTTACATTTCTACATGCTGATTCTGTTAATGGTTAACAGTGTTGTTACTGAAGTAACTTTGCTAGTAATTAGAAGAAACATCTTAATCTGGAAGAGACGAAGGGAAAGAATGTTCTAAAACTGTAATTGAGATATAATAATAACTATGTGTTTTAACAATTCCTATTTGGAGCCTTCAGTTCCTGTATTACTTAAATTACTTCTTTTGAAAGACTGTGTGTGTAGGCTGTGAGTTGACATAACAGATGCCTGAATTCTCTCCTTCCAAGCTGCATGCTTGGCAGTAAACATTAAACTGCCTATAGCATCCTAACTCTTAATATTTGGCAGCTCATGCTACTGGTTTTCTTATGTTACCAATTTAAACTTGCTGGTGATTTTATTGTGGTGTTGAATGACCTTTTTTGCATTTAATTTAACTCCTGAGGTATATAAATTTAGCAAGTGATAACATGGCTAAAAAAAGCTACAAATAGATCCAAGTGTCTAAGTAGTGTGGCAGAGAATTTATGCCTTCTGTAACTGTCTGCACATCAGTAGTGGCCAAGTTGTTGTTTGTTTTTTTTTTTTAATCTGCTGTGATGGCTCAGTTTTAGTGCATTTATACCTGAAGGCTTACATTAGAAGTTGAAGAGGAGCCTTATTCAAGAGGGGAAGTCCTTCCTCTGGTCATTGGTATCATATATAAAGCAATAAAACCCTATTCTTATTATCCCTTTTAAATTTGATACATCTTGATTTCTGTTATTGTCAAACATACCAGCATTAGTGAATTCTTCTTGTATTTTTTGTACCTGGTCCTAACTGAGGTACTATTACTTTGATACTTTTTGTTTTTCACCCCACTTGGTGGAGTTTAAATTCCTTCTAAATTTTGGGTATACTTGTGGTCACGCTTAGGGTTGTGTTATATTTGTAAGACAGAAAAACGTGATTAGTTGGCATGCGTGTATTGTAATGGCTTTATTCCCCTAATATACAAAATGTGATGCTGTTGTGCCTTTGAGAATCTTCTGTGGGATATTAGTCCTAAATACAGGATCTGTGCAGAAAGACATATATAAACCAGGTTTAAGGGTTTTTTGGGTTTTTTGGGGTTTTTTTTAGTGTCAGAAACAGCAGAAATTTAAGATACAGTGTTGAGGATAAAAAATTCCTAATTGGCTTCAATGATAGCAGCAAGACTTGATTCAAAAACTGACCTGTTCTAAATGCATTGGTAACCATTAGGAGCTAGGATAAAGTTCTCTACCCAGATAAATATTAATTTTTGAGGACTCTGGCTTAAAAAATCATTGAATACTGGTCACAGAGGAATTCGTCAAGGTAGCCATCTATAGATTATCTGTTCTTTCTTCTTCAGAACATTTCATACAAGACACTCAGAAGAATATTAATCTTTTGAAAACTATCAGACTTGGACTGTAATCTACAGCTAAAGCATCTTAAAACTTTGTAGCTCAGTCACCTTTGCTGTCTTAGTAATGAAATTGTACAATTCTGTCAATTTTCTTAACTCTGTATCCTACAGTGCAATGAGGTTTGTAACAATGGACTTTATTATCCAAAAGCATGTACTTGCTACTGAATTAACTGATCTGAACTTTGTTGCTTTCTCTGATTTTGCTGACAGTTTTGCTGCAGGAGTTTTTTATGGTTTTATGCTTAAGATGCCTTCTTTGAATGGCTTAACTAGAAAGGGCTAAGCTTTTTGTATTGCATAATCAACAGAGGATTTTTATTTTCGAGATTTCTTCTGAGCTTGAATAATATTATAGTTTACTAATACTTTTTCTAGGCAAAGGAGTGACAGACTCTGGATGCTCATTAATAGTGCTATAGTAGATAGAATGGATGAGACTGAGGTGTGGTTTAGGGACACCATTTAGCTGTTTTGTCCCAGAGGACTTCAGAAAAATTATTATTATTAATTATAATATTATTAGGTGACAGGTGTGGTGGATTTTTTCTCAGAACATCTGACCAGTGCTCAGGCTGGTTTTGTGGACATTTCAAAAATCTAAGCAATTCAAACATCAGTTTGAAGGCCAGATGTTAACAAAGACAGCAAAGGACAGATATTTTCCAGCTGACACATCTAGTACTGCTACCCAGGTATACTAGCTAGTTATGTGATATTAAATTTGCCTCATGGAGAAGCAGTGTAAGAATGTGCTCAAATGATAGGCACTGCAGTAATAATAAATATGATCTTAGGTTGCCCATGCATATCACTTCAATGTGTCTGAGCTGGAATTTTGAGTTCCCATCAAGGAGATGAATGATTGTAGACTCTGCCCTTTGCATCAAGGAAAACCACAAACCCATACAGAATACAAACACATCTTTCTCAATTTGTGACTCCTGGATTACTGTGGAAGGTGTAATATGTATCTAGAACTTGACTTCCACTACAGCTGTTGTGTAAGGTAAGATAAAAGCTGGTTAGACACTTTTGCAAGCTTTTCTCTAGAAAGTCCTAGCAGCCCCAATAAACGTGTTTGTTGAGAGTTAAAGTCCTCTGTTTACAATGCTCTGTTGCTTCAGTTGAGGGGTTTTTTTTGGAAGAAAACTAACATATACATGGAATATATTTTAACTGTTGAAGGTACTTCCTTCTCCTTAGTTCAGCTAAAGATCAAATAACTGAAAATGAAAGAGTTTTGTACTTAGGGGTTTTTATTGAAGCATGTTAGATGGCTGTGCTCTTCAACCTCCTCTCTTCCTAAAGCTGGCTGTTTGCAAAGCTGCCCAGCATAACAGATGGAGAGATGATTCCACATTTCTCTGCTTGACTTGTGCTGAGTATAACTCTGATCTGTTACAGAATAGAGAAGTAAGTGCTTGCCAAGGATCTCCCAGTAGGCAAATGCAGATGGAATACACACGTTCTGAATTCCAGTAAGGCTGGCTTTTGTGGTCTTCCTTCATCTTCTGCTTGTATAATACAACAAAGTTTGATTTCCCCATCAGCCAGATGAGCAGTCTCTGCTTCAGGCATTCACATGTACCATTGTAGCTGTCTGTATGTCTGCTCAGCCACAGAGCACGGAACAGGAAAGGGCTGCTGAGAGCAAATATCACTTAAGCTACCATTGCTGCCAAGATACCCACACAGCCATAATATGAATTTACTTATCTAAAGCTCACCTGAAGGTGAGTCACAGTCAATTTAGGAATTACAAAAGTGCAAATATGTATTAAAGACAGGTCTGCGGGATGAAGGTTCAGAATCCCTTTTGTAAGATGTATCAAAAAGCAGCTTTCTGATGCTGTAACTTATGTCCATCATTTGTGAGGTAATGTTTAAAAGTATGGGCCTAATTAGAATGCTAAACTCATGGCATTTTCAAGCTTCTAGGTAAGTGGGAAATACTGGTCTAACAGCATACTCCTGTTGGAAATTCATCATTTTACAGTCTAAATTACTAATTGGCTATAGAACTTTTAACTGCAAACTTCAACTTGCTTAACTCTGACTGGAACCCCAAGCAAATTTATTTCAAGGCATTTAGCTTTTCAGGAAGTTCTGGGTTTTTCTTCTAAAACACAGCGGAAAGATACTTTTGCAGATTTTTCAAAAGCATAATATTGTATTAAGTGCTTCAAAAAGGATAAGGCACCCTACATTTCTTCATAGAGTTCTTAGTTTTGAACTTCGGTTACTTCTCCTTAGTTTAACTGATTAATATGAATGTTTTAGTGCAGCTTCCATGTTTGAAAAGGGGGGGAAAGAGTTCACCAAAAGCCCCCACGCCTGCAAATCCACAAATCAAGACTTTGTTCAGTCTTGGTTCTGTATAGAATGAAGAACCACTTAGCAAATGTAGAGATGGATGAAGAACTCTCTCTGTAGGATGGAAGTTGTGCATTGTATCAAGTAAGCAAGCAGAAAATAATTCCTTGTTTAGTTTTGACTTTGTCATATAGGTACAATAAGGAAGAGTTACTGCATGAATTTGCAGCACTTGTGCATTCCCCTGTGCTCTCACTTTCCCCAAAAAGTCAAGTATCCCAGTGAAAAGCTCTTTAAGAAAGGGATGTTACCTTAGGTTTACTGTATGTTGGAAGCATATCCTTGAGGTAGGTTGAGTTTACTAGCTAACCTGTGGATACACTGCTGCTCTTTTCTTTCCCTCTCCTTCTGTCTCTTTTGCAAAATCTTCCTATGTGTGGGACCCAGCTTACAGTTCTGGGGGACAGTATTGGCAGTGGTGGTATTGTGCTGTCATAGGGTGGATCAGGGCACACCAGATTATAGCTCTTTCTGTTGATGCTCAGTCAATGAGTTGATTTGTTTGTTTGCTTATTTTAAAGCAGCTGTGATTTGATTATCAATGAAAGGTCAGAGTCCAGGTCTAGCTGGTTGTGAGGCAGAATAAACACAGTTTTTTTCTGGTACTTCTCTGGCCAGAGTTTGGAAACTTGCAAAGGACTGGGTGTTGTAGTGGATTTGTTTGTTTCAAACATTTGGATTCAGCTTGAGGAACATTAGTGCTTTGCAACCAGCATTATTAAGTATGTATTTAATCATCAGGAAAACCAGCATTTGGTGCCTACACTCTGTAAAATAACATGATAGGGTTCTTCAAATTTCTCTGGACTGTGTAATTTTTTTTCTTAATGATCTTATTTTTGAATAGTGAGTTCTTTAGCAGTGAATTACTTATGATGGCTTTGTCTGTTTAGTCTTACCTTCTGAAGAAAATCCTGTAAACATGGTCAAATTGAAATGCTTTATTAGCCCAGGAAAATTTAAGTTTTTCTCGATTAAAAACTATCCTACTGTAGGGTGCAGGTGTATAGTAGCAGAAGAGTTTACTGAACTAACTTAGTCCTACTAAAATATTACACATTTACATAGTATGAAGCCTTAAGTAGCTCAAATAAAATGTTTAATACATCTTGTAATTTTGTTAAGCCTTTAATAGGAAGCATTCAGCTTTATTCTTGTGATGTAATTTATGATGAGCAATCTGTACAAGACATTTACATCTGTGTGTTGTGAGCATTTTTGGCATTCATATTGTTAGGAGCTGGACATAATGGTTTGTTATCCCAAAGCTGTATCATGAATCTAAATGTCTTTTCATACTGAGAGCAAACAAGCCATGCAGCTTACTTGGAGAGGTAAGAGTCACTACTGTGCAAATGAGATAGAAGTAGTGTCCCTTCTTTGTTGTGCCATATTCAATGGTGGAGGCTATGTCTTAAGGTGCTTTTGTGTTTTGGGACACTGAATACTGTATTCCTCACTTCTGAGAAGTGAGATAGTGTTCTTAGAATTTGTATAAATGCAATCATACTCTGAGGTAAAATGCTCTTAGCCCAAAATATCTATTTTGGAATCTGCTGTATTGTAAGCAGCCTTCAGCATAAAGTCATCCTGGTCTAAGGAATGCTTTCACATCCTCTGTAGAGTGGAATCTGGGAGGGCTCAAGGCTCTTGTTTCTGAAAAACAGAATGCTCATCTTCCAGGGCTGCTTTTGTGAGTTGGCTGCTTTTAAAGGCCACTGGCCACAGAAGCACTGAGGCTGCTGAGCACTTGGTGCAAGCACCTTGTGATGCTCCCAGCTGGGGGCATGTGCTGAAAGTGGGAGACAGTGCATGGAGGGAGCTGTGTCCTGGCCACGTGCTTTTTGTCTGTGCCATAAAACCTTGTGTGTTGAAGTAGAGCTGTTCTACACAACTTTGTGATTTTGCACCAGGTGTGTTCCATTTTACTCCCTGAAGTTCCTTGATGTGTAACCAACTTTTTTACTGAATCTTTTTTACCTTCTGGGGAGGGCTTTTGCCTTGTAGTTCAATACAGTGATTTAGGATACTTTGTCAGAGTTCATTAATGGTTTAGTGGATGCTGCTTAAGGTGTAGTTATACAATACTTGGAACAAATATGGATTGGCAGCAGGTCCCAGTTCTGCATTTCTGGCGGGCACTTGTCTGATCAAGCATTTCCTAAGCTGCTTTGGAGACCTCAAGTGACAGAAGATAATTGACTTTTTCTGGATTAGTTTGGTTCCTTGAACATTCCATCCTATTGTGGTGCGTAAGAAGAGAGAATTCTGGGGAAAACTCGGGGCCTGCAATAGTGTAGAGCTACAGGCATGGAACTTACTGAACTCCTGCAATTCTTCAAAAGGGGTAAAGTAGTCCTTTTGAGCAATTTTGTGCCTATGACTCTTGTTAGTAGTTGAGAAGCACTATGTAGTGTTTGGAAGAGGCAAGCCATAATGAAATGTTGTCGTAGCTCCACTCCTCCATCAGTGGGCTTAAAGTCAAGGTCAGCAGTAAGTCTCCTTTATCACTCAGCTCATCCAGAGTGCTGTTATCAGTTTAAAATCTTCACTATCACTCTGAAACTTCTATTTCCCTCCTGTCCCAGAGAAAGCTGGCTGTTATCCAGAATTTTTCCTATGATAGTTCCTTCTACCAGTGTATTCTTAAGCCAATTCTGTAAAATGCAGTGGTTTATAAGCTTAAATATGTAGTCCCTGATCCATGGAGGATTTTGGGTGGTTGCATCCTGTTCAAAACAATGCGTAGATGCTGTTGTTGATCCACATATCTGAACTGTTGGTTATTCGCTATTTTTACATTTTAAGGTGAATTTCTAGTTAATTTTATAGAAACTATTTTTGAAGAAATGCAATGATTTGTATTACAGAGGATCTGAAGTACTTTTGCAGTTGAAGCTTATTGCTTTTGTTTTAAACTCTTGTGCATTTTTACATCTAAGGAAGCAGAATAAAGAGCTCACAAATTACACATGCTGCACATGGTGGGTTTAAGTCATGTCAAACACTCAAGGAGTGTACTCTGTCATCTGAGTAGGTGAATAAAATTAAGACAGCACAGTGATGCTAGCAGGTATGCAAAAGCTATTCCTTCTGTTACTGAATTTAGGGACTTGAATGGCAGGTAATAGGCTGATGACTTTTTAAGTGCTTGTCAGTGTTGGTGAGGGAAATAGAGAAAAATATTAATCTGATTCTTTGTTAGCATAAATCTTGAATATGGTGTTTAGAGAGTTTGCTAAAAGGTCTTTGCACATCCAGGCATGACTTTAGTTCAAACACTTCTATTTAGGAAAAAGTTGTATTCATGAAAAAATTAATGTACAAATCTGTTGTACGCCATCTGGAGTAGCTAACTACTTCCTTTGTTTCTTTCTAGGAAATACCAAAATAAAGCAGATGTTGTGTCCTGTACTGTTATCTCAAGGTTTTGCAAGTCATTCTGTTACGTGCTTCTTGGCAGCAGGAATGTAAACTAATTCTTTCAGCACTGAACTAGAACCTTGACAAGGTTAAAATTACAGGTAAGAAGGAATTCTGCCACTTGGATATTTATGGGAATATGTTATTCCTTTGACTGTGTTTTTAATTTGCAGTTTGTAATTGACACGGATTTAATGGAAATTTGAGATTGGGTAAAATGATATTTTTTCTACTTTAAATGTATTTGAATTTTGCTTACTGTTATTTTTTATAGGGAGAAAATACAATTTCAAGTACAGCTTCTTTCTGTTACAATACAAAACAGTGTTAATAAATGGGGGACAGGGAATTGTAATTTTTCACCACCTAAAATGTCTGCTGACCACATTTTGGAGAAATGATGTTCTCACACTGAAGACTGTAATGTGTCAGTAAAAGTCATGAAGTGTTTTGCCCACTATGTGTTGAGATCAGTTTACTGTCTGCATGTGGCTTTTTTCCCTACAAGGTCTGTATTTCCTTAAATGCACTAACAGCAGCAGTGCTACTTAAATTACCTGTTTTAATCAGTTACAGAAAATTTCCCTTCCAAGGTTCCCTGAAGCTTCAGCTTTTGAACCACCTTTTCAAGGTTAAAGGTAGATGGCTTTTTCCAGGTCAATGAAAATGTTTTGGCTGCTGGTTTTCTGTCATTAACTTTATCTGACGATGACTGAGAACTCTTGTCACACTGTCACCTTCTTCTGAACTCATGTAGAGGGAACTAAGAGTCAATGTTCTTTGAATCCTTTTTTAAAAAAGTATAAATACAATGCTGTAAGACCATAGTAATGGGGAAAAATTCCATATCACTACAAATACCTGTGATAGAGATTGCATATTTTGGGTTGTATGTTTCTGAAAGGTTTAGATCTGTTTTTAAACTGGGACTATTTGTTTTGAAGACTATCCTTGAAATGGGTTTATTACATGCATCTGTCTTCAGGATTATGATCAAATGAAGGTTTTTGAGTCTTGATTACACATTTTAGTGTCTTTGACAGGAAGAGTTATCTTTTCAGTAGTGGCAGGCAGGAGTCTGGACTGTTGGTCTGAAGCAGTCCTGTCTGTCTTACTCTGAAGTTCAATAATGGATAGGTTGTAAATCAGTGACAGGTTTGTGCCAAGGAAGTGGTGTGGGTTTTTCTGCTGCTAAAATGAAAGAGAGGTTCCAGTGTGGTTTGTTTTGAAGGTTTTTGTTAGTGTTGTGTTGAATGAATGTTTGTACTTATTTTGCAGTGATGTAACATGTTGAAAAAAGGCACAACCTTTTATACTGACTGTGCAAGTCACACTTTATTTGAATGGACCTTTAGCACTCATCCAGCCCAACCCTTGTGTCTGGCTTCCTCAGATTTTTGTGTGAATCAAGAAACCAGCCCTCAATTCTGTAAATAAAGGTGTATTGCTTTACTGTGGTTTTGCAGACCTGCTGCAGAACACTTATTCTGGTGTTTCAGACCTGTTTAGGAATAATTCACAGGTGATATGAAGAAGCGATTCATTGCTGCCCTATTCTCACAAAAGTGTATCTGAAACTTTGTAAACAGACTTTGAAAAAGGTGAGAAAAGTTGTCTTAAATGCCTAAATTTAGAGCAGGGGAGAACTCACTCCCAGTGACATAAAGTGTCATGCTAATGACACATTTACACATGTAAAATTCTTCAGTTTTAATACCATTAGTGTAGTGGGTAAATTTTGGTTCTTTTTCTTCAAAATGTGAGGTGCCGTTTCTGTAGTAAAAACCTGGCTGCTGTTTGTTAGATTGATGATGGAAAAGGAGCAAACTAAATTTAACTCTAAGTACTTGGTCCTTTATTGAATTTAGAGAACTAAAACAGCAGTTCTGCATAGAAATAATTGAAAACTTTATTTGTGAAAGATCACTTTTATGCTAAGCTAATTCTTTGTAGTATCCAAGTGCCACCTGTGCATCTGTTTTGAACAGCCCAGTAAAGAAGTGAGAACCTGCTCATTGGTTATGGGAAATATGAGCAAGTATGGACAAGGAATTTCACCAATTATCATGGTATATGAGTCTTGTCATAGTGTGGTCAGTAGGGATAGGCAGCAGTACAGTGCAGACTTCCACGTGCTATAATAAAGGCACACTGAGTTGCAGGGTTTGAGTTAAGGACAAAATGTGATTTCAAGGATGATAAGCCTGCACAGGCAATATTTGAATTAAACAGGTAGGCCTATTTCATTGCAGTGCCAGTGCACCAAATTTCTGTTCCAAGAAAATGGTACAAGAGCATGAATGCTGACTTAGGCTGAGCTGTCTTTACTTCTAGACTTCAGCTTCCATCCTGTTCCTGGGCAGGTGCTGGCAGCAGGAGTCTGCTTTGCACTGTCTGGGCCTAGCCTTGTTGTGTTTACTGAACCAGCCTGGATATTTGCCTATTGTTATGTGCTACTTTTTGTGTAGTTACTCTGTACTTCAGATAAACCATTTGCAGGTAACAAATGGGATTGAATTTCCCAGTCTCCTTAGTGTTTGGAGTAAGTTTTGGTAAAGAAAAGCTGAATATGTAACCTGAAAACCTAAGATGAGTGACATTAAGACATTGACAAGAGTAGTCTCTTTCTTACTGAGAATGACACTGCATACTTCTTCAGTTAAGTGCCTAGCAGTGGTGCTAATCTGAGCTAAGGGCTGCTGGTAATCAGAAGTCACACTGGCAAACATGCAATTCTGTGTAGCTAAGAAAAGCACTACATGTTTTTTAAAGTTCTCATTTGGCCACAGAACTGTGTCAAATTGACTTCTGCAACTTAAATAAAAAAGAAGTTGCAATATAAAGGGTCTGGGAGTAAAAAATACAGCAACCTGGGCACTGATGATCTTGTATTAAGTGTGGTAATTAGAAAGCTAGATGCAGAGTCCACTTTCAAGGTTTCTGTGAAGTTCATCTTGAATATCTGAGGTATGATCTCTAACTTTGTAGCTGTTGAGCTGCATTCCAGGAAAATAAGAAGCCTCAGCATAAAGTATGCAGTTTGCCCCTGGGAGACAGATGGTTGCCACATAAGCTGAGCTGAAAAATCTGTAGTTAAGTAGCATCATCCATATTTTAGTAAAGTTCAAGAAAGCAGACTATAAAACTAATCTCTGAAAGGACCACAAGCATGTTTTTCTTGTGTTAACATAGCTAGAAAGGTTATAGCCCTTAACCTAGCTCCTGGTGCTCCTTTCTATTTATTTGTCTTTTCTGTTGAAGGTTACAGCCCCCTTGGATCTGCTGTCTAAGCTGCTGGCTTCCAAACCCACTGCAGTCAAAGTCGCAAAGTTTCAAAATACTAAAGCTAACTTTGCACTTCTTCAGTGAAACAGTTCAAAGAGTAAGGGCAAAAACACCTCAGCCAGCAGTTCTGAAAGAAAAGAAATTGCTGGCACAATGTAGTAGTGATGAGTAGCTGAGGCAGAGCAGAAGCGTTCATGTTTTCAGATCCTGCTACTGACATTGAAAATAGGTGTGAATATAGAGCATTAAATTATGCCTGTGATTGTTTTGTGCCTCCAGACCAATTTGAAATAGCTGAAGTTCATTCTGAAATCTTCTTTGTAACTTGCTGGTTTAAAAGTAGTGTGGTGGGGGAACGTAGTATTTTGTTTATCTTTGTTATTTGTTCTTTTCCCCAACTGTTGTAACAATGTTGTGGTGAATTTAATATAAAAATTACAGTTGTAGCTCCTAGGCATGTATGCTACCTGGTACTAGGGATGGCCTGCAAAATTTTTTTGAATTCCTGGTTTAGAAGTCTCTTTGGCTTCTTTCTCAACATCCTGGCAGGAAAAGTTTTTCGTAGGAAGCTCTGTATTGGCATTTTATGTTGATACTTATTTTCTTTCTGTCAGTATCTCTGGTCACCTGACATCCTTCCTAAAGCCAACACCCATGGCCACAGATCACCTAAAACCAAACCCAAATCCTCCAGATAAAACCCAGGAATGGTAAAAACTGCTCTTCTGTGTAGTTCATTTTTAAGTGAAAATAAAATATTCAGATCTTACTCTTGCAATAATTTGTTTGGCAGTATTTGTGGCTACGTAGTTAGAGTAGCTGTTACAGCCAACCTCCAACAATATTGGCCTAATGTAAATTCATGTAGTGCCAGTATTTTTAAGGTCAGTAAGTTAGAAGAAAGACTAAGTTTTCTGGGATCAAAAATCAAAACTATCTGCAGTGTGTGTAGACAGATGTACTGTGTAAAGTCTATATGTCCACATAACACACACTAGAGAGAGAGTGCAGTGTGGATACAGAGGAGCTTTCTACCAGGACTAAACTTGGATTTTTAAAATTTTTTTTACTTAAACCAGAGAAGTTATTTCCTGCACTTTCCATAAGTTTTGAAATTGTTCATCCCGGATACTTTGATTATTTATTTGTCCTTTACATCTTTAATATCTAGTGCATCATTTTTTCTTTTGAAATGTCATTCTTTTTTTATAGTGGAGCACATGTGCTTTGTAACAGGAAACTCTGGCACTGTTTCTTTTCCACAGCACTGACTTATTAGAAATGACTAGCCTGTTGAGTGAATCCTTCTGAGGAAGAAACATTTTACAGTACACTTTTATGACCTAAGCCCAAAAGATTTATGTTGGACCATTCTCATTTTATGAAAAGATACAGTATTGCCTTTGGGACTGTTAGCCATCAAGGTGGTATTAGTTTAGTTCTGATGTTTTTTATGAAACTGACATGCGACGGGAAAATTATTTTATAGTATCTACAGAAACTTTGATTATGGCTTTTAGACCTTTGTAATCTAATTATGTGTTGGTTGCTGTCATGGTTTAACCCTAGCCAGCAACTAAGCACTGCACAGCTGCTTGTTCACTCCACCCCCTCTCTTCCCAGTGGGATGGGAAAGAGAATCATAAAAATCAGAAAATTCATGGTTGAGACACAGGCTTCTTAATAGGACAGGGAAGGAAGAAAAATAATTAAAATATGCAAAACAAGTGATTCACAATGCAATTGCTTACCATTTGCCAACCAATGTGAGCAGTAGCCCCTGGCCAGATTCGTCCCCAGTTTATACATTGAGCATGATGTCACAGATTTTGGAGTATCTCTGGCCACTTTGGGCCAGCTGTCATGGCTGTGTCCCCTCCCAACTACTTGTGCCACTCTGGCCTTCTCCTTTGGCAGGATATGAGAAGCAAGAAAGTCCTTGACTAATATAAACACTACATAACACACTGATATTTTTAGTTGTTGCTATCAACTTTATTCTCATACTGTATCCAAACCACAGCTCTATACCAGCTATGAGGAAGACAGTTAATTAACTCTATCCCACCTGAAAGCAGGGCTATATCCATTTGCATCCTAGCAGGTCCCACACCTTCCAATACACCCAAGTAATCACTATCACCTTTCCTATATTTTGATATATACACAGAGATACCATTCCCATACTGTATGGGCCATCCCTTCAGAATGTTTGTTGAGTTTTAGTCCATGAGTTTTGGCTTTGTCTGTTGTAGTAGTCCTTCAGGGCGGGAGAGAATGTGTGTAGTGTTGGATTGTTTTATGCTGAAGCCGGCACTAGTTCCATCACTGCTATGCATGTCTGGTTCTATCATCAAAATTCCATTCTTCATTAGGCTGGGTAATGCTATTACAATACCCTTGATATGGCATTCAACAGCAGTGGAAGTGATGACCTACAGTATTTTATAGCAAACAACATAATACAGTTCAAATCATTCACTGTTCTTACCCAGAATCAAATTCCCTGGAGGTACCCATAAGACTTCCCTATCCTTCTGTGTTACCCACCAAGTGCACCCACTCCTTGAGCAAATGCAATCCTGTGGATGATCGCTGGGTCTCCCGTTCAGGTTCTTTACCTTTTTAATTCTATGGCAAAACCAGTTTACAGAAGGATTTGAACCACTTTTCCTTCTCTCAAGAACTTCTATTATTGTATTGCCTCACACAATATTGCCATCAATGTATTAAATGTTCTAGAGCTTTGCTTTGTTTCAAATACTGTTTAGATCACTCCATGGCTAATAGTAGGTCTGTGTTTCCACCCCTGGAATTCCAGGTGTGCTGGATGGGCCTGCACTCTATTGCCAGTGGCTTGAGAAAACTGCACTAGCAGTATCAATTGTGCTTGGCTGCCTGACTCCAGTTTGTATTGAAGTTCCAGCAGGTCTGGCACAGCTGGACTCAGAGGTGGCACGGCTTTGTCCAGGCCACGACAGCGTACCGTTAGTCTACACTGGCCATATGGGACTGTTAGAGGGTGAGTGATTCCTGCTGATTGCTCCTTGGCTCTCCATATGGCAGATCAACTTATGGATGGTGTCAGGGTGTCTTGGTTGGTGTGATTCCGTGTCCAGTGCACCATTATGATGGCACCTGTTGTTCTTTGACCACACCAGAAGTGTCCTCCGGGAGATGGGATGAGGTAGATAGCTGTTTCATTTCTACTGTCTCCAAGGCAGCTATAGCAAAAGCCCAGCAGTACCTTTTGAGTCCTTGGAAGCACACCCTTGTGAGGCAGTCTAGGCAAAGGATGCTCTGGAGCCTCAGGGCCAGTCACAATGGAGTGCTTTTGCCACTTGTTCCCTGTCGGGCTCACTTTCACCTCCAACAGAGTTAGCTGTTTGGGATTGCCCTGCCACTCCAGAAACAGAGATGGTGCCTGCCCCTGTGCAGCAGTGTTTGCTGGAGCCTTTGACTCCTGTGGCTCTGCTGTGCAAGGTCATCCAATCCACACAGTCCACTAAACCCAGCTGTTTCTTTCCTCCACCTGGCTGGAGGCAGGGCCCCTCCAGTCCTGGTTGTAGTCTCCAGTTCTAGGCCACTCAGTTTGAAAAGGACATTGAGATGCTTGAGCGGGTCTGGAGGGGGGCAACAAGGCTGGTGAGGGGCTTGGAACACAAGCCCTGTGAGGAACAACTGAGGGAGCTGGGGTTGTTTAGCCTGGAGAAAAGGAGACTCAGAGGTGACCTTAGCACTCTCTACAACTTCCTGAAAGGTGGTTGTAGTCAGGTGGGCATTGGTCTCTTTCACAGGGCAGCAACTCAAAATGAAAGGACGCAGCCTTAAGCTGAGCCAGGGGAAATATAGATTGGATATTAGGAAAAAGTTTTTTACAGAAAGGGTGATCAAGTACTGGAATGGTCTGCCTGGGAAGGTGGTAGAGTCCATCCCTGGACGGGTTTAAAAAAAGACTGGATGTGGCACTTGGTGCAATGGTCTAGTTGAGGTGGTACAGTCTGGGGTAGACTTGATGATCTTAAAGGTCTCTTCCAACCTAGTGATTTGGTGTGATTCTGTGTATTCACTGTTTATTCACTTCTTGTAAATGTGAATCAGAGTCTCTTGAAGATCAGGAGTAAGAGTAGCCCCTCTGCTCTGGGGAACTGTCCACTAGAGACTGGAGCAGCAATGTTCTGCAATAATCCTCTCTTATGAGTTTCCTTGCTATTTCCCTACTCATGCCTCTAGGGTCAAGGTTGATCTTTCCATCCCACTTCCTCATGTCCTCTGTGGTCACACAGGGTGGCCTGTGCTGTTTATGCTTACTTCTAATAGTTGGAACACTGGTCCATGTAGGTGGGGAATAGGATGCATAAAGCCTTCCTTGTCCACAGCCAAGATACAGGCCTGTAGTGAGGAAGGGGCATTTTGTTTGTATTATGGGAGTTGGCCAATTTGTCCGCCATTTGTCCCTCTCAATCTTTCCAGGTCATTACTGCCAATGAGCTGGTGTATGATAATGGTGCATCCCATTCCACCACATGGGTTGTGTACACTTGTCTTCATCTGGGTCTTTGGATAACTGCTTGTTGTTATCATCCACACCACCGTAAATCATCATAAATCCATATCATCATAAATCTTCTCCAGCACGTCTAATTGCCTCAGATACTGGACCATGGACCTCTATCCATGACAGTCCACTTGCCTGGGTGGCATAATGTGTTCCTTAAAGGAATAACTTTCCTTCATACCTGGAGTCACTTCCAGAGGCTGAGGGCTTGTGCCCCTTTTCCAGTTCCTTGGTTAATGCCTACCTCTGTAGAATGGGATGCCAGCTGTTTGGCTTCTCTATCCTCTAATTCCAGTTTACTGGGCCTGTTATTTCAGCATTGGAGCAACCAGGTGATACCCTTGCCTGGATGATGGTTGGAATCTTTTTGCATATGTCACAGCTTACTCAAAGATAGGGATCAGATGATTAACTATATCTTTTATTTGTTTGTGGCCTCTTCCCCTACCTCTTCTCATTATAGCCCTGCTGCTTCATCCCTCACTAAATGAGCTCACCTTTGCATATCTCTCTCCTTATGTATAGCAGGGGCTGATACAGGCACGATTTGGTGCTTTGGTTCAACCACAGTGCCTGTCTCTGGGGTTGGAGTAGCCCCTGTGCCCATCATTTTCCCATCACATCCAGAGGCCTTTTTTTCCCTCAGGGGTACTGTACAGTCCTGAGCATGGCTCAGTAGGCCTGGGTCAGGCTGCAGCACGGTGCTATGGGTTTTGCATCTCTGGAATTTCCAAGGTGGCAGCGTAGTTTCTCCCAATATTTAACTAGTCTTTCCAGATTTTGTACTTGTTCAGGGCTGAAGTTCCAAAGCACTGGAGATACCCATTGTCCTAGGCACTTGCCCATACTATCCCCCACACCTTGCCACTTATCACTATCCTGCCTCAGAGCAGATCCCTGTGGGTGGCATTCTGAAAGAATTGTTGATCCTATAACAAGACCTTGAACACATTCAGAAGACACAGCAATAAGAATGCTGGTTTGAACATCCCAAGGATATTAAAAATTCCCAAGTGCTGTTTTAATTGGCCTAGAGGAGAATATCTGTCTCCCTCATGGATTGGGTCTCTGAGAAGAGTTAAAAGTTGTAATTATTAGTAGTTTCCTATAGATGGCTCCCAAAGTCTGGAGATGTGGGCAGTGCTGAGTACAAATACCAGATCAGTTTCACGAGTGGCAATTCTGTCATATTATGAGACCGCGTTACAGAGTACAACAACATAACCTTACCCTGTTCCCATGGGTGACAAATAGCTCAAGGGAGCAATATGTACAAATCAAGTATTTTAGAATGCAACTTTACAAACAGGGACACCACACCAACTTGGGGAGCAAATACATCACCACTGTGACCCGTGATTAATGTAATGAGTACTTACAAGAAATTTCTTCTGATATGTTCTAGTCAGATTTGTCATTATCTCAACCCATTGTGCCCTGTGTTGGGCACCAGAAATATGTCATGATTTAACCCCATCCAGCAACTGTGTGCCACACAGCTGCTCACTCACTACCCTGACCCAGTCTGATGGAGGAGAGAATTCAGAAGAATAAAAGTGAGAAAACTTAAGGGTTCTGATAAAGACAGTTTAAAGGGACAGAAAAGGAAGAAAATCATAATAATGAAAGAATTAAAAAGAACTGAGGCACAATGTAGTTGCTTATGACTTGCTGACCAATGCCCAGCCAGTTCCCAAGTGGTAGCCCTGGCCAGCTTTCCTCCCAGTTTATATATTAAGCATGATGTCATATAGTATGGAATATCCCTTTGGCTAGTTTGGGCCAGCTGTCCTGGCTGTGTCCCTCACGACTTCTTGTGCCCCTCCCACCTCCTGGCAGAGTATGAGAGCTGTCAAATCCTTGACTTAGTATAGCTAACAGTACTTAGCAACAGCTAAAAACCTCAGTGAGTTATCAACATTACTCTCATACTGTATCCAAACCACAACTCTGAACCAGCTACTAGGAAGACAATTAACTCTATCCCAGCTCAAGTCAGGACAGCTCTGACCTTTATGACAGTCATTAAATAAATATTTCTGCCTGCTAAATGTAAATCTAAATTAAGAGGAGCATGCATTTCATGTAAAGTAGCTGCCTATTTCCCCTTTATGATACAGTACAAAACAATGAATATCTATACCTGAGCAAGAACTATTTGTCAATTTTTAAGTAGATCTTTGGAGAAAATCAGCAGTTGGAGTTGTTTGTCTTTTAAATGCAAACACAAGCTTGTGCACAGCTAAATTTAAAGCTCTTTCCTATATGGCTTATCTAATACTGAAGAGTCTTCACTGTGTAGCTGGGGCAGAAAGGATATTGAGCATGAGTTTTTCTTGCACGTCAGAGGACATGACTTTTGCCTTCATTCCTCTATACCTCAAAAGGATAGATGTTTTTGGTTTCCTGAGTCTGAATTGTTGCCTGTATATGAGATAAGGACTTCAAGTAAGATTTCACTCTTGTAGAAAACATTAGAGAAAAATACAGGTTGTAACTTCAGAGAAGTAAGCTTTGGGCTGAATTTTTGCTCTGGAATGTCAGCTTTTGTTGGAGACTTGTTTCCCTGAACTCTCTTGAAAATGACTCAGCTATTGATCTAAGACTAGAGATGAACAATGTGCACTGGAGAGATAGTTGGAGTCTCTGCTTTGGTAGTGTATTGCTCAGATTCAACTTCTTCTTTGCCAGAGAGGGGCAAAGGCCAGTAATTTCTTCCTATAAAGAAATTTCTCCTCTGTAAAGGCATTCCAAAAGCCTTTGAGCCTTGGTGATTATTGGTCCTGCCAGGCAGTAGATTTTTAAAAAAAAAATTGATTATTATTGCTTTCTTTTGTTCCAGCCTTTTCCAGGGTTGGAAAGACTACAAGGAGAAGAGAATTCTAGGGTTTGGTCTGAGTAATATATGGTGTTTTAAAGAATGGTCTGTGGAGCATGGGCAAGAACTAAGGCTTTCTCCATTTTCAAGAAAATTTTGGGAATTAAAATAGACACGGTCTTCCTGATTTTGAGAGTTTCAACTAATAATTTTATGTGGGGTAAATATTTTCACCACAAGGAAATTAATGTTTTCTCAAACTAATCTGTTATTCAATTAAATTTCATACAAAAATGAGATCTTTGGAAAATAAATCTCAAGACTGAAGGGTTCTGAATTTTTGAGTTTATGCTGATTAAAGCCATGACTGAATTACTGTCTTGCAGGTGGGTGCTTCATCTGTTCTGCTGACTGTGTTTTATCTTGAGACTAAATCTTTCTCCACAAAGATGTTTGGGGCTTAATGCCTTAACTCCCTCAGAAATGTTGAGATGGTTTGACTAAGAGGAAGGACGACGAAGTCTTAGTTAAAAACTTGAGCAGTGGAAGGGTGTACATGCTTAAAATTTGTGATAGGAGTGAGTGGTCAGTTAGCCCAAGGGCAGGCCTTAGCAGTAGATGGATCCTGGTAGGCTGGACCAGTGTTGTGATGTAACCACAGGAGGTGTAATCCAGTACCTGGGTGTTCTGGTTTGAAAGCAAAACCAGTGAGAGACTCCAAGTCAAATACAATTTATTAGGAAAAGGGAAAAGAAAACCAAAATACATGCAATAATACAAAAGCAAAAAACACTGACAAAGTCAGAATACAACCTGACACCCCGTTGGTCAGGGTGTTGGTGGCAGTCCAGTTGGATTGGTGGCTGCAGTCCTCCTGGAGTGGCAAATGTGGTTCTGTTGGAGCAGTGGTCCTGTAGAAAGGGTGTAATCTTCCTCTGAAGATCCAGTGGAAAAGATACCCATTCATCTGGGAATCCAGTGGAAAGACTGACTGTTGTGTCCCAAACCTTAGGTTATATCCAGGTGGGGATTCTTAGCTCCTCCCCTCTGGGTGGAGCATCTCACAATTGGCTGTTATCATTCTGCGAGTCATGTGGTGAGTCCATTAAACAGAAATGGCCCCTGAAGGGAGTTATCTCTGAGTCATGGGGAAAGGCATTGATGGGCCCATTAACAGCAGATAAGGAAGATGAGCCCCTCCTGGTTTTCAGCAGCTCTTGAGGATGGGAATAGAATACATCTTTATATTGTAACCTAGGACACTGGAATAAAGTCACCTTGTCCCTCTATACAGCCAGGCTGATGACTATCAAGGAATGAGCTTTGCCAAAGAGAGCCCAGGGATGGGTCCTGATGGTGAAGCAGGACAAATGTGTTGAACATTAGAGAGCAGTGTGTCTGAAGGGGGGAAAGTTTGGTACCTGTCAGAAAAGGTGTATCAGCATTCTGGGAGAAGTGATGGTTCTCCTCTATTCGGAGCTCATGAGGCTGCGTTGGGAACGCAGCGTGGGCTGCTCACCTCCCAGTACAAGAAAGGCACAGACATGGAGAAGCACTCTGTTACTGGGGGCCAGAGCCCATGATGGGTGAGAAGGGGGAGATAGGAGTTTGTTCAGTGTGGAGGGGGAAAGGCCAAGCTGTCTTCCAACAATTTCTCTGAAGTTGCAACCTCATGGGAGGGATAGAGAAGGTAACGCGGTGTTCCTCCAGGAGATGTGTGGTGAAAGCCTGTGAGTCAAAGGACACAAGTTGATTCCCAGACTTACTGATAGCAAGTCAATCTCTGCATCCTTTATTTGCAATATTAAATGGGATATTTAGAATATTAAGATCCTAGTCTTGAGTAGTGTGGTTTTCTTATTTTCTGGTTTGTTATAACTTGTAAAAAAGTGAACCTACTTATGAAGCAAGTAAAACTAAGGTGTGACACTTGCCTTTGGTGGTGGTTTTTTTAAATTGTGTTTTGTTTTACAGCTATAAAACACAACACAATACTGAGCTCACAGGCCTTTGCAAGTACATAGGTTTTGATCTTTTTTCTCACTCAGTCACATTATGTCTTCCACATTTTTGATGGTAAAAATGCAATGACATACTTAATACAATAAAAGGAATTTCATAGAAGGTGTGAAGTATTGGAGAGTATCTGGCATTTTGGCAGCATTTCAGTCCTGTATGACAGTTTTACTGGTAAGAATGTTTTGTGTGTTTTTAAAATAGTTTTATATTGTGTGTAATTGTGAATAAGTGATTGTGAGATACAAGAATCCTTTCACAAGTCTCTTTTACTGATGTTACTTGCACTATTAAACTATCTGGAACTTGTTCAGCTCTTAACTGAGAATATTGGTTGCTGAGAACTCTGTTTTGTGGTGGTATGTTGCACTCTCTTGTTTACCCTCTGACACACATTAATTTTGTTTGTTTTCAAAGCAAAATCAGATGTTCTGAGAGAAGAGGTTGTGCAGAGTTTTGAGTAGGTATTGCAGTGATATGGATACACTTGGTGTGTCCTTTCCATTGATTCACAGTGTTACAAAAAACTGCTGAGCAAGCTGTTGGGATCTTCAGCATTGCATGGAGATCATTGTAGCAGAGAGGTAGTATGAAGTTTGGTTTATCTGTGTGTGGTCCGCTGTATACTTGTTTAGGTGAGGAGAATGGTGGGAGTAAGGATTAATTAATCTCTTCCTGGCCTGGCAACAAATTCTTAAACTAGAGTTAGTTTAAGTTTATCATCACTCTGTAGATTCTGTAGGTGGGTACTACTGTGTCAGAGATGAATGATTGTTCAGGATCAGTCATGGCAGAATTCTTGCCAATTCTTTTTGGATGAAATTTGCTGTAATTTTCACAATTTAAATCCTTAATAATTTAAGGATTTCATAGGGTGACGACTTTTATCGTGGTCTGAAGTTGTGATATGTGAGTTTCTGAGATTAAAGACTGTATTCTCTACTGACTTTGTAAAGGGCAAGTTAATTTTTTTCAGGTCTATGTAGGACACTTGAGTCTAGTACAGGAGAGGAAATCAGAAGTATTCTAAAGCTTCAATGTAGATTATTTTACCACATTTTACCTGTGAGCTTCTATTCAGGAGATAGTCTCCAAATACTGAAGAACTTCTAACTTCCTGTGGGTTGTTAACTTCCCTTAGCTCATATCTCTTGTAATTGAGTAAAATTTGTAATTGATTAAGTTTGTGAATTTAAGTTTATTGGAATAAATTCTGAACTTAAAATCTCATGTAAGCACATAAAAGTCTTTCAGGGATGGCTGAGAGTTGAGGTTGTTCAGCCTGGAGAAGCCTGGGCAGATCTTATAGAGGCCTTTAAGTCCCTTAAGACAGCATACAAGAAGGCTGCAGAGGGCCTGTTGGCCAAGTATCGTGATAGGACAAGGGAAATGGCTTCAAACTGTAAGAGGGTAGGTTTGGATTTGAGATTAATTAATTCTTTACTGTGAGTGTGAGACATTGGAAGATGTTGCCCAGAGAAGCTGTAGATGCCCCATCCCTGGAAGTGTTCAAGGCCAGGTTGGAGGGAGCTTTGTGCAGTCTGGTCTAGTGGAAGCTGTCCTTGCCCATGGGGAGAGGGGTTGGAAGAAGATGATCTTTAAAGTTTTTTCCAGTTCAAACCATTCTGTGATTCTCTAGTAAATATTGAAATGTTGTTTTATGTTGTTAATTTGTTGAAAGATTGCTGTGAGAGGTTTTCTTGTATTTAAGTGGGAATTACTGCCTTGATTCCTTTGGCAGATGGTCTTTGTTCCCCTATGGTCACTTTTACCATGCCTTACAAGAGTACAGAAGTAGCATGGCACATGCAAAGCTAGCAAGACCAGTCCATTCTGATTTATGAACATGAATTGATTTTCTTCATGCCACAGTAAAACTAGAAAGTAGGAGTTGATATAGTTGTTGTTTTTCCATCATAAATTTGTCTCTGCAGAGGATGACAAAATCAGCAGGGCTGCAAAGGTATGTGAACTACTCTGCCTCCGTATGAGGATTGTTTAATTTTTATGAAGTAGCTCTTCAAAAAAGACAGCACCCCAACAAAAAATGCTAAAAATGCATACAGAGGTTTGTAAATTCACACTTCATTCATTGTCATGTATTGATTTTTTTTTTCCTCCAATATAGTTGTTGACTTTTGCATGCATGCATGCTTTATCACTTCTTTTATGAAGAAGAAACACAGGAAGTGGACAACAAACCTTTTATGGAATGGTGGTTTTATAAATAAGACTTCTTCTCTCTGTTTTCCAGGTTCAATATTGCATAAACATGGGTGCATTTTTGGATAAACCAAAAACTGAAAAACACAATGCTCATGGTGCAGGGAATGGCTTGCGTTACGGCCTCAGCAGTATGCAGGGATGGAGAGTGGAAATGGAAGATGCTCACACAGCTGTTGTGGGTATTCCCCATGGCTTGGAGGACTGGTCCTTTTTTGCTGTCTATGATGGTCACGCGGGATCTCGTGTTGCAAATTACTGCTCCACACACTTATTAGAACACATCACTAACAATGAAGACTTTAGGGCAACAGAAAAACCTGGATCTGCTCTTGAACCTTCAGTGGAAAATGTCAAGAGTGGAATCAGAACTGGCTTTTTGAAAATTGATGAGTATATGCGCAATTTCGCAGACCTCAGAAATGGCATGGACAGAAGTGGCTCAACAGCAGTGGGAGTTATGATTTCACCTGAGCATGTATACTTTATCAACTGTGGTGATTCACGTGCTGTTCTCTATAGGAATGGACAAGTCTGTTTTTCAACACAGGATCACAAACCTTGCAACCCAAGGGAGAAAGAGAGAATCCAGAATGCAGGAGGCAGTGTAATGATTCAGCGTGTTAATGGTTCGTTGGCAGTTTCTCGAGCACTGGGGGACTATGACTACAAATGTGTTGACGGTAAAGGCCCCACAGAACAACTTGTTTCTCCAGAGCCTGAGGTGTGTGAAATTTTAAGGGCAGAAGAAGATGAGTTTATCATCCTGGCTTGTGATGGCATCTGGGATGTAATGAGCAATGAAGAGCTCTGTGAATATGTAAAGTCTAGACTTGAAGTATCAGATGACCTGGAAACAGTGTGCAATTGGGTAGTGGACACTTGTTTACATAAGGTATGTAAGTGTTTTCTCCAAACAGCTGTCTAAAATCATCTTCTGGTTAGATGGGTACAGTGTTAACAGCTGTTCCTGGCCTACTGTTGCCCTTCTCCAACTTTTTCCTCAAAGTTCTGTACTCATTTGACTGTATAGAAGAATATACAGCCTCACCGTATATGCTTAGAAAGGTGATAGCAATTGCAAAAATAAAGGCTGTTTTTTCCCCCAGGTAATGCTTGCATATAGTTCCAGTTCTAAACATTGATTCTAAATACAAAATTTGTAAAATTAATCTATTCTGAGCAAGATACTTTGTGGGGTTTTTTGTTCTTTGAAGATGGGTAGTGTTTGTATCCTTTGCATAAAACCAGTGTTGGCACCATCTCCTCTTCAAGGTGTTGTTTGTCTGTCACCTGTGCCCTCAACTTATTGTAGCTTAGATGGAGTAACACCACCTTTGCATCTGAGCTTGCTTCCACTCCTCAAATTTAGTTTGTTTGGAGCAAGTACTAGTGGTCTACATATGTTAAATAGGTACTCCATTTCCAACATTCCGTGAAAAGTGCAACTCCTGCTAGTACAAACAGAGTTCCTTTGTTAAGCCACAGACTAAACATGCAATTTTGAGGAATATACTGAAATTCACAACTGTAACTCTGAAGGGTAAGTTGTGTGTTTTTTCCAGAAATAGGGTTGTATTCTGGCATATACCACACAGTGTATGATTGGTTTAAATGCTGTTTAAATTGGTTTAAATTGATTTTCTGACCAAGAACTCAACCAGCCTTGTTAAAGGGTGGTCACTCTCAGATTCTTTCCGTAAAACTGAGTGCTGGCCACATGTTTATTTTCCAAAGTCAGATCCTGGATCTCTAACAACCAGGCTGTGGATTATACCACATAATACTAAGTGATAGGTGTCCTCATATGCTTGGTACAAAAGGGAATATAGGCTAACTCCTAAGCAGTATTTCTAAAGGAATGCATTCTAATGTCAAATTCTTAATTGTTTCAGGAGAAGGATTTGTTGTGATAGATGATTAGAACTATCCAGTAGCTTGGGTGAACACAGCAACAGTATGCAGTGACTAATGGCACTTAATATTCTACACAAAAAAAGTGAAGTTGAGATTTGATTTTCAAACCAACCAGTGGTTTAAATTATGATTCTACTGGATCCCCTTGTAAGAGACTTAGAATTGTGTTTTTAAATTTGGCTGTGAATTACAATTTTGAAAATTTAATATGTGCAGGAGAATGGTATCAGTGTGCTGGTAAAGAACTGGCATTAAATTAGTATCTAAAAAAGCCATTGAGTGGTATTTCTGAGCACGTGATAATCTGTAAGGTCAGCTTGGCCATACAGAACAATTATGTTTTATACTTGCTTCAAGGTGCTGTGTGACACAGGTGCATTCTAATAAACAGACTTGTAATGCATGTAATGGCTTACATGAATACCCTGCAACTAAAAATTAATTGCTTGAGCTAAGCTATGCTAATGGTATAGGGGAGCATTCTGTGTTTCATTTTGCAGCAGGAGTTGTTTTACAATTTGGCTTAAGGTAACATTATACAAGTATCTAATTTCTGGCCTGTTTTATTGATACTATTTTTAAATGGCTGACATGTAGATAAGTCCATTAATTATTTAGATTTGAATACTAAGAATATACAGTCAAAATCAGTCAAATTAATTCTAGTGAGAGGTGTGGTTGGGACACTGAGAGGTTCTTATTGATGAAAATACAGGATTTTTTCAGGGTGTTTTTTTCCAGGTTTGTCTGTAGCACTATATTTGGAAAAAGTACAAATGTGATTAGAGTAGAAAGATGAAGAATAAGACTAAAGATACTAATTTCTCTTTCTTTTTTGTCATATAGGGGAGTCGTGATAACATGAGTATTGTATTAGTTTGTTTTTCAAATGCTCCTAAGGTCTCAGAGGAGGCAGTGAAAAAAGATGCTGAGTTGGATAAGTACTTGGAATCACGGGTTGAAGGTAAGAAATCTGCTTAGTTCACTAGATAGTGAACAAATCTCAGTTTGATTGTCATAGTGAGCACAGTGTCATAACTATCTTGAGCATGAAGACAAAAACCATGAAAGACATTATGCCACTTTTATGTTAGGTTAAATTCAGACCTGGTTATAACTTTGAACTTATGTATGTCAGGAAGAATGTTTTAGACCATGTGCTTAGTTTATCCTGGTATTCTGCAAACATTTTCTTAATGTGAGCTCTAAGTTTTTAGTGCTGTCTTTGTAAGTTAAAATGCAACTACTGATCTTGCAGAGTGTTGTATCAGCTCAGTAAATTGTGATCTTGCTATTGTCCTGCTTATGAAATATTAAAAGGAATGTACTGTTTGTACTATTTCTTCCCCTTTTCTGTGCAAGTTTTTGACAGAAAGAAAAAGCTGTATTTGGTTTTTGTGTCAGTGTCCCAGTAATCCAAATACTTGGTGTAGCCACCCTAAATTTTAATATGTATGCATGATGGTCTTCAGGTATGAGTTATCTCTGAGCACACAGCTGTTGTGTGTGGTGTCTTTTCCTCTTGTTTAAATGGGATCTAAATTGAACTGGGTTGTATATTTGTAATTTCTCCTGAGATTAGAGAGCCCTAGTGGTCACTCTAAATGCTAACTCTAGGCCTGTTTCTTGGAATTTGGCTTCCATCCCAGGTTTCCTAGATGACACTAGTTAAGATAAATACCTGTTATCTTCTGTGTCAGAGTAGAGTACATGAGCTGTTAATAGGCTCTGGGAGAGAGCCAGGAGCAGTTGCCTTCACTGGCAGCAGTCAGGTGTGCACAGTGGTTACAGGTTAGTATTCCCAGCTGCTTGGTGGCTGCTCTCTGTTAGCAAATAGGTGAAAAATATATGGAACTGCAGTGGATTTTATTGTTTTTATAAGTGAATGTTAAGATTAATAGAAAAGCTGTCAAATAACTTGTGATCAGAGTGTCTGGATTAACTAATCATTAACTGATTTTTAGCTCTGTTATCACATTTAACTAAATAATAGATATACAAAAAAAAAGAGTTGAGAGTTTGTAGTCCAAAGTGATGTGGGGTCATTTCAAATATAACTCAAAATGATTGTTTAGCTTAAGTGCCACAGAGAAATTAATTGCTCCAAAGCTTGAACTTCTGTTGCTTCAGGTCTAGATTTTTTTCCCTGCTTGAGTTCCCTGTGTCATTCTTTGTTTTGCTAATTGGAGGGAGTTCAAGGCCTTTAAAAGGCAAGTATTTAGCAAGAAATGACAGTTAGCATGTTTGAGAAATTCTGACAAGGAGTGGAGAAAGTAAATGTAACAGACTTCAGAAGAACTTGAAATATCTATCTGATTTTTAACAAGTTTTTGCATTCATACATTCTATGAAATTGTAATTTTGATACAGTCTCCTTAATTAAAAGGAAAAAAAAATTGTGGGGCTGCAGTTTACCTTACACATGCCTTGAATATTATTAGTTCAGAAAGAATAAAGGCCTTAGCAAAATGTTTCAAACCACTAAGCAGCATGAGGAAAATTGTTTAGAAATATGTTGGAATTTTTAAAAACAGTATCTGATTTAAAGGTTTAAGTAGTGAGCAGGAATACTTTTGACTTTAAAAAACCCCATGAGGACAAGAGTATCCTCTCAAGTGTTGGAGTTGGTAAAAATTTTGGAAGGTGGAGTTTCTTTTTGGTTAAGACAATTGCCTTAATCAGTTTTGTTTTTATCTTTTAACTTAGTGTAGAAAATAGTGTATAAAGGAATTGTGCCTGAAAGTTTTAAACTGTCTGCAACTCTAAAAACATAAAGCCTGATTGATATGTTGTGACACTGATAATATGGATTTGTTTAAAATGCCTTTTTAGAGGCTGACTATTCCTCTCAAAAAGCAAATAATGGTGTTTGAGCACAATTTAACAAGAACAAAATTTAAAAAATTTATTAATGAGTTAGCAGCTCACAAGTTATATGCAGTTGGCTGATAGCCAGTAACAATTATATTTATACCTGTAGTAAAAGCATTCTGAAAAATATAAGTTTGTCTTGGAACTACCAAGCTGCAAAGATAGATGTTGTCAAAAATGTAAACTATGAGTTCTCTTGGATACCCTCCACTTTGACTAAGTGACTAATACAAATCAGGGCAACCTTAGAACTTAGTATAGAGTCCTCTGGGACTTCCTGAAGTAATTTTAGTTTGATCACTGGTGTTTGTTCTTAATGAATACACACTGTTCTGTTTCTGCTCTCTTGTGGGCCTTAAATATCAGGCTGACTGTACAAACCCGTCAAACATTTTAGGCAACAGGGTTTTTTCACTACTATACTTGGGCATTTTAAGCTCTGGCTCAGGGAGAATAGCAGTGTTTAAGGCATGCTTTTGTTAGATTTAAAAAAGTAGAAAAAAAGTTGAAAATTAGTTTAATACTTGCACATGTAACATTTGTGCTCTGTACATTCTGTAAGTGGAATGCTGACATTTTGTATATTTGTATAATGAGCTGAGTTAGTAGTTCCCCAAAATCTTTCCAGAGTTCTTAAAAGAGAATTATTGTCTTAATACCTCGAGATACTTTTTTATTTTAACAGATTGATTAAAAACAAGCTCAGCAAGTCATTGTTTACAGAGATTTCCAGTGGAAGAAATATGTACCCGTGCTCTGTTGCTAGTTGGGGTTTTGAGGTTGACGGAATGTGAATGACTGCATTCCAAAGCTGCCACTTGTAGGCTATACTGAAATGCTTAATGAGGTTAAGCTTGTGCCTGAGTCATTTATGACTCTGAGCACAGCCCTGTTTCTCATTTGAGTCATTTAATTGATCCATCTCTAAAGCACAGTCACAGAATTACAGGCTGGTTTGGGTTGAAAGGGACTTTAAAGATCATCTAGTTCCAGTGGCTCTGCCCTGGATGGGGCACCTTCCACAGGTGTTTGGGGCAGTTGTGAGGTTATGCTAGGTCACTTTTTTCTTACTGCCGCTTGCAAATACTTTCTGCTCTCTTTTTAAGAGATCCAAAGTTTGGTCCCACAAAGTGAAAACCAGGTACAGAAGTCAGTTCAGTTCTCTGATATGTTTCAGTTTATTTGAAAGGGTGTTATCAGAATTGCAGTTAATAACAGACAAACCACAGAACTCCACGAAACCCAAGAAACCATTAACCCCACAAATCATAAGTAGGAGCACATGATCTGTGTAGGCTTAAACAGTCTCACTGATATACTCAGTTTATCCCCTAAGTTGGATGATGCATTTTACATATGTGGAATATACTGTATATAAAACTCATTTGTCATAATCTGATAGCTGGGCATGAAAGGAGGTGCTTCTACATGGAGAACTTGTAATGCCTATCTGTGAATGAAGTGTTAGGCTTTTAGTGAAAAGTGCTTCAGAGATGAAGTAGTAGACTTTGATGTGGACTTTGATGAATATTCATATTTAATAATATCAGGAATTATTCTTTAAGTATCTGAATTATATTAGCAATGCAAGGCTAACTGTAAGGTTACTCTTAACATCACAGAGGTTAAGCTGAAAATTGTAAATAGCCATAAATCTGTTTCTGAAAAAATTTGGTTTCTTTCTCTGGTGTCCTTTGTCAAGCACACACACAGTGTGTACCTGCTAACTGATGTGTAATGACAGTGGGTCATGCATGCTCATTTGCTTTATTCTCAATTTTCTGTTAGGAAGCTTTTTTATTTTTTAAGAGAGGAACCAAGTTCTGGATAAAATTACTCACTCTAATACCAGGAAAATAAAAAGATAATGATTAGTTCATCCAGAATTCTTGGTTTGCCACCTTGTAGAAATGGAGAGAAATGCTTATGGTTCAGTTCAGCGCTCCCTGAGAAGTTGTTATGCAGCATAAATGTATATGTTTCTAGCACCAAGAAACATACAGCAATCTTTAGCTGTGTCATTCCTTTTTAAGAAGATATAAAACCCTTATGCTTGCGATAAATATTTAGAAATTTCTTGGATTTTTAGTTTTTCTTATTACTAATTTTTGCTATTTGTCTACTTTTCCTGTGTATAGAACCAGATTTGTTCTTGGTATAAAAAGCATATTTTCATTAGAAATGTTTCCTGTCAAATGTATCTCAGCAAAATTATATTATAACAGTACAATTACTTCTAACTAAGTAGAACTGAACAAAAGGATGCAGTTTATAAGAGGAGTTGTGGCTAATTTGTGTGAGCATGTGTGGAAGAAGTGATCAAAATCCTAAGATTTTGGCATACTTACTCAGCTATCACTTCCTTTGCTAGCCATGATTTATCCTTAATGGATGGATGGATGGATGATAATACACATCCAAGTTTCATGGAACAGTCTTTAATTTTAATCACTTCTAGTAGTAGTGCAGTTATCTTATTCTTTGCAAAAATTGTATGGTGCTGGCTTAAAATTGGGACACAGAGGCTTAATAGTGCCTTATTTGTTAGAAGGTAATGTAATTATCCTACAAGTGATTGCTTTGAGGGGTTACAGATGTGCCCCATACAAAGTGGGTGAGTACCTGCCGAGCACTTTGTTCACCTTGGTAGTCCTGAGAGAAGCCTGAATGCCACTTGCTTCTTTAAAAAGTGATAGACATCAATAAAGATTTAAATACTAGGAAACTCAGGATGAAGGGTTTGAGGTAGGTAGGTGGTGTGCTTTTCTGCTAACTTAAGAAACTCATAAACTGCAGGCTCCATGTCAGTCATCCAGAATATAGTCAATTGTAAGAAATGAAATTATTTGTTTCTTATCTTTGGATAGTAGCCAAGATACGGAATGACTGAAGTTTTTTTAGGATGATACTTGAGAGGGTTCATTCTTAATTCTTCTTAAAGAGAATTTTATCTAGAACAATGTCAACAGGAAATAGCACTCCATTCCTTAATTTAGTTGATTTTCAGAAAAAATGTTCTCTCTTAAAAATAGAAGACTTGTGCATACAACTCGAAACCTTTTTATGCCATGGTTGAATGAGTAGAGGCTGATGACTGGAAGCTGGTAGCATTACACCTGTGTGAGTGTATATACAGATATTATACATTCATCTTAATAGCAACCCTGATGAAAGACAATATGTGAAGATTTACTTCACTTCAGGTAGTTCTTTTCCAAGCTAGGAGAACTTAGAGGCTAGAAGCACTGGACTTGACTTATGTCAACTTTGAAAATGGATTATAACTTAAAATTATTATAAAAATAAGTATTTTTAATTATTCCTCATCAGTTCCATATTCCGTTTGGGCCACTTGAGTGCTAATATTATCTATCCATTATGTATCCTCTGGATTGCTTGGTGGTCCCAGTGTTTGTGCACTGGAGATTGAGCCTTTGAGGATCCAAGGTGTTACTGACAAGGAAGCGTGCCAGAATCGTGGGAAGCACTGGCTTTATGGCATGCAATGTGTTGCACTGCAAAGGGAAGCTAACTGAAACAGACTCCCAGCTGCTGTTCTGTCTTTTTCAGAGAGAACAGGCTGCTATCTCCAGGGTATTTCATTCAGTTCTCAGTCTCCTTCTGAATTTCTCTTAGAGAGTAAGGCTTGATGCATACTGGAATGACAGACTATGAATTTAAGCTCTGTTCTATCGTGCAAAGATTGTTAACCTAAAATGCAAACAATGTTTTCCTGTTTACGTGTAACTTTTTCCATAATGCCTCTGTTAAAAAGTGATAATATCTTATATTTCAGTGTCTTAGCCAATGGGTGGTATTAATTCAGGATTTCTTGTGTTTTTAAATTAGAAATTATGGAAAAAGCAGGTGAAGAAGGAATGCCTGATCTTGCTCATGTTATTCGTATTTTAACTGCAGAGAATATCCCTAATTTACCACCAGGAGGTGGTTTAGCTGGCAAGTGAGTACAGTACTAGAATTTCTTGAACTGTTAAATTCACTGACATGCTTTCATTTAATGTTTTAAAGTTTTCTTATTGTAATAGCTATACTCAAATCAAGTTTTTTATGTTTGAACTTAGTTTTACCTTTTGCAGTATATAGACTTTTGTGTCATTGTTCCCATTCTAGAATGGTAAAGAGGAAACACATAATCGTATTATACACAACATATTAATTTATACCTAACAATTTATTATTTCCATGTGGCCATTTAAAAGAAAAATATATATATTCTTGGCTTTTTACTGCTTTACTACATTTGTTAAGAGCTATCAGACATATCAAAATGAATATCAAAAATGCCAGGAGATCAGTTTTCCTGATGTCATGTTTTCCCAACCACATGGTTGTGGAAATGTCCATTATAAGCTTGGAACAGTACTTATTTGCTCAGCAAACATTCTCATGAGAAAATTGTTTTTATTTGTTTAGTCTGAAACTGAATGGTAGATAACTGAGAATATTGAACTAGAATATGCATCTTAAAACTCAACAGGAATAAACCTTCAGCAATTACATTGGCTTTGTGGGGAGCCCAGTGGTGATGTTCTGGCAACCTATAACTTGAGGATTTTAATGAAAAGAATTCAGGATTGCATTAACAATTGTTAATCTGGAATTCCCCAGACAGTAGGACTGATCATTGTTCCCTGGCATAGAGCATGTTGTTTCTGGAATATTCGTATTTTACAAAATACGAAGTCCTGCCCTCTGAGCATTTGTGTATGTGTACATCTATTTTGATTGCATGTACTTGTTAATGAGCACTGTTTGCCATGATTATATCTCTCTGGCCTTGGAAGTATCATTCTGGGTCTTTTTCTCCACTTGTGTACATTCCAGGCATTCAGAGAAGTTTTGGTTTGCCTGTTCTTCTTGGTGCCTCCCAACTACTGTGTTTTGTTGTTTTGCTCATTAATAACTACATCACGTACTGCTGCACTATTCTGGACGCCTGACATATAAATTCTGTTTTAATTTGTTGTGAACCAGGTTTTGTTTTTCATAGACTTGGTTCACAATTTGCATTTTGGTGCCTTTCTCTTCATCTTGACTTTTAAAGTCCCCTGACTTCAGGAGTGTACCTGCAGTTTCTTTCAAGAAAATGTTAAGTAACTTAATGTTATTAAGTATTAGGTAACTTGTTCTTGGCCTCTGAACTTGGGACAAAGACAGACAATATGTAAGTTCATTTTACTTGCAGGAAATTAATAGAAGTATTGGAAAAAAATACTTCTGCACAAGCCAAATCAACGTACTGTGTAACTTAAAACTTTTGTCCTAACAAGAGGATATTCTTTTTCTTGAGGTCCTTGTCCTGTGGTGTTACCAGATCACAAAGAGGTTACACTTTGTCCGTGTGTTTGAACTCCCAAGACCTTGCTCAAACAGGTTGCAATGCAACCAGATCTTTTCTGTGGCTGTAATCCACAGTTTTAGCATCAGTGAAAGTTGTTCCCAAATTCTAGCATATCTGAGCTGGAGAATTGCAATTCAGTGTTACTATGACTAGAGTGTGTTTGCAAACCTTAGGAACCCCTTAAGTAGCTCCATTTATATTGGCACTGTATAATTGCTTCCTTCAAGCTTCTCACTTATGTAGAAGCCCCTGCTGGCCCACTCTTTGAGACAGGAGATGTATGGGTCAGCTGATGGTGCTGTTTTATCCTAGAAAATCTTACTCTCCAAAGACTGTTTTCTGGCTTGACTCCAATCCCCTTGTGATTTCAAATGCTGCCTCAAGAATGGAGTTTTGTTGCTGAAGTAAACAAAAGCCCTGAGCTACTCTAGCACCTGGGCCTTAGTAGTTCCACTCAAAATCTTCCCCCTGAGTTTTCCCATCAAAGAAAAGCACAGAGAAATACATTGGTGAAAGAAAGAAAAGTGAATTAAAAAATTGGAGAATTCCCAAGTAGCTTGTTTTCATGTCTTTTTAAACCCATGTAGCAGTCTTGCTTGGACTGTCCAGGTGTTTTCTGTTACATTGAAGGTGCCTTTGCTTTATGTAGTGCAGACATTTAGTCGCAATTGTGCCATTCCTCTCTCACGAAATTTGGAACTAAATAGAGAGAGCCCTTTCCTCTAGCATTGGCACAAAGATTCAGTTTCTTTTCCTTAGGAAGACCCTCCATCAATTCCAATGGATCCCATACTGCCTCAAATATGCAGCCTTTACAGATTTCTGAAATATGTTCAAAAGGAGCCTCATCAAACTTATAGCATCCTCAGTATTCTGGGGCAGAAAATTCTGTTGCATTGAGAGCCATGTGTATTTGAGACATTTGCTGCTGTTTTGGCATCTGATGCCTTTGTGCTCTTTAGAGGAGTCAACAGTTGGGGCCCCTCATTCTGTAAGACAAAATTTTTAGAGATCTTGGTCACTTCCAGACTTAAGTCTTAGTCCATGTAGCAGTTCATTTTTGTTGAAGCTGTCAATAACTTTGATCATATTTATTATAACTGTCTGAATGTTTGCCACTTGTAACTTTGATTTGAAATGTGAGTACATAACCTTTTTTGCATCAGAAGTCTGTTTATATGATGGGTTTTATTTTTTGTGAAGTTCTTTGTGCTTATTTTGACTGCCTGTGAAAGTGTGGCCTTAAATGGCACTGCTACAAAAGAAGTCTAGCTAGTGGCTTTTGTGTTTTAATTTCTAGTGTGACTAGACAATAGAAAGCACATCTCAGGGGTCATATATGCTGCATACCACACTTCAACATTTTGTAGATGGGTTGTAACCTGCATATATGTAATAAAGATGGGGGAAAACTGAACTGTCTTGAAGTTCCACATCCAGAAATAAGGCAAGAAAACCAGCAAACTGGAAGAATTTTTTCATAACAAGCAAAATACAGATTTAACTGCTACTCTTGACAAAATCTGAGTGTGCAGCTCTAAAAAGAGGTGGATCATACAGAGGGTAAGGTAAGAAAATGGTTTTACTCTGCTGAGTCTTTACAAATCTTAACCTGTTGCTAGATCCCCAAATTTTTATTGAAAGTGAGTAAAGACACAGAGTGGGTTTCATCTTTTTAAAAGGCAGATTAAAAGAAAAATACCTTAAACACTTCAAAATGCCTACTCTGATCAAACTTTTCTCAATGTTTTGAAATCCTTTGTTTTGCTTAATTTTTTTAAAAACTTCTCTTTTTAGGCGTAATATTATTGAAAGTGTGTATACTAGGCTGAATCCACACAGAGACAATGAGGGGGTAAGTTCCCATTTTGCTCTTTTTTAATGTGAACATCAAAGTTGTCATACATTAAGCAAAAGTGTTTGTCACTGGGAATAAAATATTAGAAATACAAGATACATATTGTAACAGACCTCTGATTTTTACCTTGCTTTGGATGGATTTGATATAGAAGTTCTTCCTTTAAAAGACAGAAAACTGACACCTAATTCTGAAAGACTTTTTAAACATCTAAATGACTACCACTTTCTCAGTCAAACCTGTGAGGCAACAGTGCAGGGTTTTTCTAAACTGTGGTTTATAATTGTAAAAAATTAGTAGTCAGCAAATCCATTACCCAACTGGCTGTTATATCTACTGTCCAGAAATGTAGTACAAGAGGGGCAAACACACTTCCTGTTGTCTTCTATAAGAAGGCCTTGGTACACTGAATATAAAAGACTACAAAACTAATATTGACTATTTTCATAGCATTTACACTATCTTTTCGTGTCCCATCTCTACTGGTCTAAGGAAAAGTAATTTTAGATTACTTCAGTTATGATTTCTAAAATGGCTTACATTCTTCTTCCCATTTCCTGCGAAGCTGAATTTTGAATTGTATGTTGAAATCTGGTTTATTGTACCCCTAAACCTGATTATTAGGTAGCTCTTAATATTAGTGTAAGTAATAACTGGTGTTTCTATCAATTGTGGTTAAATTTGTTTAAAAACTGGAAAACTGAAGAACTGATAAAAAACATCAGTGCTTGTACATATTGTCATTTCCTGTGCAGTTTATGTGAACTGTTTTGTGGAAATACCGTTCCTATTCTAGTCAATCCTTTGTAATGTTTTTTTCTTCTGAGATGGCTACAAGGCCCTCAGTCAGGTAGTTATTACAGTGAATGGTGTTGCACTTGAAATACCTTGAAATTATCAATTGCACACCTTGAGATAGTAAATACACAGTCTCACCACAATTGTTACTGTGTCTTTTCCATTGTCCTCTTTTCTTATCTGCCTAGATTTGATTTATTATCTTCAGTCAGAAAGCTTGTGTGGGTGGAAGGGGCCACTTTTCTGTTAGTGTACAAATGGAGAGGAAATCTTTCAACTTGTTAATTTTTTAGGATTTGTTCCTTTGTCTAGTTTGAAAGTCATAGGATATGCTTTTTTCATTTCACTTTCAAGAAAGTGTGCACAGTACCCCAAACCAAGATACACAAAATTTTCCTCTTTTCAGCTTCTTTAGTCCTTCAGGAAACTCTGCACTTCTATCAGCCTGCTACTACTTTTTGTGTTTAGCCAGAACTTCCCCTGCTTTTTGGGGAAAAGTTTCTGGTATATTTGGCTTCTTTAAAAATTAAAAAAAAAACCAAAAACAGCATAGGTTTTTCAAATTAATTGGTATTTTGAGAAAAAACCCTGAATGTTTGTCTAATGGTTACATTTTAGAAGTATTATATGCCATAGTTGTATTTATGATGCACCTGTTCTAAGTCTAGATTTACTTCTCAATAGCTGTGCAAGTTTGCTGAAATTTCTAATATGTAGTACAGCATCTGTTTGTCTATTGGCTCCTTTCAGGAAATGTTTGTGCATCATCCATTTTAATTTAATAAAATGAGTTAGCTAACTTGAATATGCATTTTGCTCATAAGAGAATATACCATTAACAGCTTTGACCTTTGTTGCCATTAAAATCCCTGAGTAGCTGGTTTACTTTTAATTTGGTTTCTTTAAAAAGAGATTTGAACAGTAGACTGCAGTCTGCTTCCTAAATTTTTCTTATGTTGATATAGACGTGCAAATCTCAGATATGTGTTTTAAATAGAGTGGTTTAAATTCTCGTTTGAGCTTGTGATAGCATGTCATTTGCCAGTCAGCATCTTTGTTCTTTTCCCCCCAAGTGGTACTAGCCCAGAGCAATTTGAGAGGATAAACTCCCCTTTGGTGAAGGATGCAATTCCTGGTTGCATTTTCCCAGCAAGTTATCTTAATGTCCTTGAAGTGGATGAATCTGCTGTGCCTCATCTGACACAATGAAAACATGACCTTCTTGCTGGTCTTACTCAGTTTCAGGTGTATGTGTGGTGATCTCTGTAGCCTTCTGAACTGGATATTGTAGTGTCAGAGATGTAAAGGGAAGGAAGCTGTTCAGTTATTCAACATCAGACTCTTCAGAATGTCTACACACAGTGATAATGTTGCTACACATCTCACATTTAAGCAGGAAGCAAAGGCAGGAAGGAAACATACACTATATCCCAATGATGACATTGCCAAGTGAGATTGAAATCTGGCCAAGATGCTCCTGTTTAAACTAGTATGAGGCTAGAGCAGATGTTCATATGAAAAATGAGGTGCTAGAGACATGGATGCTGAGTCTGCAGAGCACAAAGGCACCCTAGCACTTGAGCATCCTTCTCTGAGTGTGGTTAGCAGTGCACCCGTGTCTGCTGAGAGTGGGTGTTGTGGAGAACACTTCTGTTACTGACTGGAAACTCTGCCTGTGGCAGTCCTCTACCATCTTATGGTTGTATGTAAGACTAAAGCAATTTTTATCATATCAAAATAGTAATGTTGTTAGTTGCTAAAATATTAATGCAAATGATAAAAAAACCTCTCCCAACAACACAAACAGATTCACTTTTACAATTGAGAATATGGTTTCCTTCTAAAGACTATGCATTTTAGTGTCTAACAATTTTAAAATAGTTACCATGAGTTTCTGTGAACTGGATCATAATAGCTTTCCAAGTTAGTTCTTAGTATATAAATGAAAACCTTGATTTTATCTGTTTCTAGGTTAGCTTTGTTTTACTCAGCACCGTAAATGTTTCAGGTAGTGTTGCACTTGGGTTTTGTTTTTTGGTTATCCAAACTAGTGATAGTAGATTTTTATTCTTCACACTTGTTTCCTGAGAAACTTTAACATAGAGCCTAAGTAAGGAGATGCCATGCAGAACAAGAGTCTGAGAAATAAAAGAATCCTTACTTACAGCAGTATCCAGAGATCACTAGTCTGGTTTGAGGGTATAGCAGTCCTAAGTTATTTCTGCTAGCAATCTCAGCAGATTACAATTATTTTATAAATCCAGGGCTGGAGAGAGCCCTGCACTGTGGTCACAATGAACAACTTTATCATTGTTTGAGCAGAGACTTCTGCTACAAATGAGGTATCTTGTGCCTTTACAAATATGAGTGAAAGCACAGAAATCTATTATGTATTGGGGCCTGATGCTTTCAGATCTTTAAAGGGAATTCAAAAGAATGTTTTCATAGCTAAATAATTGTTAGTGCTGTGATGTTACAATACCACTGAAGAGTTGTTCTTACTTCCTGTGCTAAAGTACTACTCTTTCTCTGTGACTCTACTCTGACCATTTTACTTTTTGATGTGTTCGTGAGACTAGGAGACTACTATCTGATTAGGCTACTTCACTGTATGTATATATCCTTAAACACAAGAAAGAATGTTAAAATTGCAGTGAGTGTGTTAATAGTTTCAGTGGCATTTGCTTAAAGCTGCCTTTGAGAGTCTTAGTTGAAATCAATCATATTTCTCTCTTGTTTTTACTAATAGTACACTCTGGCAGTTGGCTGAACCAAATCATATGCCATTAAGGGCTGCTACACATAAAAAAATGTAGATGGACACAACTCTTACATCATTCTCACAACATTATAAATCCAGTCTTCAATACATAGCGGCCCTTTTCATACACATAATTTAATAGCACAAAACTTGTGTAAAAATTGTCAATGTTCATGTCGAATATAGCTAGCACAAATTTATTCCTGATTTTATGGTCAGTAGCGCTTCAGTTGAATTGAAATGTGAAGGAGGGCAAATGCTACCTTGCACAATAACCATAGTTTTCAGGGACCTGTTCTAGCCACACATCATTAGAGAGAAATCTCTGTCTATATAGCATATAATATATAAAAGAGGCAATTTCTGTCCTACTGTATGTGGGGTTTCTTGTCTGTTAGCACTGAGGGACACAAGGGAAGCACGAAATAGCCTGCTGTAAAATAGGGTGCAATGCCATGCAGGATGTGAGTTTGAATATCAAACGCTAACAGCATTGCTAATTCAACTCCTACCAGCATTTGAATTGCTTAGGAGCCTCAGGGCTGCTATTATATTGCTTATTGCTTTTACTCTTCAGTGTTGCATGGAGCAAAATTATTCACTTCAGTCTGCCAAAGGAATTTTTAAAGATCTTGGTATTGTGAAATGTGGAAATTTCAGGGTGTACGTGTGCTAATGTCAACCTCAGAGCAAAACTGATGGAGTAGATGAAATATGGAATTTAAATGTTCCCTGAATTTTAAAAAACTGGAAGTCTTTCAGCTATGTTGCCCTGTTTAATATTAGCTAGGTATATACATAACTCAGGGGTTTTTTTGTCAAACCAAGAAACAGGATACATCTGTAGCCTCTTCTTGGTGCTCCGGGTTTTTGCTGACATTGTGCTTGTAAGGTATTAAAGCAGTCCCATTTCATGCACTAAAACTATCTCCTTTGTCTTGCTTCTCTCTGTTCTCTTGAAGACAAGAGAGTACTGAATTCTTGAATATTCTCTTAAATATTTTCATATTTGAATGTGAAAATTCTAGTACATGGGAGCCAAAACATCTCAAACTAAGACCAGCAAACCACTGTGAAAGTCTGTCTTGTATTTCCTGAACAAATTAAACTTAGAGGGATTATTATATGCAGTAATACTCCTTTTTGTGGTAAAGTTGTCCCCATTTTGACTTGGACTGTGCTAATCAGTCTTGGGGCCTTTATTCCATCAACATTACATAGAGCATGCAGAATCTTACTGATCCCAAGGTATTTTCTCAATACTGCTATTAAGCTTGTAAATGAATGACAGCAGTACTTGTACTTAGGAAGCTTTTGGATTACATGACAATAAAATGAGGTCAGCATGAAAACAAGGCAGTCTGGATTGTGCTTCTAATGTCTTGAAAATCTGCCAGCTTCCAGAGATAGTTTCATTTGTCTAGATTGATAAGTTGCTAGATATTAATAATTTAAAATGTACTGTTCCCTTAAAGCAACAGTACTGCTTTAGCACTTGAAAGTGAAAATACCTAGTATCAGTGTCAAAGCACTGTAAGTCTATCACCAAAAAGCACAATATTTTTTCAACTGAAGGCTTGTAACCAAGCAGATCATTTGCTGAGGAGACTTCCATTCCTTAATCAGCACTCAACGATCAGATTTTGTACTGAAGGTTCTTAGGTTTGACATTAAACAACTGTTCTACCTGCTAGTTTTTCCAGGCAATACACAATCTGCCCAAAGGTGTGTCTTATGTTGTTCAAATACCAGCATTCCCCACGCTCATGGGTAGCTGCTTGCTTTTCTGGCGGCATCATGCATGCAAAAATCAGAGTGTTCACTAAAACACTGAGCCTTTATTTTGATGTGATGCTTCAACTAACCTACTATCTATCAGTAGAGTTAGCTATTCTGAGTTTTCCACAGAACTGTGCTGCTACTGGCTGTGCAGAAATTCACAATTAAATATATTGACCTGGTGGCTAAAGAAGCTTAAATTTTCAAAATTTTCCACTGATAAGTGTCCAAAAGTTGTGGGCGTGTATCATCTGTATTTATCTAAGACATTTGAAATAAAGATGGAGTTAATTGGCAGGGGTACTTTGACTGGCTCAAAATGAATTGAAATTATTGAAAATGCTGGTTTAATAGTTATCATTTCTTAAATTATGTTGTTTAAAAGGATGAAAATGAAATGCATAGTTCTAAGTTGGATGTTGCTAATGAGGTGTTTTACATTCAAATAGAAAGTTGCTTTCTCAGTTTGAAAAAAAGATTGGTTTTTCGGTTTGCTTTTTTTTTTTTTTTTTAAATGTGGTTAGAAAAACTTTTAGTTTAACTACTGATCTTTTTGGGGTGTTGAATCTCAACCGAAGGAGCCCGGCGCGGCCGAGGAAGGCGGATCGCAGGGGAGGTTGGTGGAGGCGCTGAGGCAGATGCGGATTAATCATAGGGGCAACTACCGCCACCTGCTGGAGGAGATGCTGGCCGGGTACCGCCTGGCGCAGCTGCAGGTACCGGATGCCGGCCAGGTACCGCCCCCGCCCGGCCCCGGCCCGGCCCCGGCCCCGGGCAGCGACCGCAGCGGGCAGCAGCACTCGTGACACCCGCGGCCAGCTAGCGCTGCGCTTCACCGCCGCGGCTTCCCTGCTCGCATCGCACCGCCGCACTGCTAGCCTGGAAGACTGGTTGGCTTTACTCTAGTTACGTGGACAGGTTGTTCATACAGAGCTCGTACTTCCTTACGAGTTCAGCTGCTGGGGGATGTTACAGTTATTGCATCCTAAGTTGTGTAGCGAGATTTAACTTCCCCTTTGAGATTTTGATCTTCTTTTTTCAAATCCTGTGTCACCAACAACAGGAGTCTAACATGATACACAAAAAGGCGTTTTAAAACTTTTTCTTTTGAGAACATTATTAAATAATAGTTTTGATGGTATATGTTTGTTCATTGTAAAGTAATTTGCATCTTAGTTGTATCTTTTGTGCAATTTAATTGAATTATACAAATTATTCAGGGTTTTTTTTTCCCCCAGCATTATGTACTGCATGTTTGTGTTTGGTTTGTATATAGTTTCTATTACAGCTAAATTACAAAAGCTGTTTTATTTTAGGTTGTCACTTAAGAAATGTTTGATATTTTTTTTTTCTTTTTAGTTCAGATTGTATCCAGTGTTCATCATATATACTGATTTTCTAGACAACGGTATTATTACTTCTCAGGTTGTAGCATAGCATATATCCAGAAATGAAAATGTACTTAAATTTAGTACATAGTGTCAAGTTACAATAATTTGTGAATAAGTGAAAATAAAGAATATGCTGTGGAATAATATCTGTATGCATATTGACTCTTTTAAGTGAGTAATAAACTTTCTTTGAAGTGTTATCACTCTGACATGACTTGAAACTTTTCATAGCTTCTGATGTGAACTCATGGTGTTCATTAGTTTCTACAAAGCTTGGAGTGATTTTGGGTTTGGAGCATTTGTATTGCCCACTGTATTGAGCAACATTTCTCAGGTTCAAGCTAAACATCAGCCATATAAATGAATAAACTATTCTTCTAAAGCTTGCCTTCTGCCACATCTTTTCTTGTCTCTTGGGGTACAGCACATACACGTATGTCCATTTGGGTAGGTTGATGGTAATACTGGGACTGTGCAGTAGTGGTAGCTCATCTGCTAATAAGTGAAATCTCTAAGCTTGTGTCATCTGTCAGTTCATAACATAACACATGCAGAAAAATATAATTGTTCAAAACAGGTACAAATTTCACTGCCTTAACAAAAAATGACCCTGCAGGAATTTCTTTTGGACCAGGAATACCTGACAAGCTGAGTTCCATAGTATTTTGTAGAGCTTTTTTTTGAGTTTGTAGTCCACAGATATAGTATGTATTGATAGTAGTGATTTAGTAAGGTAAATCTTGGTTTTGAGTCATTCTGCTATAAGAGCTTTACTGGATTCATGTTTTATAAAAGTAAATTCCATCATGATGTTGACAAACAGGAAATATTTGTGTATGGAAAACAAGGAAAATGTTTTCTGTCTTAACGCTAGTGTTCTTCTTAATTATGCCACTGAAATCCAAAGTGCAACAAAATGTTTTCATTTGTATTGGTGAGTAGTAATGTTTCTCCTCTTCTTTTCCTGTAGGGTTCTGGAGATCTAGAAGATCCGTGGTAGCCTTACAAATCTGCTAAAATGCTTTTGATTCTGAAAGGGGGAAAAAAACTTTTAAATCTGATCTCTTCAATACAAGGGAAAATTTCTGGTGGATTTCCAACATTTTGTGAAATGGGCAGAAAGATAATAGAATTTTCCATCATTTGTTCATTTTTGTGTTCTCTGATATTGCCACTCTTAGCATTGCCTGTACTACAGTATTTTTACCAGCCTCAGGCATACTGATTACATCTGTAAAGAACTTTGGCCCTAATAAAGAAGGAAGGAAGGAATATTCTCTCAGCAGATCGGTGTGTGTACCTGAGGTGCACGGGATTGTAGGCCTACTCTGAAGATACACTGTGGCTAAATGAAACATGCAACACACAAGCTTGAGAGAGAGTACAAGTAATTGTTTGAGATGTTTCTTATTTCACTTTACCAAGTTGGAAGGCTTTGCAGCTCTGTGGCTTGGAAGTAATTTCAATTGGGCAATACGCTATCAGATGTGTATTTTTTGGTTTTTTGGGTTTTTTTTTTAAATTTTCCAGTTTTACCTGTATTACCAGACCGTTAGGTTTCCCTGCGGTGTCCAAATTGTGATACATTGCCTACTGCTTGCTTGAAGATAAGTGTATTATTTGGCAATAATATATGAAGATTCTAGGCATCTAAAACCAGTAAGAATTTTACGCATGTGTACAACACACCCTTCAACTCTTGCTAGAGAAAATCTTTTTGAAAAAAAACAAACTGGTGAATTTATAGTTAGTAGTGACTTGCTTTGACATCTTTCACAGCTGCAGTTTTTTTTAAAAATGCTGAAAATTTGCCTTTATTATAATGTAAATTGTGATTTTTTTTTGTTCTATATGTGGTTTTCTATAGTTTTTTGATTTTTTTTTCAGCTTAAGATACAGACAGAAGTCTTGTGTAATATGGGTATAATTTTTAATTGTTTGCATTATTTTCGAAGTTCAAATTATCACTTTGAGATTACTATAAATACACTTAAAATTATCTATTTTAAATTAAGAAAATATTAGAGATATTTTCATGGGTTCAATGACCTTTCATTTTATAAGCAATGGGCATGGTACAGAGTGGCTGTCATGTAAGGTACTTGAAGATTCTTAGTTTAATTCTATTTTTGCAATAACCTTGACTTTTTTTCTGACTTCTTTGAGTTGTGCATGTAATGAGTCCAGTAAATGCTGAAAATGGGGAAGAGTAAAGTATTTATCTAAAATAAAAGCTATTGGGGAGGGGAAACAATGAATGTATCCATCTGTACATGATTTACATGCTGTGGATGCCTTGTAAACATTTTCCTATTTGTTTAAACTGTGTTTCAGCGAGGATGTAATTGCCCTTGTGTGTAGTTTTAAGCTAATGACAGTCATCAACTGGTTTTGTGTGAAATTAAATTCATGGTATTTTTCTGTAACTTTATCCCCATGGTGAGTCTGTAAAAACCACACGCTCTTTCATACTGATGCCGAAGGCCAGCTTTTCCAGTCATTTTGATTCACTGTGTATCTGATTTATTATTTTTTTTTTTGTCTAGAGAGGATTATTGCCACAGTATATTTTATTTATTCATTAGATTTTAGCCTTGTAAGTTAAAGTGTTTTAAATGATGATGTTAACAGGTATTTGTCCCTTTACTGGTTTTTTTGGGGTTGTTACAAGGTAGGGAATGAAGAATGCAAAATGGTTTATTGTTCAGACTGTCCGCTCTGGTCCAACCCTGTACTGATAGTACCTTCCCAGTATGATATTGTGATGTTTCATACAATACAGTGAACATAACCAACTTGTTATCTTCAATAAAGGATTGCTAAAACAGTGTGACATGCTTTCTATTTTCTTGGGAAGGACTTACTAAGAGGATGCAAGTGTTCCATATGAAAAGATAACCCAGTAAGATTTATGAGGTCTCTTGGTTGATGGATTTCTGGTTATTCTGTAGCAGATGTGCCCCTTCATCCCAGAAAAGCACAAGCCTCAAAGTGGGCTTCTCTGTGGGATTAAGGAAAGGGCGAACAACATTTAGTGCTCCTAGGGCAAGTCCCCATCCCAAGTTTAGCTGGAGTCTTAGTCCAGCTATGGGAGAGTATTCATTTAAAGACTAAAAATTCAGATTCAACTAGACTTTTTGGTCAACTCATTTCTTGAAGTTTCTTAAAGATCTGAGCTTAAACCTACGACATTTCACTGTTGCACAGTTTTGAATAGAAATTTCTCTGATGTTAATGCTTTAATGTTAGAACTTTTACAGATTTTTTTTTCCAACTTACTAATACAGTTTTTCAGCTGAAAAGGCGAATGGAATCTTCCATGGTATTGATACTGCAGGGTAATAACCTGCCTGAATAGTTAGTGTTACTGTAGAATGGACATCTTTACAAACAACCTGAAGATTTTTGAGTCTACACATCTGTAACTTTAAAACTTTCTTGTTGGATTTGCTTGTACAGCATAACCCTTGCGTGCTTTCTTCATGAGCTACAATTTTAAGGCCTTGTTCCACTGGTGAGACTTCTGGTATTCCATGGGCTCCAGTCCCATGAACACTACTTTGTGTAGATTTTTTACATTAAGGGGATAATCTCCCTCAAGTACAAGGGTTGATGCTTCCTTGTATTGAAGTGCAGCATACACACAGGTTTTTCAGAGAGAAGGATAATGGCTTGCACAACAAAAGCTACAACAAAATGTAAATCAAGACAGCTTTTTCCCCCCTAAATTATCACTACTTGCCATTCATGCATCCACTTGGTTATGAATTCTAGTCGTGTTTTTAGTTTAATCTAAATACTTGTAAATTTCAGCAGCCTGGGAAAAACTTTGCTTTTTGACTTTGTATTCTTAGTGTGAGGAATCTGAATGAATGATGAAATTTTTTCCTGTATTTGCCATAGCTTGTCCACAATTTAAAATAATATTTTCTTAATTTTGTTGCCACCTGGTAACTAATACAAAGATAGTTATGTAGAATACTGAGAGTGGGAAGTACCTCTTCCTCCTGGGGTCTTTCTGTTGTATCAAATTCGGCTTGATTTTATTTTTATGTCCTCCTGTAACAGAGGCAAAGTAGTCCATGTTGGTTCTCAAATCTGCTCTCTGAACAGCATAAAGATCCGTTTTAACTGCTCCTTATTAACATCTTAAATGGAATAGGGGGTAATGAAGTAGATGCAAATATAAATGATGTCACTCTGACTTCAGAAGTCTCATGTTATGACAGTCTCCTCTTAATAGGCTGGATCTTCATGTGGTTATTCAAGCCTGCATGCAAACCTTTGCAAGACCTGGCCAAAATATCCATATTTTTCATGGCCCTAAACGTGAATCTGATGCTGATTTTGCTATTTGGGTGGTTTAAAGCAAAACAAGCCAAAACACAAAAGCAACAAAAAATCCAAACCCACGAAACCAAACAATCTGTTAAGTTGTTGATTCTTTTAGCACATCAGAGGCTGGCTGTTAGTGGTTAAGTAGTTTCTTGGTATCATGTGTAAAGTGGAGTTCAGTCAGCCACTTCATCTCTGAACTTTTGTATCAGCCATAATTACTAGCTTAAATCTTAAATAGTAAAATTAGCCCCAGAAAACCAGTCATTTTTCTTTGGCACTTTGAGTGGAAATCAAAAACAATAGGAACTCCAAATTAGTTACAGCATTGAACTAAATTATAGTAGGCAACTTTTGTCTCTGGAAGATGAAGCTAAAAGCAATGCTGCCTATCATTAGATCTAGGCCTATAATGGAAAAAAAAAAGGCCACAATGCTAAGCAGTTTTCAATTATCACCTAATTTGCAGTTGTTGGCTTGAGGATTGTCTGAAGACTTGTTGCTTTTGGCTCTTTATAGTTCTTTTTTAGCTCTAAACTGGAAATGAAGTTGGAAGGAGCTGCACTGGTGTAGGTAAGCAACTCCATGGGATACTCCCAGAGATGAAGGCAATTTGACAAAACCACAAGAAAGGACCCAAAGTCACTGAATTTATGCAGTCTAATCCAGGTAAGTATGCAATTTATGCAGCTGAGGCTCCACCTCTCATATCTTTGTGACCTGTTTTCTCTGTGTGCCAATCTGAACTTGTCCTGTCTCTGTTTGGGCTGTTGCTGTACAGACCTGACTTAGCTCTGCTTGTTTTGTGCTGTTTCATGTTGGTACCTGGCTGCTTCTCTGTTGACCGAAACAGGAGCAACTTCTGCATTTTAGCATGCCTGTGCCTCCTGTTTGTGTTCAGCTCATTGCTGGTGCTCATCTCTCATTTCCATCATTCACTCTGTCCCTTCACCAGTGCTGCTGTGCTTGGCTCTTTGGACGTCTCAAAGGTCATGTTCTCCCAAAGACTTTACATTTCTGTCTTCAAAAATCTTAAAAAGTTCTCCTTTGCTGTGATGTCTGGATTTAAATACTGACTGAGGTTACTGAGATCTTCCTTCTGATTCTTGGCTTTCCTTATTTCCTTATTTGTATATGTGCAGCTTGACTGGGAATTTTCAGAGAAAAATCCTTGCTGTGCTGATCAGTGGTTGCTGTGATTAATGGCTGAATCGTCAACTAATGATTGCATCAGCACCTGCTTTTAAACCTAACAAAGACTGATAAGGCTTCAGGTCTGGGGATGGGCTGATAGGAGAAAAGAGTGGACATTCTCCATCAGTTGGGTAATCTTTCTCTGAAAGCAGTTATCCTTCCCAGTAAAGGATGAAAAACACTGTAGTACGAATGAATACACATACTAAAGACTTGTGGCAAATAATTCAGTCTCGTTGGATATAATTTTTCCTGTTGTGTCAAGTCTGCTTCAGAAATAACTCTGACCCTGGTTTTCTGCTTTCTCAGACTTCTGGAATCTAAGGTGAGTTGTGGGGAAGTTGAGTCTATGGTGCAGTAGTGTTTAGTGTTGTAAGGACCCTGCCCTTGACCTTTAAAAAGCTGGAATGAGATTCATGAGACCCCTGAATGATGATGTTGGAAGTGTGATGGTGGTGTTGGAAGTTTCTCTGAGCTTTAAATACAGAATTAGTGATTTTCTGACCTTTTTCAGGTGGCTTTTGGAATATGTTTGGTAGATACAGGATATTTTGGAACAAACATTGTTCAGAGAGCTTACGTGCAAGGTTCTGTCAGAAAATGACCAAATGTGTTTTGCCTTTATCATTTTGAAAGAGTTGCAAAGCTTAAGTGAAAGAAATTGGGCAGGAATTCATAGAAGGAAAATTCTCTTGTGAGATAAAACCCTACTTTTGGAAGTTAGTGTCCAGGACTTACAAAGAGAACCTAAAAATATTTGTGTATGTTACATTCCTTGCAAGACTTACATTTTCTCAAATAATCCCTGAATTGTCTTTTTAAAAAACTGCAAAAAGAGAAACTGTGGCGAAAATGCACCATTCTATACTGAAGTATTTTAGCTACTTCTGTGGGGAGTGAACATGTAGGTTAGTAAATATCTTACATTTAGAAGTTAGTTGGAAGGTTTGAAGTAAATGCATTTTAACTTTGAAGTAAAATGCATATTTAAATTGCATTAATGAAGAGATATTTCCCATTAATTTTGTAAGGAAGCTTCTTAACACCATTCCCATCAAATTCATTTTGTGAATATTGTTTTTATTTTGTTTGGCGGGTTATTCAGATGCAAAATGGTGGATGCTTGCCTAATAGTCAAATAATTTACATTATTTAACTTGTTGTTATTTGGGGAAACTGCATGATATGAGGGGTTTTTTTTAATCCTCTATCCAATGGTCATCTTCGTTAATGCATCTAATTTTCATGGTATAGGAAGGATTTTGGCCTGGGTATGTAAAGCAGATATGTTTTTCTAGTGTATTTTAAATAATAATATTTCAACACTGGGAGCAGAAAATGTATGAAATGAAACCAAAATTTTTTTTCCAGCTCCAATAAATCTGCATTTACTTTGGAAGGAGATAGTTTTTGGAAATACACTGCCAACACAAACAGTGTCAAGGTGTTTGGAAGTGTGGTGCTTTACAAGAACTTCTCAGTCTCTTAGTACTTTTTACGTTACGCTGGCTGTGAAGTTTTAAAATGGTGAAATCTATTTTACATTCATCTCTTCATTCCTATTTGTCCTTACCTTTAAAAATATGTTGGAAGCTCCATGCTGCTGCTTCAGAGATTACAGTTACTGCATTAAACTTCACATTCAATAATTAAAAAAACCCAGAGGTCCAAGCATGGGAGTAATTGATTGCAGCAACTTCTTTACATGCTGTTACCATATTTCAAGTGCTGTTTCTGTGAACTAAAAAAAAAAAAAAAAAACAAACCCCAAATCCAGCAAAACCCAACAAAGTTATAGCTTTGTGACTATAGATGTGACTTCTCATATGATCTTAGTAGCCCCTATGCTTTGAACTGCATTAAATAAAAAGATTTTGTATTAAATGAAGGGAAAGGAGAAAAATATGTACCAAATGGGTGTTGTGTTATCACTGACTTGAAGATGTACAGCTGTCTTCCAGTTAAGCCTGCAGTATTCAAATATTTGAAAGATGTGTCTTTGAAATGCAAGCAGGGCATCCACTCAGGATAAAACCAGTTTGCACTCCTCCCCTGTACTTGGTAGAACCGACTCCCAAAGAGCATAGCAGAGCTAGCAGCATGAGAGCTGTGAGAGACTGCCATGATAGATGTGGAATGAGGAGCAGAAATGTACTTTGATTATTCTTGGAGGGGGGATTGGGTGTGTGTGATGCTGAATTGCTTCTCTGTTAGAGTGGAGAGAATGGAGTGGGCATTTAAATGCACTATGTGAGTGCTTGCAGGATGTGGGATTGTTTGCCTCTGGTTCACCAGCATGAACAAGTGAGGTGCCAGAGCTGTTTTGTGCAGATAAGCAGTGTGAGATCTGGCACTGAAGAGCCCACACAGTTCCATGGACTCATGAAGTTCAAAATGGAAAGGCTGGTATTCGCTGCAGGTGATGCTTTCTTCACCTTGCACCAAGCAGTGCTTTCACCCACATGGCTGGATCCTGAATGCCAGATGGTTCCAAAACAAAACTTGTTTTAGGCAGTGTTTATGAGGGTAGTACTTAGAGTTTATAGCAGTTCTTGCAACTTAGAGAAGTAAAGATTGTCTTCATTCAGTTGTAGCACATTCAGGTGAATGTGAAATTAAGGTGAAGTTCTGCTACCTGTGTCCACACTGAATGGTATATCTGGAAAATACTTCTTGTAGTTATGGAATGTTAATTCTTGATACAGAGGTCTAGTCTGTGCTGGTCAGAGAGCCCCTTCCCTGAGTACAGACCCTTGCATGTGCCAGCTGTTGCTGTGCAGCATGCTAGGTCCTGGATGGAAGAATAGGATTTTTGTTGATTTGGGGTTTTCTTACAGAATGTGTGCTTTCAGTCCTTTGGTTTCACTTCCAGTGCTCACTCTGTTTTTGACACCCATTACTGCTGCTAGACTGTGAATAGTCTGGTGTGGAGTCCGTGAACTGTTGGTCAGAAGCAGCCATTGTAAGAACCTTGGGGTGCAATTCAGTACTGGAGAGTGAAGCTTTCTGTACTGACTGGAGATTTTTGATATGAACTGAGCTCTTCCAGGAGGAAATTATTTCACAGGAGCACAACCTGAGAACATTTCATCATGGAATACCTGCCACTGATTTGATACCTGTGAAAAAGCAAATTGTTTGCAGGAGGGCCTATCATGATGCACTGAGAGAGACAAGGGAAAAGGAGTAAATTTATATGGAGAACCAAATATATCTTTGATACTGTGTGTGTGATTCCTGCAGGTGGGGAAGCTGAGGCACTGTGAAAAGCTGTGCATCTTGTATAGTGTGGCAGTAGGTGTGCTCATGTAGTGACAGCTGGTTCCTGACAACCCCTTCCAGTAAATCCTTCATTCTTCCATAAGAAGAAGTGCTTTGTGCTCAGCAGACCAAAACCTGCTCCTCAGATTCCTGTTCAGTGGATTTGAATTGTTCTCAGAGATAAGCCTTGGCAAAGGCAGATGCAGCATGTGGGGTGCTGTCTTTTTGGTAGCCCAAAGGATGGGTGTGGTGATGATGTAGTGCAATGCCATTTTATTTTTTGAGCTTCTCCTTGGCTTCCTGTTGGGCTGCCTGGCTGTGCTGTCTGTATTGCAGATCTCCCACTTCAGGGCTGTTTCAGTAACACAAGGTCACTCTTGAGTTACAGCCATCCAAACTTCAACAGGCTGCCATGATTTAGTACCATGCTGAACCTCTCCAGCTCGTTCAAGGGGAAGAGCAAGGTCTGGGTCTCTTGCTGGGAAAGGTTTGAGGAGTAGGTTGGAAAAGAAAATCCTTTGGAAGTTGTCATCCTCTAGGACAGAAATGGGGCAGATGAATGCCACAAAGATAAGAGTATAAATTGAAATGAGCACAGTTTATGTGAGTGAGCGTCCTCCTGGAGAAGCAACAAACCTCGAGTTTGTTTTTCTGTGGGTTGTATGTAGTGTTTGACCCTCTGGGGGAAGCATCCCGGAGTCAGTGCTGCGTGCTCTTGTTCTTGCAGCTATGATAACAGCAGGAATTAGTGGTTAATTGTTTTCATTAAAAATAGTGGGAGAGGCCAGCCTTGCAGATCAGCCTTGGGGGGCAGGGGCTGGGTGCCTCCTTCCCCTGAAACCTACCCCTGAAATATCCCCTGAGCCAAGCAGTAGCTAATTACAGCGTTTATAATGACATGAACCTTTAATCACATTGTCCATAGTGGACTAAGAGCATTAAAAAAGTAACAAAACCCCCACCAAAGCCTGTCACAGGTGTCCTGTGCAATTACGTTTTTCCACCTCCAGGACTTCAGGCTGATGGCAGAAACTTCAGACATGCTCCTGGTAAAAGATACTGTGTCAGAAACTTGTTTCCCTAGTCCTTCTCTCTCTTAACAGCTGCCCTCCAGGTCAAGGGAGGATTTTCTTAGTGCTGAGTGAAAGGTAGCTTTAAAGGTCAGATTATCCATCAGTCTTGTGGGAGCTGCTGAGGGAGGTAAAGCTGCTGCTGAGGTGTCTGCCTTTTTTACATACCTGTAAATCTGGCCCTGGTTCTGTAAATAATGAGGTTATATTTAAAGTGCATTATGTCAGAAGAGTTCCAGTGGTAACAAACCTTTTAATGAAAAAGCATAAAGCAAGAGAACTTTTTAACAATAAATGTCTTCCTACACTTAGCCCGTTAGGGTGCATAATCACCCCTCTGCATGGTTTTCGGCATAATATGTGTGGTATTGAGGAACTGGCAAGCTACTTGGCATTTGTAGAGCATCAAACAGTAGATGACTAAGTCAGTCAGTGCATCTAAATAATTATATATAAGAAATACTTGTGAAAATTAACCCCTCCATCTTACAGAAATAACCATGGCAATCTGTGTGGAGATAGCAGCTATTACTGCCCACATACAGATTGGTTTTGTTTCCCTACCTAACCCCGAGGTAAACAGAGTAACTGGCACAGAATATGAAGTGTTTTCTTTACTACTTAATGCCTTTCAGTGGATTCTGCTAACACAGTTACACTGGCTAGTTACTCCCGCTAAACTGTAAAATAGCTCAGGAGGGAACCATTTCAGAATTGCTTGAGAGCAAGCCAGATGCATAATGCCTGCATACATAAAATATGTTTTAAAAGGAAAAAGTTAAAGCTCAGTGGGAATTGTTGGTGATCTGCCTTTCTAAGATGAAGTTTACGTTATTCCTTTATCAAATAATTTTAAGGCAAGCAACTCCTCAGGATGAGGAGAGGAAAAAAAGTAGGTCTGTAATAACAACAAAATACCTGTGTGGTTTTATTTTTAGTCTGTGAGGAAAATCATACAGGAGACAATCCCAGATTCTTGTGTTCGTTCTCCTGGGTCTTTGGTAGCTGATCATCCAGACCTATTTTAAGCTCCTTGGCTGTATATTTTCTCCAAGCTTTCAGGAGGAATTTTTAGGATTTAAGGCCCGGGTGTCTACCCTAAGTGTACCTGTGTTCCGCTGGTACCTGCTTGCGCTTCAGCTCTTCTCGTGGAGCAGGGCAGAGCTGGTGTGGGATGCGCCTGTGGTGCGGCTGTGAGCCCGCTCAGCCCGGCTCTACAGACTGTGTGCTCACCAGCACTGCCACTTGGTCATTCCAGCGTGGCTCATGCTCTGTTTCACCCTCACGGTGATCGTGTCGCTGGAGCTTTGTGTGCCCTGCAGCCACATGGACTCATCTGGATTCATCTATCCATGGCCTCCGCCTCCCGCCTGCTGCATTTATCTATCAGAGCACTATAATCCTCCTCTTTTCAGCCAGACGCTTGGCAATTAAGACCCGATCTGCCCTACTTAAGGTATAAATAAGCCTTTAATGTTACTTGGGGATTACATTAGGACATGAGGGGCTCTTTTGAAGGCCCGGCTTTGGCACAGCAGGATTCACAAAGCAGGCTGCTCCTGCAAGATGCTCGAATAAGGGGAAGGGAATGGATTCCCAACCACGCACACAGAGAGCAGTGGCAGCTTCTGACCAGTGAGATGCTCAGTTGGCCTTTAGCAGTTGTAAAAGTATGTGTGTCAAGGGTAAGCTAGCTGTGTCCTTAGATCAAATAAACTTGTCCATGCAGGCAATAATCATCAGAGAGTTTATTGGCTTACTGATGGAGCTGAAATACTTGGAGCTAGTTTCCTCTTTTTGATTCCAGCAGTACTGGTGGGTGTAATACTCTATACCTGACTGTCCTCAGTCTCCTCGGCTTATGAGACCCATGCATCTGTGGCAGATGACTGTATTTTGGCTACCATTTGCTCTTGCCTCTGACTTGCTTTGCTGTGCTTGGGTGACTGAGGGAGCTTTTGTGTATGCAGGAAGATACTTATGCTTTTAAACTCCTCTGAGTTTGGGGGAAAAAGCAAGCTGGGGAGTACCAGGTCTTGAGGTGTATTTCATGCAGTCTAACAAAAATTCTGTATTTGCACATTTTGTACTTTCATTACAAGTTAAGACACTGAAATTAAACAATTGAAATGGAGTGAGGAGTCACTGGCATTGTGTTGAATACAAGTGCACGCCCTGAGTGCACAGTGCCTCTCTGGAAACTTTTACAGCTTACTGATATGATGATGTTAAGACTGTAGAGTCATTAAATGGGAGTGAAACAGTGTCAAATCATTTCCCACTTCTGGATCTCCTGGCACTACTGGATTACAGGCACTGGCACTACAGCTGTTATCTCAGATGGTCCCACAGCTGCCTGACACTGCCAGGTACTGCTGCTAGGAAGAGGAAGGATTAAATCTGTCGGCATCCAGTACCTGTTGTTAGCTCAGCTACTGAAGAGATAACACTTTTTTGAGTCATTTGAATATTGCATGCTGGACTTCTTACAGTCCATAGTTTATAAACTTCTTTCATGGCTTGAGGCAAACATAATAAACACTTCTTTTGAGTCACAACCCAACCTTGTTTCCACTGCACTGTCCAAGAGTTTTCTTAGGACCCTGACCCTATGGTCAGAGGTAGGAGTTTTACAGGTGATAAGGCAGCTCCTTGGCAAATCTGTATTGCTTGGTGTGTCCTTTGGTATGCTGGGCAGGGGGTGCTGGTGGAAAGGGATATCTTGATGTTGACTTTAGGCACCTGGGGCTTAGGGCACACAGATGTGTACAGATGTGCATGTTTGTGCAGACTTTGGGCAGTGCTTTTTCCTGCCTAGAGTAGCAGAAAAGGGAGGAGAGAGGGAGAAGGGAAAGATTCTTATACACATTTATTTTCCCCCCTTTTTTACTTCTTACTTTTTTTTTTAATTTTTAATTTTTTTTTTCTTTTAATGGAGGGATTGATTTTAATAGTGGGCAGTGGGTGTTTCTCCTGAGTTTTGCCTGTGCAGAGCTATCCTGTCCTGCCCCGGGGCTGGCTCTGGGTGTAGCCATCCACCCCACATACCCGGCTGTGAGTCGCAGGATCGGTATGTACCACAGCATTGGTAGTGCTTAGGCTTGGGCGTGGGCTGGGGCAGCTGAGTTAAACCGTGAAAAAGATACACAACCAGCCTTTGACTCTTTTCTTCTTAGTTTGTGTTGTTGCATTCGGGCCAGTGTTGCCAACACTTCAGTCTCTTGCTGTCTGTGTTTAAACTATCCATATTCAGACTGCTTCAGGCAGGGGAGACTATGACCAGTCTGGAAAGCTGCATATTTACTAGATCTGATACTGGTAAAACCTGAATTTCCCCTTGCTGTCAAAAGGAAGAGAAGTGTGGAGAGAGCAAGAGTAAACATAACTGTGCTCAGCTGGTACCAACAATAGGCTTCACTTCCCAGGAGGACTGCTCTTTCTCCTAGCATTTTGTTATCTTGCTGAAGATGCCGAATATGCAGAACATCGTGAGCACTTTGCCCTTTTTGTCCCTTTTTGAACTTTGACCAGTTGGTCAGGATTGTTTATCAACCCAGAATAGCTAATTGCACTGTTTCCCATTTCACTGAACAAAGGTGCTGTGGCCAGAGTCTCCAGGACAAGAACTGTCAAGTAAAACAGCTGAGGTGGGAGCTAGGAGCTTACCTATGGAGCTGAGTGAGAAGGGAGGCGTGCAGAACAATGGATTTGTTCAAAATGAGGATTTTGAGGACAAGGAAACGGCCACCGGTAGCCAAGAAGAAACGCCAAAGACGTGCAGTGTTGATGTGGACCCGGGGGCTGTGGAGGAGACAGTGCTGAAGCCTTATGCTGGGATGCCAAAGGAGGTCTTGCTGCAGTTCTCCAGCCAGGCCCGCTACAGAGTCACCAGGGAGATCCTCTTCTGGCTGGTGATTGCTGGTGCCATTGTGCTGGTGTGTGCCACAATTGCCATCATTGCTCTCTCTCCAAAGTGCCTGGACTGGTGGCAGGCCAGTCCTATTTATCAGATCTATCCTCGCTCCTTCAGGGACAGCAACATGGATGGGAATGGGGATCTGAAAGGTGAGTCAGGTTTCATTCTTGCTGTGTAGCAGTTGTGTGTGTATGTGTTATATGAAAAGGAAAACCAGTGGAAAAGTACAGTCCAATGGACAAAGCCACCTTAATGGAGAGAAGTAAGAGAAGTTGTCAGGCAACGTTAATAGCAGCTCACATTGTTGTGAATAAATCCAGGAGCTGTTTGCTCAAGTCAAGTCTAAGTGTGGAATTAGAAAGGAAGTCGAGAGATGGTGCTGAGAGCAAGCAGCAGCACAGCTGCTGCCAGAGTCAGACACCTCCACAAAATCAGGAGGATGAATGGTGCTGAGCACCTGGTCATGTTTGCTGGCTGCTCCTCCTAAGGAAAACTAAAACTGACAAAGAGGGGAGAAAGATGTGTTACTTCTTGTTTTCTTCATGCTCTAGGTGTTATCAGCTGGTAAAAATGCGTGGAGATGGGGCACCTGGTAGCAAGGAAGCAATGGCACTTATCAGTAGCTGAGCTGAGACTGCCTTGCAGAAAGGGGAGGCTTGGCACCAAAATGGACAGTGCATTTATAAACAAGGAGTGATAGCCACACTGTACAGTACTGGCAGGTGAAGGGCAGAAACTGTTCCTGTAGCTGCATACCATAGTAACATGTCAGGAAGATAAAGGGACCAGAGTACAAACAAAAATCTTTTGTCTTTCCTGAACAGATGATGTCCTTTTCTTTTTAAATAGGTATTCAAGAAAAACTGGACCATATTACATATTTGAATATTAAAACCATCTGGATCACCTCTTTCTTTAAGTCCCCTTTAAAAGACCTTGGATATGGAGCTGAAGACTTCTATGACATTGATCCCATTTTTGGATCAATGACAGATTTTGAGAATCTGATTGCAGCCATACATGACAAAGGTAAGCTGCACCTCCAAGCAAAGTAACTGATAAAAAGATGGGTACTCATGGGGACTTCAGGTTGTGCACCTGGCACTGCCTTCATGGTGGCATTAATCAGGAGCAGATGGAGGTGCCAGCAAAGGGTACAAGACAGCTCCACAGCCATGTGAGCTCTGTGGCTGCCTTCTCCTGCCCTTTGGCTCTGGGGCAGAGCTGAAAGCAGGACAGAGGGCACAGGGAGCTACAGCAGCAGCACAGGGGGCTGCATGCTCTCTGCAAGGAGGATGTTTGTGGGTGGTGGGCTGGCAGCCATCCATGCTCCCTGAGGCCTGTCTTATGGGCACTGGAAGGCTGGGATCAAGCTGAGTGCACTTCTGTCTGACTGAACATGAGGGAAGACATGCTTCTTTCCTGCCCTCACATCCTTGCTTTGGTGCTTTTATGCCTCAAACCAAATGTTTGCTCAGGTGTTTCTTCTTACAGCTGCTGAACTGAACAGAAAATGGTTTGCAAGTCTGAAAATATTTGAGGTTTCAATAAAATGTCTGTTATTTAGGAAGGGTGATGAAGAATGTGTGATTACTGTAGAATGTGTGTTTCAGTCCAACTGGTGAAGTGCCTTTCTCACCTGGGAGGTGCAAGACAGATGTTGAAGTCAGAGGTAGTGAAAGTGGTTCATAACTGCAGGAATCTGATTGTTCTCTCCACTCTCCTTTCCCTCCCAAGCTGTGTTCCAGCTACTTGCAAACACCAGTCAGGTCTAACTGTTTTGGTAGTCTGGTACTTTTTGTGGGGTTTTTGTGCCACTGTCCTTCACCAGACCTCTGGCGTGGAGGAAGCCCAAATACCGCTGATACCGCATTTAGAAAAAATACGAATGTTGTCTTAAAAGGCTAAATGTAATGTTGTAGTGCAGGGGGAGGGTTGATGGGGTTTTTTATGTTTTTGTTTTTATTTTTAAGGGCTAAAGGTGATAATGGATTTAATACCAAACCACACAAGTGACAAACACCGGTGGTTTCAGCTGAGCCGCAATCGGACAGGGAAGTACACGGACTACTACATCTGGCAGGACTGCAGGCAGGCTGCTGGCTCAGTCATCCCTCCCAACAACTGGGTAAACACGGGAAGGGACACACACACATCCCAAGCTGGGTGCCACAGGGCAGAATCAGCTGTAACATGATTCTCCTGGTGTACACGGGGTTATAAGTGACTGGTGAGAGGCACAAACTGATGTTACTACTTGAGTTAGTGCAGATTAAGATTAAAACCAGGTTGGGAGATCACTTGAAAAGTTCTTACTTAAAGTGAAATTTTAAAAATTACTTTTGTTTCTTCTCCTCAGTGTTAAATCTTAGTTCATTAAACAAACACACACACACAAAAAAAAAAAAAAAAAGGTTGGGCACAAGTTGTTCCTTCTGTGTATGGGTATTCTGTTCTAGAAACTGTGTCAGGTATTCTGAAGTCATGGTTGGTTACAACAAAACAATGTGGTCTTGGCTTTTGTCCTTTTTTCTGGAAAGTGCTCAGGCCAGAAAGTGTGTTGCCAACTTCAAATAGATTTATTTTAGATTAGAACCAGTGGGTGCATGATTAGGAACTTGTATATTCTAAAAACTCCAGGTGGAGTTAATACTTTGTACCAATTTGTATAGTTTCTCTTTAAACTTAAGAGTCTAAAGAACTTTCTTAGCTTTTGGAATCTTTTATTAGAGAGATGGTGATAAAGTTTAACATTTTTAACTTGCTGACTGTTGTTGGCCCTTCAAAGGGATAATACTAAATTGTAGAAAGCTCTAAGTTAACCAAAGCTATTTTAAATAAGTTTTAGGAGAAGTAATTCCAAAATAAATGTTCCCACGCATGTTTTCCCCTCTATTCCAGATATTTCCTAATGAAAGTTAACTTAATAAAAAATTTTCAAAATCTATAATACTGAACAAGAAATAGGTGTGGTAAAGCACAACTAAAGGGAGAGCAGCTGGTGGCAAAAAGAAATGAAAATCATAGCTACCAAAATCTGTTCAAAATGTGGCCCACTGATTAGGTATTTTGTGCTTTATTCTGTGCTTGTAATGCCACACAGTTTAATATGTGCACAGGAGGAAATGTTTGTTAAGTTAGTAGTTCTGATTGTCTCTCTCCCTTGGCTGAGCAGGTGAGCGTCTTTGGGAATTCCAGCTGGCATTTTGACGATGTGAGAAAACAATGCTATTTCCATCAGTTTGGGAAGGAACAGCCAGACTTAAATTTTCGCAACGCTGCTGTCCAACAAGAAATCCATGTAAGTGTGGAACCCCCAGGTGCTGAGCCAACCCAGAGCAGCTCTTGCACTGAAGCCTGTGTAGAATGGCAAGTGCAGAGAAGTTTTTTATCTCTGTTGATACAAAGAGTTGTTAATTAGCCAGTCAAATGGAGGGATGGCCCTTGTTTAGCAGAGAGATGTTTGCATTTTCGGGAAAGCAGAGGCAATGCTGATTTGAATTACAAGGAATGCCTGGGCTTGTTGATAAGGGGGAGATAGTGAGTTTCGATCTGTCCACGTGTCTGATGACTTTCTAGGGGGAACATGAGTGTTTTCACAGTGAGAGTGGTGCTGATGGTGCTGCTCCGATGGAATCTCATTCCTGTTTGCACTGTTTCCTTGCTGACAATGTGGAATTCATTAAAATATGGGGAGCAGGACAGCTGCTGCTTCTTTTTCCCCTTTCTCTAAGTTATCCCTCAGCAGGTAGTACAGCCACGTCATGTGTTTAATTGAATCTGTAAGCGTTTGTCACTTTGTTCTGTTGAATTGTGGTGCATTCCTTGGGCGCTGGTCTTCACAGCTGCCCAGTCCTCCTGGGATGGTCTCTGCGGGCCTCTCCCCTCACCACGGGGTGTGAGCTTGAAGAGACAAAACGCTTCTGGTCACACCTTTTAACTCGGGCACACAGTGAGAACTATCGAAACTCCAGTAGCAAAGAGATGCTGCATTTCCTATTAAAAAAAGAAAAAAAAAAAAAAAAAGAAAACATGAGAGCTGGGTAGTTTGTCCTGGTAACACCAACCTTTGGTAAATGTGTATGAACATCATGTTAAAGAATAATTTTTATCTAGTGTTTTAATTCAGAATCCTGTTCCAGAAGGTTAAGGGAACTGAGCAGGAAGCAAATGGACTTCTGCAGAGAAACTCAAGTCTTTGGTTCAGCAGCACAAGGGCACCCAAGAACAGCCACACTCAGTAACCAGCATGTTGTGGCTTTCATGTGTAAATAGATGTAGATTGGTGCCAGTGAGAAACACATCAGTGCTTGGTGTTTGCAGTGCTGATACCCGGGTTTGCCTTTGTGCTGAGCACAGGTCTAAGCATGGACATTTTTGGGTAGATTCAGTATTGGACAGACACCATATTGAGAGCTGCTGCTTTCAGAATGGTGCTATGAGAAAGTGCAGCTCAGTGAGGCAGTCTTTATTTGCCAAACAAAAATCTGTACAGCTTAAGTGTGCACTAATTCTACTCCAGCCTGTTCAGACAAATGTACTTCATATGTTTTAAAAAGGCAAGTCAATAGACTTTTTAAAATATATATAAAAATTTATTTTTTCCTCTGATGAAGACAAGTATTACAGCTGAAAGGACATTTGCAGAAACCACTCAAGAGGCACTGAACTTTGTTAAAACTGGGGCAATTAAAACTGTACTAATATAGTTAGTGAAGTAGGATATAGTTTTACTAATAGTGACTAACATTGGAATTTGATAGTGAAATTTCAAATTAATAGCATTTGTAATTGTTGGATAATAATTTCTTATATTCCTGAGAATCAACAAATAAGTCTGAAAAAAATTTTCAAAATTACATCAGTCAAGTAAGAAAGAACAAATGTTTTAAGAGCTCTATTGTGTAAAATAAAATTGGTGGCACAAGGTTTGTGCAGAACAACATATTCCTGCATATTTGAATCAATGTGTTCTAATTTTGTGCACCCATGACATGAGTGTTCATCAACAACATCACTTAGCATGAGCCCAGTTGTGTTGAGGGACGAGATTAGAAACTGCTTTTAGTGAGTCATGCCCTGGCTTTGGTCTCCTGAATTATGGGAGAAGTTAGAGACCAGTCTTTTTTTTTTTTGTATGAATGAAATAGTAAGATATACTTTATTTAGCTATTAATTTGACCTTAGGTCAACATGATTCACTTTAGCTTCTAGAAAAATTTGAAGTACAAATCAAAAAATGAATTGTTATGTATTAACACCTCCTTACAAGTTTAGTTTTCTTTTTAACAGTATACTATTTTAAATGGAGTGGGCTTACTCAGACTTTTCAATTTTTGCTTTTATCTAGGATATTATCAAATTTTGGCTCGGCAAAGGAGTTGATGGACTTAGTTTTGGCACTGTTAAATTTCTCTTAGAAGCAACACATCTCCGGGATGAGCCTCCAGTGAACAAGTCTCAGAATGAAGTAATGTTTATGTTCTGTCTTTGCTTTCTTTCCTGCTTTTCCTATGGAGGCAAGAGTGCCTGCTTTGACTCTTTTGGGTCTTAATTGTGGCTGTAGGAAAATCAGGTCAGCCTTGGGAGGCGGGTGGGTCCCAGGCACTCTGCACAAAGAGCACTCACCGCCAGGAAGCCCCAGTAAGAACGGGAGCATAACTAAAAACCACTGGTATAGGCCATGTGTGGCAATGAGAGGTGATTAAACACATTCACTGTTGTTTATGTTACTTGCTTTTGCTCTGATAGTGAACTTGATGTTGTTGCCAGGTAGTGCCAGCACCATGAGACTGTTCTCCTGTGGAGCTGGGAGTCACAGGCAGCTGGCCAGCTCCAAGGTGGTGATGATGTTGTGTTACTCTGTCAAGGCACTGCCCATCTTTCCAGCCTGGTCTGAGGCCACAGCTCATGCTGTGCTCACTGCTCCAGATGGGCTCTGTTGGTTAGTGCTGTGGCTGGGCTTTCCCTGCTGAAGGATGGGATCCAGAATTATCAGTCCTCTGCTACTCCAGAGTTCCTCAAGTGCAGTTCAGCTCTGTGCTGTTGGTGTTAGCATGCTGAACTCATTTCAGTAAAAATTCATGACTGGTGCACTGTCTCAGGAAAGAATGGGGAGAATTTGGAGAACTGTGAAACCTAGAACATTGGTGAACTAATGTGAAGTACTATACCCTGCTTTAAGGAGAGTATCACAGCCTATTCCCAGCTCTACCATGACTACACCACCACCCAAGTTGGTTTGCATGACATCGTCCGCAGCTTCCGTCACACCATGGATGAGTTCAGCAGAGAGCCTGGCAGATACAGGTAACCAGCACAGCTGGCCAGTCCTTTCTAATATTCATCTCCCTCTTGCTAGCAAGAAAATGGTTTTTTACTAACATAATACACCACAGAAATGCAAATCCTCCAGTGCAGAGGCTGTACTGTCTCTTCCCCAGTGTAAGCAGAAAGGAATTGGCCCTGTTAGCTCTGCTCCATCTGTGGACTGTATAAGGGTAGAGCAGAAAAAGAAAACATTTTAGTCAGAGGTACTAATTTATCAACCCTGTGACTGATTTATTCTTTAGTTTTAATGGTGCAGTTGAAGTGAGACACACAGTCAGAGAGTGTTAAAATCACAGAAAGGTTGAATTTGGAAAGGACCTCCTGAGGTTCTCTGATCCAAACCCCCTGGTTTTTAGGGCCACCTGGAGCCAGTTGTCCAGGAACTTGTCCAGATGGCTTTTGAACATTTCCAGTAATGGAGACTCTACATCCTCCCTGAAAAGCCAGTGCCAGGGCTCAGCCACCCTGGCTGGTGGGAGTTTCCTGATGTTCATAGGGAAGCACCTGTCCTGTGTTTCAGTTTGTGCCCATTGCCTCTGGCCCTGGCTTTGGGCGCCACTGAAAAGAGCCTGGCTCTGTCACCACTGCACCCTCCCTTCAGTACATGGATGAGATCCCGCTGAGGTTTCCCTTCCCCAGGCTAATCAGCCCCAGCCTTTCCTCCTGGGGAGATGTTTCAGTCCCTAATGGCCCTAGTGGCAGACTAAGGGAAGGATTACTGTCCTCACTTCTGGCAGTGCTCCCCTAATGCAGCCCAGGGGCTCGTGGTCAGCTTGAGGGACCTTCAGGTCCTCTTCTGTGAAGGAAAGCATGGAAATTGCTGGAATGGAGTGTGTGGACATGGATTCAAAAAGATAAAACCTCAGTCAGATACTTTAGCATTGTGTTGACTCCTGTAGATTTTTCTCCAGCAATTTCCAAGGAGTACTGCTCCTTGATTCCTTGTCTGCCTTACCATTTCTCTGTATTAATCTTTTTTAGATGGGGAGGGGGAAGTGACCATAATTCTTAATGCTCTGTGTCCAACCATTTCTAGCTTTATTGTGTTCTGTGTAACCAAAAATGAGCCAAAAAAGCTATTTGTGTACTTCTTTTTAGATTTATGGGTTCTGATGATGATGAAAAGGAAGATATTGAAGCAACAATGATGTATTATGGAACGACTTTTATCCAAGAAGCAGATTTTCCCTTCAATTTCAACCTAATTAACATGAAAAATCTATCAGGCAACAGTGTTTCTGAAGCTGTCAACTCGTGGATGAAAAACATGCCTGCAGGAAAATGGCCAAACTGGGCAGTAAGAGTTCTAGACCAACTCTCATAGGAAGGGCTTGTTCCTGTAGGGGACAGAAACCACACACACACTCTGATTTCAGTGGGATCAGCAGCAGCCTGGGCCTGTGGCTGAGCTTGTGAAAACTCTCAGCTGCTCTAGTTGGAGTCCTTGACACTGTCCAGCTCTGCTGCCCTTCCACTCCCCTTGCAAGGATGACAGAAGGGAATTTATGATCATGCCTCTCCCTCAGTGTCTCCAATGGCTAAACCACCAGTGAGAATGGAATTGGGATAATTATCTTTTACCATAATCTGACTCACTGCAATGGATTCTGGAACTCGCCCAGGGCTAGGGCAGAGAAGAGCAGGCAGTGGAGAGCAGTTAACTTAAAACATTGCTCCTCTTTTTCCTAGGAAGCATGTTTGGAATGTGCAAAGGATCTTTTTAAAGCAAGCAGAGCAGTCCTCACACAACAGAGAAAATAGCAGAGAACTGTAAGCAGGGACAGTTGTTATTTGTCATCTCTTCCTCACTTCTGCCTCATGTGCTGCTGGCAGGACTTCTGTGTATTAAATTTTTTGGAACAGAAGTTTGTAATGGCATCAAGGTACCTCAGAGCCCTGGAAGGGAAAGAAAAAACCCCAAAACATTTACTACCTTGTTAAATTAGTTAATCAATTTCACATATGCATGAAATTTTATAATCTGTGTTTAACAGAATGACATTTTCTTCAGGTTGGAAGTCCGAATGCTGATCGGATTTCAACTCGGATTGGGAAGGAGTACATCAACGTCATGAACATGCTGCTTTTAACCCTCCCTGGCACTCCTGTAACTTACTATGGTGAAGAAATAGGCATGGAGAACATTGCATCAGAAAATGTAAGTGAAGAGCATGTAAACTCTGGTCCTGCTGTTGTTTAGTTCCAAGTAACAGAACACTCAAAAACACAAGAACTTTTGTTTCGCTAACCAAACACAGTCGTTCTCACTGCTTAAATGGTTTTCCATGTTCCTCATGGCAAACCTCTGTACAGCATGTGGAAATGGCCAGGCCAGAGACAAGAACCAAGGCCTGGATGTGTGTCTGAACTGGTAGACTTCAGTTATGGATGCTGATTTCTGTCTTTCTCTGGATCAGTCTTGCATGGTTTCCAGCAATGGTGCTTCAGCAGAAGGAACAGCACGTGCCAGCTCTGGGCCTGGCCAGGGGTTAGGAGAGCTGTGCTGCAGACACATGAGGGAAGATAACAGAGCCATCTCCTTCCTCCCATGGAAGTGCCCTCATCATCGTGCCAGAGTCCATTATTTCCTGGCTGTTATTTAAAGGAAATCATGGTTCTGATTCTGTCCCAGCCATGGCTGTCATGGGTGTGCCCAAGCTCAGAAAAAGGGATCTGCACGAAGGGCAGGCTACCTGGTGGCAAGCAGAAGTGGCTTTCGGTCATCATGCATAGTCTGTGCCAAAAGGGAGCAGCTCACCTCTGCCTCTCCTGACTGTATTTGAGCACCATGAGAACGTGGTCCTACGGCAGATGCTGCTTTTCCTGTGGAAAGCCTGTTAGGGAATGAGGCAGCTGCTGGCAATGTTAGACATGGCATTGGCTAGCTTTGTATCAAAGGGAAAGAAGTACTTAAAGCACAGGATTATCTCCAGATTTGTCTGATTCAGATATGGGGAAGTGATTCTTTGATTTAAAAGGAAATCTCGTTTCCTCTGAGAAAACCCTAGGTCAAAGTATCTCCTGCATTTTCTTGCTGCTGCTGATTACTGCTGACAGAGTGATTCTCTTAAGAAAAGTGGCTCACCCTGAGCTCCTCAGGGTTCACTCTCTTTTAGTGGCTACCCTGTGGCTCAGGGCTTTGGAACAAATGCAAACCCACCCTTCATCCAGGCTGGAGAGGAAGGCTCCCTGATTAATGGGGTGTCTTAGGAAAATGGAGAGTATTTGCTCAGGATTATACAGGCTTTAGTCCCAGCATTTCAAACACTTCAGGAGACATTGAAAGAGGTAAAGATGAGAGGCAGTGTTACCAGTGTTGAAAACTTAGGATTTTTTTCCCTGCTTTTCAGAATATGCTAAAAAGGAGAAACCCATTATTTATAATGTCACAAAGCAAAGTGACAATTTCTTTTGTTAGGCTGCTGCTCTGACAGATTGTATTGAAAAGTGTCCTTTATATGAAAAACAGTTTTCATGGAAAACAAACACTCAAAGTATGTGCAAAATATTTTATGCCCTCTTATATCATTAAATTTAAGTGTCAGATCTTTTGGCAGCTCTTCAGTAACAATGAAGAAGCTTTTTCAGAATTTTTCTGAATTCTTCAAAATGAGAACTTCAGACTTTTTCTACATCGACACTTTTTAATCAGCTAAAAGCCAGTTTTCAATAGTTTTGCATTTGGAAATAATAATTTTACCTTTCTAACACAAACAGTCCTGTCAAAATTGTACCCCTTGCAAATGTAAGCTTGAAGAGTTCTGGGGTGAAAAGTGCAATACTTAGAAAATAACAGACACTGAACAGCAATTACTTGTTGTTTACTGTTATTTTAATGACATCTCTTCTAAGGACTCATTACCTCACATATTCACTCTCTGCATGTCTAGATATTTATCAGAATATCTTGGCTGTCATCAGTAAACTTTTATTCAACCATCTGTTGCAAAGGATGGCAACTCCAGTAAGAGTCATTTGGGAATTCCACGTTTTACCCAGCAATGCTGTATCTGAGATTATCCCCTCCCCTGCATTTCAGGAACTGTCTTGGTTCATTTTCTCCTTAGATTTGGACCACAATTACATCCTCATTATTTTTAACTTAAACCAAAGAAAGCAATACTGAAAGAGAGATAATTTGGGAGAGGTGAGAACATGCTATTCAAAGAATAATTTTTAATATGCTAATCACCACTTCTATTTTCTAGGCAACCCTCCCAGAGAAATCCCCCATGCAGTGGGATGGAAAAGTTAATGCTGGTTTTACTGAAGGGAACAGCAGCTGGTTACCGGTTAACTCCGACTACCAAAGTGTAAATGTGGAAGTAGGTATCTACATGTGTAACAAACTAATGGTCTCAAAATATTTTCATTATTTTAATGTATCTATTTTGCTCTGGCTTCCTTGTAGTAGTGAGCATTGGTAGCAGGAACAAACTCAAGGGAAAAAAAAGACACTGAATCCTCACAAGTTTTATTAGAAAAGGAAATCCTTGCACAACAAGGAGCCTACTTCATCTATATTCATTTAAGCAGAGTAACTACAATTATGATGTTGATGCTGCAATTTGGCTATTTAACATCCTTTTAATCCTTTTGATATTAAATTGAAAACTGGTCTCTTTTCCCCCATTTCTATTGCTATAGAAAGCACAGGTTTTGTAACAAGAACTTGACATAGACTGACTCTAACATAAGTAGAGCAGTGAATCAAACAGATTTTGCTGACCTACAGTGCTGCCCAAAATTGAAGGCAGAAAAAAAAAAGCTAAGATAGCAGAAATATAAAGCATGAAATAAACCCAGTGACTGCAGTAGACTGGACTCAATGAAAAAGATTCAGTGTCAAGCTTTGAATGGCTGTGGCTTTCTCCTGAATCACCAGTACTGAAAGGGAGCTGGGGGAGGAAGCAATCGCTTTAGTGCTGGGGAAATGTTATGCTCAATAAACTCTGTGACTGCCACTCCACACGTGCCAAGAAGCGCACAGAAAAAGCAGATTTTCAGTGAAATTTGCAGACAGATTTGAAGAGGGATCACTGTCAGCACGGAATTCTGACAGGCACGTTCCCAGCAGCCTGGGTGGGTGTGAGAAGGGAGCTGTGTTTCCTCCCTGCAGAGCCAGGAGCTGACCCTGCTGGTGCTGACTCTTGCAGATGCAGAGCGCCTGGTCCAACTCAAGCCTGGCTCTGTACAGAGCGCTGACTCAGCTGCGGAACGAGGAGCTCCCCATGAACCGAGGGTGGATGTGCCACGTCTGGAATGACAGTAACGTGTTCGTGTACGTCAGGGAGCTGGATGGGCTGGACAGAGTCTTCATGATGGTGCTCAACTTCGGCCAGGAGGCAGCAACAGACCTGCAGGCCAGAGTTCCTAACCTTCCCTCTGAAGCTGTAGTAAGACTCAGTACTCATTTTAGCAATGCTGGTAAAGTGGTCAATACCAAACTTATTAAAACTGAAATGGGAGAAGGCCTGGTCCTAGAATATACAACAGCAAAGCCTGTTCATACTATGGAAGCTTTTCAAGGGAAATGTTTTGTGGCAGAAAAAGCTTGTTATTCCAAGGCCCTCAATTTACTCTATGTGAACTGTTAAGTAGAGGAGTAGAATACCTGTGCTTTCATGTTAATTTAGAAGATATTAGCTTCAGGGAAATGCTAAAAATACTCCATTTTCTTCAGCTTTTAAAACGTTATTTGTGTACAGAATAAATGTCCTGAAAAATCAGATACATAATTGTCTTGTATCTGTATTTGTGATGAAAAGGAAAAAGAATGGTATCAACTCCCCCTTAGGATGTGTGGAGAAGAAAAGTAAACCTGTTCTAAAAACTGTCCTGTTATGCATGTATTTTTGGGAGGAGAGAGAACAGCTGCTTTCTGGCTGCTGACCCTGGAGGTTGCTAGTCTGTAAGTGCTCCTGTGGAATCCCAAGCCTGTGGCAGTTCATTGTAACTTTTTAGAATTCTGCAGATTTGTAAAAATTATTCCAAAAGGGTGGCTCTATATTTGCTAAAACAGGTGAACACAAGCAGGACTAGTGTATATTGTTGTGATGTTTCACCTCTTCTGTCAAATCTAATAACTCTGATTGTCCTCAAAGTTAGAAAGAAAAAGAACAAAATGTAGCTAATATTTAATTCCACACTCATAACTGCATTTCCAGTTGATTCTCCCCTTCCCTGCTGAGTTAGAATATGTTTGCATTCTCTTATTTCTTTTCCTGCCCTAAGGCTGAGGTGAGGGGTGTGTACTTTAGTTCAGAGGAAGCAGCTGAACCAACCCTACTGAATGTCAGTACAGGTGCTCTGATTTGCATTTACTGCACCTGCAGAGGCTGATGTGGCCCTGGGTGTGCACCACATATCTCTTTTAACAAGCAAAGCACAGCAGATTCGTGCCTTGCTCAGAGGGCAGCTAAGCTATGAATCAGGCTACTCTAGTGGGGGCATTCTTTTTGTTTTACCCTCTGGAGATACTCCAGCATCTTCTGACACATTGATTTAGTCCTCCTGAGAGATGTGGCACCTCCTTCTTAAGATTACCATGCTAGGTAAGGGACTGAAAGATTTTTAATGTATTCAGATCAGAGTTCTGCTAAAATTCCTGTTCTTGAGAGTGCTTTTCTTTGCAGTTTGGTCAGTCCCACCACATGGTCAGTACACCATGGCTGCTGTGCAGAGAGAGAGGGCAGCAACCCCCATCACCTACATATGGGGATTAGTCCTGGAAGCAGTGAGACTTGAATGTCAGATGCTTTGGAGGAGTTCTGCTGCCTTGTGTGAGATGTGCCTTGGACAGGAAGGCTGCCTGTGCCAAGTGCCTGTGGCTCTCCTGTGGGGCTCTGTGTGCTGCTGCTCTGCTGGCTCACGTGAACAGAGCTGCTGCACAAACTCATTTCTGCTGGCAGCTGCTTCTGTACAGCCTGGCAGGGCAGAATTCCAGTTCTTGGTCTGTATTTTTGTAAGGCAGTGCCACACCCAGCTCTGTGTGCTTGTGCCCATAAAGCAGGGATCTGAGAGGAGAGATCCTCTGGAGAAGGTGTTTGCTTTCTGTACAAATCCAAATCTGACCGTAAGTTTCTCAGGTGGTCAGTGTGTTTGGGAGTTATTTGCAGGATCTGCTGTGATGTTGGGGATGGCACACTTCCTGAAGTTCTCTGTTCAGAAAAGCAAGGTGTCTTGCAACCTAAAATAATGAAAATATTTTATTACAAAGTAAATATTTTATTATTAAAATATTACAAGGTAATATTTTATTACAAGGTAAAGTTCTTCACACTCTAAACATTCAGGCTCTTGTGCAGCCATTCTAGTAATCTTCCTTTTCTATACTAATGCTTAGAAATACCTTGTCCTAAGACAGCATGGAGCTTTTCCTGAAAGAATACATCTTGGGAATAACTGCCACAATCACCAAATTAACATTTTCTAGGATTTGTTAAAATTAAGAGTAATAAAATTAGTATCCAACTGTGACAGTCTGAGACATCAGTAAAAATATGTTAGGTCTTGGCAGTATTTTGCTTTTAACAAGCATGCTTGTAAAAAGTGCAAATTCTTGAAAGCTAACTGTAACAGCTTTGATAGCACAGATCATGCATTTCAAAATGTAAAGAACCAACCCATCATGTATGTTTTACACAATGAGGAAGATAGGAGTAAATAGTATGACAGTTTTAAGCACTTAATACCCCACAGAGCAAGACTCTTCCTGCTGGAACGATGTTTTGCACAACTTGGAACCTTTCATTCAAATCTCCTAGCACATTACAGTGGGAATTGAACACTATTTTAAGGCTATTTCAGTAATCTGACTCTGTCACTCTCTTTTATATCTGTACAAGTATATATATATATGTATAAAAATAGATATAATTATATATAAAGATTGCTGGGTTTTAAAATTATATATATATATATAGGTAAAATCAGCAGTTGCTCTAGCAGTTTTTCTTTATAGTTTAAACATACATTCAATGTCTGCCCAACTACTGAGGCTGAAGTATTCCTTGAGGGGAAATATCCCCTGCACCATGTTATGGAGCTGTGCAGTAAAGGGACCATACCTCATTCAGTGAGTGCTCCCAGGATGAATCACAGTGACTGCCATCTGCCTGGACATCTAGGATGATATTAGGAATCCAATTTCCTGGAACAATGAAGCTGATGATCACTTTACATTGAATGGACAAGGAAAAAATTAAGTGGGTACGTGAATTGTTTAAGGATAGCTAATTCTCCTTCTTGTCCTGACAGAATTTCTATTATTCCTTAAGAAAAAGAGAATTGTAGAGGGGCTTTCTGAATGAATTATTTGTATTTCTAATAACTGCATATTTGGAAAATATTAATCTATTTAGTGTGTTTGTTCTCTCTGAGTATTTTTGGAAAGACATGCTCTTTTCTTCCTGCACAAAGAGCACAACAGCAACTGCAGCACTGGCTGCAATTTCTCAACCAGTGCAGTTGTGCTGCTCAGAGACAGGGCATCATGAAATGTAGAAAAGGTTATTCAAGATCTCTTTTGGTAATGATGGTAAAAGCCTCTCCCCAGACTGGATGGTACAAGAAATTTGTCAAGCTTGAATGTACCTTTTGCTGGAAACTCCCAAAGCAAGGGTTAAATTTCAGGTATAAAAGCACCTGTGCCTTGGCCTTGTTGTCACTCTAGCTTGGACTAAGGACCTGCAGCTTTAGCAAAGTGAGAAAAATAGGTTTTTGTATAGCAGCAAAAGTAAGATTTTTCTCCAAGGGTTGCTGAGAACTGCAGTCTGGCCCTGTCAGCAGCTGGAGTGACAGTGTGGGTTCACTCTGCACTATCCAACAACTGCCCTGTGTGGAGGCCTAGGAAAGAGTGAGCCCCCTGACAGGCTTCCAGTCTTTGGTTTTGCATCTCAGAGAGTGTTCTGAGTCTGCTGTGGAGCTGGTGATATGGGATTGTGTTTGAATTCATTTAAGGAGGAGTCAATCTCTGTGGTCTTTAATTTACATGACTATTAAGATTTTGGTTAACTCCATTTATCTGTGATATTCTTATCCTTACCTTTCTTACTTGTTCTGCTGGCATGATCTAGTGCAGCCTTTCTGAGTTTCTGAACATACTGTAAAATTCCTGTTAGTGGTACCCGTTCGTCATTTTCATACGCCGTGATAAAAACTGATGGATAGCACTGAGATTAAAAACCAAAACCAGTTAAACACTTGACAACTGGTCTTTCTCAAACAGTAACACATTTTTCTCTTACTATACAACTTGTTAGGGTTTATTTAAGAACTCATCTATTTCATAATTACTTAGTGTTTTCTAAGAGTTTTATCACTCTAACTGCAAAAAGTATTTTGGTCTGAAAAATGACTTCACAGTTACGCATAATGCACTTGCAAAAGGTCATAAAAACATCCTCTTCCCACTGATAAAGGCCTGATGCCTGTCTGCTTGCTGATGATTGCAAAAAAAGAAGAAAGGGAGTAATAATCATGTAATAGTTTACCTTAGAACAATAGTTGGAAGTTTATTTTTGCAATCTTTCTGCCAAGAAGTTGGTTTTTAAATAGTAAGAATTTTACTTATGGTAGCTGTGCAACCCAGCTAACACATTGTCAAATAAAGAGAGATTTCCCTTGAGATGACAAAGTCAAAGCTATAGGTCCTTTTCCCTTTAAGTGTTTGTTTTAATACCTCTAGAAAGGTATTAAATCAGTGGAAAATACCCCCACCTCCACTGGAAAATACCTCAGGTGGAGGTAGTTTCCATCAGTGGAAAATACCTCCAGTGGAAACCTCCTTCCTCCTGTGTGTGCAAAAAATCCAGTAAAACACAGTAGAATGTCAAAACTCCCCCACAAAAGAAGGCATTTTGCATGTTGATATTTGCTACACAATAATCTATTACTTCCTAAGTCCTAAAACAAAAGCAAGTTTAGAAATTCATATCATTTAGGAGAAGGCATTGGGTTAATTTCAGTAGTCACTCGTGACTCCAACTATTGCTAAGATTATTACTGAAATAATTTATATTGGAGTTTTTTAAAAAAAAACAGTGATCTACTTCTGGTTTTCTTATAAACCACTACACTTTATGCCTGAAGTATTCTGCACAGAAAGCATAGTTTTACCTGTGGCTTAATATTCTGGTATGGGCAATAGCTTTTGATATACTTCATACATTTTTCATCTTCTAATGGATTTCCCCATTCTTCTTGTTCCTCAATTGTCAGTGGGAGATGAGTTTTCATCATTGTATTTAGAACATCTATGAAAGGAGCCTTAGAAGTCATTAAAAAAAAAAAAAAGTTGGCAAATAGGACAGAGGACCTTGAATATCTGAGTCAAGATGTTCTCAAACAAATGAGGAGAGTGAGCTTTGAACTGGAATGTTTCCAATTCTGAAAGTGGTACAGTAACAGAGATAGCACAGTATAATGTTATAATGTGTACAAGGTCTGCAGCAGCTCACCTGTAAAACCATAGCTCTGAGCAGGGCTGGGTCAGTGTTGCACAGGGCTCCAGCGAGAACTCCCCCAGCACTGGCAGCTGCCAGGGCTGTGTGCTTGGGCTGAGAAAATCCCACTTGGTGCAGCAGCGTGATGCAAGCCCTGAGGTCATGGAGACCTTTGAGTTTATTATGCTGACATCCATCTCTGTGCCAGCTAAGGCCCTGCTCTCCTCCACCCCTGAAATTTAATGCAATTCAAGTTGGAGTCTCTTCAGAAAACATTACATGGCATAGCTTCAGAAAACCAAGGAACAGCAGCAGCCACAGAGTGGCACATCACAGTTTGCTTTCCCAATTAATTCTTCTCCATTTTTGCCTTTACCCTTCTTTATGGCTAAAAGAGAAAACATGAAGGCAAAATAAATCCAGTCATGATGACTGGTGAAAATACTAACTGTAGAAGGGCACATGTGCTTGTGTCCTGGAATCTACAGGAAAAGCAACACTTTAGGAAATGACATTTTCATTGTAGGCAATACAAAATCAGATAATATTATCTTTTTATACAGGAAACTACAAAAATATTTCAAATACTTCCATTACTAACACTATTACTTATTAAAAACAGTAGAATAGTATTTCTGAGCTCCACACCAGACTCTCAGGAATTGTCTTCCACTTAGCTTAAATTCTGAGACTCTTAGAAAGTTGGGTTTGGGTTTTTTTCCTCCCCTAATCTGTGAATTTCAAATGCTACTTGAAATGTTATGTTTTGTAGTACAGAATTATAAAAATAATTTATACCTCTTTCTATGCAACCACAATTTTGGTTCTAAGCCACCTGAGGCTTCTTCTTCTGGTTTCAAGTTTCAAATGGATTATTTGATTTGATTGATGCCATCTTTGGATGACAAATCCATCTTCATGTAGGACTGACCTGCATCTTAAGATTCTTAGTGGGGTGTGAGGAAGAACAGCACAATGCTTGCCACTGAGTACAGCAGACTGAATATATTTGCTGAATTTGTTTTGGGGCTGGTATTTCCAACAATTATTCATTCCTCCCCTTGCCTCCCCTCCCTAAAGTGATTCTTTTGTTATCTTCCCTAGCTACTGAGAAAAATTTGAAGCCTGTTGTGCACTGCAGTTTGATAAAACTGGTAGATTTGTAGCTAAACTGGAGACAGATGATTTAGCCAATAAAAGAATAAGGGCTGCAGGTTAAATGCTAAGTTGTTGCTGTGGAATGTAAATCGCTTTCAGAAGACACAGACTGAGCATTAGCACACAATGCTCTCAGAAGGAGAGGGAGATAACATGTCATGGCAATTTGAGCATCTAACCAAATTTTTTCTTGAGCAAAGATGAGACAAGAAGTAATGAGACTTGAAAAGATTAAAAGGTACATACAGCCATCATGTAGATTTAGGAAACCTAAAATGTAGTGTGCTTTTGTGGTTTTTTTCCCTGAGGTAAATTTAAAAACTACCTAAATAAAAAAATCTAAGAAAATATGAATAATTAGGTATAGGTACACAAAAAAAAAAAAAAAGGTGCATCTTCAGTTGTACATGAACAAGTACCTGTGTATCCTGCAAAACAGAATCTTATTTCCATTTTATATTTGACTTACCTAACATGGCAATATGCTAATATCCAACCCTCTTCAATTAACATCAGCTTCTCTTCTTTAAAGCTCATGTTCAAATCTATGCCATAAGCTCCATATACATGAACTAGAAGTGGTCTCCTGTGTAGTTCTTTAGAATTCTTATTATGAAAAACTGTAATTGGCACCAAAGTTTCATCCTGGAAAAGAAGGAGTAGTTTTACAATAAGGGACATTGCAGAAATCTCAATGACACATGGCAATGAAAACTTCAATTATTTATTTTAAAATGTGGTTTTTTGATTACAGTAATTTTTTTTCACTTACAGTGTACAAAGCACTCTTGAAAAATAAAGCCTGAGACTGAACCTCTGCTGTGTGGGCTTACAGATGCAGAGTATAAATTCATTTAAGTGCAACACCTGAGGAGTTTTTAAAATACCAAAGTACCCAAGTCTTCCTTCCCCCTTTAACACCAAGAATATATGTTATTATCAATAGAGTTTACCACTTACCACAGTACAAACTCTTTATTAACATCTCCAAATTTTTAAACTCAGGCTGTTAAAACTTTCCTTTCTTGATCTGCACTGTGCAGCTGGTTGTGGGGTGTTCTTTTCAACAGCTGGCACCTTTTTCATTTATCATGTGGAGTACAATACCATTACATCAACTAGCAATTCTCACTTATACTAAGCTTCTTGACTCATCGTGTGCTGTTATCTCCTGTGGAATACCCAGGTTAATGGAAAAAAAAAATCACGACTCTTTCTTGTTCTTCTCTGTAGCACTGAAGAAAACACCCACTGTTTAATAACTATAGCACCAACTGCTCTTTACATTTTTTAATCTCTGTTCCCTGCCAAATGCACTTTCTTTAAATGGGTGGGGAGGAAGGAAAGAATAAAAGGAATGGGAAAAAGACTGAAAAATCTTACCTTGCTTTTAGCTAGTAAACGTGTAGTGTGACAATTTGTAATAATTGGTACCTCTTGCACAGCTTGCTCAATGAGATTATTTTCTTTAAATGAATATGCAAAACGCTTAGGGGGGTGTACTGGGGAGGAGAGCTGAAAATAGCAGGTGCTGGTGCTATGTTCAGGATGAGATTCCAATTCAAATTCACAGGCCCACGTAGGTAGCTGAGAAAACATGGCATTTCAAGTGAGACCCTTACACTGCTTCTGTAAATTTTGCTTAATATGTCCTTCAGAGTAAAAGGCTTTGGATATTAACTAATTATCTTAGTTTGTATGTAGCACTAATTATCTTAGTTTGTGTGTAGCTTTGGATATTAACTAATTATCTTAGTTTGTATGTATGTATTTCATTTAAATCCAGTAACAAAACAGTCAAGAAGTGAAAGACTGGTGAACTTTTCCCCCAAAACCATTAGATAAAGTTGGACAATGAATTAAAAACAAAAAATAAATTCAAATTCAGTTCAAAATGGGTATTAGTGCAGACTTTTTAAAAGAAAACATTTGAAATTATTCTGCATCAGTTTTATTTTTTAGATCCTATTTTTCCTTGCATTTCCAGTTCTACTTCAACACGTTATACAGCCAAGTCCATGTCAGCTATTATGCTTTTACTGTGAGTTAGCTCAGTAATGCTAAGCCACTGAAAACCCCTGCCTCTTAACTTTGTTCCTAGTGCCAGCCATTGTGAAGAACAAAACCTTTTCCTGGCACATTCACCCTCAGATACTTACTGTTATTATATTTAAGGTTTTTAACTCTGCTAAGAATGAAAGAAATCAAGATTCATTCTTTGAGAGCAGCAGGGACATAGCCAAACCCTCTGCCAGACCATTACTTACTTGGGTTAGGTTGCTAGAGGCTTCTGAAAAGGCAGCAGAAGTCCAAGTTCTCCTGAGTAACTACAGGCCCTTTCTGAATAAATAAACTATGGCCATTTTAAAAAATTGAAGATTTTGGAGACCATACAGTGTACTTTGTCAAAAACCTTTTTCTGTAGCAGTTTTATAGAGTGCAGCATTGGCAGCTTGTTGCAATAAACTTGTGAGTTGTTCAGACTGTTATTTTTCAGGAAAACAAATCAATTAAATATTTCACCTGAATGATGTTCAGAAATTGGATTTGGCTTAAGTCACTTTGTTTTTAATCCACAGGTATTTAATAACTAGAGAATGGAAGCAAATCCTTTGCACCAATTGTACTGCAATATCAACTCTTCCCATTTATTATGGGACAGTGTCCATACTTGTTTTCTGAACAAGTATGATTTCCAATTTCTTTCTCCTGTGGGAGGGGCCTTGCTTACACCAATGAGTGTAGGCAAAAAAAGGCTCAGTAAAACTAAGTAGAGCATTTAGGGAACTAAGTCCTGTTTACATTAGGAATCAGCTGTATTGTCAAGAGCTTGACTGTAATCTGTTGAAGAAAGAAGTGGCTCACAGGATAGCTGCTCTTTAACTTTCTAAATGCTGCAATAAGCCACCACATCAAATCCTGAAGAACAGCCACAGGTAGTACAATTAGTCATAATGATGAAATTGCCAGTATTAATAGTTTCTAAACTGCTTTTTGCTTTTGGAATTTATCTTTGCTTTCAGTATGTTATGCCAAAAAAAAAAAAAAAAGAAGCTGGAAAAATATTATGCTGCTTAAACCAAGCTAAAACATACCTTTATTGACTGAACTGAATGTGAAACAAAAGAAATCACATTTAAGTAAAGATGACCAGCGTTCTTCAGGAACATAATACAGTCATCACTGAACATCTCAAAGTCTACTAGCTTGGTTTTCCTTTCCAGTGCATAAACTAACTGCCAGTTCTCCTTGCCACTGGAAGCTACTGGTGCCTTCATCAACTATAAAAAAAACAAAACCAAACAACCTTGTATTACTAAAATGTAATAAGAGTTACAAATGAGAGGTACAGACTTATAGGCGATCTCATACATTTTTCTTGCAAAAAAATACTTATTTGTATTTGGGGTGTTTGACTGTCTAAAACTGGAGATTTTTAAACTCCCTTTACTTAGGCAAAATGGAAGAACAATGCAGTAACATTTGGAGAAGACAAAGTCTCAAAGATTACTCTACAGAAGACTGTAATGCAAAAAGCGCCTTCAGTGTGGCCAGCACAGTTGTAGGTGGGTATGATTACACAAAGTGAGATCACCAACTTTTGATACAGGGGAAAAGACTGTTGAAGCATAGAAACTTCTTGCTGCTGTCAAAGGAGTTAGGATCAAACTGGCCTCCTACAGGTGAGACTCCATGCAGCACTATCAGTCTTTTTAATCCATGCAGTTCTCTCTCTTAATTTATTTCAGTAAGCTATGATGAACAGAATTCAAAGCCAACCTTACTATTTCTATACGAACTACAATAGGCATCTAAATTAATCCTATGAATGTAATTATCAGTCAAGATTGCCTTATATTCTGCAGGTTCTCCATATGTAGTAAGAATGTACAACTGGTCCTTCCTGTGCTCAATGTGGTAAATGAGGCCCGTGGTTCGTGCTTGTACAAGAGCAGGTGACTCAAAGGGATGTCTGCAGTCAACCAGCCAAACTTCTGAGGTTGTCTTGCTGTTGCTGTTGATAGTGAGAAAACGCCTGTCTTTTGTGCAATAAAGGTCTACAAAGAATCTGTAGGGAATCATTGAAAAAAAAGAAAAGAAAAACTTAAATTGTATCAGTATTTTAAAATACATCAGTTGTTTCAGAATCATGGGCTTCCATCTTCAAGGTAAGAAACAACATTTCTGTAAGCAGACCGGAGAAATTTCAGGCTACTTGGCTCCCAGACCCACTTCTGCTGCACTTACCCTGGTATTTAAAACCCTTCAATCTTGTGTGTGAAACCTGAAATCTGCAAGGAAAGCAATTTAGTTGTTGCCCAACTAAATCCAGGTTTTTGTATTATTGAGCTAGACTGGAAGCTTGTTTATGCATACAGGCTTTAAAATTCGGGCAAAATGTAGAACTTTTTATTGAGCTTGTAACCCTATTTAAAATAAAAAAGTAGTAATGGATAGTTAAAATAAGGAATGACATCATGTGAGAACAGCAATAACAAAAGTAAGAGCTATTAAAATAATAAATTGATAAAATGTCTATGTGCTACTGACCTGACTGTCAAATGAAGCAAATAAGACAAAAAGTACTACTTAAAAAGAAAAAAAGCACAGAGGCTTATATGAGGCAAGAAGGACAGTGTTGAAGTGATAAAACTGGAAACTGGAAAATTTGGAACTAAGAAACTAGGAACTGCATACTGGATTTAAATCTGTCTGAAATCTAGAAACAGAAAGCAGACTGATAACCAGTGCCTGGATGCTAATAGTAGAGAAGTTCAGGCTGAAATTCAGATTAAAATTTCAGTGAGTCATCCAAATTAAGTGGAATGTCACATCTTGGATCAGAACAGTCTCTTTGCCATTTTGAACCCTTAAGACTGGATGTCTCTAATAGCAAAATTGTCCAACACGAAGATCCAGATTCCATCAAGAAAATGTTGGGTTGAGTACCATAATCTGCATCACACAGATCAGATACATGATTGCAATGATGATCTCTCTAGGATTCAGAGTATTTGACTGGTGAAGAAAAATATGCTTTAGATAGTATTTTCAGTGCCTTTAATTATTTGCAGGTGGAGGATCTCAAATTTTTTGGTACTATTATTTTTTTCTAATTGCACCCTCTTGACATCTTTAGGACAGGCACACACTGGGAGAGCTAAAGTCTGCAAGAAAAATCAGCCTCCTGCCTGTCTAATATCCATGAATTTGGCAAGAATGTGGCACTGCATTCAGCAGAGATTCCAAGAGTTCAGCTCTGCTGATCCTGCCTCTAAGAGGGTTGAGCTGAAATGCATGTCACACTTCTCCCCAAGGATTATGACCTTGATATTACATTTTTTTTTTCTTTGTAGCTTTAAAAAAAAAGTCAATAAATTTTCAGCTTCTAAAAAAAGATTTGATTGCAACTAGAAGAGCTGGTGAGATGCAGAACAGAAGTGCTCAATGGCAATACAAAAGAATGTCTTGCCATCTCCGATGAAGGAGTTCAGCTATGAGCTGCAATAGCACATGAACCTTTAGAGTAAGTTTCTAGTAGATCTACTGTAATGACTGTGACCTTCAGAATTATGCCAACAGTTTCCCTGTGGGGAAGTGCCAGGTCAGTGCAACTTGATTTTCCAAAACGATGCATCAAATGCAGCTGGAAAAAAAGATCTTATTTATTCCATCTCCGTTGCAGATTTTTTTGTTTTCTTTTTTTTCTGATGAAAGTATAATAGGCATTTCTTTACTGAATATGTAACTTGAATTAAGAATAATAACAAATATTTATGCAATGCTGTATAAATATACCATGTGCTACAATGCTGAAAAGCTAGTTCTGTGCTCAATTTAGCAAAGAGCCTTCTTGTCTTCCTAAACCACTGCTTAAAGAAAGGTTATTGAGAGGGTATTCAGTCAACAATAGTTCTGTCTCTTGGAATGTTGTAATGATTTTGCTCATCCATTACCCAGAGCAAGGATTAGCCTGAACTTATGTATTTTTTTTAAAAGATCAGACATCAATAGCAGAGAAAACAAAATGAAGTCCACGGTCTGATTTACCTGTATGAAACTGTCACACATTCATTAAAGGACACCCTGACCCGAGAGTGACCTTGACATTTATAAACTCAGCTGAACTCATGAGGTAAGAGAGGAAAGTTTAATCTCTGTTGATCACATATCAAAAGGAGAACAGAGCACATTCTCAGGCTGCATAAGGCACTACTGACCACAGAACACAAAAATGAATTTTACTATTTGAAATATAATATGGAACATTTTGTTTTCCAAACCAGCTATATTTTACATATAAAATACTCTAAAATATGTAAAGGACTTGTTGTATTTTACGTATGCATTACCTTGCATCTTGTTCTGTATAAACTAACTTAGTACGTTTCTGGTAAGTGAAAGTGGTCATGAATACATTCTGGCATTTAAGGTTCTTCTGAGCTGTGTAATACAAAACATCATTTGCAGCCCATTCTGGAAAAAAAGACAAATGCATATCAAATTCAGAGAGAAGATAATATTACTGACAGAAGATGGGACTTCCATGGACCCTGGACCCAGTGCTGAAAAAGGTGGGTTGCAGGTGGTATGGAACTGAGGACAGCACTTCTGCATCCTGTGGGCACTGAGGTAAGAGCCAAAAGGTTTTTCCATGAATTTTTTCTTTGAATACCACAGAACAAGAATCTCATAATGCATTGAAAAAAAAGCAAAAAAAAAAGCAGAGGTCAACGTTGCAGGGCCCAGTAATAGGAAGCTGTTGACCCTGTGTGGGTTCTGGAGGTAATAGGAAAATAGGAGACGTGGCCGTTTAAAACAGCAGAGAAAAAGGTTTACATGAAGTCAGCAAGATAATAAAGACATCATAAGCTCTGCACTGCTGCATGTGACTGCACACAAGCCATTTAGAGAAAAGAGATGATGCATGTGCCCCATGGGTACTGCTGAGATAAAAATTCTCCAGTTTTCTATGCTTGTGTATGTGTTCACCAACATAGAAAGGCATAAATACAGGAACCTTGTTATTCTGAAGTTATTCTGACTGATCCAGCCACATTCCTGCCATCTCTGCTGCTCCTACAGCCAACAGAATGATGTTTAACACATGTGCTTTTAAAAGCTGCTGTATGTGTCTTATGCATAAATACTGATTTTCAGTACAAACCCCGAGGAATTCATAACACCAAATAACACAAACACTTTGCTTTCTGAACAGCAATGTGGCTCCAAAGTGCACAGGTAGCTGAGGATCCACTATGAAGACAGGCCTTTGGAGGGCAAATCTAGACTTTTCTATAGCCTAGCCTACAGAAAAATCAAGGTGTAAATTTTCAGGAGCTTTTGTCTGTCTCCTTGCTATTTTATATCACTCAATACAAGCCCATAAACTTTGCAAGGGGTTTTAAGACCTAATTCTTTTGCTCATGACTGAGGCATCTCTGTGCTTCATTGCACTACTGCTGTACCTCACTAACACCTGACTTAGCTTTACACACACCTTGCCTTACCTTTACTTTTTACGGAGTTTACCATTCTGTTAGTCATCTTTTGTACTTTCATTATCTGTCACACCTATCTAGGCAACAGGATGTTGGTCTTTTAACTGCCCTGATTCTTCTGGATCAACCTAGATAGACGTTCAAATCAAGTATGTTGATTTTGCATGTTTATTTTTCAACAGGTATTATAATCTTCAGTGTGGAAACACATCACTAAATTCTTGCTACTCCTCATTTTTTTAACAAGGAAGTTTTACATAGAGTTTTAGTTTGTTGCTCTGCCCAGGCAAATTGCTTACTGCACTAGATATACCTGATGACATCTAGCAATATAATCCAAAATACAGGATGTGGAACACTGTGTACATACTATTATACTCTTTTTGCTATATTCTTTACAGGCTATAAAAAAAAGAATGTTTTCCCATTCACTTCCATTTCCTCTGCTTCTTTTAACAGCAATGTAAAGCTCTGTAATCTATTCCGAAAGAATTGATTCAAGGCCTGGCTGACTTCACTGGGCTCTGAGGTGTGACCCACATTGTGGATTCCAGTTGAAATTCCAGCCAATACTCACTGGTAGGAAGTACTTCCACACTTTTCAAACGGAGCTAACTGTCTACAGCTACCAGTGACTTCAGCTGTAGCTGCAAGGGTTTACCAACTAGAACATCCCTCAAAACCATCTTTATATGACAAACTGTCACATGACTATATTTTGAATATAGCATATTGGATTCAATGGAAAAAATTATGACTGTTGTAATGTGTATAAATGCTTTTGCAATGAAGGACAAATTGTATTCAGGAAGCAGTCCCTTTCATCCATATCAGACAGCCTGTATGTGCCTGTAATCATGCAGCATTAAAGAAACCATAAGAAAAAAAATCAACATTTATAAGGATTAAATGTTGCTTTCATTTATTAAAAAAAATTTATTATCTTTAAACTAAGAAAAATGTTGTGTTGAAAGCTTGTGTGATCCACAGGATATTTAAAAACGACTTACCAAAGCTAAATACACTTGGAATTACTTTTTCCACTACAGGAAGATCACCAAGTTTCATAATAGTGCAGGTTGCCTCTTCAGAATTTTCACTTTTTAAGCTGATGGCCATGTATCTCTGATCTGGTGAAATTCTGATGCGTTGAATAAAGGCATCAGAAAAACCAAGATCTTCAACACTGAATAAAATCTTAGCATTTCCTTCACCTATTACATAAGAAAAAGAGATAGCAAAAAATCCTATAATTACACCACTGTCAAAATGAATGGTGATTTTTAATGTCTGTATTTAACAAATCTGTCTCCAATATTCACAAACATTCTACTGGAATTTATCAGCAACAAATACCTGTCTTGCAAGATATCTGCAAATGCATTTTGTAAAAATAAACAAAAAATTACAGTTCCAAAGAAAAAAGTCCTGTAGTTATTACTAAAAATATTTCAAAAGTGTAGATCTTGGCTTCTAATAAACATATTGAATTTTAAAGCTCAGATAGCTAAAGCATGGTTGTTTCTAATAAATAAAATTAAAAATTCTTTCACCCCCCCTCAGAAATACAAAAGCATGGATGTTCTTTTCCTTTCTTCAAAATGTTAAGTTAGGGCTCTGCAAAGAAATGTCTTATCTCTTTCCTCTCCAACAACTTTCCTTAGTATCAATATATACTGTTCTCTAAGTCTCTTTACCTCACCTTTTCAGATTCAGGATTCTAAAATTATTACTCTAGTACAGAATTGTATAAAAGTATTTTTAGTTAAGAAACAGACAAGTTAAACATTAATGCAAGAAAAGAACACTAAGTGATACATGTATACCTTTTTAAAGAATCCTACCATATTAGGAAGAGAAATCCCTTACCATCATCTGCTTTTGCAATAAATATGCAGCCATTCTCTTCAAAGTACACATTCTCTCCAAACCTTATCTGTTCAATATAAAGAAAAATATTTCAAGTCCATCATACTATTTCCTTTGAATCCCTATATAGTAATTCTTCTGTACAGCAGAAGTGTAACAAATGTAACAAATGACAGAACATATATTCCATACTGAAGAAGGAATTGCACACATCAGAAAGGTTTTTTCAGTTAGGATACTGAATCTACCTCTACCTGGTCTAAATTTCACAGAAGGCTCAGGTCACCTGCAACTGCTCTTGTAACTTACAATGTTGTGTATTCTTTATCCAAAAGTCAGATGATTATTTTATCTTTACTTGCTTTTGCCTATGGAGAAATGCTTTTGCCTATGGAGAAATTAAGATAAATTCACTGTCATAACAAGTATAAGCTGTTCTAAACACAAACTGTTACTATGCACAGTTATTAAAATATTCAAAATTTCTACTGTAAAAAAATGAGTAAACTAGCATTTTATAGCAGGAACAGCTTCACTGTCTTTTATTGTAGTCAGTGATGGGAAATGTTTGTATTGTTTGCCACTTACCCTTGGGCTTCTTGAATTGAGTGTATACATGTTGTGCAATTCTTCCAGTTTTTCTTTGATCCTCTTTGTCATAGCTTCGTATATTGGTGAAATGTTATTCCATTTTTTTTGCTCTGATTTCAGAAGGCTCTTGGGCAAAAGGTTTGAAGTTACTCTGGATGTGTTTTGCTTCCTTTTGGAAAGGACTTTTTTTCCTTCCTGCTAAGTAAGGAAAGACAACAATGGCTACAAGCCAGCACTCTGCACACCAATCTGACTATATTGAGGTATATCCCCTGAGCCACAGGCCCAAAACCACCTTTGTGTTATTACAAAAGTATATGACAGTAAAAAAAAAAACAAAAAACAAACAGTAGTTGGTATGTGTTTTATTTTAACTCTTCCTGATCTTTTGGGGAGGCACTGTCAAATGTGCTTTACTTAACACATTGAGGTCTTCTCTTCAAAATTTAGGATACTATTAATATATGCTCTTAATTGATTATAAGTAAATATGTTTGTTCCTGTTCTAGAACTAGGTTTTAGTTTTTATGGAATTCTATTATTTTTCCTTCTTCACAGCTTTCTTTCATAATGTCCTGTCTTTAGAGTGTAACTTCTCGTTTCCTTTCCTAGACAACAGCATCCACACCTCTGTCCCTGTACCTCAGGGTCCCAGCAGCTCATTCAGGATTTGTTCCACCTCCTCAGAAGTGTTAATATAAATGTTCATAAGGTGCAGAATGAAGTGAACTGATATGGGTTCCACAACAATTTTAACAGGAATAAGTTTAAGGATCTGGTTTTCCAGGAAATGTGAGATTACTGCTACCTCACTGCCAACAAGCTGTCCTCTATTGTAAAAATGTTAAAAGCATGTTAAAACTGCTAGAACAATGCTACCTCCTCTTGCATGCTGTGAAATCTCACTTGATCAAGTAGTAAGCTTCACAATTTATATTAATTACACTACCTAATACTGCACAGATCATACAAAGTAGCATTTTATAACATTCAAGGTATGATTTGAATGTGTCTAAGCTTAAAAAGCAGCCTGTGCTTCATATCCTGTCCCCATTTTCCATTAAGGAATGTTGGTTTGTTCCTAGTTTGTCTTCAGAGACACGTAAGAACCAAATGTGAATGTTCCAAGTAGACTCTGAAGGGAAACCATCTGCTCCAGTAACCAAACTCCCTATGAACATAAAGCACATCATTGCTGAGAGCTGAGAGTGTCTGTCACTGGCTCAGACCAGTCCTCCCTGTCACCTGGCACAAGGCAAAGAAATTGTGAAGGCTCTTAGAGAAGCTCTAGAGCAAGTGAGTGACTGGTCAGGAGAAACAAAATGCTGGATACCAAAGGTGAACCACCTCACCCCCAGTCACTGCAAAACTGTTGTAAGACAACACCATGCCCCAAAAACAATGCAACCAAATAAAACCTCACAGTGGCCATAAATGGATACTTAGGAAAGCATAATAATGGGACAAGACACATGATTTTCCCCAGCCTTAAGCAATTTTAGCTCAGGAATTTCCTAACCTGAATATGGTTTCTGGATATTCAAAACGTCTCTCTCATACATGACATATCTATATCTCATATATGTCTTCCCTTACACCTATGTAAAATTTTAGCATCCACAACTTATTTTGACAAGTTCCACACTTTATGAATCTTTTGATGATTGCCCTCCTTTTGTTTTCAGCAATACTCATTGTATTCATTTGGAAATATTATACACAGCTGGTGGTCACAGTGTAGGGATGTATTAAGAGGTACAGTACACCTCCCTGCCTGGGGAAAATCCAGCAATCTTGAAAGATTTTCAGGATAGCAGAGGATCTCAGTGACAATTAGTGTGCAAACACTTGCTCCAAAGCAAACAGGCACAGCCTCCTTTCAGGTGAAAACCATGTTTGCATCCTGGGACCAGTGACACAGAGCAGCATTTGTAACAATTGTGTAAGTGAAGGTCCACTGAATAAACTGAACACACATTCTCATCCCTCCAGACCTCCTGTGCTCTCCTTGAAACATTCGCTTACATTTGCAACACAGATTTAGGAACTCTTTACTTCAGGGTGACAAATAAAAGAGTTACAACAAGACCACCTTTGTGTCACCTCTAAAGAAACACTGTCAATTTGAAACAATTTTAGGACAACCATGCACCCATCAGAAAACATGTTTAAGGATCAAATAAACCAAAACAAGCATCTTTTTAAACAATACTTATGCATATAAATAAGTTTCTAGGCTGTCATACTGCAGTAAATTTTATAATACCTCTAGCGAAATCTGTATTAGAGACACTGAGACAGAAGACCTAAAATTATTTCAGACTGTTTTCTGACTCTGTGCATGAGAGTTACTGCCATCTAATTACACAATATTTATTTACAGAAATCGATGCGAGTACCTTTTAAAATATAGTTTAGAACATGTGAGCATCATGTTGTATTTTAATATGATGGAAACCATGGCCTTACTGGTCAACACAGAAAAGTCAAGTGTTTTTTGAGACAGCTCACAGTCTGGTAAAATCAGTTTGGTCACTTTGCCTCTACACTAGCTGATCTCTCCCTGCAGTTTTCTCCTGATACTTTACCTGAATCTTTATGTCAAAACAGCATAGGAAAGCTGAACAATGGTACATGTCCTTAAACATAACTGATATCCTGAACTTTATTCCTCTGCTTAAAATCCTCTGGGAAATATATATTTCTTCAACATGTGAAAAGTATGACTTGGATCCCTTATAGATGTGCCAAGGTAGTTGATGGTATTAGGTCTGTATTTAACAGCATACCTTGCAGGAAAAGAATCTGCATGGCAGGATGCTTCCAGGTGGTGCAGTCCTGTGGGTGCATGTGCTTTTTGAACAGCCCAGGATGTGGCACTTTTTTGGTCCAATTTTACTGAAAGGACACACTGTTTGAGGAGGGTTATGCTTGGAGTAGTACTTGGCACTGAAGCTCAGCCCTTGGAGAAGATTCCGCAGTGCAGTGCAGCACATTCTAGCCTTCATTTCGTGAAAAATTCTGAAAATCCCGAACTGCCGATCATTTACACTGTGCGTGTGAAATATACATAAAGTAAACAGCAGATGTAAATATACATACATACAGAGGAAATAGACACAGCGTAAACTTCCTCTTCCAAAGAAATGTGATTGATTCACTAGGTAAATCAAATGAGAAGAAAATAATTAAGACTTAGTCTGTTTGTTTACAACTGGCACCCACATTTTAACCTGAACATTCCGGGCGGCCCAAAGTTTAACTCCAATGAAACTATGAGGAGAAGGGGAGCTGCAACCGCGCACGTCCAAACGCTGAAGGACAAAACACTGGGAAAGTTTGGAGAAGTCGTCCCCCCTCAGTTCCCCATCATGTAACACCAAACCCACGCTCTCTCCCGAGGCTCCCTGGGCAGCAGCAGCTGAGCCCCGTTCGCAGGAGCACTGCAGGGGACGGGCCCCACGCGTCCGGCCGGACCCGGCACGGGCCCGCTCCCCGCCGGCGCTGCCCGTCCGCTCGCGGCCCGCGCAAGGACTCGCCGTGGCGCTGCCGTCGCTCCCGCCGTTCTCGCTGGGCCGGGGCTGCCCGGGATCACACACCGGCCGGGCGGGCGGCAGCGCTCCCGGGGGCGCTGCCCGTCACTAAGATGGCGGCAGGGCGCTTCAGCAGCCGCGGCGGCCGAGCGCCGCTGATGTCAGCGCCGGGACGCGGAGCCACAGCGGGGCGGGCACGCTCCCTGGGGCGCCTTTCCCAGGTGGCCGCCGTGCCACACCCAGTCCCGTCCCCGGGCACGGTGGCCACCGGCGACTTGTCTTGAGGCGCACCCACGCCGTGCCGGGCCTGAAGAGCATCGCGCTTCCTCTCGGCCGCCGAGAGTCGCTCGGCGCTGCCCTTAGCAAAGATGGCCGCGCCCCTCCTCCCGCTCCATCCCTAGCCCGGCCGGTCCCGCAGCCGCTGGATGCTCAGCGGCGCGGCCCCGCCGCCCAAGACAGCGCTGCCTCCCTCCCTCTCTCCCGCCGCGCCAGCTCCCAGCGCTCCCGCAGCCGCATGGCCGAGGCTGCCGGCTCCCCGCGCCGCCCCGCCGCGGGCAGGTGCGGGGCGAGCGGCGCGGCGGCGGCCCGAGCCCGCTGGCGGCTGCTCGGACAGGTAGGGGGAGCCCGCGGGCGGGGGGCGGCATGGCGCGGCGGGCGGGCGGCGGCGCAGCGTGAGGGCAGCGAGCGCGGGGGCTCTCCGTGCTCCCTCGGGCCGGGCCGTGCCCCAGCGGCGGTGCGGCGGGTCCCGGGCACATGTGGGGGGGTCATGTAAAGGGGCTTGCAGCACTCTCCCTGGGAAATATGATAATAGAAATATGTACATATATATATATATATATATATGCACCCGACCCTCTCTAAAGATAGGGGAAGCGGAGGGGCAGGCACTGATCACTTTACTCTCGGACCCGGTGGCAGAACTTAAGGGAATGGCCTGAAGTTGTGCAGGGGAAGTTTAGGTGGGATGTTAGAAAAAGGTTTTTCAGCCAGAGGATGGCTGGGCACTGGAACAGGCTTCCCAGCGAAGCGGTGTCAGGCAAGCCTGACAAGAGTTGAAGCCTGATAGAGTTTGGACAACGCTCTGGGGCACACAGTGTGACTCTTGCAGTGTCCTGTGCAGGGCCAGGAGCTGGACTCGATGGTCCTGATGGGTCCCTTCCAACTCAGCTTGTTCTGTGATTTTATGATTCCAAAGTGTGCCTCCAGTAGATCCCCAAAACTGTCCATGGCCTGTGTTAAGGGAGGAGGATCAGCATCCCACTGGCACCCCCACTGCCCGAGGGCACCTTGGGATTTTCAGGCCATGGTTTTACACCTTCCATCAATGCCGCTGGGGCTGGTTGTCGTGGCTGCCACCTCATTCCTACTCTTTGCTCCCTACTCCCCCAGTCTGCCTTAGGTGGGGAGCTGGGGTGAGACCCCGCTCACCTGGCAGTGAAAACTGCATTTTGCTGAGGGGCTGTGCCTGGAGGAAGGTGAGGAGGAAGAAGGAGCAAGTGGTGACACCTGTGCTGTGGTAAACGGCAGCTCCTCAGCTGCAGCCCTCCACACTGTTTTAGACCCTTACAGAGCAGTGCAAGGTTGGAGAGGATTCCTCTTCAGACGAGTGTAGGCATAAAGGCTTAAAACTTCTAGTCTCTTTCATGGCTGTTTGTTATGGGATGTGAAATTTACAGCTCTCACTTGAGTGTTTGTTTCTGTGCAGAGGACATCTGGAGCTGCCTGTGGACAGCTGTCCCTGAAAGGGCAGAGGGGTGGCACTGGGTCAGTGATGGCAGCCGGATTGGAAGGGGCACCTACCTGCAGCCGGGTCACGGTGGGAGGCCTGGGGACATCAATATTGCACTTTGTGTGTGCTTTTGGTTTCAAAATTTGCCAGTCCTGTTCAACAGGACCAACTTCTGTTTTATTATATTCCAAAGCAGGAAACGTCCAAGTTACTGGTAGGAATATCAGGTTTGTCTTTGTAGGTTTCTGCTCTAGCAGCCTATGTAACCTGCACTCAGTGGCTGTACTAGCTGTTATTCCTTCTCAACATATACTGCCTTTGGCATATTCCTGTCTCTTAACAATAGAGTGGGGTTGTGGAAGAGTGCATGTAGGTATTTGGGGAGAAGGCTTCTCTTTTTTTCTCAAACTACATGTATCTGTGACCTTTACCTCTGCAGATTCTCTTGGTTTTTCCATGTTCTTTAGCTTTTCTGTTGATTTTTATATGGTACAATGAGCAAGGATCAATTTAATCTTACTGGTACATCTGAAGTAAAAATCAGTTCTGTGCTCTTTGCTGCAGTGGTGCTCAGATCTATCTATGGATTGGAAGAAGGTATCAACCTCCCTTTAAATCCATTTTTAAAGGAGCACTGTCAAAGTGTTTCTTACAGTGCTTTTAAAAGCACTTTTCATACTGCTTATAATAATGCCTTACATGAAATCAGTTCTGTGGTGTGTTTATATCTTGAATTTGCTTTCATTCAATGCACACACAAATTGATTTACTATGGTAAGGATGCTTGAGTGCATGCTCGCTGATTTAATTAAGAAAAAAAAGCCCTTTTATGAGGTATCCTATGAAGCTAGCATAAAGAACCAGGGGTTTGCATAATTACTTGTGTGCTCTTTATCAATGAAATGTTTTGTGTATGTACTGAGTTTGAAGTTTGACAATATTTTTAAACTTAGTCTGTCAGAATCAAGAAAAGTATTTTTTGCATTTAAAAAAATGCTGAGGGAAGTTACCCATTTACTGTGCATTTGTAAATGACTGGATAAGTTCTCTAAACCTGTGTTTTGAGCTCTGCCAGGCTCTGTGGCTGAAGGCATTATCCAGTCAGTGGTTTTCAGCAGGGAAGTTAGAGCAATAGGCACGCTTTAGGTTCCTCCCTATATGTACATTTGCTCCCTAGAGAAAGTTTCATGAAATCTGTAAGCTTTTTTTGTTTATCCTGCCTGTTACCTTCCTCTTGCTCTTCTCACACAAGTCTCAGAATCACAGATAATGCTGAGCAGGAAAGGAGGCACAAGGATCATCAAGTTCATTTCCTGGTCCTGCACAGGGCCATCCCCAAGAGCCACACCACATGCCTGGGAGTATGTTGTCACCTGCTAATGTACTTTAACTTCCAGAATTCAAAAATAAAAGCTAAAGTGAGGACAGGTCAGTGACACTTTTTTCCTGAAGAGAAGCATTTCTAAAACTAATTTTCATTTCTTCATGCTCTTCTCTCTGTGAAGGGTGCCTGTGCTTCAGATCTCTTCTCCATGTTTTTGTTAGTCTTGAGCTTGTAAATTATTTACAATTGGATAAAACAATTTGCTAAATAAATTATTTATAAAAATAAATACTATAGTCCTATGGATGATATTTAGAGTGCAGTTACAGGTTATGTTGTAGCTGATTGTATAGAAACTTTCTTGCATGTACAAAATACCATGTTGCAGTCACTGCCAGAGAACTGGCAGAGGTCTGTAGACCATAAGCTGTTACTGAATTTGGCTCTTAGTGCAACTAGGCCTAACACAAGGATATACAAGTACAGAGAATTTCAGGTGGCTGCCTTTCTCCATGTTGTTTGTGGGAGATTCTTTTTTGGTGAGGTTTTTTTTTTAAGAGATATCAACCAGTTTTAGGTTTTATAGGAAGTCCTAAACATGGTACTAATACTGTGATTAAATACCAAGGGGATTGAAATTGAGATCTGTGGTAATATTTTGCCAGAATCTTTGTAGAACATTTTTGGTGATGAGTTAAGATAGGTTTGTCACCTTTTGTTTTTATCAGTGGGTTATTCTATAGCAGCAATTTATCTTTGTACCCTATTTAACACAACTGTGGTCCTTTTAGGAATAGACTTGAAAAACACCCCCTTTGATCCATATGTAAAAAACACACAGTTAGATATAAATGATGCAACATATTTTCCATCTGTGCTATTTTCTCAGTTATAAGTAGGGTTTTAAAATATTTGACCTGCTGTTGTAATTTTCAAATATTAGACCACTTGATTTTTGTTTGAGGCTGTGGGAGAAATGTTCTTTTGAGTATTCAAATGCTCATGAGATTTTCTGCTAACCCAGAGAATTAATTTTACAGAGTGGCTATAAGATGTCTCTGTACAACAAAAACTAAAAATAGGAAAATGTTGTTGCCACTGTATTTTTTTTTCCTGTTAGTAATGGTTTGCTATTGCTTTAAAGAAGTCCCCAAACAACACACTTTTCTGCATATTAGGTCTTGCTGGTTTTCTTTAGATGACAAGATAGTCTATTTTGTTTTCAGGCACACAGCTATTACATGAAGGTCTTAATTTTGCTGGTCTTTTAATTTTGTTCTCTGCTTTAATATTTTTGCATTTTCCTTCATGTGTGTATTTTTCTCACGTGTTACAAAGTAGTGTGGACAGCACCCAGGCATTTTTAATACTTCATGGAAAATGCCTGTGCTTTTCATATGATGAGACCTGCCAATGAAAATAGCTCCAAAAGCAGTAAGCCTGATGTCTCAGACCTGCTGTTAAGTACCAAAAGTGTAGCAAATACAATTGTTCTGCTCACATATGTAGTACTTCCAAACATCCTGCAAAATAATAATAATGACAGTTTGGTCATGGCCCCAAACTGTAAGGCTTTTAAATGGGAGTACATGAGTACATTTTCAGTTAAAGCATGGTTGGGTACAGCAAAAAAATCACTGACTCTTTTTTTTTTTGTACACATCCTGTATGCAAAGCTTCTATTTCAAGTTTCATAATTCTGGAGAGTTTCTCATTTGATTTATCTCTAGGTGACAAAAACTTGTAAATTGCACTGCTGTCCTACTCAATGAAGCTCTTCCTTGCACCCCTATCAATTTATAGGCATGAGGTTATTTTCTGCTCTGTTGTTTTTGTTTTGTTTTGTTTTTAATCCATCAATGGGGACTGCATATGCACCTTAATTTTAAAAATGCAATGGCAATTATTTATGTATTCTCTCCAATGTTAGGAGAAAGAAGTTAAATCTAGGACACCTTTCCTTCCACATCACAGCCCTTAGAAATAAATCTTTTTGTGTGGCAGGGAAATGCTGGCTGTCTTCTGAGCAATGGCACAGCTCAAGCAGCTGAGTGCTGGGTTCTCCTACACAGAGGGGTTGATACCTCACTCCCTGAAGATGGCTGAGTGCAGCAGACTAGGCAGGACAGAGAGCCCACGTTTTCACTTTCCTGAACAAGTGTTTTAATCATTTAAGAAATGCTGATGACATTCTGTCTCTGTCTCTGCCTTGAATTCTTCAGTCTCTTAGCACTGAACTTGGTGCTCTCAGAGTGTTTTGGGGCTCACCTGAAGTCTGGCTCATATGTCAGTCCCCTTGTGGGGGCCTGGTTGGGGAATATACAGTTGTGGTGTCTGAAAGTCTGGGGCCTGGGATAGGAAGCAATTTTCTCAGCTTAGGCAACTTTGGCAGCATCTCTGCAAGTGTGCAGCAGAAGATTTCTAGGCTAGGAAGGAATCTTGTCAGGGGAACACACAGCACTCTGGCACCTGATGATCACGTTTTGGGTTTGTCATTTTAATTCTAAAAAAGATTGTTGTTGACCTATTTCCCCCCTCTATAGGGACAGTGAGTGGCAGAGAAATTGCTTGGGGAGAGCACTGCTTGGGCTGTGAAACTTGGTAAAATGAGAGGATGGGAAGAACCCAGTTTGGCCCTCTAATTTTTGCATGGGTTTGCTTTAGCTTGAGTTGAAAAATCAACTTTGTGAACTTCTGAATACAGTACATTTGCTTTAGTTACTGAATACATAATTCATAACTCAATCTCTTGACTCTACCAATAATACCACTGTATTTTGTTCAGGCTTGACTTACTTTGTTATTCATAACTACTAGCTGATAGCATATCCATTATGGTTTCCCTCTTCACTCAAAAAGGGTTTGTTATTTTATTGTTTTATTGTTAATATTTAACTTGTTCTTCATTTCAAAGGTTCTGAGGAAAAAGCACTTGAAAGATGTGCATCTCCAACAAATATCTGTCAGAAGGTTTGCATCATTCAATCTCTTTTCAATAGAAGACCAGACAAGAAGAGGACCAGAAGACCAGAGTACAGAAGAGGAAACTGGGACCTGGGTTCAGTATAGAAGCATCTTTTATCCCAAGTACAGTGTCTCCTTAAGGTAACCACAATTTAAATTTTAAGTAAGATCTTGAATGGTCTTCAAATATAAAACTCATCAGTCGTTCTTCCACCGTTTTGTGTAACTAGGGCATAGTTTACAAATAAACTGGTAAATGTTATTTTTAGTTGTTTGTTACAGTAAGCAGCTTGTCTGACTCTTCTTTCTGGTACATTTCACTGAAGTGGCAGAGCTTGACTGAAAATACTGATGCTTGTAGCTAAAACAGAATGCAAATATGAGCATGTATTTTATATTTTAACAGCTTCCTGTTTTGACATTCTTCAGCTATACATAGGATATAAAAAACTTGAACATAGTTATTTATGGTCTTAAAATTTTTTATGACATGATGTTATTAATAATGTTCTAAAAGGTTTTTGGTAATTTTATTCAGTTTTCTTCTTAGTGCTTTTTTTAAAAAACTCAATGGTAATTTGGCAGCCAAATTCCTACAAAATAATATATACTTAATGAAGTAATCTTATATTAAGGCAGATTATTTTTATTAAAGAAATTGACAATTAGAAAGTCCACATGCACACAAACAGAGCAACAGAAAGCTTACTTCCCCTCCAAAAAACCCTCTGAAGGAATTTCACTGAATTCTCAGTAGCTTTGTTTGTAACTCTCATTCATTACAATGTTTGTGGGCTTTTGTTTCTGTTTTTCTTTTCTGTTGCTTTGGTCTTCTTTTCCACGTTCAGTTTTGTATCTACCATACTTGGTTTGCCTCAGGAAGTTTGCAACAGTAACTTAAGAATCCCTGAACTGATGCTTGTTCTGCAGCAGCTAATTAGATCTCTGAAGGTGGAGGATTTTGCATTGTCTGCACAGTGGAAGGTGTTCTGGAGAGCCCAAATCAAGAAGTGCATCTTTGTTTACCTGAGACTTTAAATTAAGGTGAAGCTTAGGAATTAAGATCTAACACAAAAAAGTGACCATTATTAAACTGCAGCATTTTTACAAAGTTTTAAAATGAACCAATGAGAAAAAACCAAAGCAAACTAAAGGAGCCCCACAACACTACAGGCAAATCATTTTAAGTTTGCATCTCCATGTAAAGTCAAGAACAAAAATCTTTAGAGCTTTATAAAGTCCTAATTTTCCATTTTCCAGGCTTACAATCAGGGATGTTAAAAGGGTTCAAAAGGAAAGTTTTCCACTGGAAAACTGTTGTTTGTAGTAGAAGTAGGTGCAGTGTTTTTCCATGTATAGACTTTTCCTGTAAACCACCAGTGAATGCTGTGGATTAATTCAAACACTGACAGTCTACATAATGCCTTTGTGCAGTGTCCCCTATTCCTTGTTTCTAGGTCCTCAGAGGCACAGTGGGGATAGGAAATACAAGGTTTTTAGGTAGAATTTGGGCTGAACAAGGCTGCAGTCCCTTACAATACAACCCTGAACTCCTTTAGTTCACTGTCATGGCTTGCAACACTCGCTTCCACTTGATTTACTTGGTCTGGAGTTTTAAGGTAGGAGATGAGCTAAGGTTCACCTGTGCTGGCAGTACAGAAGCCAAGGGAATGTCAGACTGATCCTGCTCTGGCATTTGTGTGCTTCTGTTTCCATCACTTTCTATGCCATCATTTTATTTGGTATTATTTGCCTAATAGTAGTTTCATTGATAATTGAACGCAGCTCAACTATAGACTTTGAACAAGAATGTTTATTTATGTGTTATTTTATTGTGTTTCTCTAATCTTGTTCAGTGGAAATGTATAGGTTCTGTGCTGGAGCAGGCACACATCACATTTCCAAAACTGCATATTGAGGACAATATGGACATTGTCTTCTGATGGGGATTTTTATTTTATGTTTTCCCTGCATTTGTTCCTTTCCGAAAGATATTCAGTGACCTCTAAAAATAGTAATTACTGATTGTTTTAGGAATAATGATCAGAACTTGCTTAGTCTTACACACTTCTATATTAAAATGTCTTCTCCATATAGAGGCAGTGACAATACATAGAGTGTACTTACTATTTCAGAATATTGCAGGAGGTGAAAAAGGAAGGAGAAAATACTGTGGGTTTTGCTAGGAACAAGGTATAAATAGACTGCAACAAAACTGACTTTACCATGAGTCAGTGTTAAATAAAGTTTCTTCCCCATTTTTGCAAAAGCAGTAATTTAGGGGATCAGCCTAACAGTTTAACATACATAATAAAGCAGCAGTTCTTCTTGCTGAAACGTACATATCTAAAAGATAAAAATTCTTGGAGTAAGCATTCCTGGATCTTTGGAAACTGATCATATGTTGGAAACTTAAGCATTCTCTGTATGTCTGACAGTCTTCCCCTGGTTTTTCTCTGTCCACTGGCAAAATTTTATTTATAATAATATTTAACAGCAGAAACAATTTAGCAAGTTAACAAGAGCATAATATTAACAATAGCTTCAGTCAGGTAAATCCAGAACAGCATGCCTGAATAGGAAAACCATTTTATATCTTTTTGTCAGGGAAAAAAATGTTGCTGTGGCCTCTCTAAAATCTTGACAAAAGTGCTTTGGAATTTTCATCTACATTTGTTTTCTTTGTGCATTAACATCTTGAAAAAGCTCATTGCATATGTTCGATGTTAAAAGGGTTGTCAGCTAATATCTTGACGAGACTAAATACTTAAGAAAGTTCATAAGGTTGTTAGTGGCTTTTGGCAAAGAGTATAAAGGTCAAGCTGTATCAGTTCAAGGGCTGTCAAAACTGATAAAATTGTATATTCAGATATGCTATGACCTAGCTGGAATTACTGCTCTAGAGGGGCTTGGGACCAGTTTGTCAGGAAAGTAGAAGCTTTTATAGGAACTACCAGTCATGTGTGTGCTTTTCTGAAGTTTGTTGGTTTTGCTGTTTCTCTAACTAAATTCAGGCTGGATTCATATCTCAGAAAGAAGAACTTATGCCATGTTTTTCTGTCACTAGTTTATATTTCTTGCATCATTCTTCATAACAAATCTTCCAAAATTGCCAGTATAAGGCAATTTTCAGCTTAAAAAATTTAAGCTGAATTTAGGTGCTGTTTTGACTAGATCCTTGAAGTGAAATATCATCGACTCATTTTAAAAATCTCCATAACTCTTCTGGTTAAACAGTGATATCCAGTGTGCTTAATGAAATGTAGATTTGTAATACATGCTGGAAAGTGGTCCCAAGGTTTGTTTAGGTACTAAGGTGCTTCATAGTAGCTCTGGGGTATCAAAAGGAGTGTCTGGTGAATGTGGGGTTTTGTTAGCAGTGAAAATGAAATTTCTTGTGTTAGAATCAAAAACATCATTTGCTTAGTGTAGCCTCATCTGGATTTGTATTGTATTTGATGTTCCTACACACTGCCTACTTGTCTTGATGATGTTAATTGAGCTTTATCTTTCCTGACCTGAACCCTGGATGCTCAGACAATTTCTATGTATTTCTCACAGGCTACTTGACTTTTCTTCCACATTCTGTAGGCTTCATTTTGGTGTTTGAATTTGTCCAGGAGCACCTTGTTCATCCACATAGGCCTCCTGGCTTTCTTGTCTGACTTCTTCTTGTTCAGGATGCATCATTCCAGAGGTGATCCTTGGATATTAGCCAGCTTTCTTGGGCCCCTCTTCTCTCCAGGTCTTTATCCTATGGTATTCTACCGAACAGATCCCTGAAGAGGCCAAAGTCTGCTCTCCAGAAGTCCAGGGTAGCAAGCTTGTTGTGCACCCTTCTCACTGCCCTTAGGATCTCAAACTCCACCATTTCATGGTCCTGACTGCCAAGGCTTCCTTGGAGATTCACGTTTCCCATCAGCCTCTCCCTGTTGGAAAGAACAAAGTCCAGCACAGCACTTCTCTTTGTCAGCTCCTCTTGAACAGAGAAGCATTTCAGGAACCTTGTGGATTTTTTAAGCCCAGGTGTTTTTTCTCTCCAACAGCTATGGGGAAGGTGGAAGGTCCCCATGGAGACCAGGGCCTGTGAATACAAGGCTGCTCCTCTCCCTGTCTGCAGAGAGTTTTATCTGCTTGGTGTCCCTGTAGCAAACCCCCACTATAATGTCACCAGTCCCTGCCCTCCCTTCAGTCCTGACCCATCAGCTCTCGCTTGGCTCCTCATCCATCCCCAGGGGGAGCTACAAGCACTGCAGCTTGACATAGCACCACTGTCTCCATATCTCCCCTGTGGTTTTATTTACAAAACTTGCAGGTGTGTTTGTTAGCTTTTTTTCACGTTCTTCTTAACTGTGGCAGTACTTCGCTTTGCTGTTAAAAAATTATGCATGTGCTGAATATGTGTTTTTAAATTTGAATTTTGTATGAATAGTTTTCGCAATGAAGTGATTACAGATCATAAAGATGCAGTGTCTCACTGTGGAGATGGTGCCTGCCTTTTAGATAGGAAAATTGTTCTTTTATTTGAGTTAAAAAAGGAGCAATCAATATCTTCAGGTTTTCTATTTCAGGGTATGGATTTGCTTTTAAATTGTAGGCTCATTTTAAGAAAACAGTGCAGAAATAAGTTATTTCTGTGGTAAAATATTTTCCATTGATCAGTCATTTGCTGTTTCAAATACTAAAGTACAGAACTGAAAGGAACAATGTCAGCAGGTTACAGGGAGGGTTAAATCTTTGTAAAAGGTGTTTAGTGTACTTTGCAAGATATCGTGCCTTTATTCTGAATATGAATGAACCTGCAGATAAAAATATGACAGAAACTATTAGATGATTCTAGACCTGTGGTTTAGAAATGAGGGGCATGCAGAGACACCACTTGTCTGTGCAAGCTGTGTTAGAAGATGGTATAGGACTGAATTCTATTGGCTGTTCATCTTGGATATTTCTCCTAATAATATTTTCAATTTTAAAGGCTTTTTATTTTAGGGGTAGAGATTAAAAAAAGTGAAGGGAAACAAATTTCAGTGAATATTGCGTACTTCTTATGGACAATTCATGTGGATATGACAAACTTGCTTTCTTCCATGTATTGCATGCTAAGAGACAATGTGTGAATTTAGCAGCATAAAGGGTTGGCCCTAGGAGCTGGAAATGGAGGAAAGAGATGAAAAGTGATTTGGCAATGTATTTCTTGTATTCACTGGTCAAGCACTGGCTGCTCCATCATATTGCCCAAGATGTGTGTATTTGTAAAAAAGAATTGTAGTCAAAAAGCTTTGTTTCAATTTCTTGCCATATTAAGCTGGGATCTAGAACTGGAATGAAAGAAGAGTTCACTGTTTTTGCTATACTCTGGCCCAGAAAGAGCATCTGATAGATAGCAAAGTTTGCAGATAACTCTGAGGTTCTTAGTGACAGTGACAATTGATAGTGATATACTACAAGCTTTTTTGTGAAGTACCTTAAGAGTAATTTTTCACCATTATCCCATCTTTCATTTTTCACAAATATACTTTTAATTTGTACATAGGTTAATAATTTATGGTGATGTGTTTGGTTTTTTTCCCCTTTTCATATTATGTGGAAATGTATTCTATCTTAGATTTTGTAGGTTTTTAAAGTTAATATAGGCACATACTTGTGTTATTTTTCATCATCAGTTTAAGAATAATATAAAAGGAAAGAAGGAACTTACTTTTGTTTCATTATGGTTGATGAAAAGCAAGCCTTAATAGGGACCTACTGAAGGGTTTTTTTTTTGTACTATCCGTAGTTATTTTTAAATACATGGAAAAGTCTGCCACTTGTGTTGCCTGAATTAGAGAGGAAGGAACATTAGTATATTTAAAGGCTGATCTCACTCTCTCTGACTTCATCCAAAGTTGATTTATTTGTAGTTCAGAGCAAGGAATTCTGCTTTGCTTTGTATCAGGAGAAACATGAGTTGAATTAGTTTATTGTTCATAGATTTGTCTTCTATTACTCACTGCCTCAGCCATAGAAATTTTTGCCTGTTGTTCCTTGAAGACTTATTATAAGAACACTGTGAATCAGATTACCCACGCCAGCGTAAAATTCACTTTTTCCATGATGCTTACCTGTGCTTCTTTGAAGTACTTTGTTGATCTCAGCAATCAGAGCTTTGAGCTTCTTAGAACTGTATGACATCCATGACATGTTCTAAAGCACTGAATGCTAACGTTCTTCTGTATTTTGAGATACTTGTGGAAATTTATGGGAATTTAAGGGTTGGGATTTAATCCCAAGCTTCTTTGATTCCTTTCCTTGACTTTGGTAATTCCGTGCACATGACACTTAAGACTCTGTCAGCTGCACTGTGGAAAGCTGTGATGGTGACAGACACTCATGGAAACAAGATGTGCTGTATCTTGGCAGTTTTCTCTGGCTTTGCTGATGGAGGAGCAGCTGAGGGGATGGGACAGTGAAGCAGCAGCTGCTATAGAACTGCTGAGGATGTATGTGCAGGGCAGTGGATCCTAAACTACAGGCTCTGGTTTTTAGGTGCAGGACTGAGTGGTGCACTATTTATGGCAGAATTTGGGGATAAAGAACAGGTGTTTACAGGTGCATGTAACTTTAAGTCTGTGATGGAAGAGTTGGGGAATACCTGGTGCAGAGTTTGTCTGCATGCTCCACAAGTACAGATCTCCCAATGGAGAAACATGGCTGTTGCCATTTGGAAGTGCATTTTTCTGAGTTCTCCCTTTCACAAGTAGATCAGCTGCTGGCATGTTGCTTTCTTCAGTCCTAAAACTTGTCTGCAGGAAGAGATTATGCTCAATTCCGCAGTTTTTGGATCCCACAAATTTTAAGCAGTTTTGGCTAGTGCTGTGGTTTTATAATTTCTCCTTTTTGTGTTTCCCTGCCTTTTGACCCTGAAGTATATAAATTGTATTCTTTTCTAGACCAGGACACTTCACTTACTTCTGTTTTTCTTTCTTCATTCTGTTAACTACTGGTACTAGACTGCTAAATTTTTATCCTTACCTCTGTTTGTTTCACTTGGGGAGTTACATGATAAATCTCCTTTAGGTATGAACTATGTACATAAAGAAATTGGGCGGGGGGGGGGGGAAGAAACCAAAACATGTTATCCCAAGATTACCCTGCATACCAACAGAGATTAAAATATTTCTTTACTTCCTCAGCATCTCCCACCCTCCATTTGCTTTCATTTAGAGATGAGACATTCACAGTTGTGTAAGAGCCCCCACCAGCCCCAGATATATGCAGACTTAGAGTTTATAGGGTTCTCAGGAGTCAGCAGGGGAGAGTTTAAAGGGCAGCTCTGTGGCTGGCAGAACTACCAAACCTATCTCCTTTCTTGTAACTTCCCTTGCACCAGCTGTCCAATTTGATGGAAAACAAACTTGCAAAAAAGAAGTACATTAAAAATCCATATGATCCATCAGCATTCTTGTAGACTTCCTCTGCAGAGAAGGCAATTAATTTTGGTTTGGTTTTGTGTACCTGGGAGAAGAGCACTCATGTCCAGTTGAATCTTTTGTAACATCTCTCATTAGTTCTTTGTGGCTTTTGATGTGCTCAGTTCAGTTTGTTGATTTGATTTCCATTTGATTTTCATTTTTTAAGAATTAGTCTAGTTGCTGTTTGGTGCTTTTCAAAATTTAACTTGTTAATATTTATTTATTTAATGCTTATGCTTATCAGAAGCTATAAATAGTGGGCTTTTCACAATAATTATGCAATTTCATGTTTGCAGAATGATTGATTTTTTTTTCTCCCCATTCTTACAGCAGTCTTTCTTCAGGAAAGAACAGCTGAGAGAATGAGAACTAATTGTGTAGGTGCTAAAATTCTGGGATTTATTGCATGTTTTTTAGTATTTCAAATTAATGTGTTCCCAAACAGCCTTAGAAGCTATATTTGAAACATTATTAAAACCCTATCTTTTCATATTTTGCTGCCTTGCTGAATTCCTTCAAGATTTTCTGTCATGCATTTGTGAAACAGCTGTGTGATCTGATTGTTGTAAAGTGTGAGACTAATATTTTGTTCATTTTGGGCTTAGATTAGTTTGGAATATTTAAAACAAAATTAGATGCTTTTTAATGTGTCTACCACTTCCCATTTGAAGGCAAATCTTAGGTGAATTTTTATTCAGTTTTGGTGCTTATTCTTTCTGCTGCTGTCAGTATTTTGCTCACTGCATTGTAAAATTCACAGTTGGTGTATGAAATTTAGGTAATTTATTTATTATCCCCACTTATGAATGTTCATTTCACATGGGTTATGCAAATGTAAAACCAAAAAAAAATACAGTTAACTGAACACATTAATTGGCATTAACTTAATTAAGTGTTCTTGATTTTGTGGGAGAAAATAGGAATGTGCATACAGCTGCTGTTCAAAAATACTTTATGGGTTTTCCCTTTCAAAGAAATCGATTTACCAAAGTTCCTCCTTTCTTCTATGTAACTTCCACAACTAAATAAAAATTGATGCTCCTTGGTAATGTTTTCCTCCTGATAGTAGTTTCTGAGAAACACAATCCTCCTGATTAATGGATTTCAGTGCTGGGACTTTGAGGACTGGTGAATGTCCCCTTGTTTTCCCCCTGGTGGCTACAGTAGTACCTATTTGCTGCTTCACTGTGAAAGAGGATGGTGAGAAGTGAATGCATACAGTAAATCTCTTTTTTGAAGATGGGTTTTTTTTGATGGTTTATGTATTAGTAAAGCTGCTTTTTTTGTTTTCTTCCAGATTTCACAATGGCCTGTTAAATGTTAAAGATGTTCTTACAAGTTTTGACAACACGGGGAATGTCTGTAAGTCACTGTTTATTTAAGTACAGTACTATGTTGATAGAAGTTTAACTGCACCAATATAAAACATTTCTGTATGAGCCCTCAATAACCATTTAATTTAGCTGGGAAACTGCATTACTGTGGTCAGGGTTACCATAGCATTACAGTTTTCTGTAGCACCATTGTTTGTGTTGGATACACCCTTAAGTTCTCCCAGTGCAGGTTATTTTTTGTTGTGGCTATGGTGGGAACATTAGAGCAACTGGACTGGAGTGGATAAAACATTAGTTTAGCCCATTGATTTGTGTTGGCCAGGGGCCAGCAGTGGCTCTGTGAGGAACAGCAGTGCAGGAACATGGGAAGCAATCAGGGGTACTTCTAGCTTGGACAGAACAAACTTGAACCAGAGAAACACAAAAGAAAGCACTCAGTCAAGTTGTGAAATTCCTCCCTACAGAATGTTTTGGATCCTAAAACATGAAATAAATTCAAAAAGGGGGAAAATTGTGCAAGAAAAATTTACTGTGACTATTAAATATACAGACATCACTTATGGCTTAGGAAGTGCTGGGTGTTAGGAGAATTAATGGGGCAGTGGGATGATATGTTTGTCCTGATCTTTCACTCTTGTCTAAGCATCAGTTACTGGCTGCATTAACCTGAGGCAAGATGAGCTCTAAGTGGGCTATCAATGTCTGACCCAGTATGGCTCTGCTTCAGTATACTTATTAATAAAATTATCTGTGCTATTAATGGACTTGAATTATCAAATTGTGGTAGGTGGTGGAAACAAAGCTGAGCCAACATTGAAACATTTTTGATGTGATGAGTAATTACTATTATATAATTAACGTTTAGAGATATACATATAATTGTTGTTTGGTTATTCTGCCTTATCTTTCAGGTTGGTTTGTTTGTTTTCAAAGAAGAAAACTGATAGAATAAAGTTGGTAAAGTTTGCCAGATGTTAAAGAAATATACACATATTTCCCCCCCCCCTCAAGCCAATGATATAGAACTGTTTTGATATATATGTTTCATCTCAAATTTCCAGTCTTAGTATTCCAAAGCTATGTTTGAATAAACATTAGTTCTATTAGTTCTAACTATATAACAACTTAACTATTTCTTTTGAACAGCAGAGAAAATACTTTGTGTGTGTGTGTCTAAATGTGCTTCAGGTAATGAATCAGTACAGTGTAATATGGTTACAAGATTTCTTGTTCTTTGTGTACTGAGTTTGTGCTCAATCTACACAGATTTCCTTGTTAACACAAAGAATTTATTCTGCTAAAGTTCTTGTATGCTTTCCTATTGATAGATGTGTTGTCAGCTCCTCTTGCAGTATTTCAGGTACTTTTTTATTGATTGCAGATGGTAGAACAAGACTTACACTCTAATAGGCACACCACCAGTGCTAACACTGGAGCAATATGACATTTGTGGTTCTCAGTGTTTCTCTGTTTATACAAAGATTCACATTTGTCCTTTTGGATTCAGAATTGCTTTGCGGGTTCATGCTGTGTTATTATATACAGCGTTTGCCAAGTCATTTCCAGATTCACTGCTTCCCTATTTTTAAATGTCTTTGTCTGTAAGTGTCTGTCTGTATGGATCTACATATTACTGATTTATGCCTATTTTACTATGCACTCTAGATTACACTCTATTAGCATAACTGTGAAATTATTATCTTCTGGCAGCATGCACTACTGGCTTTGAGTGCAATAATGACACTTTTTTGCTACCACCTGTATGGAATAGATGTTGTCAGTATCCAAGCCAGAATAGCTATGTGCCTGCTACACCATCATAGTGAAGTTCTCCCAGTCATATGTTTAGTGAGCTGCTCTGTTTGGGTCATAACTGATGGAATTTCTGCGTGCTCCCGTTATCCCTTAATTCAAATTGGGTCTTTTTTTTGATCTTTTCTTGTGTATTTCTTGACTCTCTTTGTGTTAGCCCACTGTGGAAATGATGAGGGTATTGTGTTGCCTCCTTTTACCCCCAGAGGTAACTACTGTTGTCTTTCTAAAATTAGGCTGACTGTTTTTTATAATTTCTGTAGTGTTCTAGAAGAACTTTTTATTATCAAATCATAGTGTACTCAAAAACCCCCAGATATTTCTGAAATAGTCTTTGACAGTATCAGATTATTTCTCCTAATATTTAATACTAATGGAGCTAGCCAGAACTCAATGTGCTATGTTCTTTTGGGGCACACTGCATAGCTAGCATTTATTTACTGGCCACTAAACTTCACTTAAATGAAGTTTAAGGTTTAATGACTTGGACTGACTTACCACAAAACAGGGAAATGTTTTTGCGTTCTGGGCGTTTGTTTTGGTTGCCATACTGAATACTTACCAGCAAGATCAATGTTTTTTCTAGAAGTTAGTAGATTATGAAATAATTTTATATGAAACAGATTAGCTTTTGTAAAAACTTAATTTTGTTTTTAAACATAATAATTTGTTTCAAATAACAGGGTTTTTGTAGTTTGGGGGGAGTTTTTTTGTTTCTTCTAGTGAGTACTTTATGTTAAAACAAACTCTTTCAGGGTCTGTTTCTATGGTATTTCTGTTTGCCCTGCTGATCTCTGTGCTTATAGTTTTTGACAGCCACATCACTGTAAGCCATCAAAAGAGAAGTGGTAGAGCAGACTCCAGTTAATACCACTGTCTCCATACTCCCAGTAGGTATCAAGTCAGTACAAGATGTGCCACTAGCTGGCAGCATTATATAAAATATCCATAAGCAGCTTTTGAGGAGTACTTGTGATTGCTTCCAAAAATGCTGCTGTACACCAGAAAGACTTCTAGATAAAAGGGGAGCCAGCTGCAGTAGCTGTCAGTGGTGTATTGCAGGGTCTCAATTGTTAACTTTGAAAATTGCCTCTGCACAATGGCTTGTTCAAACTTTGTATTTGTATACCTACACTTGTATTCTGTCTGTTTTTAAAAGATTTCTGAAGATGCATTTGCACTGCAGGATTGCCATTGTGAATGAAAATTCACATTGCAAGTTGCAATGGGTTTTCACTTTGTCAGAAAAATGTGGAAGTTTTTTTCTCTCTGCTCATCCTTTGTGGGAGAGTGGTTTCCACATGAAAACTCTAAATGAATTCTCCACACAGACAGGATGCAGTGCTAAATGTACTTCCTTCAGCTTTAATTCTATGCATAAACAGGAGGCAGGGAAAAAAGGACTGGAATGAAGGAAAGGATCAGTCTGTTCATTTTAGACAACAATATGCCAGCTGTTAAAAAGAGGGTACAACCTGACACCATCTCTGGTCCTGAGACAGTCCTTTAAAAGAACTGATGGATCCCAGGCAGAGGGTTTGGTGGTGGCATTATGGGATAGCATCAGTTGGCCCCTGGAACCGCATGCTCATCCTGGCAGAAGAAATCATCCAAAAATTAAGGAAAATTCTGCAAGGATGAGCTTTTGAGAGTGTCTCCGTCCCTTGCCTTTCCAAGTGTGAGAAAGCAGTTATAACTGAAGTGCTTATGACTCTATCCCAGAAAACAATCATTGCAGATTATGTAAACATTTAGATTAAGTGAAATGAAAAGGGCCAAAATGGAAACCTCTTTACTATATGCCCCCAGTCTAAGCAAGCTACAGGCTGTGTAAAGGAGAATTTTAATAAGTGAAATACAGCATATTTTTGAATGTTCATCTAGCAGGCTTTTGTCTGATGTTATCACAGAAACAAGATATTCCAGAATGCTCAAATAGTATAAAATTGAAAATATACTATATGTAATAGCAAAACATTTTCTTGTAAACTGCACATAGCATTAGTTAATAATTTCAAGAAACAACATGTTCAACACATACTAATTTTATTTTCTACTTGGCTGAGTGTACAATTATATGTTTTAGAACTAAAAGAGCAGCAGAGGGTGCTACAGTTACAGAGCTGCCCAGGCACACACTCCAAAATTGTTGCTCCTGTAGGCAAGTAGATCCTGTAAACGCTTAGGCTTTGCATTTGGGATAGATGTAAACAGGATAATTTTAAATTTTGTTGCCTCTGTTTATAGAGGAAAACAGCTACTCTACGTGAAATCCAGGAAAAGTAGAATTATATACTCACTCCTTTCTTGACTTTTTTATTTTAATAGTTTAATTGGTGGAAAATGTTACATAATTTCATTAATTTCATGAAAACATAGTGTCTGGCTATAGCTACTGTTACAAAACACTTACTCAACATCTTTAGAGCTGTTTTTGTTTATGATAATTTTACATTTAGAAGTTCTAGTCTCTGCAACAAGTTTTTTTGAAAAATTTGTTATTTATGGATTTTTTTTAAAATATGTTTCCAAAATAAATAAGCTAGCTAAACTGAAGAATATTTTTGCCCTTCATATAATATTTTTCATGAAAATAACATAAGAGAATGATTTTTTTCTTAACTTTCGAGTTTGTATCGAGGTGTTTTGGAAACAAAAATCAAGAAGGAAACAAATTATTTTTCTCTGTTTAGGTTTCACTTTTTTTTTTTTCAGTTTATATTAATTTTAAAATGATACTTAAAACTGGTAATTATGCAACTTCATTTAAAATTTACTTAAGAAAAATATTTTAAAATTTTCTTTAAAACAAAGAACCTTTTCTTCTTTCCTCTATTTTCTCAAATAACTAAAGCAAGAAGAATATTTTCTTTCTGGTGGTATATGATGATGGGTTTAGAAAGCTACTTGTTTCTTCAGAGCTCTCACTGTGTGCCTCAGATATGTGCACTCCTCAATGGATAGATGATGGCAGCTACAGAATGATCATGTTTGGAAGGATAGATGCCATAAAGTTACCTGGGGGCAGTCACCAGATGACATCCTTTATGGCAGCAGAGGCACTCCTGTATTGCATGGAATGTTACCTGGAATCAACAGTTTTCAGCTGCTGCTGTGGAAGTTTCCCACATTGTTTTGAGTAAACATCTGGTGATCAGTAAACATCTGGTGATCAGTGAAAAGCCTGCCAGCTGGAATATGCTTCCTGCCCTTCCATGCCTCAGTCAGTATTCTCACCTGAAGAAACTGCCACCCGTTGTCCTCTGAGCCTTCTCTCATTCCTCTGGTGTGGCAGTTTGAAATGATTTACCATGTCAGAACCTCAGAGCCCCTTGGAAGTCTTCAGCAAAAAATAAATTGTCTGGAAGAGTGTTTGAATAGCAACGATATGTGTTGTTTTGAATGAAATATTGTATTTGTGATACCTACAATTTACTATTCACTATGCAGCTTCCTTTTAAATAAAACATTTCATGATCAGGGTTAAGAAAAACCAGCTGTTTCCTCCCTCTCTCCTTCATCCAATTCACTTCAATGATTCAGTTTACAGCATCATCCCAAGCAGTCACGTTGACATAACCCACATAAGGCATATGGAATGGAGCAGAAAATAAGTATATGGAGAGAAGCAGGCACCTTTTAAATTACTCTTGCTACCAGAATTGTTTTTATGAGGTTGTTCTCTGATGGAACATCAGTGATTTTGTCTGTTTTAGGTACTGTCCTGAAATATTCAGCTTCTCCCCACTCGCTAAAATCTTCTATCAGGAACCTGTGTGTGAAAAGAGAAGTCATAACTGTGGTCAGTTTCCCTTTCATCTAAAGTCCTTCTTTCCTACTATGTATTCCAGACATTATCTGTTTTTTTCCCCTCTGCTTTCAAGCATGGCACTAGCTTAGGGAAGTAGGAGGTGAAGAAGCCCAGTTTAGCTCTTCTGAGTACCCTCTTTCTTGCTGGGTCAGATTGAAGTTTTTGTAGGAACTGGTTCTCCTGTTCAGGTTATTCCAATGAGAACCTTTTTGGTAAATATATGTGAATCTCTCAGAGCAACTGCAGTTACTTTTCTGTGTTGCTGAGCAGTTTTTTGTACCTTGGCACTCTGATTAGCTATGTTTTGGCATCATCTGTTGTCTTAATCTTTAAAAAGTAGTTGGCATTAGTAGGTTTCTAAGTGTACTACTTGTGCTAATCTTCTACAATGTGAAGTATTTTTGAAAATATTCCATGTATTCTAAATGGATTACCATGAGAAATTGGATCTTTTGATTTACATTAATTAAAACTATGAAAGTACAGTATAACACATTAAAGTAGCTTGGTAGAAGGAAAGTATGAATGATTTTAATTAATTTTATGGGCTTTACTCCTGCTTTAGGCAACTTCTCTTAGTCACCTCTTTAACTGAGATAGGGCAGGATAATGGTAAGCATCCCTTTAAGTTGTGCTGTGCTATTAATTCAGCTTAGTCTTTTAAAACATTTTAAAGTTTTCTCTAAAAACATTTCAAATTTGAGCATAATTGAAGTAAATAGTTTCAAATGGGTTTGATGTGCACTGGGTTGTTACCATTTGTGTGGAACTTGCATGCTTCTTTGTAATAATTCATTTTGTTGTCACAGTTCCTTTCACTTGCCATGTTCTAGCCATGCTTTCAGTGCTGCTTTTTCTCAGTGCTGAGATCTCCCTTCTGTTTGACACCAGCACCTGATGCTGGTGGTTTCTGACATGCACATTGGATGGGGCATTTCTCTGTACTGTGTTATAGCCCCATCAGTGGCTGAGGTGTGGAGGCAGCAAGGGCAGTCCTTGTTATTTGTTTTCTTTATACAAATGCAGCTGAAATGTTATGCATAACTTGAACCTTGTTTTGGTTTTGTTTCAAGTTTGGTTTAGAGAACTTTTCAAAAGTTGCACTGTATTTAATTTTAAAAAATCATATTCAAATGGGTCAACTCATGTCTTCTTTTGAAAATGTCACAGTAAAAGGTTCCAATTCAATTTAACACCAATTCCTAAAATTGTATTAAAAAGACCCTACTTTGAGTAAAATATTTCTGGAAGTGAGAACTTGAAACCTTTGGTGAATATATCCATTTGAAATGTTTTGTCTGATTGTTCATTGTGATGATAGTTCTGACTGAAAAATATGATGAAAACTGATCTACATAGCAATGACCAGATGAAAATTCAATGTAGATCTAGTATTCAAAATTAGTAGTATTGAAAATTCAGTGTAGATTCTAGTATATTTAGCTTCATAAATTAAATACTGTTATTGAGAGTATGTGCATTTAAATTAAATTATATCAGGTTTAAGGTATCCTTTTAAAAATATTTTTCAATAATGTGGAATGAAGTGGATAAGACATTATTTCAGATATATAAAGGACTAATTTTTGGTAAACTTAGTGGCTTAAAAGACCCTCCTATACAAGTGTTTTGGTAAACAAAAAATGTGTGAACAATAACTGTAAGTTTGTTAGAATTACTGGAGTTCAGCCTTGTGGTTTTAATTAAGACTGCAGCCCACTTGCAGAAGGTTTTAGTGACTATCCCATAAACAATGATTTAGAACATACTGGTTCTAGCAATGATTTCACATCTACTCTCCTTACTGGTAGAAAGTATCTCCTCATATCTAATGGTAGCCTTTTTTACTAAAGCTTAAACTTATTACTGGTTTGATCCTTGGCAAAACTGAAATTTTCTTTTGCAATAGCTTTTTAGGTATATTAAATCATCACATGGCCTTGCCTATATCTTCTTCTACTTACATCCACCAAGCCAAATTCTATCATGTTTTCATAAGCTGTAGTTTTTGCTAGGCTCTGACTTTTCTTTAGACTCTGTACATTTGGCTTGTACCTTTCTTGAAGAGTGATTGTCAACTCTGGGCATAGTATTCCAGTTGAGACTTCTATAATGCTAAGTAAACCAGGAGATTTTGTGTTTTACAGCCTGTAATCCCAATGTTGAATTTTCCTCTTACCAACAGCATGACTTTGACTCCTGTTGAGCTGTTGACTTGCCATAAAATCCTGGTCCTCTTCAGAAGGAATCAGTTATTCCTGACTGTGTATTTATGTAGCAGATTATTCTTACCCAATTTGAATACCTGGTGTTTGTCCCTGTTGAACTTCCTGTTTCCAGACTTCTCCCAGTTCATTGCTTTTATCTTTTGAAGCCTGTCTTTCAACTTCCTGGACTTCTAAAATTGATAAATCGCTAATGGACATGTTCCTTTAGATGATCAATGAAAACATAGAACAAAGCACAGTCTGGTGTAGGCATTTATGGAAAATCCACCTGTTAAATTCACCTGCTTTTATAGCAAACAATTGAGAATTATTCCAATTATTCTCCAGAGTCAGTTTTCTTCACCCATTTAACCAAATTTTATTTAACCTGTTTGTTATGAAATTGTCAGAAGACTTTCTGAAGTTTTGATACAAGACATCTACTCCTTCTGCCCTATAAACAGGCCACTTATCTTGTTCCTCTAGTGAATGGTTTTTTAATTAAAATCTGTAATTTATTTTTTATTGTTATACTTTATCATGGAATGTGCAACCAAAGAATGAAAAACATGAATCTGTTTAAAGTTTTTAATTATGTGAAGATGAGGGAGAGGTTGAATTGAATGAAACATTATACTTAATTATAGAATGCATAATTGTCTTATGCACTGAAAGTCACCTGATGATTCTCTGCCTTGCAATTTCATTCATTTTCTGAATGCTGTTATTTTAATTATTTATACTACAGATATATCCTATCTAAGCTTTTATGCATAGTTCTGTCTTGTAGTTCTTTGATGTCCTGAAGGAGAACTGCAACTTCTCTGAGCTATGTACTGGTTTTGTGACATGTTTGGTCATCTAGCAAAAATTAATATAGGATTGTAAAAGTCATCTACCCTAATACCCTTTATTTCCCATCTCCCTACTTGTGATAAGTGTGACAGAAAGTGAAATAATGCAAGGTTTGGGGTTTTTTAAAATTATTATTTTGTTTGGGGCCTTTTTGGTGATTTGGGAGTACTCAAATGTGTTTGGGCCTCTTGCACTGGAGAAATAGAATTCTGTAATAATATTCAAGACTAAAGAGAAAGAAATTTGAGCCCATTATATCCTTTAACACCAACTCCTTGTCTATTGTATTCTTGTCAAACTGTGACCTATGCTTTGTGAGATAAGTTTACTTTCTTCTCATCTATTTGAGTACTGATGGAAGATGTTTCACTATCTGAGGGACTTTTTTTACCATTGAATTTTTAGGTTCCCCTTTATACTTAGGCCCATTCCCATATTTTAAGGCAATATTTGTTGTCATGTTTAAACATGTGATTTATATCAACTCAGAAGATAATGCTGTAGTCCCCAAAGCACTCTTTCACATTTGTGAAACAAATATTGGATCAATTTTAGAGGTTGGAGATCTCATAAGTTTCTATTTTTGTTACAGAGCTGCTCATGGTTAGAAGTGGGAGGCAGAACCAAGCCATCTTACAGTGGTGGTATGCAGAGAACTGCCTGACTTCTAACCTTTCCCACATACAGCTTTATTGCAAGATCTTTGTTAATTTGCAGTGTTGTATTTTCAGGAGTGCCTTCTCATTTTAAATGCCACCCATTGGGAGTGTCAAAACTGAATGACTTAGAGCTGTGTTAAAAAAGAGTTCTGGGCATTGCTGAGCTGAACATTAGATCCTCTGACAATAAAATTTTGTCCTCCTTCAGGTAAGGAGGCCTTTCTACACACTTAGTGGCGTGGCCTGGAATTTACCACAGCTGATACTCCAAGACTTGTGTGTCATTAACACTCCCTCTCTTTGTAATTTCAGTTCCTAACTTGATGCATTCAAAGTCTTAAATCCTTCCCTTTATTTAGATGCTTCATCTGTGTCTGTCAAAAATAATAGAAGGTGTAACTTTATTTTTTGGTTTGTTTACCTTCTATGAGGTAGCTGCAGATTTTCTGTAGAACTTATGTGGTTTCAGATATGAGTCTAATGATTATAACACTTAGAAGGAAGTTTCATGAAAGTAGGGGTAGTCAGCACACCTGAGTTAGCAAAGAGAATGGGCTCAGAGCTTTTATGTGCTCACTTACTGGAGCTCCTTTTGGACAGTAAGACAAGAAATAATATTACTAAATGTATTGTGTAATCCCTCATGACAGTGTGTCAGGAAAAAACCACTGCAATCTGCCTGTAAGTATGAATTTAGAATGTGAAGACAGTAGCCTACCTCACCAAAAGCTCATTCAATAAAATTTACCTATTCACACAGCTGAAACACTGTACAGTCTTAAGCCATTTTACAAATCAGCACCTTAGTATAAATTCTGTCAGGCTAAAAGTACTGGAATGTCTTCATAATAAAACATAATAGGACATTATGTCCTATAGCAGCTTGTATACAGGGTCCTTATTTTTGCTGTATTTTGGTTGTCATTTTTAAATTGTGGCAATTTGAAGCAATTTGTAGGTTTGCTTACTATTTGATTGGACATTCCCAAAGTAGAAAATATTAATTCCTTTTGTTTGCGTGGTTAAAGACTCTGCTGAAAATGAGCTTAGCCAGATAAACAGAGGGGGTTTTATTACTAGTAAGAATTAATTTGATAATTTTGTCCACAGCCATAATCTGCTTTTAAAATCATGCATTATATTTTCTGCGGAAGACTAACCAAGATAAATTCCCTATGAGAAAGGCATGTGCAGCTGCACATCTGCTGTGGGAGAAGCTTACTTACTGACAGGTGAATCTGAGTCCATTTTCTGATTATTTCCTAGGTTAAAGTAACAGAAGAAGATTCTTAATCTTAGAGTGTCTCAGAAAATATATTTATGTAGGTGGATTTTGGCTGGTTTTGATTGGACTAGTGCAGTTATTTCTTAAACAGCAGTGAACTGTCAGTATTTATGTACTGTAATGTTTTTCCCTTTGCCAGTTGAAATTAGCAGGCATTTTCAAATACACATCTGTGAGAAAGTGCTGAAACCAAAAGTCAACTATTTATATAAAATAACTCCTACCAGGGCAGAGGATTCATTATATTGATTAATAACAAGGACTGTGCTTGTTGCTGGTTTCAGATGTTTGTATCTGGTTTTAGATTAATAATAATATTTGAAAAAGGTTGAAAATTCATGACTCTAAGGTACAAACTGAAGTTTGCGTTCAATATTTTTCTTTTCCTTTTTTTTTTTGATATGACATTTGTCCCTTTCTTGAGCTGTGTTTAAATTTCATAAAGCACAGTTTTTATTGTTTTTCCTAAAGAAACTCTGACATATAGCTATCAAGTTAAAGAACTTATGAATTTTAAAAACAAATACACGCAGCAATTTAATTATTCTTTGCTGTATGTAGGCACACTCCTGAGGAATTTTGTAACTTTTCTCATGAAGAAGCAGGCTTTTTACTTACCATAAAGTTGAGCATTAAAATGTGAACAGCTTTGTAAGCCATGACTTAAAAGTAATGACAGTAGCAGTAGCAAAAAGAAACAGTTTACAAAGGTTTTAAGCTGCATTTTTAAGCTACTCAGAAATGCAGTAGGACCCACAAAATGTTAGAGATACACAGGAATAAAATAGTCATACAGGTTTGACATTTAAAAATGGAGATATCTATATTTTTAAAATGGACAATAAAATATGTTGTCTTTCAATATACATAATTCAAAGAAATAAACAGGTATCCACTAAGGCAATAGAATCATATGAATCAAGCAGAGATGGACAACTTTTGGAAGCCCTCCAAATAATGCCTTCTAATTGTTTGCTCAGCTAAAATTCTTGTTGAATTATTTCCCTTGTTTTCAAAGCACCTGTTGAAAAAGAAGTATTTATCCTTCCAATTCCCACTGAATTTTCCTGTTCCAGAGATAGAAACATGCTGTCATGCCTAGCATTGAAAAAAACTTAAATTATAATAGAGGTATTTTGAAGATCAGCTACTTAGCAGATACTTCATTCATTGCAATCTTTTTTGTAACTTATAAATGCTTTACAATGTAAATTTTTGCATACTGCAGGAGCACATCTCCCGTGTTAATCTCCAGAAGTTATAATACCTCACACTTTCCATTGGCAGGCAAAAGTAATTATGATAGCAATCAACATATATAATATAGATTTTCAAATACTTAATTTTGTTGACAGTAGGTGCAGCACAACAATATAGCTAATTTCAGACAAATAAAAATTGGTAGAGGTAATCTAAGTGCTTTAAGTTGTTGTGATTGCCATTATTTCAAAAATTTATTTCCTCATAATTAGTGTTTAATTTCTCTAGTGTTTCCTTTTGAGGATTCTCTTTCTTTATGTGCTCTTCAGAAAATGATATGGTAAATATTTTGTGTTGAAGTACACATTTTATGGTTTGTTGGGGTACGTGACAGTCTAACAGAAAGGAGAGAGATTATGCCAATTAATTCTGGAACACTTATCTAGGATCAGATTGAACTGCTGATGAGTTAGAATAATTAATGAAAATTCTGTGTTTTCATATTGTGAAATATATTTCATGTGTTTTCAATTGTTTCTTAGCTGGTTTTTTTTCCTTTTTTAGAATAAACAGGTTTTTCTATGTTTGGCATTTCAAGGGCCTTGTTGTAATAGTTGGATGTGAACTATCAAAAAGAAGTAGGCAGAAAGCTGGGAATGATGAGTCCAATTATCATAGAATGGTTTGAGTTGGAAAGGATCTTAAAGACAATCCAGTTCCAACCCTCTGCCATGGGCAGGGACACCTTGCACCAGCCTGATTTTTTTCCTAGTATCTAATCTCAACCTGCCCTCTGTCAGTTTAAAGCCATTACTCCTTGTCCTATCACTACATTCATTTGTCCAAAGTCCCTCTCCAGCTCAATTGTAGCTCCTTTTAAGTATTGGGAGGCTTCTATGAGGTCTCTCCAGAGCCTTCTCTTCTCGAGGCTGAACAACCCCAACTCTCTCAACCTGTCTTCACAGGAGAGGTGCTCCAGCCCTCTGAGCATCTCTGTGCTCCTCCTCTGGACTCTCTCCAGCAGGTCCATGTCTCTCCTGTGCTGGGCCCCCAGAGCTGGATGCAGGGTTCCAGGTGGGTCTCAGCAGAGCAGAGGGGCAGAATCCCCTCCCTGGCCCTGCTGCCCACACTGCTCTGGCTGCAGCCCAGGACAGGTTTGGCTTTCTGGGCTGTGAGTGCACATTTCCAGCTCAGGTCCAGCCTCTCACCCAGCAGCACCCCCAAGTCCTTCTCCCTGGGGCTGCTCTCAGTCAGTTCTCTATTCCACTTGTATTTGTGCCTGGGTTTGCCCTACTCCAGGGGCAGCACCTTGCGTTGGCCTGGCCTTATTTACATGGTTATTCCTGTTAGATATTTTTACAAATCAAAACATTTAAGTGTAGGTATTTGATTTGTAACTGCAAAGTTTTTTTTATCCTACAATTACAGACATGTGTGCTGCTCAGAAGAGATTAGTCTTATGATTTTTTAATTGATCTAATTGGCATGGACTTTTTAATGTGTATGTATATAGAGCTATTACACATAATTCTGTATGTTCATATTATATATATGGAAAAGAAAACCCATTTTTTTAACAGGGTGTTTTTTGCTAAGATATTGTCAGAGATTTATTTTACCTGACAGTTTACTTTGACCCTGCCTGAAATAGGATCTTATTGGTGACATAATTATTGTAAGATCATGAAAGTAGAACTACAATGTGCCATCTTTCCCCAAATGTTTGAAAGCATTGTCAGCTTTTGAATTACTGTCATATTTTTTCAATTGTTTTTAGTACAAGTCAAATTTGACTTGCCTTAGTAATATAAAGAATCTCATTGTCTTCAGCAAGGCTTGTCAAATGAATCAGAAACATTGTCTTCCCTTTAAAATTGATTAAAAAAATCCCCCCAAATTATTTTAATTTGAATGAGGTGAGAATCCAGTAAGTATTGAAATGTTTTCTGTGCTGAATAATAAGGAGTGTGATAATTGAAACTTGGCATAGAAATGAGTAGCAAATTTTACTCTTCCTCCTCTTTTTGAATTGGCAATTTGAATGTTGCATAAAGTAGTTACTGAAACACACTTAGTACTTGATATTCCAAAAGTACAGTTCAAAAAAACCAATAAGTAATACAGTTAAGGTGTTATATATGTATAACTGCTTTAATGTAATATATTTCATATTTTATAGATCCATATTTCATAAGTGTGTGTAAATATATAAATATTTGTAGAATTTGTAGGTTTCATCTGTATATTAAACATTTTGAAGGATGGTGGCAGGTACTGCCACAGTTGTTTGTCTTTAATCTTTTAATTGTTTGGTTTTTTTCCTACCAAAAATGTCAAAGCTAGGTTTTTCCTACCAAAAATGTCATAGTTGGGGAAAAGATCCATGTTGCTTTCTGATGCTAAGAGGAGATGATTGCAGGAGGGAGTGGGAATAACACTGTATATTAAACATTTTGAAGGATGGTGGCAGGTACTGCCACAGTTGTTTGTCTTTAATCTTTTAATTGTTTGGTTTTTTTCCTACCAAAAATGTCAAAGCTAGGTTTTTCCTACCAAAAATGTCATAGTTGGGGAAAAGATCCATGTTGCTTTCTGATGCTAAGAGGAGATGATTGCAGGAGGGAGTGGGAATAACACTGATACTGGTAACAAAGTGTCAGAAGGCAAGGAGAATGTAGGGGGGAAAATGAGTGGAAGAGTAGTGGCTGGGCTGGAAGGAGAATTGGAAATAAATAATTGGAAATATTTGATTCGTTTTCTTCCAAGAGATAAACCAGATTGGGCAGAGAGGAGCCTGTATGAAATCACAATGAATAAGATTAATGTGTCCTGAGACTAAGTGGGCTGAGACTAGAAGTAAGAGGTGGAAAGGAGGCAATGCTAGCTCAGCTTCACGGGGGCTGGAAAGAAATAATGGGTGCCTCAGGAAATGTTTCCTACAGGGCCAGCAAAAGAAATGTATTTCCAGAGATCTCGCTGATCCCTTCCTGTGCCTACTCAGGTGAAATATGTATTTCATTCTTTTTAACCGCTGATCTTTGTTTTAATTTACTTAATTTGCATAATTGTAAAGGAATTAAAAGCAATCCGAAAGTCACAATCCTGCTATCAACTTGTGGAGGAGCTGATATTCCAGATGATGGGATTTTTGATGTTTAAAAATACTCATAGAAGTATGTTTTAATTTTAAGGCCTTGGCTTTACAAAATGCACCATTTTACCTGTGGAAAAAGAAGTACCATGGTTTGTGCAGTTGCTTAGAGAGCAACTTCTTCCTTCCTCCACCTGCCAGAAGGTTCTCAGTGATGGTTTGGCTCATATGTTATTTATCTCAAAGGTTAAGGTCTGTTCTACTGAAGAAAATCATGGCTGAAATGATGATTTGAACAGGAAAAGCAGAAATGTCAAAAAAAAAAGAGGTTCTAGATGCTTTAGGCTCTTAAGACTTAGTGGATTTTTCCTATTTCTATGCTTCAGGGCTTTATCTAAAGAAGGCCTTGCTCTGAATTCTGTCTATCCCCAGGTCACCACCAAATGTTGTAAGAAACATAATCAGCAAGGACTGTGAGGTGAAGGAATTGTTCTCTTAGGGGTGAATGCTTGGCTCTTTTTCAAATAAAGATACTGAAAAGCAGACAATTAATAGCCTGCATATGGCTTTCTAGCCAAAAGTTAGAGAAGCCTGCTTTATTAATAGGTAAATTCAGAAAGTAAGAGAAGGATCTGTATTTAACTGAAGTGTGAGTATTGGTTATTTTATCACTAAATGAAGACTTGCCTCTAGTTCTGTGGACTAGAAGGAAGTGGTGGTCCTTGGCGAAGTACAGTGTGTTGGAGTATTTAGTCACATGTTGCTTCCTAAGGCAAACAGGCAACACAGCTATGCTAGGGTTATAGCAGTATTCCCTAACTAATTTTGTAATTTCCAAAATTTGGCAACTCACTCAAAATTTGGTTACTTTGAGGGAAATGCATGTTGTAATTCTGTATACAAATTTGTACTATAATCATTTTATGCTTAGACTTCAGATCACAAACCCAAGAATCCTTCATGTGGAAAAATAGTACTTGCTGAGATAACTGGCATGCATAACATGTACTCAGAAACAGTCTTATTTCTGAAATCCGTATTTTCATTTGTATGTCTAACCCTTACAATCTGAATCATCCTATGATTCATAATTCTGTTATGGTTTTATAGATAGACAGTAGTTTGTGGTGATAAAATTGGATGTAATAATCTAGCAGTTGGAGGTAAATTTCAGTAGCCCCATGTAAGTCCAAAGAATACGTTAAAGTCAAGATTGTGTCATTTGTTGTCAGTTTAAGAAACTTTCAGTTTGTTGTTGTGAATAGTCTTATGGACACTGATCAAACTTAGGCTTTATTGTTGCACAGAGCCTTAATTTAGTAAGCTCCTGACTAAGAAACATTCTTAGTTTGTGGGATGAAAACAGTTTATGGTGAATGCAAAAGCCACACACAGGCAAAGCAAAACAAGGAATTTCTCTACTTCCTATGGGCAGTCAGGTGTTCAGCCATCTCCAGGGCCCCATCACACATAATGGTGAATTGGGCAATCACTCCAAATGTTTCCACTGTTCCTCCACTGTTGATCCTTGTTCGTCCTTCGTCCTACCTCTTTATACACTGAGCATGATGCCATGTGGTCTGGACTATCCCCTTGGTCAAATATGGAATATCCCTTTGGTCCCTTTTGACCCAAATATCCTATTTGGTTCACTTGTCCTTGTTGTGTCTCCTCCCAACTTCCCATACACCTCCCCAGTCCCCTCACCAGTGTGGTGGTACAAAAGGCAGAAAAGGCCTTGGCTCTGTGTAAGCCCTGCTCACCAATAACAAACACATCTCTATATTACCAAACCTGTCTTCAGCACAAATCCAAAATATAACCCTATACCAGCCACGGTGAAGAAACTTAACTCTACCTTAGCCAAAATCAGCACCGTTTGGAATAGGTATGTAGTGAATACCAGGAACTGGTAAACAATAGGAAAAAAATTTAAACAGGTGTTGAATGAGAACTTTATAAATCCTTTTTATCCTTGTAGCTACTTTTACAGTTAGTCTATTCAGTTTTCTGAGACAAAGACATTGACCCCATTGTGAAACTAATTATGAAATTACTGGGTTTTTTTCTGTACATTAATTATATATTGAATGTATAATCAACCTAATTATTATATAAACAGATCTTCTACAGGATCAGAGATCATAAACCTTTCTGTGTCTCTGTTTGTCTATATGTGAGAGCATAGACAAAATATACACCAATCTAAAATTTAGCAAATGCAGTTTGAATGACTTTTAGAAAGTACCAGTCTATTTTACAATGCATACACCAGGGTCTTAAACTCACCGCTGGGCCAAGCTAAAAAGGTAATGTCTGATTGTGATATTACTGCAAAACAAATGGTAGCATGCTACTCTGCTTGAAAACATAATGGCTTTATACCATAACCTTTAACCCTGAAATGATGCTTGAGTGGACCTTAACTCCAAAGTGAACATGCCTGAGTAAATAAAACTGTGGTTTCACATAACAGAGAGATACATTTTTTAGATCCTTTGCTGATTATATTGTGTGAAGGTCAATCTTCTGCCCCATTTCTGAAAGTCGGGTCAGAACAGAGATTTTAGGGTCACTTCTTCAAGTATCTAAGCCATTATAATGCACTAATAGGCCCTGATAGCTCATTTTATAAGTTCTTAGCATTAAGCTGGACATTGTTTGGACTCATTTCAAATCCTGCATGTATCCTGCAGGGTTAATTAACATCTTTTTAAACTGATGTTTTTTGGTTATTTTGAATGAAAGTGCTTTGGTTTAATTTGTTACTATTTACTATCTTTTACCATGTGTGAAGATATAAAAAAATAATATTCATGTAAGATCTGTATATTGCTTTGAATTTTAACTGTTTAATTGTTTTTTCCTAATTTAAACACATCAAGAGTAGAGTGTCAAACATGCAGTGGGAGAGAGTTGAATACCAATACAGAGCAGTTTGGAGCAGAAAATTTTACTCATACACTCCAACTATATTTTGTAGAGTGAAATTTCATGTCATTGTCTCCTGCTTTGTGTAAAATGCCTCTCTGTATTACTTATGTAATTGCTATGAATCTGCTTGAAAGAATGCTGAGATTAATTAATTAACTATTTAATTAGAATGATGAAGCAAATATGTAATTAGGAAGCACATTTCAGTTTTCTACTGGGTAAACAGAAGCATATCAAAAAGGAGATAATTAATTCAAATTGAAATAACTGTTTTTTGAGAATAGTTGAGGACAATAGATTTGAAAATAGTATAGAATGGATGAGATTGAGACAGAAAACCCACAAAATATCACTGCAAATGGGAAGCATGTTGACCTCAAAAACACAATTAAAAAGTCACCGTAGTATTGGATACTTTTGAGAAAAAAATATTTTTAAGAAATGAAAGTAAACTAAAACAAGTAGTATATTTTCAAAGAAGAGGAATGCATTAGCATTTGAAATTGTAAAACTATTCTTTCCTTCAAGAAAGTAATGTATTTTAACATGTATATTTTTTACAGGAAGTATCTTTCCAAGCAGGTCTTCAAGAGAAGTTAGCAATTTTTTGGAAACAGCCCTGGCATCACCTCTCTCCACCTTCTGTCTGGACTAGTATAAAACCTTAATTGTGCTGCAAGCAGAAGCTCTCTGGTGTGTAGGGATTCAAGGTGCAGATTGAAGTTGTACTGCTCATCAGCAGGTACATTAATCACTCTGTGCATCTGGAATGTTCTCTCACAGTGTGGTTGCTTTTAGATCTTGTAAGAAAGTCAGTCTTTAGAAAGGTGGCTAGTATGTAATTCCTCAGCACTGTACATTCACTGAACTACTGCATCATCAGATTGACTCTCATGAGGACTTGTTGTTTTGTGCTTCATATGGCAGAGAAGTGCTGGAGGTGAGTTGTTATGGCAGGTGTGTCATAGTTATGATATTTTCTAATTGTTTCATGTAAACCATATATCGCTCTTCCTTAGTTCCACCATTTCTTATGCCTGCAATTACTTGTCAAACTGTTTTTGCTGCACTTCTATTTGCTTTGCCATTCTTCTTTCATTCCTTCAGTCTAAAGGGAATCATACTTACCTCATGTATAAGAAAGTTTCTTAGCTGAGCAAGAGAGTTGAGCTGTTCAGAAATAGTGCAAAATAGTCATTCAAAAAATATGTACTTGTTGTATGCATGGAGGCTGAGTTCCAGAATAATGCTTTCTGTGTGTAGGTAAATCCTGAGGTTCAATACTGCAATAGTGGATGGCTGCAGTAGTCTCGGTGTCAAACTTCTGAATGTACAGAAATAGCTGGTAATTTCACAGGTTCTTGCCATTGTCTGGTTTCATTCATAAGTAAAGTTGGCATAGAGGATTCTCCGGCAAAGGGTTTTTTAAAATAAATGTCACACCTCAAACCTAGCTGTATTCATTTTGATTGACATGCCAATCTTTAAAAAAACCCTGGCAGAAACACAACTACTTTCATGCACATGCAGCATTGTCTTTTTTTTCATAAACACACTGGAAGGTGTAAGTAGGATGTAAGATAAAGGATTTTTTTTTAAAGGGCTCCTAATACCATTGCCCTGCTGCCTTTACCCTCCTGTGATATTCTTCCCACTACAATAAATCTTAGTCTACCTCCCCTTACCCCTCTTTGCAGGGATCAAGCCCAAGAGTTAGGAAGTGTATCAGGTCTGTAGTTACCTAAAGAAGGGAAAAGCAGTGATGTTCAGAGCAGTTTATCCATAAAGTACATGTATATCGCAAGAAATCTTGTTGTTTGGGGTTTTTTTATAATTAATGTGGATTAAGGCAGGTGAGGACATGTGAAACTTAAGTCTTTGTCTTGGCATGGTTTTAAAATATTTTAGTTAAGCACATTCTGAAACAAAATAGGAAAGCAACCTCCAGAACATACTAGTGCTTTTCTACACAAATTCAGCTTTGAGATAATTTTGTCTGATCTGTTGAGAAACATGTCTGAGTTAAGGTGATGGTAAATTGTGAGCTAGTCACTTGTTGGTATTGTACCACTATATGCTATGCTGATGTGCCAGCTTGTTGCTGCTTAAAGGAGGTAGTCCTGTTCCATCTCCTGTGTTAATCCCAGTACATGATCATCATTGCTCATTGCTGTGCCTTATTTTTGCTTTTGGTACCAATCTGTCAGTTGGATCAGCTGTTTGATCTAATGGAAAAACTTGCCCAAAACTTGAGCACAAGTGTTGTGTTTGGTTTGTTTGGGGCTTTTTTCCAGATTAACAAACCTATCTCACACTCCTCGTATCCTCATTATCACAAACTGACACAAAGGTCACTGTTTACTGCTGAATTTGGAAGACTGGAGTAGGTGTAGTCTAGAAGCACATCTTTAACAGAAGTGTGCTCTGAAATAGAGTTTTCTCATTTATTTTAAGCTGGATGCTACCTCCTTTAACAAGATGAAAGTATGAGTCAACTTCTGTCATTAAAGAAAGCTATTAGATCTCCTTTAGCTTTTAGGGGTCTAACAGCATATAAAAGGCCACTAAAACATATCTTTATTTGTCATTATGAAAGGAAAATGTAGCTATGAGTAAATACAGGAAGCAAGTTTGTCTGGTAAGAATAAAATTGCATTTTTACATGGTCACTTTGCAGAGTAAGGCTGCAATTTTATTTCTTCCAAAGCAAGAAAATGAAGGTCAAGAGGGAAACAGCTTACTTCCTGAAAAGACTGCGATCAGAGTATGTAGACCTCTACAAAAGTCATTCGCTGTTTACTGTACTCTTCATCTTAATATACAAGGAACAAGAGCTAAGAAAATACTATGTACGCATGTTCAGCATTTTTCAAAATGAGAATCTTGGCTGTTGCACTTTTAAGGCACAATGACCACTGATTGCCTAAAAAATTATTTTAATAATTCAGCCTTTTAGCTTAGGTTTAGGGTAGTGTTTTGAAACCATTACATTCCTTTTTATTTGTTGTATAACCTAAAATGGATAAACTAATTTATGCATTTGGCAGATGTAGATTAAGGCATACTTTGTGTCTGGGATGAGGTATGGGACAATAAGTTTGAATCTCTAATGATTTGAAATGATTATATTTACAAATCCCTGAAAGTACATCTTTAAAATAACGAAAAAAGAATTTTGGTCATTGCTACCCTGCCTAATTCCTCATAGATACCTTAAAAAAAAATCACCCCCTTTACATGTAAACTCTCTCTTTTTTCACAACTGTGCAACAAACATTCAAAAAAGAGCAGTAGGTAACAGATGAAACATTTGTAGTCTTTCTCTCCAGTTTTTCCCTACAGCATCATAGTTAGGAAAACACAGAGCTGGGGACTCCTAAAATTTCTGTATTTAATTACTCTTAATTTCTCTACAGTTTTCATAGTTGTGGTTATAAATTTCCATTCCCTGCTCTTCTCAGACTTCCATGATCTTTCTTTCCTGCCTCTGGACAGTGGAGAGAAAGGCTCGAGGTGCATTACAGTGGTAATTACTTTAGTGTTAGAAAGTTTTCTCATTACAGGAAAGGCTCGGTGTTTGCATCCATTTCTGAAGTGCTGTAGGTAATGATTATCCTGGGTGTTCCAATTTATAGCATTCATTATAGCCAGATTAATTCTTCCCACTTTTTCTCCCCTCACCCACCCACATAGGTGTCAGAGAGACTCCACTTCCCTTAGGTGTGTGAGCCCTGGCAGAGTTCTCGTTGTTGACTCTGGACAAAGGTGTGACGGAATTGCAAACTTGTGAATCATGTACTGGTGTTTGTTTGCTGGGTTTCAGAAGAAGCTGTTTATTTTAGTAGGCAATTTTCCTGTGTGAGCAGGTGAAATGTTGAGAAGGCAGCCCCTCATCAGTGGACAAACAATTCCTAAGAATTTAGCTAATGGCCCCCCTTCAGTGCAGAGAATAGATGGCAACAATTGTACTTGCAGACTAAACCAAGAACTACTTGTTTGGCTGCTAGGTGTTAATGCAAATTTGTTCTTCAGCTCATTCAACCCTAGGGCTCCCATCCTTTGATTTAATTAAATGTAATTGGTTACATTGCTCCTCCCAGGCCCCTGAGGTGTTTTTGTTTATTGCTCACTCTTCGCAATAATGCTTCAATTCAAGGCACAAATTGCTCCATAAATAAGAGCTCTTTAGCCTGTGTTGGATTGCAGAGAGATTATTCCCCTCAAATAGTTTGGTTTTACAGTTAAAAGTGAATGACTAGCGAAATAAACTCATTGGGTGGCAAACCTAGCATATCCAGAAGCAAGGAAACAAGAAGGGTAAATTAGATCAGATTAGAACAAGAAATGAAGCTGTAATGTTAAATTAGTAAGGGATTGCAACCGGTGCTGTAAGAGCCATTGACACTTCTAAATGATGCTTCACTTAATAGGATTGCTATTGGTGCACTAATATATTTTAAGGGTTACTCTTTCAAAGTTTATTATGAAATTGCCTATGTATTTTTATTAATGGAAGATAAGTTTTAAATGGCATGCATCAGGCAACAAAAATTAACCTAAGGAAAATATTTAGCATGTTTTTCTAACTGAAAATAATGTCATATGTGATCTGGATAATTACAGTATTCCATTTTATATTTTTTGGACCACAATATTTAAAGGCTTTCTTTAAAAGGGATGTTTAATTCTATTTACATTCTGTTATCTGCATACAAGTGCATATGCAATCTATTTCATTGTTTAGAGATGCAAATAATCATAACAATTTCTATGGTGAAAGTCTCCCTGCTACTGTCCTAAAGGTAACTGTGAAAATTTGACATTTAGCTTTACTTTCAGTTTTTAAGCATTCTTGTGTCCAAGTAGTCTTTTTTGCGTTCTCACAGTGCTCAAGAGAAAAGCATCTTGTGTTCCACAGTGCTTCTGTCTTTTTGAGACTTTGCTTTCTCTCTTGAGAACAGATGTATGGGGACATGGCTTGCTAACACACTTGGCTCTGGCATCACTCAGAGGAGCTGATGGAAAGAATGGAACTCTGTAATGGCTTGAGTTTGACCCCATAGGCATTTTAAGTCCACTTAAAGTGTCTCTGCAGCTGAAGACCACCCTTCCTGTCCTTCCCTCCACACTCTCATTTTTGTTCTGTCACAGGGCTTGTGCTGTACAAGAGTATGAATAGGAGGCAAAGAGGCAGGACTAAAAGTTTACGTCAAGGGGTTGGCAGAACGTTGAACACTTTGGTCAGCACTGCTGATGAGTCTCATGTCTTTCCTTTTCTGGCTGAGTGTTCCATGTTTTCTCTTGTGTCTTGTCCTATGAAGAAGCCCCTCAGGGAGCTCTTTCTGGAGAGCCAATACAAGCTGTGGGGTGAATCTGCCTCCAGAATTCAATTGTTCCTTCTGATGGCACTGGGCATTTCAGGGATACTCGTAAGTAAATGTCCTTTTTAATGTTACATTAAATTTCCCTTGTGCCAAGTTACTTTGTTCTTGAGTACGGTATGTGTTGGTATGTCAAAACCATTAGTTGGTGCTTGGAACTTCCATGAAGACCAAATAGAGAACAGATTGCTAATAAGATTGTTAATATTAAAAATCAGTTTTTAATAGTTGGTATATAAAAAAATTCCCCTCAGCATCCTCTCAGGACTAAATTAGATGAGAGTTAGGTGAATTCATGGCAATATCACTGTGAACAAATGAACCCAGAGATGTGAGCAGATTTGAGGGAGAATTCTGCTACCAAAAGCCTGGGAAAATAAACTCTAAATATTTAGCAAACTAACCGAAGGCTAACTTAAACCACAATCTCAATGATTAGTGTCATAATCTGATTGTGAAATAATATTTTATTTTGGAAAAGTTGTCCTAAGTCAACAGCTGCTACTCTTACAGAAATTGCAAAGTTGCTGCAAATTTAATGGTTTCCTGAAAACACTGAAAAAAGTAGAGGTGCTGAATCACAGAAATATACTAGCTATAGTAAAATGATAACACCTTTCTGACAGAGTATCAGCCCTGGACTTAACTCTAAAAGGATACTAAAAAAAATATATATAAATTCAGCTCTCAAACACTTACAAAGTCCTGTGAAACAAGATAATCTTTCACTGTTTTGTTATTCAAGCCTATTTTTTGTGGATATTTTATTTGAATTTGAAAATATTTACATGGGTTTTTTTATTTAAATATCACCTGAAGGTCATTTCAAAAAATGTTACTTCTCATTGTCCACAGAGTTTGCATTCACTTAAGTAGAAAAAATAAGTTTCATAGTCAAAAGACTCTATTCAAAGTTATCACAATGTAATAAGATGCCTCTTATATATTATGTAAGACCTGCTTTCACTAGGTGAAGTGTGTTTGTATTAATAAAATAATACAGAAAAAAATCATTTTGTGAATAGAAGGCCCTATTCAGAAAAGGTCTTCAAATTTCTATGTGGGGTCAAAACACTTTCAGAACTATGAAATGGAACATAAGTAATATTCCTATTCTTGAGCTATTATAGACAGAAATAAAATTCTCAGAAATATAACTGTACTTACAACCCACAGCAAATAATGGCATTCATTCAGCAAAGAAAAAGAATGAATTTCTATTCAAGTCATGGCTAATCTGTACAGAGAGCTGGGTACAAGAGCATTGTAAAATGGCATGAACCTACCAAAAAGAAAAATAGATAGTTTCTCCTTAGAATTTCAAGTTAGTATATCTTCACAAAAAACAAAATATTCTTTATTATTTTATTAAAAATCATAGATTAAATTTCTGCTATTTATTGCTTTGTCAACCCCACATACAAAAGAAATAGAATATGTAGCATGAATTGTTGTAACTTTAGGGTATAAGGATTTTTTTGAAAATTCGTGTCAGAGGCATGCATGTAGATCTTCAGTGAATAGTTGTCATCAAATTGAAGGTTGTCACCTATCCTCATCAGCTAATGTTTTGTCTTCAGTGCTTTTCACTGCAGTCCATTAATGCATGCAAATAAGTAAACCATGTGAGGACTTCATGAAGAAGCCTGCTCACTGCTGCTTTTTAGACTTTGTATGTGTGTTCTTCTCTGATTGCAAGTTAACTTTTACCTACTGCTGGGGATGTGTACTGACTTCAGCATGGCTTATCTGCCCACAATCCTCCTGGGGCTGTACCTCCTCTGACTCAATCCAAGCACTAGTAGTCTCCAACATCATCATCTGCTGTGTGTCTCTTCCATTTCTCCTCCTCCAGTGGCTGCCACTGTTTCTGAGAAGATATCTGAGCAGAAATGGTGTCCTTTGGTTTAATTTTTTTAATTAAGTGGGGTGAAATGGGGTGCTCCCAGGGGTTTCAGAGAAGCCTCTATCTGCCTGGCACAGGACAGTTCATGGTTTTGTCTCAGTTCTTTCCTAGAGCATCCTGTTACCAAACCTACCCTTGATGCCTACTATGCCACTGTTCCTTTACAGTAAGCATAGCAGGTTTCCTAACATTTCCAGGGAAATGGATTCTGGAAGATGTTATGTAGTGAGAGGGGAGGTGAAAACAGAAGTAGGTTTTCGTAGCATCACTGTGTTTTACCTACCTATTTTAGTGGTTGTTGCATCACAGGATTGTATTAGAAAACTGGTACAGTAAAAATAGTTCAAAAAATATCCGTTATTGGGACAAATGCTTGTGTAATTGTATTTTTTTTAAAATTTATTTGCACATTTTTACAGAACAGCAACATCTGCAGTAGACTTGTGTTGATCTCTTGATGTAATCATTATGAGATTGATGTTCAATTTCTGTGTTAGCAACTTGGATTAATTTTTTGTATCTGAAGAGGGAAATGAAAATCTTTTAAATAAAGGGCACGGTACTGTGTCCAAGACAGTATTATAGGCAGGATTAAGTTAGAATGTACATACAATATTCTTCCATATTATTGCAAAAAATTTTACTAGTCTGAGAGTGCTGTACAACAAACACATTAAGTCACAAACGCACAAACCATAGAATCATAGAATGGCTTAGGTTGGAAAAGACCTTAAAGATCATCCATTTCCAATTCCTCCTCCATGGGCAGTGATGCCTTTCACTAGACCGGATTGCTCAGAGTCCTCTGATGTGTAGAATGGGGAAGTTTGTGTCCTATTTGTGGTAGGCTGGTGATTCATCAGTCAGAACATATGGATTAATATCACATTGTGGCCTATATCAGAATATAACTAGAATGAACTAAAGGTTGAAGAATGGCAAGGGGTGTTGGAACACCATTGAGTCTGTGCTGGAATATTAATTGCAGGTTTCCTGAGTTGTTCACATTTTGCTGTGGGCTTTGTTTTTTATCTATAACATTGCATTAGTGTGAATTCGCATACTGTGGTGATGAGCACAGTATAATATAAGGATTAGATAGGAGCTGAAATAGAGCCAACTGCTGGGCTCTGTTGATACAAGTCTGCCAGCAATTGCTGTTCCTATACTACTCAGTTGTAGGCCTGGATTTTCAACAGAAGTGCCAAACAACTTGAGTTTTGTACATCAGTGGGGAAGCAAGTTGAACTCTTCATATAAGTCATAGATTTCCCACCCCCACCTTCCTGTCTTCTGGAGAAACTGAGCTCATTTTCTTCTTCTGGGTTTGAAGGTATTGTCTGTCATTGGAAGAACTTTTTTACTACCGGCATCTCTTGTGAGTATTCCCACCATTCCCTCCGAGCAAAGGAAGGAAGGGTTGTTCTATTGCTTTTACTCTTGGAGGCCCTGCTTTTTGGAGGTGTCTCAGAAACATTCTTATTTTACTATCTGTAATGAGGCATACTGAATTGCAGGGGGAAGATGATGTCTCTTACACTGCTAGCAGAGTTTCCTAGAAACTACTGCCTGGTACTTCAGCTTGGGTTGCATTGCCTAGCTACTGTGTCCTCTGCCTGGCCTAGGAACATTTCCAGGAGAGTCCTGGATCATGTGTATGCTTCTGGACCATCTTGGTTTGTTACAAAGCTCAGGTTCCAGGTGAGAGTCTGTTTTATCAAATGAAACTTTTCATCACATGAAGGCAGAGGAAATTTCTCTGTAAGTCTTTGGAATGGGGCATGATACTCGTTGAATTTTTGTGTGCCAGTAGAGCTTAGATTTTACTGTGCCAGATGGAAATGCCAGCCTGATCTTCACTGTACCTTCTACTGCTTATTTTGTTTTTCTCATTGTTTTTTGATGCACAGTTTAACCCACTGAGATTTGGAAATAGACAGGCTTCACCAGTGCACAATTCGAACAGTTAACTTGCTTTGATATGGCAAAACAAAAATGCTGTATTTGTGCTGATAAATCATATTCTTCAGTATTTTACTTAAGTAACTAATTTGCAGACTGATTCATTGTGTGAGAGCTAATTTTTTATGTCTTGAAAATCTGATTAATAATTGTAATATTTTTATGAAATTATGAAGTTGGTGGAGAACCACTAAATATTTAAAGCATTAAAGAAACCATTGAGAAATATAAGGTAACTTTTTTTTTTTCTTCTTAACCTCATAAGGAGATCAGATCAACCCTAGATGAAAACTATAAGGTCATTCAGTTTTGTATAATTTAATTCATTTGGTTAGGTCTCTCTGTTACTATAAAACTGTACTTTGATACCTCTCCTCAGTGCTCCATTCAGCCTTTTAATTCTGTAGTAAAATTTTTAAAGTATTAATTATATTCCTTAGGTCAGAAGAACTGGAAAGTTCTGCATGTGATATTGATGTTACTGCCACTGATATGCTATGAGATCAACATTGCTCTTAATAAATTCTTTTTAAATGTAAACATCATTAAATCTTTTGATCAACTAAACATCAACTAATGAATTTACATAAACACTGCTAATGAACACTTATTTATTATTTTGCATCTCTGCAATTTGGTTACAGATTTTCAAGACAATAGGCAATTTTGTAATCTTAATTTTATAAAACCACTAGTATTTTTTTTCCCCTTCAACCATTTAATATGTAAATTAGGTATTCTCAAGCTTAATGTTAGTAATTTTTATAAAACAAATACATCATTAATCTGATTAAGTTCTTGGATGAGAGTGCTGTCCTCAGATCATTGTGGATCATTTATTGTTGGGCATATTTCCAAAAAAATAGATTCAAGCATGGCACTTACAGTCTAGGTTTAGCAGAACTGTTGAAACCCTGAAATGGCATTTTTAGAAGAATGGAAAAGCAGCGCTTACTTGTAACAGCAAGCATTATGCAAAACTTAGCAACACTTCTTATCCTTAACTGCAGCTCACTGATAATAATTCAGAGCTTAGAGATGATGTTCTTCTTTGATGCATTTTAAGAGCATAATATAATAAAGCAAGCTTAGGGAAATCCTGTCATTATTAAAGTGTGTTGGTCACCACGAGATGTGTTATGCCAGCAGCACTATGGTACAGCTGCAGACCCCATTTTTCTGAACCCTGAAGTCGGCTGTGGCTTTCATGTCATCTTGAACACCCACAAGAAACAGTTAATAAGAACACAAATTTGGTGTGTGCCCTTGTGAAAATGTGGTGGAACAAAACTGACAACTTTTCACCTGTAGTGAATTCATGACTGCTTGGTATTTTCTAATCATTGCTGTTAGAACTACATTGTTCAATGTCAGATCACATTGTAATGCTCTTTAAAATTTCTAGCTGGTTGGGTTCTTCTGTTTTCCTAATGTGAAGTCTATTAAAAAGGAGCACCATTTATGTGTGCTCTAATAGCTTTGGTAGAGGCATGAAATGTGATTGCATTCAGCAGTAACTGTGCATCTTCATTGTATTCCAAGGGGTGCTAAAGAGGGAATAAATTTAGAAAATAGTAATTGGTGATGTTTTTACACAAAAAGAAATACTTTTAAAGTTTTTAGGTGAAATTTTTCACATAATAACAGTGATAATGTTGTTATGAGATGAAAAAGTGGATGCAACTCTGAAAATGGAATGGTTTGGTGGATAAAAACGAACAGTTTTTCAGTCACTATTCTGTTTCCACATTGAAAAAAAAACAACTTCCATGTTCTGCAAAAGATATTTAGCAAAACTAAATTTATATAGTCTTGAAACAAGATTATTTTTATCATTAAATGATGTTCTACCATTTATATTTTTATGTGAGGGACACAGGAGACTTAAAGCTTCAAGTGGAGATTAAGTTCCATATGTATTTAAAATATTCAGATAATTACATTAGGAGTACTGAAATACAACAAAAATTGTAGTAGCCTTACTGGGTACAGGCCTAAGGACCATGCACCCATTTTCCAAAATGTGACAACAGTAATTTGTTAATTTTGTGCTTGTGTAAAATCGTAGTCATTCAAAATGCCAAAAATATTCACCCATTTCTGGGAATACATCCTATATATTAGAGATCTTCTTGAAAAATAAAAGAATTAAATTCTATAATTCTAAGTTCTTTCTATAATGCTTGAACTTGTTTTTAATAATTAAAAATACTAAAATTTCCTTTTTAGTTCTTAGTAATGAAAGGATTGACTAATGAAGCCACTTCCAAATTTTATACCAAAAATATCATCCAAATGCTTAATCTTCTAAGAGTGGGTTCAGGGATATTTAATACTCCAATTTGCTCATTTTGTTTTTGAGACTATTTTAAAACTAGGGCTAGAGCTTATAATATTTTAAGCACTATTATGATATTAAATATTTCTCACTGATGTAGGTGCAGTACTGCACATAAATCAATGTCACAATGTCACTGTAGATTAAAAGGATGTTCTTGCCCAGGCTGAGTGCTTTATAAAATTGTATTCTTAGAATAAAATATGTATTATTTTAGGCATATAAAATACATTTTTCCCATTGTCATCTTGAAGACAATGTCATTTTAACATAGACAAATAAACATGCTGGATTTCAAGACAGAAACTGACGTCTTTTAGATGGGTGAATCAAAAAGACATGATTGGAAGGAATATGAAGGAATAAAATTGTTAATTAATAGCTTAAGTAGTTCTTAGATCTCTGGTAAAGCCTATGAATTTTTGGCTGCAGATCTCAGTTATGTGACTGACAGATTTTTTTTTTATTGTCTACAAAAATGGAAAATGGAAGCTTTTAGTTTCTGGTGCATTCACATCCCCAGTATGGTATAGTACCCTGTCCTCTTCTGAATGACCCATGGTCCACCTGAGCAGTGAGTGGTTGAAGCAGGTTTCTTGTGCTCCCATACAGCCAAAGGAAGCCTCAAGCTTTACCCCACTGGTACCCACTGAATCAGCAGCAAATGAAGTTCCTTTTCCCCTGGCAGAAAGGGTGACAGCAGCGAGGGGACATCTGCTCCAAATGCTCTTCTTGGCTTGTTGTGGAGAATTCATCAATTCATATTCTGCTGAGTAAGGTCTTTTGTGAACTGTGAGCCAGTTGAGTCTCTTCTGATGTTCCATTTCAGACCTGTTTATTTTTAGTCAGCTATCACTTACTGATTATGCTTCAAAACATCACTTCAAAATGCCTGCACTGTGATTTGGGGATGGTTGGCTACCACCAAAAGGTTTGAGCCCACTGCCTAACTTTTGTCATTTCTGATGGGGGGGTTTTGCCCCCTAATTAGGAAGTTCAGAGCTTGTTTATTTGAATATGTTACTGAAGATTTTATCTCTAAGTTTTACTTCAGTTATGAAAATTAATGTATAGGACCAAGATTGGGAGTGTAAAGTTCTACAAGGGATCTTGTCAAATAAAACAGATGTTTCTTTTTTGTATGGGAGAGGATTGCCTGCAGTAACTTGAACTGTCTCTTGAAGACCTGTTGAGCAGCTCATGGGCTTAATACCACTTGTTTCTGCTGGTTAATGACTTGCAAGGTGAGATTTTTTTACAGGCTTTGTTGTTATCTTGCCTATTTTTCCCCTCCTCCTGCTGACAATATTCAGGATTATGTGAAAGTCTCTGTTAGCAAAGAAAATAGGAAATTTTTCCCAAAACATCTGATGAAACTAAGCCTTTTGACATTCATTAGTGCTCCAAATGTTTCCCTAAACTGTTGTATCTTTTGGACTCTGGAAGACTGGTTGAGTTTGTACTTATATATGAATGAATTTGCATTTATATAAAATTGGTACAACATTCATCGTTAAAACCTAAGGGACAGCTTAATTTTTATGTTTGATACTACAATATATTGGATTTCAATACTTTCTTATAAACTGAAAAGTTTATTAGAATATAATAATAATTATAAAATAATATTTTTAATTTTAACATTTTAATTATTAATTATAAAATAATATTTTATATTAGAATATATATTATATATAATAATATATATTATTATATATAATATATATTATATACTATATATATAATATTATATATAAAAAATATTTATATTTTCTAATATACTGTTAGAATAATAGTAAATGTATAAGCATGTTGGTGTGGCCTCTTTCTTATTGTCATTCAGCAGTAGTTGAAGAAGAGCAATTTAACATTTTCCTGAAGGCAGATCGTTAGTTTGTTAATTTAGTTGTAGGTTTTGCATAGAACTGCTCTTTACTTCTGTAAGAATTCTGTACATCTTTTGGTTTATAGTTTGACAGGTTTAGTCACACACTTGAAAGGCATTATCTTTGCACTGAGGTCAGATCAGAAGAAAAGGCTGCTCATGCAGATCAGGCTGCTTTGACAGTGAACAGTGAAACTTACTTGCTTGCTGTTCAGTTTAGTTCCTAGAGCCTATATTTGCTTTCCAGTTATATTTTCTTAGATGCATAAAGCAGCTTTGGCATAAAATAATTTTATGCCAAAAATTTTATGCACAGCCCCCCAAAATATGCAAATTGTAGTAAAATTTTTGCTTTGTGACTTTTGTATGCACAATAAAATTACAGACATGTTTTAATCTTTGAAAGAATAAAACAATGTTTAAACCAACATAGGGCATATAGTATGGACTGCAGAATGCTACTCAGTTATTTCTTCTGGGCCAGAAGGAGTTTTGTGTTTGAAAAGCTATGTCTGTTTCAGTATAATTCTGTAAAATTATAAAGGGAATGCATGTTTGATTTTGGTATTATAATTCTATGATAACTGTCTTATCAGTGTTAGGTGCTGTGGCCTCCTTTGAACTTCTTACAATTCTGTGCAGATGTATGTTAGAAATCTAATTAAAGAAGGCAGGTTTTAGGGCATATCTTGTCTAATAACTAACTTTTACAGACAGAATGTGCTCATTCAGAACTTCCATTGCATTTCAAAACTGAACCTAGCAGTAGCTACTACTTGGAAAATTTATATTTGTAATTTATTTTTGCTATGTCTTAACCCCCCCTCCTCTTTTTTTTTTTTTTTCCTTTATCATAGCAGTGACTTCCTGCCCAGTACTAAATAAAAGCCTGTTGTAATCCTGGCCTGTGAATAGCTTGAGGTTCAGCATTCTTTCCTCTTCTGTGTCAGGTTCTCTGTCCCCACCACTGTAGAGCATTCTGTTTTATAGGGGGTAATGAATGGTGAATTGTTGATCTTCTGAAATGCCCCATTGGATCTTTGTGTTAAGAGCTCTGCCTTGCTAGGACTGAGGTCCAATGCTCAGCATTTTGTTAAGTTAAAGGACTGTATTTATGTAAGGCTAGACAATATCTGCTGCACTTAATGGTGAATTTGCATGAAGAGTATTTTGATGGAGATAAAAAAAATCTTGCCTTTTTCTTTTCTGTATATATCCTACACAGATTTTTTTTTATGTCTTACATATGTATTTTTATATATATGTACACTTTGTGAATTGAACATCACATCTGCTAAAAATAGATTATTTCAGTCCTTTCCTCAAGATTTTCAGTTATTACTGAGAAAGCTGTGATTTAAGTATTCCAAAACATAGTTTGTTTCTATATTGCTTTACTAAAATGAATTCACAACATTTAATTTTAATATCAAAAACTTTTATTGCATTTGGAAGAATTTTAACTGGTTTTCAGTGGGAAAATCTAGTTGAATACTTAAAATAATTTTAAATTGGTCAGAACTTCAAACTTGCTGGAGCAGATGCAGTTTGGACATTTATTTTCACAACTTGTTTTCCCATTTCTCAACCTGTTACACTGCAAGAACTTACTGGGTCAAGTGTCAGTGCTTCTGAGCCTGCCCTTGTTCATAACAACTGAAGACAGCTCTATTTCTTTGGGACAATGAAGCACATAGTTTTCAGGATAAAACTTGCACAAGCTTGAAATGAAGCATTTGTGCTGCATGCTTCTTTAACAATGGAAGAAGCTAATTTTAAGAGAAATGATTGTTCAGTGTATACCAGCATCAACTTTTGCAATCACCTATCAACAGTGACTAAGGACAAGAAATCACATGCCCATGAAAGACACAAGAAGACAAAAACCCCCCAAAACCCAAAGTAAGAAAATAGCAATATGGTGTAAACTAGAAAATGGAAATAAAGACTAGATTTAAGCTCTACATCATGAATGTAGGAAGAGAAATAGACTATGTTGTGTGCTAAACCTCCTGTAAGTCCAGAGTGCATCTGATTCAGGTGGTTCATTATCCAACTTCATCTGTTTTATGGCTTTATCCTAATCTTGATGTCAAATACAGTCACTACAAGGCTGCACATTTAGTACCAGATGATCTTCTAATCTGATTTTTGTTTTGGTAGAGTTAGTTTTCAGCTGGATCAGCTCCCTAATCCAACTTGCTGAGCAGTTGCATGGGAAATGTTGAAGTTTGCCAGGAGGGGAAAAGAACAGGACTGACATGTTTTAAGAGCAGGCCATGCTTAGCTCAAATTAAGTACAAATAAAAATTTGCATCTCCATCCTAAATTGTGAAAAATTCAGTAGATAACAATTAATTTGAACCTGAAAATTTTGAGTGGGATGCAGTTTGTGTTATTACTTGTTCTTGAGATGTGTATTCGCAGCTTTAAATTATAAATCTATAAAAGTTTTGCTACTTTTTTAATTAAAAAAAAGCAGGTGAACTGAAGCTCAGTATTCAGGTTTTTCATTTACTTCATCTATGCACAAAATTTTATGTCATTTATATATCAAATATAAACTATTTGATTGCAGCAGTATACTTCATGCTTATGTAACTTACTTGTTTGTAGTATTTTGGCTGCTCTTTCATTGTGGATCAGTTTTCTTCCTCTCAGAATGTTCTTGAATCCATAATCTGTTAGTGGCTCTCATTATGATGCCTTTTTTTTCTGAAAGAAAGAAATAAGCTAGGCCACATTTTCAGGCTTATACATTTATGGACAACCAAATATTTGATAAGTTGTTGCAGAAGGCTTCCGTGGTGCTTGTCTTTTCTTCTGAGCACCTTCCTCCTCAGTCCTTTTTGTATTTACAGCTACACAGCAACTCATGTGCTGGAAGATGTTCTTTAATGAGTTGATGCAATTTACTAATGCAGTAGAAAATATTGAAGTTTTCTGCAAATTCGGTAAATGAGCTAAAGCAGATGTCCAGCAAGTACCAGCTTGTATGAGCAGAGTGAGTGTCTTACAGGACCCTGTAGCCAGGGGAAGGGTAGGAGGCAAAGGGAAGCAAGGACTTTCTGTCTTTGACGGTGGTGTGTTATTATATTACCCATTTTTTCAGACTACTGTGATTACTGTCAGTTCACAACACGTAGTTTGTGGTATAGTGCAGTATTCTGGGTGTTACTTGTACTGTCTTCTCCTAAAGATCGGTTCTTACCCTTCCTAGCTATTGTGGTCAAGTGGTACAAAACCTATGAATAAGTCTCATCTATTGCAGTTACTTTGATGTAATTAATAATCCTAATTTATAGTTAGAAAACTGCTTGAGAGGATTCCAACCACTCCCTTTTATGGACAAACATAGGAGAAGTTTTGTATTGAAAAAGATACAATTATAACAAATTGTATTTAAAAATCTGATTTTGCTTCTTAAAAATATATTACTGTTTATTATTGAAAATGTGCAGAAGAGATGCAAGACAAAGCAAACATCCTTTACATCCAAGTATAGGAATGGATTGTAAAAAGTTGATAAAGCTTTACTTAGTGTTACCTTGGTAGCAAGTGAAGGACTAAGTTTTCAGTTGTACAGTATCTCATAGAGTCACAGCAGTCTTTCCTTTGCCTGCATAGAATCATAATTTCACCCAAAATATTGAAGACCATCATGATTAGCTGTTCTTGTGTTAAAAGTCAGAGAATGTGACTGAAGTTTCAAACCTAGGGTAACCCATGATATATTGTCAGAGAAATTTTGCTTTGTCAGAGGCTAAGTTAACTAACGTGACTCAGGTGATGACAGGTAGCTGGCGGTGATGCAGGAATTTGATTGAGAGTTTGAGCCCTTAATAATATCTTTATGAATTACATAACTTCTTGATGAAATGGCGTATGGCTTTCAGAAAGATGCATTATTTTTATTTAAAGACTCAAAGAGATGGATAATGAACTTCCTTGTCATACAAATCTTTCAGTTATCTAATTAAAATAAGCATCTTATTTCTAATCTGAAGTTTTCTAGTCCTGCATTTTCCCTTTGGATTTTTTATTACTTTGTTTCTAGTTTACAGACTGTTTTACCTTTTTGCATTTTCATAGGCCCACTTTAACTGTTAATAACTTTATATTTTTATCAGGTATTTAAATAAGAATTAGATCACAAAGTTTTTCTATCATAGCTGTTTCTGTTTACACTTAGCGTTGGAAATGTAGCTTAACATTCCACTGTATTATACATATGTATAAAATTAGTATTTTTATTATTATTCATATAGTTTTAACGCTGAGGTAGGATTTTTACTAAGCCTCACATTACTTTGCATTACAACAGCAGAGGTTCCTCTTGAGGCTGAACTTACACTCTAATTAAGAAGAGCAAAAAAATTTTATTCAGGTTGTTTAGCAAGTCTTGCTGCTAATTGTTTTCATTTTTCAGAAAACAAGTTAGCTAACAGCTTTGTGGTTTTTTGTTTGTTTGTTTTGTGTTTTTTTAAAACATTTGTAAATTCAGAATTTGGTTTGCAGTTTCTATTTTCTCACTAAAAGAAGTAGGGGAATGTGGAAAAGGAAAGAAGAGAAATCCTTACCTCCACCCACTAAACCCCTATTCTCACAGAAAAAGAGAAGGCAGAATAATCTCAGAATTTCATCAAAATCTGAAAAATGTACCTTTTAAATCCTATATAAATCAGTACAGTAATTTTTTTTACAAAATACCTTCATAGTATTTTTGTCCTTGACTGAAGAACATCCAAAAGAGCCACAGTGAGTAACACAGTAGATTTGTTTTTTACCGTGTTCTTTTAGGTGAAATGTTATTCTTACTAACAATAAACACTGATAGTACCTGATGAGAGAATTAATCCCAGGCTGCAGAATCAGCCTAGTGTAGAAATTTAATTTTATTTGCTTATCTTTTGCAATTTTTTGGGTTAACTTTTAGTCTAAAATTTGGTGACAATGAGGCCATAATACACTTAGAGACCTAGGGTCAGGTAAGAATATGGTGTAGAGAGAAACATACAATGAATGCTGTGCTTTCAATGATCCAATATTTAAATAACCTAATATTTAAATGCCTAAGACAAAACTATCTCTTACTGTGTTTTGATGATAATTATAACCCTGCTGTGCATGTGTGGTGTTTTGTTGTTTAGGTTTGGGGGTTTTATGGTGTTGATTGTTTTTTTCTTATTTTCATGGCATTCATAGCAAGACATATATTGAAGTAAATTAATATTTGGGCTTAAAAGCTGTTCCCTGAGCAGAACAATATTTGCAGTTTTCCCACCAGTTTTAGTGGAAATCAGGTTTTACGTAATTTAATTTCCCTTTACAGATGTAGTTCAGCATACTGTGTACTAAATTTCTTACCCCTAAAATGTTCTGTGTTTTATTGGTTGTAAAAGATTTTTAACTAAGAGGAAAAAAATGTGAGTAATGGTGTTTTTAAAGAAAATATCAGACTCTGTGATAACCAAGGATGTGCTCAAGTGGCATGAATACTTCAGTTCCAGATGGGTCAGCTTTAGGGGTCAAGTTGTGAAGAGAAAGCCATCACACACACTTCATCAACACCGTGGAATGAGAGACCAGTGCATTTACTGAGCAATGGATTTCCAGTGAGCGTATAAACTAATTGGTGGATGAACATGCCCCAGGAGCAATGATTTTAAGGTCATAGCAGGCTCAGTGAATTGTGCTGACTTACACTGTGTCTCAGTGATAGCTGATCTTACCAATGAGCAGTTTAGAGGCATTCAAGCCTGAACTCTTTTCCATGTGCCTTGAATGGCATGTCAGCGGTCACTGTTTCTGACATCCTTTATATTTGTCCAGTCAGCTCTAAATCTTTAGGTTGGGCTTCAGCGTACTCAGGAAAGAAAGGAGAGAAGTGATTATTTTCAGTCATTGAGTTCTGAAGATCTTAGTGTTAATTATGCCAAACACGGTTCGTTCATCAACAAACTAGAAATGGTAAAGAGAGACGAGAGAGGGAACTGATATTTTTGGGGATCAAAAGTATCCTAATTATAACTTTCTATTGCTTAGCTTTTATTTATTTTTTATTGATAACTGTATTCCCTTTTCAAATATTAATTAGTAAATACTGGTTTGTATTTGACATGTAAAAATTCACAAGCTGAAAAAATGCTGTAACATTATTTAAGAAACTAAACAGTCGACATGTCAGTCATATATCCCTTCCCTGCTAGTGGTACATTGCTTCTCATGTGCAACATTTTCTTTTGTTTTGGATAAATGTTTATTCATTCTTTGTCTACTATAAGTACAAAGCAGAACCATGCAGAGGTCCTTTTAAATTTGCAATCAATTAAGAAATGCTACAGTGGCTCTAATTCCCTTTTTTTGGAGGGGAGAGGAAAAACTCTTTTGTTTTATGATTGTTAAGGCTTTGCTGGGAGTGTTTTCTTTAATATTAATAGTAATTGAGTAGTTTAAACCCAACTCTGATAATTTTTAGATAAAATTCAGCAGAGAATCTATTCAGCTTTGTTGTGAGCATGGACGTGTTCAGTGATCCTTATGAAGTAAAAAAAAAAAAGTTAACATGCTTTTGGCCTTAGCAGTTAAAGTCTAATAATGATGATGCTCATCTAAAATAATTTTTAATGTAATCTTTTAGGAGAGTTTAAGTACAATGATTTAATTCTAAGTAATGGTGTATATATTTATACATCCACGTGTGCCTGTGAGTTGGGTAGCATGTAAGAATATGTGACTGAAAGTAACACAATGTTATTATTTTTTGAAACAATTTATCTTCTGTACTGTGTAAATATATGGCAATATTGTTTATCTAGCAAGCAAGTGGCAATTGTGTATTCATCATAATTATTTTTAAGACAGAAAAAAAAGCTTCCTCCTATCATTGGATGTCAGTAGTGTGATTTAGTATGATTTGAGTAAAAGAAATGGCTTGCTATGACCTTCCCACACAACCTTTGTTTTCCTCAAAGCCCTTCTTTTATCCAGAAAGGAAGTGACCACAGACATTCCTACCAGGATGAGTTAGAACAGCAGTAGGACTGGTTGATAGTCAGGTACACGTGATTAAAACTTTGGAAAACTGATGTGCTTTTACTGATGGCATTTACTGAAATATCTGTATGCAAATGTATTCCCACTTCTATGCAGCTGTATACAAGTCTATGCTATTAAATGGAACCCCAGATTTCCAGGATTCAGGTTTAGTTCAACAAGTCACAGAACCTTTTAAGTAGATTATATTTAGTTAACATAGACCTTGAATATTCTTGACAGTTCTCCTTCTTGGATTAATGGAAAACAATCAGAACTAGGATCAAATATGGAATTAGTTTCTAACCTTGCTATGTGTATTAAAGGAAGCAATATTGTAATTGAAATGCAGATAAACATTGTGGAAATCTCACATAACTGTAATAGGATGTTCTCATCATATGATTTTGCTTCATTATACTATATTACTTTATCCTCTTGCTGTGTCTCTGCAGCTGATTTGTTGGGGGATATCAATATTCAATTACAAAAATTAAATAATCAAATAAAATTTGTTTTGTATTTTTATAGTGACATTTGAAATAAATACTGTTTCTGAGCAGAATCAGAGCACAACTGCTTCAATAACTCAAAAGACAAATTGCAGATTTTGGCTATTATGATAGTTCTCTGGTGTTTTTGAAAACTTGTTAAAATATTGATGATTATGCATCAGTCTCACTATTTTAGGAATGTTTTAATGTAATGTTAGTGGCAAAACAAGGAGAACTATGGCTAACAATCTCTGCCTTATTCTTAATTTTTCAACTAAGTAAAATGGGAGTGTTTTTCTTCATGTAGTTGTATATTACATGCCATTTTAACTTTTGGTTTTGTAGTACTACCATCTCTTGTTGTGAAACAAAACCAACATCTGTGTGGGTATGACTTTTCTGTGTGATGTGATGATGACAAAACTAGACCAGGTTTCTCAAAGCCCCCATCCAGCCTCACCTGGAACACTTTCAGGGATGGGGCATTTACAGCTTCCCTGGGCAACCTGTTCCATTCCCTGACCACCCTCAGAGTAAAGAATTTTTTCCCAATATCTTATCCAAACTGGCTCTTCTTCAGCTGAATCCATTCCCCCTTGTCCTGTCACTAAGTGCTGTTGTAAATAGACTTGCCCCATCTTTCCTGGAATTTCCTGGAAGGCCACAATTAGGTCACCCCGAAGCCTTCTCTTCTCCAGGCTGCACAATCCTCGTAGGTGCTCCATCCCTCTAATCATCTTGGTGTCCTCCTCTGGGCTCACTCCAAGAGGAATGATGTCCTTCCTATTTGGGGACCCCAGAGCTGGATGCAGCTGCAGGAGTCTCACCAGAGCAGAGCAGAGGGGCAGAACCCCCTTCCTTGAGCTGCTGGCCATACTGTTTTTGAAGGTGAAGAAGAAGAATGTGAAGGATTCTATGGAAATCTCTAAAAAAGAACCTGGTAATGTCATGAGAAATGAACAATACTTCACTAGGGGGTAGAGCATTTTTTGAGGAAGTTATGAACCAAGAAGAGAGAAGCATGACCTATAGTATAAAAGTCTATAGAGAGATTGAAGGGTGAAAATAAAGAAAAAACTCTTTTCATTGTAAGCAAATGAAAGGTATTGGTGTGATGGTAAATGCTGTTCATGTAGTAAGGAAAATATTGGAAAGGAGTGATTGATAAAGAAACAAAGGAATTTTAATAGAATAGACAAAGTGACTTGAGCCAAAAAAAGATGGATGGAGTTGTAGCCAGAAATGGAGCAAGTAGAGTGGTGTGGTAGAACACAGCATGAATAGTAATTGTTCTTATATTTACTGTATTTGAGAAACTCAAATCTTACATTACAACATGTCCCTTACCTTGACCATTCCCTCCTCTTTTCTACTCTTTCCATTTAGGTATGTTTTTCTATTTCTTTTCTCAGTTGCCAATACTTAGAACAGTTTCTAACTTTTCTCTGCATTTTAAAGATGGCTCTTTTTTTCTCATTTGTGCTCTTTTCATTCCAAATTGGATGTTTGTTTATTTTTACTGATTGTCATTTGAAATATCTTAATGGCAATTTCCAAAGGCTTCTCTGTTATCTTACTGATTACACTGTGGGAACAGATGTGTTCACAGTGTCCTCATGGTGAACAGAATTCCCCAGTGAACATGTGCTGCCATTTTGGAAGGAGCTACATGCAGTCACAGAAAATACTACAGCAAGTAAATGGATAACATCTCAGAGCCTGAGAGGTATCTGTCTCCAGGGGATATTGGAAAATAGGAGGAGGTATTAAAATTTTTTGTCTTAATGAACTGGTAATATTGGAATTTAGATAACTCCTTAATTTTTATTTTATTACACTCTTCTCTGAAAAAATGTTTATATAATTTAAAGAGAGCATTTGCTAAAAGACAAAGACCAACTTAAGATAGAATCATCAAAAGAGTTCTTTTAAATGCCAAAGGCAGAACTGGAAATAATTTATAAACAATTTTATTCTGTGCTCTAAAATCTAAGTGTTTTTCTGCGTTACGTTGTTCTTAGTAAATCTTGTCACCCAGTGCTATGTCCCACATTATATAATCTTTCATTTTATCTTTTCATTCTATCAAGGCACAGCATACCTAGCTAATCCATCAGAAATCCTTTTCCTTATCAGTCACTCAAGAATGGTTATACTGTACAGTGTGACAGCATTAGACATCACTTACCTTCCTAAACTACAGATTACTTAGGAGGAAAGTAGGTTTTTTGTGTTTGAGGATGCCTTGACTATATGTCGACTTCATTGTCTGTTTTCCTGTGTACTGCTTTTTCCAAAATGTATATATCTTTCTTTTTAATTGTCATACCTTTCCCTACTATTTTCTCAAAACTTTTGGATATTGCAATCTTCCTTTATTGTTTCTTCAATGTAGTGATTTAGCAATGTAGTCTACATTTTCTGTCACTTAAGATAATTTCCATCTTCATAGATGAGGCGCTTTGATAATACATTCAGATGTATCAAAGATCAGAGGCCTTGTACACCTTGACAGCCTACTTGAATGGAGTTTTTGGCACAGTAGGTCACAGCTGCCTCTTTGGAGGTGTTGTAATATATTGTGTCATGTTTTACTGTGAAGCTGTTAATGCATGTTTAGCACTGGATACTCCAGGGTTCTCACAAAATGATATGCCACACAATACAGAAATATTTGCTCTCATTCAATCCTTATTCTAAGTCAGGTGAGAGTTGTAGTTTTATACCCTCAATATCATGGTGGATTCCAGACTGATTATAAAGCATATTTAATGGAATTTGCCTAATTTTGTCATAAAAAGCCTAGTGCTATCTGCCATGCTTGTTAGTTCTTGTTACCAAGAACACTGCAAGCAGTTTTACAGATATATAATAAATTCTACATGTATTTTAGATAGCCCTGTAATCATGTGATAATTATCAAGTAAGCCAGGATGAATAGTGATGTCCCCTTCAGTTGTTATATATTTGTTTTTTCCAGAAGAAATATTTGACAAATGTACAACTATCAGACAGCACATACTTGACTGGTGGGAAATAGCTGGCTTCAGTTTTGGCTTTATTTAGAGGTCTGGCACCATAAAGCATGGCCAAAGACAGTGCAGAAACTAATAAACCATCATATTTAAAACACCTATACAAATAACATTTATATCTATTATAAACTTATGTTAATTTAATTTAAAGGGAAAAATAATGTGGAAATTAGGAATTATTGCTATCCAAAAGTCAATTTATCACATTTAGTGTTGCAAATATTCTTTGCTGATACTGGCACAATGGAGAGGATTGTGGATGTACAGGTGTTTGTACCTGTGAAACTCAACTGCAGCTGAATTCTGTTACTAGTTTTATTCAAAGGGTTATTTTGTTTTTGCATATGCTTTTTCTGTGAACACTTAAGTACATCTGCATGGCTTTTGCATGCTTTTGATTGTCTTAGTGCTGAATATCTCCAAAGTCTTTTATTAGCAGATTATTTATGTAGAAACATAGAATAATTTTGGTGAGATGCCATTGAGTCCAAACCCCCTGTGTTAAGCAGGGACATCTTCAGCAAGATCAGGTTGGTCAGAACCCCATCCAACCTGATGCTGAGTGTTTCCAGGGACTGGGCGTCTACCACCTGTCTGAACAACCTGTATTGAAAGGCTGCAAAAGGACTTCCCAGAGCCTTCTCATTTCCAGGGTGAACAACCACAGGAAAGGCTCTCGGCCTTTCCTCATAGGAGAGGTGCTCCGTCCCTCTGATCATTTTTGTGGTCCTCTTCTGGACTCACTCCTTGTCCGTATTTTTCTGGGCCCCAGAGCTGGATGCAGGTCTCACCAGAGCAGAGCAGAGGAGCAGAATCCCCTCCCTGGCCTGGCTGGCCACGCTGCTTTGGATGCAGCCTGGGACATGTTTGACTTTCTGGGCAGTGAGGGCACATGGCTGGGTCTTGTCCAGACTTTCACCCAGCAGTACCCCCAAGTCCTTCTTGGCAGGGCTCTGAAGCCCTCCAGCCCCCAGCCTGTGTTGATACCATGGTTTCCCTGACCCAGATACAGCACCTTGCACTTGGTTTTGTTAAATCTCACAAGATTCCCACAGGTACTCCTTGAGCTTGTCCAGGTCCCACTGGATGGCATCCTGTTCTTCAGGTATGTCAACTGCACCAGTCAGCTTGGCGTCATCTGCAAATTTGCTGGGGGTGCACTCAATCCTACTATGTAATAGATGAAGATACTAAATATGGTCATAATTAAGATTAATAAATTATATATTTTTTCCTTGATGCTGAAACTCAGTCTGAAAAACTTCTTAACATGACAAATGTTTTGCAGCTGAACCAAAAACTCAGAAAAATATTTTGGAAACTGAGAAGCCATATAGCCCAGTGTTGCTGTATAACCACTGAGTTGCCTCAGTGGAGTTCTTGTCTTCTTAATGTAGAAAAATAATTTGTTTTCCAACAAAACAAGGAAGGTATAGAGCTTTATACACAGTGTGTGATTTTGTTTTGTTTGTCTGTTTTTCCTTTTTTCTGCTGGGTTTTTTAATGAAGATAAAGAAGTCTATAATCTTGTCCTAGAATTCATTATTTATATTTGCAAGTCATCAGATCTTGTTTTAGTCTCTTTTTTTTTTCATAGCTGTGAGCCATTCTGGCATGCCTTTATGTTTATGACATCCTGCTGTGTAAGGATGTTTCAACTGTGCTTTCTGGATACCTTTTTATAGTTTTGTTTTTTTTATGATATGCTAAATTAGATCATGAGCTATTAAGACAGGTTATGCATTTGTTAGTTTAAAAACATCTCTAATTATTTCATCCTGCTAAAATATTACTGCATATATGCTTTAGGCATGGTTTCTTTGCTAACTACCTATTCTGTATTCATAGGAGCAACAATACCAATTCATACCATTGGGAATGTTATTTAATTTGGCAAATAGAGTATTTTTATTATTTGTATGTTGTTTAGAGTACATAGAGTATATATATCCTTGAAAGCAAACAAAAGGATGAATATACTGTATGGTCACATTCAGTAAATCTTTTGGTTTACTTTTATTAAGGCCTGATTTAGTCAGGTACAAATGAAAAATCTGTAGTAGCTTTAAAGTAAAATAAAATTGGTTTTGATTCAGTTCATGTCAACCATCTCATTTAAAATTAGCCCAGAGGTCTTGTAAAAATGCTAGTAATCTAAACATAATAATGCACATTGCCCAATTGCTACTGTATATGATATAGGTTCAGTGCTGTAATGCTTTGACAGCCCATTACTGAATGTAATGAACAGCTATTTTTAAACAGAAGAAATTCAAGTTGACAGCTTGGCAATGAAATTCAGCTAGTGGCATAATTTTTGTCGTCTTCTGTATAGAGAGTGGATTTCAATTTTGTTTAAAGAAATTTGTATCATGGACTTAATTGGAGCAAGCATTTTTTTGCTTCAGTTTACTAAATACTTTTTAAAGAGCTTGAACTAAAGCTGCATTTTGTCAAATCCTGAAACCTGCATTCCTGTCAGAGCAGAAGCAGCTCTGTGAGAAGTCAGTGATTAATAAAAATAGGTTGAAGTCTTAAGGAAGAGAATGTACTAGAATTGAATTTATAATCACAAACTCACATTTTTAATAGATGAAAACTGTAGCTCTATAAGCCCTTCAAGAGGGATTTAAGTATGAGTCAATAGGAAGCTAAGAGAAGGGGCAGAGAAAGTAGCTGCACAATTGCACATATTTTGTAGTAGAAATCTATAAATTCAGGCCATGCTCCCATCTATCATTCCCCTTATCTCTGTTCGCTACTGCATTGGGAAGTGAATAAGATTCTGGTTGCTTTCTGTATGTACAAAGTGTTGTTTGCTCAGGGCTTTTGTAAACAGCCTGTGTTAACAGCGTGGATTGGGGCGTTTTGGGAGGGTTTTAGTAGTGAGGGTGCTACAAGGGCAGCTTCTGTGAGGAGCTGCTGGAAGCTTCCCTTGTGTCCGATAGAGCCAACACCAGTCGGCTCCAAGACAGACGCACTGTTAGCCAAGGCCGGCCTCTCAGCAAGTGATGGCACCTCTGTGGCAAGGAGGAGGACACTCCCTCTGCAGGGACTAGCTCTTGTGCTCCTGATGGTCCTTCCTGCTGGATTGCTGGGATCCAGCAGTGCTGTGCTCTGATTCTCAGCCGCTCCTCCTTTCCTGGTGGGTTTACTCAAGCCCTGATCGACTTAATGCCATGCCACCCTTTCGGTTAGTGTTGTGTTGTCATTCACTCTTTTCTTCCAGCTCCTTCCTATACCCATTAACCATTTTTCCAGAGTACTTTTAGAAGCTGTATTTCCTTCCATGCTCTGTAAGTACACTGAATTAAAGAACAATTGTCTTCACTGCAGGATTTTTTGAAAAAAGATATGATCCCAGATTCAGTGATTTTAATCATAGCTGTGGGATATATATAACTCTAGTTCTAACCAGTTCTAAAAATCATTCCATATCTTGTTTCCTTTCCTAAATTATTACATTAAACAAATCTTCTCTGCTACCTCTAAGAGTCTTCTAAATGACTTCTTATTTCTGCTGACTTCATTTCACTTTCAGCTGTTAAATGCACTTCTCTGTTCTCAGTAATCTCTGGTCCCAATTCTTACGCTTTATTACACTTTGTTTCTGCATACCACAATACATCCAATCCCTCCAAAATAATCCCTATTTTACATCTGTCCATCCTTATCCTGAAAGAATTTTTACTACTTATTTGCTATCTTCCTGTATTCTGTCCAGGGTCTGCCTCTGTATCCCAGACTACACACAATAAATGCATTTTCATGTTATTTTGTTTCAAAAGGCTTGTTTATAGACATGGTGTAACAGTATCTTGTTAGGATGACATCTGTATCTATCTTGCATACCTGATTGCTTTGTGTAGAGGCAAGTATTCTGGTGCATGTGGATAGCTTGTATGACTGCCAAATACTCTTGACCATACATACTAATGTATGGATTATTATCCTTACTCACTTGTTTTCATGAATTAACATTCCAAATGTGCACCTTCCTTTCAGAAAAAGAGGGATATGTCTGGTATTTTCTTATTTTGAAGTGTTTGGGTCAAGGCAGTAATATCAACATACAGAATTCCCAATGATTTTCCAAGGTAACATGCAAGTCCTTCATTTAACTTATTTTTGAGAGAAGCTGGTATGTTTTTTTCAATTGTGATCTTGCTTGCTGATCACATAGGGCTTTCACACTGCTGTGACAACATGCAGAAATGTTCACTTTTCCAACACTGTTTTCCAAGAGAAACCCCCACATGGTTTGTTGGAAAAGAATGTTGGGGAATGCTTGGTGAGAAAGGGCCTGAGAAACAGCCAGAAAGCTCATTTCTGTAGAGCTAGTTTATCAGTTCCCACAGGGTTTGAGAAGAAAGGGCAGCCTGTTCCAGAGGTATATAATAATTAAGGTGGCATGTGGAGATGATTTAATAGGATTGTCATTAAAATTATCCTTCTGTGAAATACCCAATAAACTCCAACTAGTTTGTATTACTTTTTTTAATATAAATTTGGTGTGAAATATTTTGAGTCTTCTGAAGTTCATGGAAGGCTAGATTTAATTTGCCATTTATTTGTGCATGCAGGTTATCTGACCCAAGAGAATTACTGTGTAGTAATGATGAGAAAACAAAACAACTTGACAGGTTTTCTTCCTTGATGCTGTTTTAAGCACTAGAGCTCATACTAATTTTCCTTTTAAATGTTTGGAGATCTCTCTGACTCCATAATATAATGAAATCACCTTTTCAACCAGTGGTTGAAAAAAAATGAAAGGTTTATTTTGCAGTGTATCTTCCTGTGGTTCTCTGTGAGTTAGGTTTACATATGATGTGGAGTACTACAGTGTGTAATAATTGGCACCCTTATTGATAACCTCAACTGAAACAGCAAGGATTAGGAATCAATTTGCAACCTCCTTGAAAAAAAAATGTTATAAAAGAACAAATAACCGGAAGGCTTTGTTGACTTCCTGAATTTGTCCTAGGTTCTCAGGGTAGCAAAACATATATTCTTCCTTTTTTACATTCAAAACATATATTCCTCCTTTTCTGCATTCAAAGATGTGAATATACAGTGGTTAGTCAGAAATGTATAGAACAGGCTGCCTGGGAATGAAACTACTTTGTCTCTGAGAGATTAGTTTTTCAAAATGAGTGACATATTTTCAATATATGGCTGAGTAGGTGGTTCACTGGAACTACTTCTTTATTTCACCAGAGATTAAATGACAGTGGTGGGGAGATGGTTCTACATACCTGTTCATACTGCTGAACCCTTTTCACTTGAAAAATACAGAGGTTTTGGTCTTGAGCTTATGTAGGGTTTAGAAGTAATCATCTAGTAATACCTCACATGCTGTGGCTCCTAGTGTAGAAGAATTTTTAAGTATGTCCTTAAATTGAACTACATAAACAACTCCTTGAGGTTTTGTTAGTGTGACATAAAAAGAATGCCTTTCTTTCAAAGTCAGGAAAGATTGGCCAAGATTGAGAAATGGATGATGTGGTCAACAAGGCAACAGGGTGTTCTCACACCCCTGAAAATGAGCAGTGCCTTGTGACCAATGACTGAAAGTATTCTGACCACACTTAAGTTCTGCCATTTCGTCTGAGCCAACGCATGGTAATTCCATGTGCCTGTTAGAGCCTGTCCTTAGAGGAACTTCACCAATGAATTCTCTACTTCTTAATAGGTACCACCTTGAGTGGCCTAGCTTTTCCCATCCTCCTTGCCATGCAAAGCACAACATATTCATTGTCTCCATCTCAGGGTGTAAATGGCCTGAGTAGAAATTTGCTTTGAAGTGTTGGTATGTGAAGAGAAGAATCTAAAGCAAAGAACAAATGAATGAAGGATGAGAAACTAAGGCTCCTAAATTAATTACATTAGTGGTATAATACCTTTTAAGCTATTAAGTATGCAAAAGCCGTCTTGGAATTTAGTTCCTTTTTCATTTGAGCTCTGCCTTTCTAAGTACAGTCTGTGCTTTTACTCTTCAAAACCTAATATTCAGGTTATGTCTACCCTTGTGCAACAGCTTCTCAGTGGTTTATTTCAGCATCCACTGTAATCACGGTACAAATCCCTGGTATGATGGGCGCATAACTCACTCTCTTTCTTTCTCCAAATACCAACACTGCTTGATAGCTCAACAAACAGTTGTGCTGGAAGACTGCCTTATGCTGTACTTCTACTAATCTATCCCAAAGTAACGTTACTGCTTCAATTGACTCTTCTGTAGACTAAGTGTTGTTGTTAAACAAAAGTAAAAATTGTCTGCTTTATGTTGAAAAAGATTATAAAAACACCTGTGGCTGTTTGTAGTTCTTCAGAACAGATTATGTCAGATTATTAATGAAATATTTTTATTACAAAAATAGGGAGATTCTTATTGTCATAAAATTTTTATTTGTAGCTACAATGGAGTTTTACCCCAGAGAGCATTTGCAGACGTACATTTGGCCTCGTATATTTCAGTTATTTTCTGCTGTTCATTTTGCTATTACTTCCCCTTTATTTCTGATTCATGAAACTCTATTGAAAACAGTTTCTATGACTTGAAGGACTTTGGATTTCTGAGGAATAGTTATTTTAACTATCTGGACTACATATGTGTATTTTAATTTTACCCAGAGGAGTGGGGTAACCCTTATAAAAGCATTTGAACTAAGTAGCAGTTTTGGTTTTCTTCACACTTTCATCTCTTAAATGTCAGACTCATAAAGATGCTACTGCTCATAAAACATGCAGTTTTGTACTCAAAGAATAAAATGTAATTCTCATATTCTTATTCTGACTGACCAGGAGTACTAACAGTCTTCCTGCTTACATTCATGGAGGCTTACTGGAGTATAAAGAGAATTGCCCTATTGGATTGGAGACCAGCCAGCTTCAGGGAATTCCTTGTGCTGCAGGAGCACTGCAAAAAGGAAGGTGATGTCCTCTCCTCAACACACACATCCTCTTAATGTACTTACATTTTTCAAGCTTACTGCTGTTTCCTCACATTAAATTTTTCTTTCTTGACACAGACTGAGTTACCAGTACATCAACATGCTTTCTTCTTATTAAGAAATTTAGATTTCAGTCAGTCTTTTGGATAACCATTTTGTCATTCATTAATAGTGGATGGGACAGTAGAAGGGCTGAGTCATTGTTCTGAGGATTGTTCTTGCATAGTTTTTGGTGACATAGCTTTTTTTTTTTTTGGCAGATCCTTTTTAAAACTATAGAACTACGAATGTATTTAGATGCATATTGCAAGTAGGGATGTTAGTGCTTTTTACGGTGGAAATGAAAATATGTCAGACTTCTTGGGCAGTCTAACTGACTGACCATATGTTGTTGATGTAACTGTTGCTTGACCAACATTTTTTTCTTGAATTCCTATGCTTTCCTGTCCATTCATTGATTAATGCCTGTTTAAACCCAAGCTCAGAAGAGCACTATGTTTATCTTAACATCTGCAATGGCTCTTTTTGCTTTGTAATGCTCAATTATAGTTTTCTTGGAAAATGCAAAAATTGCAGCAATTTTTAATTTACATTTTGTGAAATAGTGTGAAGGGAAACTTTAGAATCTGTTCTGTAGCTTTCTTTATACAGTTTTGTGACTGTTGAATATTCGTGGCTTTTAGTTGCAGTAATTATGTTTTGTGGCCACATAATTTGGCATGCCCTGAAGCTTGTGATAGCTTGCTTTGTTTTCAAAGATTTTTTGTTAAGATGATTATACCATGTGTGCCTTTAAGTTTCAGTGTTTTGGTTTTTTTTTGTTTTTTTTGGTTTTTTTTATTTGTTTGTTTGGTTGGTTTTTTTTGTTACAGTATGGAGATTTCACAGTATTTTTAATCTTAATGAGCAGTATTCAGTTAAAGCCAGATACTCAAAACAGAATATTTTGAATGTTGTGGTGCTGAAGTTTCCTGGTTTATGAGCAGAATCAAAACAGCATTTTAAAAACATCACACTGAAAAAATAACACCCCAAACAGTCACAGCCTACACTCCACCACCCCCAGCATTTAATCAGCAGTCCTTTTAGCTGATAGAGTCCTAAGTGATTTTTCTTGCCTACTTAAGGCCATTCTAGATATGCTCACTAAGTGGACCTAACAGTACCAGTGTATTTTATGTTAGCAAGTCATGATAGAAAAGTGCTTGAAGTTCAGGGGGCATTTGTCTCCTTTCTCACAAATTCATTTAAGTACCAGTCTTGCCATAGCTTTAACTGGGGCAGACAACCATACAAATGACTTGAGATAAAATGAAAATAATGGACTGAGCTAGGTGCCGGGGGTGGTAGTTACACTGCATGCACATCAATAAGCATTGAGTGTTATTCTATGCTAATGTAAGCCTGATGGATCAGCTTTCGCTTTTAGCCTGGAGGACCATTAAGCACTAGAAGCTGGGTCAAACTGATACAGTGAGGCAGACGCACCCTAACAGTTGGCAACAGTAGTTAACAAGCAGTAATTTGCTATGTGTGAGACTAATGTTGTTTAAAATCTTCATGATCAGAACAAAGATCAGAGAGAGGATAATGCTTCTTTGTTCAATATTCTTTTGTAAACTTGATTCATTTTGGATTAAAAAAAACCCACTAAGATGCAAACATGAATAAAGCATTTAGCAGTACTGTTGGAAACAGTTAATGTATTAGTTTATGTTACAGAACATTAAAGCATTGCATATGATTTTCAAAAAATGTAAGGAAACTCTCATTTGATAATCCTGCATAACTGAAATATATTATAAATAATTTTATTTCGAACTAAGTACAATTAATTGCTCCTAGATTGTCTATATAGCCCTGAAAGTATAAAAATAAAAGCAAAATTACTGAGTTACAGAATTATTCTGAAGGTAAATAAAAAAACCCCACTAATTATGTAGATCTGAATCTGAAGATAATTTTGTGCTTGACATCACAAGAAGATTATAATAAAGCATTATCTTTAGTCTGTTTTGCTTATACACTGTTGCCTCAGATATAGATATTGTCTATGTAGGTGGCCCAATATAGCTGAACATATATCTAAATTTAGAAGTAGTTTTCCATCTGTTCTTTTAAATATTTTTATTCACAGTTTCAGATATAATTGCAAGTACAGAACTGCTGTGTGTAAAGATTTGACAACCAAAATCATATTGGCAATGCTGACGAATATTAGCAAAAAATCAATATAATGTGTTAAATAAGGTATATCACTGTTACATTTCAAAGGCATACTGTGAAACCAGCTGTAATTGGTTTAGGCTTTGATCTTTTTGCTTCAGCAGTGTGGCCTTATGCACCCTCAAGCTTAGTTTTGTTGACGAATATTCACAATTTATGCTGCCAGGGCCATGGTTTTTGGTGCATATTGCGTTTAGTCCATCTTCTGTTGGGAAGGCTTTTTTCTCTCCTTGCTGGTACAGCATGGCTTGGTGGGGGAGTATGACGTGGTCATTATAGTAACAACCTCTGTAAATTTAGGAGACTCCTTTGCTTATCAGGAGCTGTGGAGCCCACATGCACAGCAGATACTCTGTAATATTGCCTAGTCCACTGAGTAGCTCAAATGATGTCCAAGGAAGTATGTGGGGGTTTAATGTATGAAGTCATGATTTCAGATTATCTGACCTTCAAATCACCCTCATGTTATTTATGTAATACAAAAATAACTGCTGTTTCCTGTCTCAGATCTAAAAATAATTTTTTCTATTTAAGTCATCAATTATCATATTCCCAAAACCTGTTAAAGGTGATTTAAGGTTTAGGGACATAAACAATGTGCAAATAAGGCTGATTTGTTTTCCTTTCCAGTTATGTAAGAACTACTTGTGCTGAGGTTTTTTGAAGCTTATAAATGAAAGAAGTTTGTTGTCTTATTTAAAAGGTCCTTTGAACTGTTAGCCTTTGCTCTAGCTATTATTTTTTCAAGTTTTTATGTATTATAATTAAGACCTTTTTTTCTTCATGATGCTCTTGTGTGTGTGAAGAACATTATTTTTGCTTGTGTCATAAACTTGTTTGAAAATCAGTACATATTAAAAAGATAAAGCTAAACCAGCAATATTTCTTTTACTCCAGGCAAAATTTGTGTTTGGAGGTTTTTACTTCAGTGTCTGGCTAGCCTTGATGTTTTATGTACAGGCATTGTTTGAAGTTGGTTTGCTGTAGCACAACCTTATTGATTGAAATGTATTTACTTTCCTTACAATGAAAATAAGAATTTATCATTTAGCTTCCACTTAATTAGAAAAATACTTGTAACAAATGAGAGTTATAAAACACACCTCAAGTCATAGAGAACCTTAAAGGGTACTTAGTTTTTTCTGTTTTGGAGAATTGAAGGAAAAAAATTTATACTGAGATAAGTACCTATTAATCCCTGATGTCTTCTTGTACCAGGATTAGTATCCTTATACTGTCTAAGGTGAGAGTAACTCATTACAGCTTGGGAGTAATAAGTTCAGAAATGCAGTATTTTGAAAAAAAATTAAGGAAAAAAACCTCAACAAACAAGCAACCCTCAAAGCTCATATTTCCTATTGTTTCTAGGACACTAGGAAAGGAGAAATAATTACAGAAGAATTGGACAGTCTGTCTGTGATATTGCAAGACATACTGATAATTTTATTGGAAGATCTAATCTATTGTCAATGGCAAAATTTCAGAACGTTTTTGCTAAAGGATGAGAGAAAAGGAATTTTCATAAGGGATTGGTCTGTATCACAACTGTAGGCATTTTTGCATTTTCAGAAGCACAACAGTAGCAAGCAACAGTTTCAGAAAACCATTTAACTGAAGACAAGATCAGACCACAGTATTTCCTGTCCAAATTAGCATCAGAAGGGAGCACTAAGCTTAAGTAGATTTCTGGGGGAATCTAGTGAAAGGAGAAAATGTAGATTATTGGCTTTGTCCCTTGCTAACTGAAGCAGCTTGGCAAACATTGTGTTAATCTTTGAAGAAGCCTATGGCAAAAAGGAGGAAGACAATTTGGGCTGTTAAATATCTCAGGAGAATTGCTGGCAGAAAATTCAAATGATCCTTTATCTGCTCAGGCTGGGCTTGCACCACTTCACTTGGCCCCTGATGGGTTGACTTTTCAGCTTGACTTTTCAGCTTTTCTCAGCTACCCTGACAGTAGTTGGGAAAGCAACACACTAAGGACAGGGCCACTCCTCAAGACAGCACAAATTTAGAAGAACCTGAGCTTACTGTCCACAATGCCAGAACAGTTTGGAGAATTATGGTACAAGGTCTGATGTCTTAAGGAGCCACCATGACTGCAGCCACACTGCAGAACTGAGAGAACTTTAAGGTTGAGAACTGCCAGAAGAGAGACTGGAATCCCACTGTCTTCTCATTTGCTTGGGTCCCAAACATTTACTGGAAAACTAAGAAATTGCTCTGATCAAAGATACCGAGTCATATTCACATTTTATTCCTGAGTCAGGGATCAACTAAAAAAAAGAATTTAAATCAGACCCTTTGTGGAATAGGACTACAAAACATGGGCTGTGAAGAGAGAGTCAGTCTTTCCAAGGAGGAGATGAAACAAGGTGAGCTAAACCCGCTGATGATATCAGTTCTTGTAAACTTGAGCAAGCGGCAATCTGCCTAGGAAAAGGGCTGAGATACTACAGGTGACAAAGCTTATTAAGATTAGACATACTGATGGGGAATTCCAGGCATATTCCTAACTTGTCATTCCAATATAAATTGGTGACTGAGTGAATTGACTCTGGGTCAGATCTCTCATTCATTATCATGACCTGTTGTCTTGGTGATTGGCTGGGAACAGACTCGAAGGCGACTAAGACTCTTAAGACTGACATAGAACTTTGGAAATTGCATCCTGAATTACCCACAGAAGGGAAAAGAAAGTGAAAATGCTTTGGATATTGCTGTGGAAAAAAAAAAAAGTTAGAGAATAGGAAGAGCTTTTATGTTGACCTGCAGTTTCAACAGATTTTGAAATGGTACAAGGAAATGCAGAGTAACTCCCATCATTTTCCTGTGATGTCAGTGACTTCCTAATAATTTGGTTTCCATAAAAATGAGGGTGGTTCTAGAAGGGGTGAAAGTCTTTTTCTGGGACATGCATATAGTTATAGGAAAACCAGGTTAGAAGACAGGTTTTTGCACTTTTAGTTTTAGTGAAGAACCACAAGTTGTAATAGGGTACCAAATATTTATTGAAACCTAGGAATTGTTACATTGAAACACTACATCATAAATTCAGAACTTTTTTATTTAACAAAAATTTGGAATATTGTGGTAAAAGTTGTGGAAATTATTCACTCTTTCTGTTTAGGAGAGGGAATTTCTGAAGAGGAGAATATATGTTAAAAATGATTGTTGGCATGTACTTGATGTTTAGAATGGGATGTTAAAATAATGCAAATTTACAATTCATTATCAAAACTGTCTTCAGAAGACATTTAAAATATCATTTCTTTTTAGAATAGTACAGTAGATATGCAGTGCCTGGCTTGATATTGTCATGTAATACTCTATCTTCAAGTAAAAATACAGATTAAAACTGTTTATATCAAGTACTTTTAAAATTATGACACTACAAGATTCTAGAATTATGTTGCCATGAAGTGGAAGTACAGGCTTTTAATAATTCTCTGAAGGTCAAGAATTAAAGAAATTGAAATGATATACATCATGGTCAATGTGGTTCTTATTCAGCTATTCATATTGTATAGTCAGTTGAAGGGACCTGCATGTGAGAGTAATGTTAACAATGTGCATTTTCAATCCATTTAGTCTTTTAATAATTTTGTGTGGTATGTTAATAGATGTGGTTTACTTTTAATGTGCTATGTGTAATGTCCTTAAGTAAATGGAGAGATTATAGGAGATAATTGACTTTGTGTATTGTATTTTTTTTATTGTTTTGTCCCTTTGAAGATACAGGGCTTCATAATCACATCAAACTATTAGTGATGACCTGTTCTTGTAAAGTAAGTCAAGTAATCATATTCACATTATTTAATTACATTATTTCAATAGGAAAATAAGAGACTACAATGGCTACAGGAGATGTATAACAGGAAGGGAAATACAATAACTTGTGGTTTCTTGAAGACTGGATTCATATTAGATTCAATCAGAAAAAAAGAAGGAATTTTTTAATGTATCAAGATGGCAAGATTTTAGGACATATGCAGGACTGGTGCATAATTTTGCAGAATTGTTAAGTTTGATTTGGGGTGCTCCAGGTTTGGGCTGCTTGGACTATAAAAGTGAGACAGGAAAGATGTTGAGAGTGAGATAGGTTATTCAGACAATGCTGAAGATAATTAATAGTTCATAACTATGAACTAGGAAAATTTACTTAAGGACATAGATATCATATTATAGGTTATAATGTTCATGACAGATCATGTTACTGAATGCTCAAGTGCCAGGTTCCCCATGTTTTGAGCTATGTGTGATTAGTGATATGCAAGCTATGTAAAGCAGAGAGCATTATCTGAATAGTCAAACTCTTTTCCTGGTCAGGATTAGACTAGAATGGAGCAGAAAGCTGCTGCTTTTGCAGCTTCCCCACCTTTATTGATTAGGTACTAATGCAAATCAAGTTTAGGATCCTAGTAGTAATCTCTTTAGGGTGTGCTTTATCTCTCTTTTTCTTGTTTTCTTGCTCCTATAGCAGCAATGGGTAAGTAACACAATTACTTACCTTCTTCCTCTACTAGCAGCAGTTGCAGGCAGACAGAGAACAGCCGAGCTGGAGATGATTATATGGTAAACCCACTGACCTCTATAAGAAATGTCCCATAGGGAAGGGCAGGTATGACAAGGATTTAGATGATCGAAACAACTAGAGGACAAAAAACTGGCTGAATATGATTGGGTGAGTTAATACAGGGTTATCAGAGATAGGAAAACTTCCACTATAGTTAAGTATAACCATCTGTTTTTAAAGGGAAAAGTCCTAGTCCACATATGATTCTGAAAAGGTGTTTCAAATCAGTAGGAATACCTGGTTTTAAGGCTTGTGAGATTGTTCTTACAAAACACTTGGTTTGGATTGGGTAAGACCTGGAATGGGTTTTTGGACTCTCAAATTAGAGACACATCAAGATGACAGGTCCAAACCATGAGTTACTACAGTCATGTAATATTTAAAGCAATCTCTGTTCCTGAAACACAGGTGAATAGGAGCTTCTGTAAAATTATGGGTATTACTCGCAGAATAGCCTTGATTTATTTGCTAGATTTCTCTGCTCTGCCTAAATAGACAGCAGGTTTGGAAAACAGATTTTCTTTGCTTTGAAAATTAAATTTTAAACCACAGTTTTCAGTTTGTTTCTTTTCCAGCCTGGAAGAGAATTAATAGAATAATGATAATTAAAACAAAGCACCTGCGGGAGAGAGGAGAGGACATCTGGCTGAGGTGTCCCAGCTTTTCTGTTTTGTTTTAAAAATATTGATGTATTTGCCCAAGTGAGTTGCTTATTTTGTTGTAGTGTGTGTGTGTGTTTTAATGCATGCTGAAGAGGCCAGGCTATGGTTCCATGATGCTATCCTAGTGGAGGAGAGGGGAGTATGCCCCCTTGAAGTGCTATCACACGTATCTGACCCAGAGTCAGCTTCATGCAGTGCTTGGTGTAACTGCCTGCTGTTCTCCTGCCCTCTCTGCTGGCCTGGTGCTGCTGTCCTCTCTTCTGGGGCAAAACACCTGTGTCTCTGTGAAGTTGGTCAGTATATTAATTCAAAGGAAAAACAGGGGTGGGAGTTTTTTTGGGGGAGGGGGATGTAAGTTGAGGAGGATGTAAGTTGAGGGGTTTTTTTGGGGTTTTTTTGTGGATTAGCCTACAACCCAGGATCACCAAATCTAGTGCAGGAGCTGGAATGTATTGTTTGGACAGGAATGAGGAAGGAAGAAAGAGAAAAGAGACTTGTTCTTTGGGTAGTGAACCACCATTAGATTGGGGTACTCTACATCTCAGAGCAGTTTATGTCCCTGAAAGGAGAAGGTCTACTTACATCAGCAGATCCATGTTCCCTTTTGCTCTGATGCAGGTAGAGAAAAGCCTCAAAGCCCATGAGATTTGACAGGACAGATAAGCAGATCTAATGTCTAACTGAGCCCTAAGGGAGCTCCTGCACTCAATTCTACAAGCACCCAACATGAGTGCATTTCTACCACTTCTCTTGCCACCAGAAAGTCACTGTTCTGACTTCACGTCAGGCGATATTGGGGCTGAAGGGGGCTGTTAATTTAAATTTTTTTTTGTAGATCTAGTGTTCTAAATTAGTCAGGAGAGAGTCAGTCATGGCATGACTTCGAGTTTTGTTTTCTTTCAAAAAGGTGGGAAACTGTGTTAGCATAGAAAACGAATTGATTGTTCTTTATTGTAACAATAAAGTAATTTTCCTATTAATTAAAAAAAAAAAAATTGGAAAGCGAGATGGAAAGATAGCTTTTTCCCAGCACCAAAAGAAGGGCTGGGTATTTCTAGTACTCAGTGTTGAATGGCCAAGTATATGCTCATGTCTGCCTTTATACAATATTTCAGTTTCTTTGTAGCTCTATCGTCATTAAGCCCTGGAGGGGATATATAGAGAACAAATTGTGCTATTGTTTGTGCCCAGTCAAAGAGATAGTGATGCCTTAGGAATGTCTCTCAGGTATTTTCTCATGTTTCTTTCCTTCTTTTGTAGTTTCTTTTGAGTACTGAGTCTTTTGAATAATAATTACTTCTATATCAAACCTCAATAAATACATCTCTGCTCTGCAGAACTCTGACTTTAATAATGTCCCTGTTTTAAGACCTTGATTTTAAATAATGTTCTTTTAATTTGCTCTAATCAAACTGATAGCAGGGTGGTATGTGCTATTCAATGTCTGCTTAGCTTTAATCTCCCCGTTAATGCTATTTCTTTTGGAGAGCTCTGCCGTATTTTATTTATTTTGATAATGTGTTCTACTTGACAGAATGAATCTGTGTTGTAAGAGTCTGTTTGCTGTAATGTTACCTCATCTAGGCTTCTAACTGCATTACATCCAGTTTAAATTTACCCTTTTGCTCTGCCATCATTTTTTATCCATGCCCATCTCTTGGATTTTGAAGAACAATGCCTTGATGTATTCAAATAGAATTATGTTCCCCAAGATTAAGTATAGAGGGGGTACAGACTGAAGAGAAAAAGGTGACATATTTGTAAAATTAGATATTTCTAGTTTTTGTACCTAAAGGGTAGGAAAACTTGTTTAGTAAACAAAACTGCACTGACTCTCTGCGCAATTGTTTGCTTTTTAAGTAAGTCAGATATATTGATTTGAAAAAGCTGAACATCAAATGTTATTTTTTTCATATTTTTTCAAATGCAAGTTGCCCAATCAAATGCTATTGCTTTTCCAGGGGTATTTCTGTATGTTTGTGCATATATTACTGAGTCTGATATTATGTGGGACTTTCAAATTGAATGCATTTTAATGTTTTTCATTCATCACCTTCTTTGTAAGGTTATTCTGATGCAGCATCACTGTCTTTGATGAAACTGTTGCCTAAACAAAGCCGATCTTATCCTACTTAAAAGTTTCTTGGGTTTATTTCAACTTATGCTTTAGAGGGAAACTTGTTTGGCTCTGGGCCCGCTGATACATCACAGCAGATAACATTGTGCTAACAACAAGGGAATTTTTGTTTTTCTGCAAAATTGCATTTATTGAACTGAATTAAGAGTTCAAGGGCTGCAATTTCCTGTCTCAAATCACCTTGCTATTACTTAGACTCCAGGCAGAAGTTGGAGTTTATTTTAGGAAACATGAAAATGCTTTTAAAGGGATGACTTAGAGGTAAAACATCAGCAAAAGTGGGGACACCTGCTGTTAACAAAAGTGCCTGCACATTTGTCAGACTTACATCCCCGGCAGAGGGAACCGCCGAGTGAAATCCTGACCGCTCCTGGGGAGATCCCATAGGTGGCAGCAGTCACTGCAGTTTAGGAGGTTAACAATGGAATGATTTATAGGTACATGAATAAAGATGTCATAGCTCAGCTAATGGCATCGTCCTACGAAAAAGTGCTGCTCTTTGAAATATGATAAGTAAGAAGAATGCCACTTACTTTTTCAGTTGGCTCTTAAGGTTTGACTAGTTCTTTGTCTGTAACTTACATTTTTAATATTGTTCTAGACAGGGTTTAAGGGAGCCAGAATGTTATAGTGCCATGCTATGAAATACAGTTGAACAGCCAGAGGGAAAGACCTGATGGGAATTACTTAAAAAAAAAAAGAACAGTCTTATTAATTTCAGTGCTGGAATTGTAAATTCTATGTTTCTGTGTAAGCTTTGTCTGATAATCAGAAGAATTAATGGTGCAAAGTAAGAATGTTGCTTTGCTTTTGAGAAGCCTGGCTGAAACCAGGTTATTTTTCTAAACTAAATGTATATTTGGTGCAATCTTTATTAACATAATTGCTAGACTTCAAATTCTCTGCATGAAGATGCCTCAGAACTGAGGTAGCTTATTCATTGAATCATTTTTGCTCTCTAGAGTGAAGGAGAGAAGCTTGCCATTTGAACTTCATAAACAGAATAGCTTAGTTAAATTACCCCAGCTGAATTAATATGTGCTGCTTGTAAATATGCTTTCTTTTATATGGCATTGGGCAAGTAGCTATGCTTTTTTCATTTTTAACTTATCCCCCCCACCTTTTTAGAAGTGACAGGTGAATTGAATTTCATCTTTTCTCTCCAGAAGTACCACAGCACAAGAAATATCATGCCGTGCTGCTGAGAAACTAGGGGGTTTTTTCCTTTATGTTTTTGTCATGGTAGATATTTCACCCAGCAATGTGTTCAAATCATTGAAGCTCATCTCTTACTTGTTTTAAGAAGAAAAGAATAGAATCACCTCTCTCATTGTGTCATTTCAAATAAAGTAGTTAGAGGTGGACTTTCTACTGTGACAATGAAATAATAAATAAATACTGTTTACTCCTGTATCAGTGTGGATCCCTTTTTTCTGGGTGAACACATTATTGTACCCTCCTACATATATAAATGCATTCTTCCTAGATGGAACATTTGTCTAGCTAGCGTTTTGCACTGATAAAACCTTCACCTGTTTTCTAGGACATGCTTTCATGTAGGTGCTTTCATCTTGGAAACTTCTCTGTTTGAGTAGTTTGTAACAATATTACTGGAAGATAAAATTTAATAGATATCATTAAATCCCTCTTACAGGTAAGCAAGTAGGAATAAATCTCTTTTGTTCTATGTTTAACAGTCTTACTGTGTTTAAAAAGTAATAAAATTAATTGACAGTATAAAATGTAACTATGAGTTTTGGGATTTGTTATGATTTTTGATAGTCCTATGGTAAGTCTATGGAAAGGAAATTTTTTTTTTGTCCTTAGAAAAAAAGTAGGGCTCTTTAGAGTGAAGTACTGCTTATTACCATATGCACTGAGAGTTTCAGCTGGTGTGTTTATAAATCACAAATGAGATAAGAAATTATTTTATATGGCCTTTGAAGTTCAACTGTTTTCAGTGAACTGTCTAAATAGAATCATTCATCAGTCAGGGGCAGAATTAAAATATAGCTTTGAAATAGTCCCTAAAACCTTTGGAAAGTGTTGTACAGAATGAGACATCACTGAAGCAATTTATTAGTCAAATCTTGTGTGACATATTTGTGGCAATAGCTTTGTTTGGCAGACTGTGGGCCTGCTGCATGAATCAGGTGTGCAGGATCAGGACCTCTCCATGGTTTTTGTCTTCTTACAAACTGGAGCTGTGCACACATGACATTCCTCTCTTACTGAGACACAAAGGAAAAGTACAATTTTAAATGTATGAAATGGTGAATAAAAATCTCCAAATACTCAAAACATAAATTAATTGCTGCATAGCTTTTCTTCCATGTTGTCAATGACTATAACTGGCTGTATTTTAGAGATATTTACTTAATTTTCATTGATTATTTTCTAAATTATTCTTCTTCATGTTGTAAATTGTTCTTTGCTAAACATTATCCAATAATTACCCACATAAGCAATGTCATGTTAATAACAAATTGATTCAGAATTTCCCACAAAAATTGGATTTATTTTTCTTTTAATTCTGTAGTGTAAGCAGTGACAGGAAACAAAATAGTTGTTGCTGTGTGCTTTGTTCTTTGTGTGAATGTCAATCATTCACTTTTCTGCACCTAGGAAGGTTTTAGTTTTGAGAACTACAGCACATGACTTGAAATCTGTAGAGCATTTCAGGGTGTTATGAGCACTCAGCTTATGTCAGTGGAAGCAAGCAGTTAAGAGATCATTATATCAAAGCAGTTGGTGCTGAGGCGTACATGCTTGCAGTGTAGCAGTCTAGATTAGGGGCTCTACCTCAGATTTGTTTTAGTTTGGACAGTTGGGTGAAATGCCCTCGCCAGGGGTGTGATTTGAAGTTGTTCAAGGAACCAGTTACTGGTTTGGAACCCTGTGTCCCTATTACAGTACATTTGATGCACATCCAAAGTGGAGTTTCTGGCTGAGTCTTCTCTGGAAAGAATCCAAGTCAACATACCAAAACTTTGCAAAGGTGACACCAGTGTGCTGAGTGAGGACAGCTGGCATGTTCAGATCACTTAAACCAGTGTGAGTATGCAGGTGCAGCCTCAGAATTCCCAACACCTTCAGAGTGTTCCTCAGGACTCAAAGCTTGGTCCTTTGGAAAGTGTTAGAAGGAAAGAAAAGAGCTGTTACCTCTGCAAAGTGATCATGAAAATCAAGATACAGTTTGGGGAAGAAGCCCAAGATGTTAGCACAATTTTTAAATTTAACTGGTGAATTTCTGAAAATTTGTACCGAATGCTATTGCAGGAATGTTACATAATTCAAGCATTTTGATTTTATTTGGTGTACTGTTAATTTATAAATCCAGGGAAGACTTCAGCACTTTGCAATAATGTATGAAGTACTATTTGGACTATCACTGTAAATTAATTTAGCAACTTTTCCCTGCTTTTGTTTTGTTTTCATAATGGCCCTTCCTCCCTGCCCCTTCCTTTTCATTGTCAACACTTCTCATGGGTTTCAGGCATCCCTCATTGCTGTCACTGACTCTGTGTGCCAATGGTGGTTTTATTGCAAGAGAACTGATGTGAATTATTAGCTTGCATAGAACACTGGTGGAAACAGAAAGGTGGACCAGGTCATCAGTGAAGGGGTGTGAGTACAGTTACTCTGAACTGTGCTCCAGTACCTGTATCTTGTTTCCAATAGTAACACAGTTCTCTAGTACTAGTGCTTTCATTGTGAGAAAGTAAATTCTCCTTCGTGTCCTTGTGCAGGTTCTTCTATGTTGTCACCCAGAGGGGATGTCTCTTGAAGGATCTTTTCTCTCAGTTCTTCTTACGAGAAATTAGCTTAGTGAGACGAGAAACATCCCAAAAGATTGGGATGTTTGTTCATTTGGAAGAATTTGTGTTGTATAAAATTTATGGATTTCTTCCTCTCTTCTTCTGTCTTCATATTTAATGCTGTATACCTGTTACTACCTGTAATGCAGACCCTGTATCTTCTTGGGGTTTGGACAGTGGCCAGTAGAAGAGCATAAGAACCCCTGGACTGTATCAGATCAAAGGATATCCTTATCTAGAGTGATTATTGGTGACTCTCCAAGAAGGTGGAAAGATACAGAATGCTGTGTCTCTGAGGCATTTCCCCTGGCTTCTGTGAATCTGTAGTTTAGAAGCTTCTTCACTTTAAGATAGTGGTTTTAATAGTTTTACTGATGTATCATCCTTAAATTATCTAAATACTTGCTGGATTTATTTGCACATCCAGTGGCAGGGCATTCCTCATTTACTCATTTAACCATGGGTTATGTTATAGAGTAGTTTTCCATATATTTTTTTTACATGGCTTCTATTTAAGTATGCTCCTGAAGTGCAGATTGATAATGAAATAGTGTCAAAGTGAAATCCCAACAAAGAAATATTCCACTTGTGCACACATCTCACTCAGGTGATAAATTATTACAATCACTAGTGTCTATTTCTCACAGTGCTGAGACAATGTCTATGGCCACAGAAAGAAACAATAATTTTCCCAGGAGTCTTGTGTTTCTCCAGTCCTGTAAATTGCAATTACTGGGACATGGCAGCAGCACCACCAGCGCTGTGTACCACGGACAGATCCTGGGGGTCCTGGGGATCTGCCTTGCAGAATTCCAGTCAGTGCTGCTCAGCTGCACTCTTTCCTTCTTTCTCTTACAGCACAGCAGGTTCTGAAAGGAATGTTTTGTAACATTCATCCCAAACTGACGTTGGTTAAGGCAGTGGCTGATAATTTGGGAATGTCCAAAAATGAAATATAAGCGTGTTTATACTGTTTTATGTTTTTATTCAGTATGGGACATATTGAATACATATTATGTAGATATATTTATTATTTTGTAAGAAATACTCTATTTTGCATCCTAATAATACATTTGTAACTTATTTCAAAATATTTTCTCTTTTATTTAATTTTAAAACATTTCTATTGTTTTTATTTATTTCATATTTTTTCAAATACAAGCTGCCCAAGCAAACCTGTGTATTACTGCTTGCTTTATATACAGTTTTGTGGTTATTTTCCTTCTCAGACAGGGAGAAAATGTTTTAAACAGCTCTGTTTCAGATCCCACTCCTTTTCTCTTAAAATTTGCCTTGTCCTTGTAGACTTTTGCTATTAGTAGTGTGAGTTGGGTTCAAGTAGAGAAAATATTTGAAAATCTACTATGTCATAGATTGCTTTTGACCTTTGTTTTGTGTTAAATAGGTAATTTTACAATTTTTTTCCTGGGAAATTTCAATGTTAGTATAATTACTATGTATATCTCAACACAACTTCTTTTAACAGGGATAATGTTGAATACATCTAAATTAGTATGTATGTGCCAACATGAGTTTTTTAATTGTTTGAGTCTTTTGGAATTTTTCAAAGTTTTCCTTAGCTCAGTCTGATCTGAACCAATCTGCTCCTTGTAAATATGTGATGTTTCTTCTGTCTTCCATAGAATGAATGCATCTATGACAATAATAATTGAGAAAGTGGCTGCATTTTATCTCACGCATTATAAAACAGATGGTTTGTTATAATTCTGTTTCCTATATTGTGTTCTTGGAATGGCTCTGTATAGTTTGAAATCATAAGTTCTTTTGTGAAATTTGTCTATTATACTCTTCCTAGTAATTTTCTTCATTACTTGCTGTGATTAATTTAATCTTTGAATATACCTTTTTAAGTTTATTTATGTGGCATTAAAAGCCCAAATAGGTCTATTATTTTTCTATGTTCTTGCTAAACTACCTAATGAGCTCTAGTAAACTGAGATGTGCTTTTCCCTTAAAATCTGCCATGATACCACTTTATCATGTTGTTCATGGATTTTTATATATATATATATATTCATGTAGTGATTTTCTTTACTACCTTCTAATTTTCCTGAACAAAATTTGGTTTAGCAATGGACACAGATACCAGGCATGTTCTCTTTAGGAGGATGGCCATGAGAGGGCTGTGACTGTATCACAGGAAGTACAAGCACATGCTATGGTAACTAGTATTCAGAGAAACATAAGGTTCAGTTGCTGTTCAGTTCCCAGGGAAATGTATTTCCTTTTTTTCATGATTAAGTTCATAATAAGTCACTTGAAAGACTAGGAGTCTCTGTGTAGGAGTACACAAATTAATGTAGAGCCTGCTCATTGATGCTGACAACAAAAATTATTGCCTTAACCTCAGTAAAGCTTTGAGCAGCTAAATATTGCACTGCATATTTGTTAATTATTTTGTTGTATTTTATTGCTGTAGCAAGCTTTCTTTTCCATATACATGTCTTTTCCTTTTTGTGTCCATACTAGATATTGGAAAATTTCTGACAGATGAAGGGTGTTGAGCAGTAGATTAAGGTTAAATATACTCCCTCCTATTTCAGGTGGTGGTTCATTGATGACTATGCAAATCCACCTGCTATGATGGATTTGTCAAAGTCCTGTTATGAATCTGATTTCCACTAAATATTCCTCCTTTTTTTTTTTTATTATAGCACAGCAATAATTTTCTTGTTTAGAAACCTGTCTTTTCTAAGTAGAGAACAGCTTATAACAACTGGAAAAGCCAATAATTCCATTTTGTCATTGAAAGCAGAAGGATCAGTTTTAAACATGTGTTAGATATGAACAGTGTTATCTGAGAGATGTAACAATATCCATGTTAAAATATTAAAACTATTGATTTGAGCTGACCTTGATAAGTTGTTGCCCTGAAGTAGGTACTGTTTTTAAAATTAATGAAGTCTTTCTAATGAAACATCAGAAATCTGTAAGTAAGTGTAAAATTCTACAATATGGCATGGGAAATCAAGTGGCTCCAGTGCTACTAGTTTTATATAAAGTAGACATAAATAAACTTGTGAAAAAAAACTGCTGTGTGACTTGACAGAAGTAAAACTACTGTTTGCAAAATTGAGAATATTCACTGCTTTGTCTCATTTATTTGTCTCCTGAGGAAGTGCTCTAAGTCTGAAGTAACTCCAAGTAATTGATTTGTCTCATGATACACAAACCTAAAAGGGATGCTTTACCAGTAGTTGCTCTCCTTTAAGGTAGGGTCTTTGGGTCTGACAGTAACTAATTTCTGTGGATTGCTTTCCCCTGACTCCAAAGATTTTCCAGGAGGGAAGTTGACTGGGATAGTTGGTCTTGTAAGTGAAGCAACTTGCAACTCTGAAGACTGGACTGTATTTCTTGGGTCTGCTGTTTCATGCTTTTGTGACTTTAAGTCACTTGGAGGCAGATCCAGAAGCCAGTGAGGTTGGATGTATGACTTCTTTGTGTTAGATGGTCTTATATGGATGCTTGGGCTTGTTGTTGTGCTCCATTTTCTAATCTCTTTGACAGTTGTATTCCTTTATCTCTTGCCTCTCATTTTGAATGTTGAACCCTAAACTCTCTTGTAGGGACTGGCCTGTGCTAAATGGTTTTATAATTTAATGTTGATAACTGCAATTAAACATGGTACTCTAGCTTGAGATATTACATAAAATTACGAAAAACTGGGAGATAAGCACTTTAACATTTTAGTTTGTATTAAATCTCTGAGTGCCAGCAGAACTGTTCTATTGCCCATTTTAGGATGTAAATTGGTTTGGAAAAGTGACTGTCTACTTTCCTTTCCTCCAGCCCGAGGTGAAGTGGCTTATCCACTCTTATCCCTCAAAAGCCATGTACACAAGAGTGTACTTGTGATGTCTGCCTGAACTGGAATAGTGATCTACATAGTGTTAAAGGGTATTTAGTAAATTCTCTTTGGGGTTAATAACCCTTCAACTATTCACTCTGTAGTCTAATCTTTTTCAGAATTGCCTTGTAAAAAATGCAGAACCAAAATAGCTTGTTAAACTAGTACTCCAAGGAAATTATTGTGTTTTATATTTAAGGATCAAGTATAATATTTGTAGTTTTTTCATCTTTAATTTTCTATCCTCCATAAAATTTAAAAGTATAGTGGTAGCTTACTTTTGCACTTCAAGCAAGAAGGAACTGCTCAGGGTTTTTTTTGCTTTGTCTGTACCAAATGGAATACTGTGCTGTGAATATTTTTTGCAGCTTGGAATGTTGTATATGTATATTCTGTGAATATGTCTTGCAGCTTGTGTTGATTTCGTTTTATGGTATTCACTCTTTTTTAGCTTTTCTTGAATCATGAAGCATTATTGTTGCTTTGTTTTCTTTGTTTTGACATGTTTTGCTTATGAAGCAAAACACTTGATAAAATACTAATTTCTGGAGCACGGACTCATGCTTTGTTTATTGATAGTTATTCAGACTCTCCTCTGTACATAGAATTGTTAATTTCAAATGGGCTTTTTACAGACAATTAGTCTCCTGAGTACTTTCTAAAATTACATTCATTTATTTCACAGTATTTTTGTAGACAAAGTGATGTTGTTCTTTCTTTTAAAGCCTTGAAACTTAGGCAGAGAGAGATTGAAATCCAAAGTACCTTGTAATGTCTGCTGTCTTATTTATAACACATTTTCTCTGGTCATCCACTACTCAGTTGTGTGCCACTTGGTTTCTGCAAATCTAGAAATCAGGGGCTTTCAAGTTGCATGCCAAATAGTCAAGAAACTATCAGTAACTGTTTTATATACATGTATTTTATCCTACAGGAACTTATGGGAGATAAAAGTAGCACAATCACTTTTTCAAAGTAAGGTCTTGTTATGTAGACCAGACCAGGTTACTCTTGGCTTTATCCTGTCTGGACTTGAAAACCTTTGAGGATAAAGACTACACAGCTTCTCAGGGCAACTTGGGTCATGCTTGGCTGTCCTTACAATGAGCCAAGCTTTTTCTTCCCTTCCATTTGAAGCAGTTCCAGTTTCAATTTATGTCAATTGCCTCTTGTCTTCCTGCCATGCACTGCTGTACAGAACCTGGCTCTAACTTCTTGCTAATAACCTTGTAGGTACTGGATGACCTCTTGCCCTTGTCTTCTCCAGCCTGAACAGTCTCCCTTCCCTCAGCATCCTCTCCTCACAGGGTTTGTGCCTCAGCTGCCTGACCAGCTTTGTGACCTCCCACGGAATTTGCTCCAGCTCCTCTTTCTGTCACTGCCCAACACTGGACAACCCTTCCCTCATTCCACTGGGTGTGTTTGTAGTCATACAGGCCAAGATGCAGCTGGCCTCCTCTGCTGTAGGGCACACTCCTGGCTCCCTATGACCCTCCTAATATGCCTACCAAAATGTTTGTTGTATAAATTAATAAACTTCATTAGGCTGAGCGATGCATTGGGAAGAAAGGAACAAACTGTTAGGAGCACAAGCCATCTCCTTGAAAAGAAGCAGCAGTAAAATTCAAACAGATACAAATTAGAATAAATGGTTACTCTGAAGTGAATGTAATTATGTAAATCAGTGAGGTAATCTGAATGGAAGAAGTGAAAATGGGAGGTGGAACCTAACAAGGTGATCAGGTCATTAGAGCTTTGGGATACAGAGAGAGACTGGTAATTATGCCTCTGACATGCTGAGGGAACGGAAGGAAGTCAGACATAAGGAGATACTGTAAAATCAACATCTTTACAAAGTTTGTTGTCATTATCCAGGAAAGTTATGAATTTTAGATCTTAGTCTCTTCTTCCAAAGTAATGTACATTAATTTCATAATAATCAAGATTGAGAGGAGAGAGGTGGTTTTTTTCTTGGTGAAAAATGTTTTCCTGTTGGTAAATGGGTTTTATCAGTTGTCAGTGTGAATTTATTCTGATATGCTGTAATTTATTTGACATATTTTACATGTTTCAATCAGTTGTTATTGAAATTTGGGACATTGCAAGAAGTATGGTGAAAAATCTGTGACTTTTGATGATGCTGAGAAAATTTCTCTTACTGTGTCAAGTCTTGCAGTTTAGTACTGAGAAAATTTGAAAGACATCATCTGCATTCAGTTCAAAGTTTTTATTTTTAAAGTATTTTCTGAGTAGTTTTCAACAGGTATCATACACGACAGGGAAGAATGTAAGTTCACTGAGACTTTCTTTTTGTGGTAAGAAAGGAGGTGACACTTGATAGCCTGATCAAAGAAGTGATATGTTCTCAAAGAAGCATCCCCTTTGGGTGTAAATTCTCTTTAGCTGGATTCAATAATCTGAGCAAATTTAGTGATGTCTTGTGGCTAGACTTTTTGCTTTATTTTGAATAATTTATTTTGAAGAATGCCAAGTTTTGAAGAGGTACATATGTACATGTTGCTTATTATAGGTAGATCATAGGGTCTGTAAAGTTTAAATTGGTGTCGAAATTTTCTGTAATTTGTGGATTTACTTAGGCTGCAGAGGAGTTAATTCCTTTTTTGTTAAACACGCAACAAATCATCTGGCTCTGAAGAAAAGAATATTTTCTCCCTTCTATGTCTTCTCTTTCATTTCCAGGTGAAATCTGATCATCTTTTCTCTGTTTTTCACCTTTTTGCTACTGACCAGTTTGTGCATGTGCAATACTGTTCTGACAGGCCTTCTCATTGCCTTTCTCATTAATTTTTCATTCCATTTTGCGTACTGTAGTTCACATGATACAAATTTCCCTAATCCCAGATTATTTTATTTGTAGTTTCACCAATCTGTGAAAAATAAATGTCATGTTTACATTTACATTATTCACTATACATCTTGAGTTCTGCTTAGGTGCTCAAAGATATAATGCACTGAGGAATTTGCAGCATTTGAGATGTTATTTCTGTAAAGACCCTGCAAAACATATTGTGGTTCTAGGCTTTCAAATGAGCTGTGTGTGTTTTGTGGTACAAATATAGATGGTGGAAAGTCATGTACGTAAAATACAGTAGGAGTACCTATGCTCTTAACAATTATCAAGAATCTCTTCCTTAGGATGATGGTCCAGCAAAGTTCCAGTGGATTCAGTTGTATTGCTGGTGATTCAGTAAATAGTCCTTTTGTTTCTGAAAGCAGTAACTGTGAATGAATTCATAACTGTGAATGTGTGTTTCCAGAGCCTATGTGGCATTATTTTCCTGACTGTTGGGCAAATATGAAATGCAAAGCAGTGATGATTGGTTGAAAATTTAGTTACGGCTGAAGATGCCTGCCTGTAAAAGTCCTGTTATTCCACTGATTCACTGAAGTGAATTTCACTGTGACAGAATCCTCTGGGGTTAAATTTGGGAGGGAATTAAATTATGTAATTGGAGGAGGCAGAAGTTCTATTGACAGGACTGGTCACAAGCCTGGAATCAAATGAAATACTCACTCCCCTCAGGCAAAAACCATGCATTCACTGTTGAAAGATCATGTCTCTTGATGCTACTCTTACAAAATAAATGTTATTTACACTGGGTAAACCTCAGCTGCTTCCTGCCTTGTGCTTAGAGTCTTTCCTTCATTCTAGAAGATGGTTATCTTTTTCTGCCTCTGCTTCCACTTTCTCTGAATCAGTTGCACCACACAAGTGAGTTGGAAGTGTTTTTAGAAACTCAGTGGGCTAACAGGAAGAAATTGATTTAAACAGACTCAGTGAGCCTCTAATATGAAACAGTAAGTTCTGTTTGGGGAAACCCAAAAGAAGGAATTAACTAGATTCCATGCCCGTGTCATCATTCATTGATATTCCCGATGATCTGTATGATTTCCTATTACATACTTCAAAGACCATTGCTACATCAAAACTTTTTGCCTTGTGGTCATTGGAAGAATTAGTCCTATTGCCTGCAGCTGAGGTGTGTACTTGCCTAGTCTCAGGTAGCTGTCCTGTTGGCAGTCCTGTGTTAGCCCTGCATGCTCTCCCTTCACAGCACTTGGGAGTGTCTGCTCTCCCGGCATCTGGGTGCTGCCTGGGCTTGGCTGGGCAGGGAAAATCAGTTTGTATTAGCACTGAGGTTGTACTTGATTTTTTTTAGGGTAAATATCAGTAATTTTTTTAACACCTCAAAGAAGGGTGGAACTGTTGAAACAGAAGGTGAATCTTGCTAATTTTCCAAAGATCATCCACAGCTGATGGCAGAGTTTCCTGGAGATGGACAGTTCTACTCTTCCATCACTCCCATGCACTGGAGAGCAGAGCTTTTCTGTGCTTTGGAACTATGCAGTGTTTTCACCTGGCAAAGAATGTGTAGCTACTGGTGCAGCCATTAGGTGGATGGGCTCTGGCTCTTGCTCTTTGTGTAGCAGCTGCCTTGTAAAAAATCGCATTCCACATCAAGGATTATGTGGAGTAGTTAAATCCCATTGTGACAGCTTTCCAGTGCAATTCTGTGCCAAGAAGACACAAGTTCTAAACAAAGAATTTTATTATTTTCATCCATTACTGCAATAAAAAAGCCCAAATTATTTCAATATTTTTTATAAGCCAGATGACATGGTTTAGAATTAGCAGCATTCGATTAATAAAATGAAGAATTTAAAACTTTTTTATTAATTTTCTTTTTAAAACAATTGGTATTTTTTCATATCTTTTACGCGCAAACCTTGTTTTAGCTTACTACAAAATGAGAAGCATTGGGAGGTACCTGTTATTTTGTAGCAATTTTGAGTTATTTTTCTGTCAGTTTGTATTCCTTTTAAATGCAACATACAGAAACCCTTACTTAGAACAACTCCCTTGGGGCTCACTCCTGGATGTCAGTAGTGTGAGCAAGAGGTGCTGTGCAAAACAAGAATAGGTCATAAAAATGTAAACTCTCCATCACTTACATGGGTGGTTCTCTAGTTCTTTGAAATCCTGGACTTGAAATTAGGTGAGGATTTTTGGTATTAGTATTAGAACACAGGTATGGACAAACTTGTCTTCTTACTTGTAGGTTTTGGAATTTTTGGTTTTATCTTCTAATTTTTTTTCATGTATCCCAGTCCACCAGAAACTATGCTACCTGGCTTTTACCAGAAATTTTCTGGGCAAATAGATGTTTCTTTGCACTGCATATTATCTAAAAATAGGGATTGCAGCTAGACATATTTAGCTAAAAATGCAATAGTAATATTTTGTTACTGCTGATGTATTAACATAATTGCTTGGGCTAGGAAAGTGCAAATTAATTTGCCAGGAAATATTTTGTGGGTATCCTTTTGGTCTTGGCCATACTGCAGTGTAAAAGCTGTTTAGATATACGATTTATCTTTGTTTTATCCTTATGTCTACCATACCACAAATAAAATCCTTGCAGACTATCGCTGCCACTGGCATTCCTGCTCTTGGGTCTCTGTTAAAAAAGTTTAGAGGCGGTAAATTAGGTAGAATACTATATCCATTAAAAAGGATGTGACCTGAGACTTCCATATTTTGCTGTTATTCTTCATTCTAGAGTATTTTAAATTATCAATCTGCATTACAGGCTGAGTGACTCAAAGCCAGTCGCTGAGCTTATTTAATAAGGAATTTTTTTTTTTAAACACAATAAAGAGAAGTTGAATAGACCAAATTGGTAAAAGATAATAAATCCATAAGTCTTTCTATCCAGAAGTAGGTGTTCATATTTTATATTAATAACTTCAAAGTCTGTAATGGGGCCATTGATATAGGTTGGCTCTTCGGGCTTCCTTAGTAGTAGCACACTGTGAATTTAGCTCCTTGGGTGTCACCTGTCTCTTTGTCATGTGTGTGTAAAACACCTGGTGTAGGCACTGGTTAATTTTTGAAATGCCTTGGTGGCATTGCAAGGATAAATTAAAAAGTCTTTTGTAACAGTCATATTTTGGTAATTGGTAAGATATCTACCATCCACATCAGAAATATTTCTTTTTTTTTAAGGAAAAAATATTTAAGTACTAGGACCCAGTTAAGTTTTCTTATTTAAGTTATCAAATCATTGTATATTTTTTGTGAGTTTCTCATTTCTTTCTCATTTCCATATCTAACAGAGCATGGTATTTTCATACTCTAAACCCATTCTCCTGACTGTGAGAGTGTGTTTACAGCAACACACAGTTATACTGAGTTAGTTGTGGCAACACTACTTAATACCCTAGAATATGGCTGTGTGGACTTCATAATAACTGTCTTAGTCTACTTGTTTCTCATATCAAGACCTTTGTCATTCTTGTTATCCTTGTATGTTTTTCTGATTCTGCCATATACTTGTTTGAAAGGCTTGCTCAGAACTGTGTGTAGCTGTCAAGATGTGAGCTCTTTGCAGGTTTATACAGTGACAGAAAGATACTCCTCTCCTAATAATTCTTTCATTTCTGTGGGGTTTTTTTTGTTTGTTTTTTTTTTTGTTTGTTTGTTTGTTTTTTTGTTTTGGGGTTTCTTTTTGGTGGATTTTTTTTTGTTTGGTTTGGGGTTTTTTGCCTGCTATTCAGTGTTCTATCAAGTATTTCACAGACCTAGCTAGTTTTACCTCCTGATCATGCAATGGCCAGCTCTGGGCCAATTGCTTTGTGAATTTAGGACTGTCCTTGCTTTGTGGGTTGCTTTTGCCTGCATTGTATTTTTGGCTTTCATTTTTGTGCCCCATTAATATTTCAGTTTCACCAGTCCCCTCTAGTTTTTCAACTATTTTTCACTTGAGTGTTGTGTTTTATTACCATGTGTAACCTGTGTATTACCATTTTACCATGAAAAATGTTGGTTACACCTGCATTTTCAACATTTTTTACAATGTCCTGGGACAGACTCTTGAAGTAATATGTTCTCATCCCATCACTCTGCAAACTTTTAATATATTTCATTTTATATTTTGTCTTGTATCTTATTAACACTTTTTGTCTTTTAATCCACATGAGAACTGCAGTTTTTATTTCAGAGGTATCATTTGGAAACACAGCTGGACTATATCAACAGAAATTCTTCTATTTCCAGGCTTCTTGTCTCCAACAGAGGTTTGTAAAGCAGGACTTTCTTTGCAGGAGAGTGCTGTTTCTTTCCTAATATCCTTGTTAGGCACTTGTAAAGACAATATATAAAGACACATGTAAATACAATTGAAGTGAAAGGTTACACATCTCAGTTCCACTGTTTGGTTCTTGAATTCCTTTAGCGCTCCTGAGTGGATATCATTTTGATTCCTGGGACTTGTTACTCTCTCTGGAAGAGTAATTCAGTTGCCTAAATGGACTGCTCCTCTTCTGTTCTACTGCAGTGCAGAACATCCTTTCTGCTTGTTTTGTTCAAGGCACCGCAGCACAGCTGATTTTTAAACCAAAATTTTTCTTGTGTGGATAAACATACCCAGCTACTGAGGAGCAGGTATACCTTTTATTACAAAGTAATCAGTAATTTAAGAGAGATCCATTAACTCAAGGAAATATGACTGGATGTTATCTACTTTATCTACAATGCTATTATCTTACTATGCAAATTTTTAGGGGATCCTGATACTTAAAGAGTGAAGTATTATAGCTGTAGTATTCTAAACCAGGTAGGGCAATAAAGCATTATGGAAATGTTAATCCATTAATTTTCATACATTGTGGGAATTTAAGGAGATCATGCTTTGGAATTTTTGCTGTTGTGGAGATGTAGATAACAGTCACATTCAAATTAAATTCTGCACTTCCGTTAGCTACATCTAGAGCTAGGGTTTCACCTCTTTCTCTGTGTCAATGCATATGTATGTGCAAGCAAGAAAAGACACATCCTGTGTTGTTTCCAGGTGAGAGGTTCATGCTTTTCTAGCAAGGTAATAAAAATAAATACAGTTTAAGATTCCATTATGAGAAGAATATTATCTTCTTTTCTCTTTATTTCCTGTGTTTTTTTCATAGTTTGTCTTCCCTCTCCCCCCTTAATTATGGCCAACGATAAGGTAAAAGCATTTTTCTGTGGTTTTGTGTAGTCATATTTTGATTCTTCGTAATAGATGGAAATGAAAAAGGAATTGAGTGTGTTATTACAAAAGAAAGAGTTCCTGTGTAGGCTTTTATGTAATTTATACTATTTTTGTTCCACAAAATTTCCAATATATTAAATTTTGACTAAGTAGAAAATGTATGAGGTTTGCCTAATTGTAGAAAAGGTTCAGAGATCCTGCAATATTGAGGCATGTTGTAAGGAGGGCATTTATGTTTGTGTTATGTTCAATGATCATCCACAGCAATTAAATATGGTCTTTGCATACCTGTGCTAGAGTAGGGAGCTCAGCTCTGGGCTGAATTTATTCAGTCTGCCCTTCAGAATCATGTGAATGACCCACTGTGAGTTGCCAGATCATCCTGGAAAGTCACTATTGATCCTCAGTTTTGAGAAGGGAAGTGCACAGGGAAAGGGAGACTCAGGTGAGCTGACAGTGGGCTAAGCATGTGATGTGCAGGTGGGCAGGTAGTGAAAACAGATTTTGCTGTTTGTAAAAAACTCTGGTCATGCTTGGCAAAATAAACTATCAAAAATAGTTATCTGAAATAATTAGTTTTGTTACATGTCTGTATGATGACTACAAGGCATAGCAGCAAAGGCAAGTCAAAAAACTGACCATCCCAGAAATAAGTTTGATATCCTGTGATGGACAATCCTGAAGTCTTTCCCGTTGTCAGGAGTTCAATATGCAATTCACATTGCTAGACAGAATTGGCTTGCCTTAAAAAATAAATAGCAAGGAGAACACTTGAGTTAGGTGCAATGCATTAGTCTGACTAAGCAGAGATCTTGTTCAGTATTAGAGAGGTATCTGAGAGCTGAGACACCTCTGTGGGGATGCAGCATTCTTACTTTCACCAGCTATGATGCATGTGAGAGCATTTCCTCTTCTCTGAAGGTAAGTTAGCTACTTTGATAAAAGCCTGTTGACTGTGCTCTGTCACTCAAGAGAAGGGAGCTTCCAAAGAAAATGGGGATAGAGCATCATTAGAAGTATAAACAGGCACCACTCATTCCAGTCTTACCTGTGTGAGAAAGGGATGAAATCAGTTTTAATTGGCATTTCTGGCTTGTGTGACAGACAGGTGAAAGCTCATGAGAAAAGTGAGGTGGTTACTCAGTCCACCATTGGATGGTTTCTGGGTAAGGCAATGGTGTTGCTTTCTTATCTCTTGTCTGAAGACCAGGATTCTGCTTCTTGCTGAATCAGTGGGAAAAGCAGAACAGATGTCTTCATTTCAACACTTTTCTGAAGAACAGTGTTCTGTTATAATACCTTAATCAAATAAAAAAGTAAGGTGTATCTCATGGCTTGCCTAGGAGTTAATAGAATTAATGAGATTAATTTGATAATGAAAAGATGATGTTTGTGTTAAAACATGAACATAAAGTTATGCTAATTTGGTTTTAATTGAAGTGATTTTTATTTTAATAATCATCTACATGCTGCCAGTTGATTTTAAGTTTTTGTTTCTCTTTTTTTGGGGGGGTGTTTTTCTCTCAAACTTGGTCAGGGCATACATTTATTTGCATTGCTCTTTTAAAATTTATTGTATGTAAGTCTTTCTTATAGTCACAATGTGATGTACTTTCAAGAAATGATCCTGCTATTTTCAGAAATTCTTGATAAACACATTATAGTTAATAAATGTTATTTCTTGAAAAACACATTATCATTATTAAAGGCTATTTCCAGAATGAGTTTTATAATATCAAGAATCTGATTCTCCACAAGTGCTTTAATTATAAACATTGATGATCTGGTGTTTGACACCACCATAAAAAATACAATGAGGTCCCTTTTCATAACCTGAAGATGTCAGAAGGACAGGGATTTGTTTGAAATGTTTTCTTTTAACAATATCATAATATAACTGAATGTAAGGACATGTATCCTCAACTGTCATGTTATGTTGTTTAATTTCTGATGTACACCTCTTAGCTACCTCCAATAAGCTCAGATGAAATGTCCCCAGTTTTTCCAGAGACCTTGCAAGTGGGAGTGTGGTGTTGCAGTACTTGGTAGCTCAGAAAGCAAATGAGCAGGTTTTGCTGTGTAGAACGCTGAACAGGAATGTAAGGAGTGATGGAGAATACTTGGGGAAATGCACTGTCACTGGCATTTTTGGTCTGAATATTTTGGTTTGGATTTTTTTGCATATAACCAAGGTATTTTTTCCTATGTGTCATAATTTTATTGACAGTATAACATGAAGGAGTATGAAAAACTTATAAAGGTATTAGATAGTTAGCATAATTAAGTTGTCTATGGTTTAAATCAACTGGCTGAAAGCTTGTAAATGTTATTATCTGAATCAGAGAAGCCAGTGGATATAATTGTTAGGCAATTAAATATTTATCCTTCTGCAGGCTTAGTGAGTTGAATTGGGTTATTGGCCAATAGCACTAGTTGAGATAAAATGTTTAGATGCAGAAAAACATCTAAAAAGCTGACAGAAAAATTTTTCTCAAAAGGCAGCTTTTCCATTTTTTGTGATCATTTGTATAGTTCCATAACTGTCCTACAGAGGAGATCTGATAATGCTCACCTGCCTTGATGACAGTTGTGCAGTTCTTTGGTAATTAATAAAATTTTTGAATACTTACACAACCAATACAAAATCATACAATAAAAACAGTTCCCTGTATTATTTGTGTGGTTGAGAAAATTTATTCCCATGCTGAAGATGAATTTTCCGTGGTGAAAATCAGAAATGTATGTGCCAGTTTGGCTCCTGGCCCTGCACTCTCACACTGTGCTCAAGTGAAGAAGATGGCATTTTTTTCACTGTTTTCCTGCAGTAACCAGTAGGGACTGTTAGAGTTTACCACAGGTATACATATTCATGCAAAATTATTCTAAATATTTTAATATTTAGAATATTTAACATTATTAGAAATATTTAAATATTTAAATTTTAAATTTTGGGGTTTTTGTATTTTTGCAGTGAAGCAGAGAAAAACTTGTTATTAAAAAATGTGTGTACTTAGTTTAAGTAATTTAAAAGTTATATGAAATGTGTTGCAGAATAGCATTTTGCTTTGTACTATTAAAGTATGGTCTGTGTGACACAGACTTATTAAGCCACTTAAAACTTTATCATCACCAGAAACTGAACTCTCTTTAGACTGTCTTTGACTGACAACCAATTGCAAGCATCACAAAGCTGGTGAGGAGAGAGCAAAACATTATTTTGTCTTTCACTGAAAACATGGCTATAAATTGCACTGAAGGGAAGCTGTGTTCATTTTCTCCAAAAACTCATGGTCTGAAATTGTTACTTCAGTTACTTCAGTTGTTCTCATTAATGTACATTGGTTTACAGGTGTAATTTTCATTTGATCTGAGTTAGGGAAGCAGATTCTTCATCTCCAGAGGTATTTATTCCACTAAATAGAGCACTTGAGAAATAATCCAGAATTTTCTTCAAATCCTAAAGTATTTTATAATATTCCTCGTGGAAGTTTTTATAGGTTCTCTTGTAAAAGAAGAGTGTTCACAATACTAGTGTGATGAAAAATTAAGTTTTGTATTCTTGTTATACTTTATTATTGTCAGATTACTAGGCTATAGTCTGTTAAAACAGACTACTAAAGTAGATTTTTAAAGTGATGTATATTATATTGAGAAATTTTTCTGTTAAGTAATATTTGATCTTACTTATAGGACTTTTCTTTCTGATAAGTTTTTTTTAAATCTATGTATTCTTATCTTCTAATTTATCTTTAGTTGTACCACTGTGTCTTGTTCCAGGGTTTGAGCTATATCCAGCAATTAGTCAGAGCTTAGGTGATATACAGAAATAGGGTGAAATTTTTTAACACAGTATATATGGAGTCTTCAATTAAAATCAGGATCACATTAGATTTCTACATCTTAAATTACAACTAAAATTTAATTAAATTATTAAATTTATGATTAATGATAGTCATAAATTCTGTTTGTTGGTATAATGAATAGAATAGAATAATTTTTCATTTCTGGCTGATGGAAATTTGTTGGTCATGGTAGTGTATCAATTTGTTTCATGAGAAAATGTTCTTGGTCATGATGGTTGGTAATAGAATTCCCTCTGGTCTCTGATCACATGTGCATAAGCAACTAATTTCTTGTTAATTCATCAGGAGGGGTGCAGTGCATATTTCTCTGAGTTATTCCTGTCAAACAGATTGTTCTAAATGTAACTGGGTTTAGCAACTGAAAGGCTTCACAGAGCCCTCTGTTGTCATCTATATGTATATGGAAAAAGTTACAATATGGAGGTAATTTGGGAAATTTCAACAGTTTCGGCAGTCGCAATCTAGAAATTGAACGTGTTGTGGAAATACAATGTTCCAGTGCACTGCTGCATATATAATGTATGTGCAGCATATGCTGAGGTCTTTTTCAAAACATTTACATTAAACCTGTCAGGTATTTATGAATAGCAAAAATTAATTTCCGCCAGTTCTGTCATCAGTTAGAGGAATGGATTTCAGCACAGAAGACTGTCAGTGTTTCCTGCATACCAGAACAGCTCCCTTCAATGTCATAGAATTACACCAGGTGGCCTGCTAAGAGTCAGCTTAATGTGATTCCAAATGATAGGGTAGAGAATGTGAGGGAATTAAAATAGTATCATACTTATGATTTAAAAGGAAGTTAATTACAAGGGCTTGTTAATAAACAAAGAAAAATTCAGAATGTATTATCTGTTGCAGAGCATATCAGTGGTGAATGTGATACCATAAAAAATAAAATCTAACACTGCATAACTTTACATTGGCTATGAAATATTTAATTAATATGTTGACATGTTTTGCTTATTAATGGATTTTTGTCTTTGGAAAGAATTATTAAAATGGTAGGTTTAGACTTTGTTTTTGAATGCTGTCTGACAATGCAATTGTAGTTGTAGCCTCTTTATTTCTTGTTTGCTTCTTTCATGCTAATACAAAACCAACTGAATGTGGTCTGTGTTTTGCAATTAAAAGATTTATTCAGTTGGTATAAAGTAGTTGAACACCAGTATATAGGACATTTTATTAATTATTGCCTGGTTTTCCATTATCTGAAAATTGATTATGTAAAATTGCCATGGTAAATGTTACTTAACAAGTTAAACCTGAATGATTTGTTACTGTCTTACTTGTTACATAATTTTCCCAGTGTACTTGCCCGTACTGTTCCATGGCTGCTGGAGATCCGAATTCAGAGAATATTAAAGTTGGTTGGGTTTTTTATTTTCTTGAAAGGTAGTTCCTGTAACTGGGGAAAGATATGGTGTACTTTGCCTTTATAGACTATAGAGTGAGTAAATATATGTGACCTTGTTTTTCAGTTTCCAAATGAAAAAAAACCCAAACCCAAACAAACAACCAAAACAAAACTGTAGGCAAGCTTATTCCTATTTTCATGTATCCTGTCTAGATACAATGAAAAAAAGACCCATCTGCATGGATATAGCAGTTAAAGGACTTTCAGTGTATTACAGAATTTCTTAGTTATTTTACAAATAGTCAGTTGAAGAAAATTGCTTCTTTTTTGAACATGAATCATATTTTTTTTTCTTAAAAATGTTAATATGTGTGTTTTGTACAAATTAAACTTGGCAGCTATAGCTTCATGTTAAAATTTAACCTTTGTGCTCTAACTTTTTTGCCTTTGCTCTAACCCCTTTTTAAGGGGATTTTTTTGCCACTTAGAGGGAAAAATGGTTTGGAAATTCTTTTTATCTTCACTACTTCATGCAACTTAAAAATGTCCAAGAAACTGGAAAAAAGCCTGAACAAGTGTCAAAGAATATGCCAGAGCAAAATGTATGTCTTCCCTTATATTCACCAAATATAAAAATGAGCTCCCAAAAACTTTATGCAGAAAGTAGGAAGTGTGGAAATATTTAATGGCTATGAGTAATTTAAAAAATCTGGTTGGAAAATAAAAAAATAAAAAGCATTTTGAATTAATTATTTCAGCAAAAACACACATTTGAATTAATATTGCAAGCATATTAAATAAGTGTAAAGCTGTGTTTTAGTAGATGTCCATTTTTGCAAATCTTTGAAGTTAAATGTATGTTACCAGTTATATGTTTTAATAGACATGCCTATTTATTAAGCCTATTGATTCTTCATTGGCTGTTATCTATTTACAGTTTTCTAGCTTTCAAATGATAATGTCTTCAAGGTAGTGCTTGCCAAAATTTTGCTTACTCAACTGAAGACAAGTGAGGTTGCCTGGAAGCAACTTGGAAATTTACTTTTAGCTAAGACTGCTAAGCTTGAAGAGGGAGCATAAATATTGCTATGGAGTTAAGTGGTTAATGTGCTGAAATACAGACCAGGGATTTTGCCTCAGTTATATTTATGGTTGGTCTCTGCTTTGGTGCAGAGCAGAGGCAGGTTCTTTGCCCCTCAGAGCTGCTCGTGCTTACTTGGTGTCAATAGTGCTCTGACTGGCCAGCCTGGGAAACAAGAGCCTTACAGCCATAAAGAGCTGCTTGCTAAATCATCCCCCAAATATCTCCAGGTCTTCATTAGGTTTTCTGTCCTATCCTGCATATCTAATACTGTAATAATCTGAGACTGTGGTTTTTGGGACTGATCTGATCACAGGTTTGCCACTCTCTGGATTTCCAAACCCTGCATTTCACCAATAGTCCATCTCTTTGCTGTCTCTGTGGTGGCTGGATCTTGCTATGAGACAAATAATTTAAATGAGAGAGAAATAATTTGCTTGTTTTGTTTAGTTGTTTTATTTTGGCATGGATTTGCTCTTTGTTAATGAATTGAGTTGGCTTACAGTGGGATGAACACGATGAGCTTCAGAGGATAGAGTCAGCAGAGAGCAGGAAAGGAGAAAAGCTGAAGGATGGGTTGGAGGGGGGAAGGATCTCCCTTAGTAAGTAGCAGTGATCTACCACTACTGCTCACTCACAGTACTCAACCCAGAGAGAGTTATTTCATGTTACAACTAAACTGCTCTGTGAGTTTCTCCTAGAACGTTGTTATTCCTGCTCCTCATACTATCAACATGTGCCCTCTCTCCCTTCATCCCTACCTGATGTAAACCCAAAGAGAGTAAGTTCTGGGAACTTGATGTGCAAAAGAATTAATTGGTGGTCCAAACACCACCACAAAAAGCAAGCTTTTGGCTTGCTCTATCTTAGTGTGTATCTGTGTGGGCAGAAATGTCTGTTGGAAAGGAGAGAGAACCAGCACTGCTGTTTGTGTGGTGATATCACCTTAGATTAGTTGAAGCCAGTGATGAGATAAAACACTGGATATTTTCCATGGTAGTGATAGTCACTAGACCAAGTAATTAAGATGAATTCCTCAAGAGCATTCTTGATGGGAGTATTTTCACTAAGGGAGAACATTTAATCTAGAGTCTTCTTCTGAAAATATTGAAATAATTTTCTTATCAGAAATCTATTCTAGATGTTTCCTATTTTTTTTCTTGCTACATTAGTCACAATTGCAGGACAGAGAAGGTAAAAAAAACTGGCTCTATTAGCATCAAAATGTCCAATATGTGTCATAGAAGCTACCGCTGTGTTCAACAATTTATGGTTAACTTATTTAAGATTTGTTTCTGACTTTAAATTTTATGTATTTAGTGAAGTAAATAATTTTAAAATTAATGGACATTGGCATCCTATTTAGATTTTAAGTAATTCCAAATACAATATATTGTTTGTGTATTTTGGTGCCTTCTTTTGGAATTATTTATCCATGAATAACTGTATCTTAGGTTCTCAAGCAGTTTCTTTATAATTTTAAATCATCACTTATCTTTTTTTAAAAAATTGTGGTTTATTGAAACCATTAATTTTCAAGTCTATTATTTGTAATTACCATCCTTTATTGAGTTCCTGTGTCCTATATAAGCATCAAATAGTATATTTAGATTTGTGATTTGATTGCTGATTTTTCTGAAAGAGAATACACAATACAGGGAATACAGTATACAGGGATATTATCTAGGAACAGTTTTCTCTTTACAGACATCCTAATTACTGTTCAGATATCCAAAGCAAACGTTAAATGTAGGTTTTTCTTTATAGACATTCTCTTAATAGTGTCCTGGATTTTGGAAAATTGCCTATTTTAACTTCACAATAACAAAAATTGTAACATGTTTGAAAAAATCATGTATAGCTGAGTTGAAGTGGATTCAGATTATTGAAAATGTGTTTGAGTATTTATTTGTTAATTTAAAAGCACTCCTTTTGGCCAAGGTGGTCAAATCAACATTAAGAAAAGATAATATGTGATATTAGTTGATGAGAACTTGGTATAGTTTAGAATATGGAATAGTTTTAGTACAGTATAATTTAGAATTATACTATATTTGGTATGGTATAGCATAGACTTTAGTATAATTTCCTCCATCCAAATAAATGTTCAATTTTAGAGTGGACTTTAGTGTTTTGAGTATGATATAGAATCATAGAATGGTTTGGATTAGATGGGAAGTGACCTCAAGGATCATCTGACTTCAACCCTCTGCCATGAACAGCAGGGCCATTCAGTGTCTGGGATTTCCTGGGTACAACTGTTTCCTTAGTATATATATATGTTTGTTTCTTCTTTTACTTAGATTTTCTGTTACAAGTAAATTTATCATATTGTAAACTGATCTAATAATTACTAATGTTTCACTTTAGAGAGAGTGATGGGAAAGGATAAAAAGGGAAGAAATGGCTTTTCTGTGCGCAACCCACATGTAATATTCCACTGTCACTTTCCATGACTTGATGCTAGATTTTTTCGTAGCTGGGGAAAAATTATAAAATGTCAGCCTGTATGAACTCACAGTCTTATGAAGTCCTGAAATACATTTTCATTAAATAAAATGCTGCTGGTGATGGCAAAGTATGAAAGAATAGAATTTAAAGAATTTGAGCATTATTTGGAATTCAGGATGTGTTTCTAACAATCATAGACACAGAAAGTTACCTTGACTTACTCAGGTCATCTGAATTGTCATAGAACTCTTAGTTTTATTGGGTTTTGTCTGTTGCTTATAGTATTCATTAGCTTAATTAGCACCAATATTTATTTAAACAGATTCTTAAGACCAGCAGTATGGTGTTTGAGCAAGCTAGATATATGGCTTTGGTCAAGTGCATGTTCAAAGTCTGACTTTTAGCACTAAAAAGGTCTTTAGTGGGCCTGCACATTCTGTTGTCCTTGTCATGGTCATCCCAACCTTTAAAATTTATTTTCAGTGGTGAACTTTTTTGTGTGATGCTTCTCTTCTGAGATACATATCGTGCTAGGCTCAGCCTCATTCTGCCATGACCGTTTCCATCATCCCAAGTACTTGATCTGTTTCACGTTTTATGGGATCGATAAATCTCATCCCTAAAGAGTCCAGCAGCCCTTTGATTCCTGACCTGACATTTGCTAATGCTATTCCTGATGACCTGCCAGTACGGATCTTCAGAACTGCAGTCTGTGTTTGACAACACTCATAATATGAATCAATATTTAGCATTCAGTAAGTGAGCTGGGGAGTCATTTTATTGCTGCAAAAGTCTACATTGCCCCTGGGCAGCTGTCAGAAATGGGTAGTTATTAATAGCCCTCTGTTTTCTCTTAGCATAGTCAGTAGGGGTCAGCCATGAAATGATTTAATCAGTTTATGATATCTGTGACAAAGAGCACTTAAAATGTAATCACAAAATTTAAGTAGAAGTGTCCCTGGGCTGTTGGAATGTTTTCCTTGCTTAATTTTCTCAGAAGTTAATGTAGTACACCAGAAGACTGAACAAGTAAAAAAAGCTGGGTTTAAAGTTCTTTTTGCTCTTCTGTCTTACTCCCCATGTGTCTGAGTGCAGTGTTTTTATGGGAGGTGAGTGTGGTAATATTAAAGTGAGGTAAATATTAACTTGCCTTTTTGAGGCAAGTTCATTGCTTCAAAACCCTTTCCACTTGATCATGGTGACTGTATTGGTATGAAAACTTTGTGTAGGGATGAGGTATTTCCACATCTGAAAAGGAGGAGGAAGAGTCCTAGACTTTCTCTTCAGATCTTTTAGAAACGTTGAAATACTCATGGGATGAATGTAACATGTTTTTGAGCAATTTAGTTTTCTGTGACTGCATTTGCCACAGGTCTTGCTGAGCTTGGCAGCGTCATAACACTTGTGTTTCCATGTCTGTTGGTCATCTGGTTTGGAAGGCAGTTGTCAGTGTGTCAAGTACAAACAAGCTTGTTTCACTATGTATTCTCCCTTTTTTCTTTCACTTTAATCTGCAAGTGTTGTGAATTGGTTGACAATTTCACTGTTTATCTCTAAGTTTCCTCCTATTCATCTTGCAATATCCTGAGGCAAAGTTTAAGGTTTTGCATCACCATTCAGTCCTTTTCTAAAGGCTTCTCCAAGTGGTACTTGCCAGTCAACCTTTGCAGTGCTTTAAGGAGCAAAGCTGATATTTTTCTTTCTTTTACAGTAGCTGTTTCCTTACATGTAACATTGAGGCTGAGTCCTTGACTTTCAGAATGGTTGTATGAAGTTAATCTGTAATACAGCTGCAATATATGCACTGATTCTGCCAGTAACTTAAGATAAAGAAAGCTGTTTTGTGAGCAGCTCTTTCCTGGGACATGTTAAAGCACATTTACAAACTTCTCTCATATATTCAGATAGATTTTCTGCATTCTTCTTGTAGAGAATATCTGCTTCTCTATGGTAGAATATTGTCTTTGCCTGGTATGTTTCCAAGTTTTATGTGCAGCATTGAATGCAGATTTTCTGCTGGCAGTAATAATCATCAGGATCAGGGTGCTGGGGTAGGGATAGGAGACTGCAGTTTAGTTTAAAAAGTTTCAGAATCAATACATTTCAGGAAAATTTGAGTGTGAATGACTCTTACCAGCTATCTGGCCAAGGCATCTTATGGTGGAGAAAAGTCTTTTTAGGCACAGTCTTTAACACACTAGTCATTGTGGCATTAATAATGATAAAGAATTTTGTCCATTTTAAATAATGTCCATCATTGTGAAATTGCTTCTCTTAATATTTTGGAGCTAACAGTAGTAATTTTTTCTTTATTTTCTCTTGTTGAGTAAAGTACTCTCTGCCTGTTACCTTTGCAAGAGCTGATCAGTGGAAATGACCCCTCTCAGATGACTACGCTACATTTACCAGAGTGTTTTTTACAGAATACTGTAAATTTGCTGAATGTTATTTAAAGGGGAATTCTGCTGCCAGTTACTATTACACATCACCCTCCTGTCTCATCATCTAGAGATGCAAATGCTGTACTTGCTGCACAGAGGTATCTCTCCTAAGCTCAAAATGTTGCAGCTCAGACTTTTAATTTTGGAGTTACTTTGAATCCTTAGGGAACAGAAAAGCTACAGGCAGTCCCTTATATCAAATGCTGAGATGTTCCCTATTCAGACAACTCTTTAAATTTCATAATTGATATTTACTCATTTCATAGGAGCAAAAACTGTGTCATTATTCTCTTTTGTAAATTGGAGACAAATTTCAGCAGATATGGTGCATGTTCATAAACTGTAAAATACAAACTAAATTTTAGTAGTCATTCTTTGGTAATGTGGAAACTGTTCTGATGGGTTTTGAAGTCAGTAGCAGTCTCCATTGCAGTTAACTTTGTAATGCTGTGATTGAGAGTACTTATACATGACAGATATTTTTAAATACAAATGCCTGATTGAGATGAGGGTTAGTGGTACTTGGAAAATTTTATGAAGTTTACTTTTGCTGCTCTGGGCAAAATGTCTGACTTTTGAGCATGTAAATTAGTTTGCCTTCTTCAATTTAGAGTGCCATGCCTTGGTTTTTCTTTTGGTCTATTACACTTTTTCTCTTTTAGTTTTGTATTCTTTTGGTTATAAATGGGTTTAAGAAGTGCACTTCTACACATGCCCTTGTCACATATGCAGTATCTATTTGATTGTATTTTGAATTTTCTTGTTAGTCATGCAAACCACAATGATTTACTGCTAATTTTGTTTCACAGGAAATCTTTTTAGTATTATAAAAATAATATTAGTATCTGGAGCATGTAATTTATTTTTTAGCTTTACGTAGTTTTTTTCATTAAACATTTTCTGCTAAAAGTAGGAGTTCAGTAGCCCATAAATTGACACTATGGATTTGCTTATCTCCAGGATAATTCTAGTAGCCACTAGGTGATCAAGCATCTTCAGCAAAAACATTTTCTTCCCATGCTGCACCTGTGTGAGTGCAACATCCCTCACAGGTATGTTCTAGTGTCTTGCTAGCATTGTGCTATGTACCAAGTGTGCATCTGCTTGCAAAGAGGGACAGAAATCCTGCACTGTGTTTAAAAAATATCAAAATAAAAAATTACTTCCTGTTTTCAGTAAGAGCTCTTAGTAATGCCACCCAATATTCTTTCTTTCTGTTTGTTTTTTTTCTTTTGTTTCCCTTTTAAATTTTTTCTCCTTTTTCTTTTTTTTTTTTTTTTTTACTGCATCATACCAAAGTAAAATGTTTGTTGTTATAAAATTTGCTGTCACAGACAAACATCAGGCCATGATTTCATGAGATAAGTTTAGCATCATACAGCCACAGAACTCATTCTTACCAGCAAATATTGCAAGGGTTTCATGGTAAAATAATGAGCCTGAAAAGTTGCCCTCTGATATCAAGCCTTTCAATAATTCAATAAAATATCACAATATTTTTCAATTATAATATAATTTATTACTCTCTTTTAAAACAAGGTAGTGCCAATTTCTTAGAAGTACATGTTTAGTCGTAGGATTTTACTTGTCTGGTTAATAGCAAAACCAGGAAGTTTTTCCCTTAAGAGTGGGATAATTAATTAGTAATTATCACAATGTTGTCATAGATATTTTTCAGTTCCAAGTTTATTTTGAGCAGATGGGAGGAAGATATCATGTCAAACCCCAAATATTTATGTATTTTTTTAAAACTAGTTATGCTTGAGAATGAGTTATACTAGAATGAGGGTGAGCAGAATTGCAAGCAAAGTTACTGAGCATGGAAAATTCATCTAGCATTTATGATAATATTTCCCCATTGATTTCAGAGGGTTCTAATGGAATAAGACCCAAGTGAAAACTAAGTAATAAATTCTAAAATGGCATGATAATATCCAGTGGTTTTAGTTGGCAACTGTTTAAGGACTTGCATCTTTTATATTTTCCCTCACTCTTTTTGTAAGGTGATGCCTTCATAGACCTTACTCTGGCCTTCTGATTGGTTCATTCTTTACAAAAATTTTACAGTTAATTTTGAAACTCCTCTTGCTTTATGAGTTTATTCTGTAGCTTCACCTTATTTTCATGTCTACACACAATTTCAGTAAGAATGCAAGTTTTGAAGACATTATAACAAAATCAGTCATATGAAATTCACATGGAGGATGTATTGAAATTGCAATTGTCTTTGTGAACCTTTCCCACCATTATGAATGTAATAGTAGAGGAGCAATGTGCACTATGAGTTTCTTGTGTTTTGGCCTAATTATTAATTTGAACTTTTTCACTTGCAAAGTAATAAAAGTATGCTATGACTCTGTGTTAATTTAGGATAATGCAGCTTTGCTACTCATGCAGCTAAACAAAAAATGAAGCTTAACAAGAAATGTTGGCAGGACATGTCTTTTTCATGGAAGGAGAATGTTGTCAAGCATTATACTGCATGAAAGAAATTCAGAATGTATTAGGTAGAAAAAGCTCACATCTAAAAGAAATTTTGAAGTCTTAATCTGTATGAGTGGGTACTGCTTGATCCTGAGAATTCTGGGAAGTTAAAACAGAGATGATATTCTGTTAATAATAGCGAGAGATCAGGAGAATGCCGGTGTTGTCCATCCTTGCTGGGAAAGGGAGATTGGTTTGGATTGGAGAGGAAGACTCGGGTCTTTGTCTATGTCTTATGTGATTGCAACCACAGCAAGATACTGAAATATCTGGCAGGAGCTTGTTCTACCTGTAAACAACAACTCAAGAAAGAGAAATCCAGAAATCTACTTGAAAAAAAAAGGGAGATAAGTAGGCCAGTAACTGTGTGGTACAGCTGCATAAGGATGATTACTGAGTTTGTGTCAGTGAACATTGTGGTCCATGTTCTAAGCATACAGGAGTAAAAAGAGGGAGTGAGATGGACACCCAATGAATTCCTCCAAAAATCAGGAGGACTCTGAGGAGGATGTTGTAACAATAAAAGAATAATGAGCATGGTAAGAAAAGCTAACTCACAAACACTCACAGGGAAAAAGATTCTTGTGTCGATTGTGACTGGCAAGTTAAAATGGTTGCAAAGAGAGTGTTGGGTCTAAGATTTGGCAGGAAGGTTGGTGGAAACTAGTGTGAATCACTTCAGTGTGGTCAATATGTAAGACTGTGGTTTGGAAAGTGCCAGAGGAAATTCTAGGCAATAATTTTGCCTAAGTTGTTCACTGATCTTAGGTATGAAATAGAGAGGTGAGATGGAGCAGTTCTGGGAAAGGGAAGTGGGGTCAAGTGTTAGAATTCTCTAACACAAACAAGGAGGTGAAAATTAAAAATATTAAAATTAAACATATGTTTTCAACAATGAACTTGTCCTCCTTCATTCTTACTTCATCTCTAAGGGTTTTACAATTTCATCTTACTCCTCTTTGAAGCACCTTTGTTCAAAACATAATCCAAGTATTATTTTCTTATTACTTAAGCATAATGCAACATCTATTCCCAGGGCAACTAAACCCCATGTGCCATTTAAGAAATCATTGTAAAGAAAGGGTGTCTTTGTGTGTGATAATTTTCATGGAAAGAAAACATTAGATATATGCCGAAATTGTGAACTTTGTGACATCCTGAGGTCTCTGAGAATTCTGACATCTTCAGCAAGTGGCAGACACGATATTCAAGTGCCTGTAATTGACCAATGCAGCACTTGACACCTGACACAGAGTTGACTGCATGACCTGCAAGGTTAGATGGGTAGGTAGTACATGAAATCCTTATTTAAAGCTTTCTCTAGTGACTGGAATGACTGTGACATGAGGCTAAATCACAGATAACTGACTTCTTTAAAAATACATCCAGAAATCTAACCCTCTAGAAAGGTCTGTATTGTGTACAGCATTACCCATTAACTTCAAGATGTGCCTTGCTTTTGTTCAGAGTATTGTGTGATTAGATTTTCTTTTAAGTTACAAATACATGATTGGAATTGTATTTCACAGCTACATCTTGCTGCATCGATGAATGACAAGATGGGTTGAACCTTAGTCTTTTTTTTTTTCCCTCCATTTTTCCTTCTGGATTGAGATGATGCATTGCTTATACAGAATGCCTCCCTGAATGCCACTCTGCAGTTATAACATGAAATAGAACTGCTAACAGAAGTATGAGAAATTAAAGGTAGAAAAAACATATTATTTCATCATCTCCCTGCACCTGAAGTACATCAGGGGCCTAAATTCTTCAGGAAGAAAGTTATTCTGAAAGGATTAGCTATGATGTAATGAATTACATAAAAAATGAGTGATCACAGCTTTTATAGCTTGAAATTGTAGAAAGCCTGCATCTAATTTTAATACTGATACAGGAAGAAATAGCTTGGATCAGCTTTATGAATAACCCTGGCATTTCATTAGCATGTTCACACACAGTTCTTGTACACAGTATATTGACAATACTTGAATTTCTGAGAAGTCTAACATTACTAAATATTACTAATTTCTTCCCTTTATACTAGGAAATATTTCTAGGCTGGCATTCAGGCCACTGACTGTAAATTTTTGAATTGTACCATGTATACCAAAACCTTAAATAACCTCAAATACTTTAATCCTTTGGAAGTATATACTTCAACCAATAATTTTGCTTAAGATTTGCTCCTTTGAAGCTGTGTCTTCTTGTAGTCATTAAAGAATGAATTTGTGAAGCCTACTTAAAATTAATTATTTTCCCCAGACCTGTAAATTCACCATGGTAGAACTGGTACCTATCTTCATAAACTGTAACTGTTCCCTGCATTTTATGCTTCAGATTTTATTCTAGTCCACACAGGTCAACAGCATCTGCATAGGGATCTCTTGAAGGTATGACAAATTAAAGTTGGTTCATTTCACTTGATTTCCCTAACTTGCTGAAATGTCATTATCATTCTGGGAGTCAGTACTAATCTACATTTCTTTTGATCTTGCTTTTAATTTACAGTAGAATTGAAATCAGAATAGGACTAATTTTAATACTTACTTTTTAAGAGAAAGCGAGCAGAAAGACTTTACAGCTCTAGCTACTTTAATTTTCTTTTTCTGATGTTTTTCAGTTAGTTAAGTTCAAGCTTCATTTTCATGTAAATCCAAACCTCCAAATTTCATTATCATTATTAAAGGCTGTTTATTCAGGTTCTGAAAAAAAAATGTCTCATTGCTGTCACCATAATATGAATGATCAAAGAGTAATTGTAGCATTTCTTTTAGGAATCCTGCCCTCAGTAAGCCCATAGGATTTGTTTACCCTCTCTTACCAACCAACATTTGTACCCATATGTTGAGATGGCAGCATGCCTCCCTCATGATGTACTATGCCAGTTTCAATGGGATATAGATGCCAAACAATATTTAAATAAGGAACTAGCATAATGCTGAAAATACCATCTGTTCTGTAAAATTTTTCTTACTCTGTGACAGGATCACCGTACTGAACTCCCATGTGTTAATCACATTTCTGATACACAATAATGAAATTTGAATACCTGAACAGCTGAAATGTCTGAGCATCCATGATACCTACAGTTTTATCAGGGATTGTGGAAGCTTTACACTGTATGTTTGGAAGCCATTTTTGAAAACATAGAACATCAAGATTCATTGGTGAATATAGTGCATCCATGGAGCAACTCATTCATGATGGTGGCTGTGTCATGCGTAAATCAGCCTTCAAAGATAAGTACTTACTACTATCATGTCCCTTCTCATGGGCATATCTACAGAGACCAGTATGTGGAAGACTTCTATAATGATTCTTTCAGTGAGTTCAGATGTGTCAGCTCGAGGAGCAGGGTCTGTTCTCTCTGGGTTCCTGACTTATGGATTGCATTAATCTTAAATTTGTCAGGTGGCTAAGGTTCAATTCCAGTGCAAGCTACTGATTAGAAATCTTCCTAATCAATCTGCCAATTGATTTGAAGTCTCCATTTCTCACTCTCCCGTTAAAGTATCCAACCATTTCTGTTTATTTGGCTATCTTAATGAACAAATTATTTTTTTCATGTATTGTACTGTATTGTAATTCCATTTGATGATATCTGAAAAATTACAGGTTTCCTAACAAACAAATATTGTTGTGTGTGTATGTATAAAGCTGAACATGAATACAGCAATATGGCATTTTCTAGAAAATACTGACTTCTGTGAATGGTGTCTGTATTAAAACAGGTTGTATGTGATTGATCCCAAACTGAAAATAGCTGCTCTGAAAAATGCATATTTCTTCTAAAGAGCATTGTGTCAAAGGACATTTCTTCTAACTTTTTTGGGTGTGAGAGACATAGATCATCTTTGTTTCAGAAAGGGCAGAGAGGTACTTGGTCTAACATAGTTTTGCATGAAGTTCAGTGATTTTTTATTGTAACTATGAATCCAATTGAAAAAGTAGGTTTCTGAGGGACCTATTATATTATTCTTGCTGAGTTCAATGAATGGTATTATTCAATATACCCTTCTCTGAATTGTTTTTGGAAATATTGAAATATTGTGTATAATATTGCTAGAAGTAATTAGTTTTAGTAAGTATTTTAAATTATGTAATATGAGAAAAAATATAAAATCAGATTAAATTTTAATTGAGCATATTTTAATGCATCTTTTTTCTGTTCCACTCAAATGAATTCTGTGACCTCTGTCTTCAGTATGAAAAAGTCCATTATTAACATTTGGGTTTTTCCCTGCTTCCTTCTTTTTACTAAATTCTATTACTAGATCTTCATCCAAGAAAAGAGGTTTGCATTTGCATTCACATGAAATTTTCAAGTATCCAGTCTGGAATACTTCTTGCTCTACAGAGGTGAATTAGGAAATTATTTTTATTTTTGTTGTGGGGTTTCATTTTGTTTGATTTTCACTGAGGCCTAGACAGTCAAACAAATGAAGGGGAAAGGTCTCTTGAGACATTATAGATATCGCTAAAAACATTTTGGTGTTCCACTCTTCCAAATTTTTGCCTCCAACATCTTCCTGCTTTCTTCATTCTATCATTATAGCCAGACTTTAAATTTGTCTTTTTCTTTGTTCTAAATTTGTTTTTTCTTTGTCTTTGTCTTTTTCTTTGTTCAAAACTCCTGGAACTGAGTTTTTCCAAGGACCAGCACAGATTAAATAATCTCTTTTCTGCTGAGCTTGATAGTGGAGTTTGTACCTTTACCCTGTTTCTGTAAATAACATGTGGTGTTTGTAGTTAGCTGTAGTTGTCTGTATCCAACAGAAAGGTGTATGAAGGCAGTAATGTTGGACAGGATAACACTCTCAGTCTATCCTGCTTCTCTGTGTGTCTGAAGAGCACTCAATGAGTTTCTCATTTCATCATTTTCCATGAAACCATGAGTTTTTCTATGTTGAGTGCTGTGTATATGTTTTTAATATGAATTGACAAATGTATGTTAAAAACATTTAAAAATGAAAGGAAATGTGACTCTTACATACAAAGCAGGATTATCTGAGTGTAATAATTTTTGTGTGGGAAAAGATATGGTCCTTCTTGAGTGGAAGTAAATATATGAGATCAGTTAAAATATTCCCTTTGTTACACTATTGCTTACTTAAGATTCCGAGCTCTCTAGTCTATACTGATCTCTCTGTAAGACCACTCTACTCTCAAAGGACTCCACAGCTCTTCCTAGTTGAGTATTGTTGACAAACTTAATTAAGGTACATTTGATTCCTGTGTCCAGTTCATTTAAAAAATCATTAAGGAGCACTGGGCCTGAAATTTGGCCTGGGGATCCCCACTGGTACTGACTGCCAGCCTGATGTAACCCCATTTATTCTCACTCTTTGAGCCAGACCTCTCAGACAGTCATTCACTAGATCTGGGTGACCTGGAGCCACTTGCCAAAGGACCATGACCAGATGGCTTTTGTAATGTCCAAGGATGAAGACTCCATGGCCTCCCTGTGATCTTTTCCATTGCTTGGTCTCTCTCATAGTAAAAAAGTGTTCCCTGGTGTTCAATTTGCACACACTGCCTCTTGTTCTGTTACTGGGTACCACTGAAAAGAACCTGGTTCCATCTGCTTTGCACCCTCCTTTCAGATGTTTGTAAAGATTGATGAGATTCCACCACTTCAAGCCTTTTTTCTCCAGGCTAAACATTTCCTTCCACCTCTCTACTTTTCCTCATAGGAGAAATGTTCCAGTCCCTTTATGGTCTTATTGGCCTTTTGCTGGACTTTCTCCAGTATGGCCTTCTCTTTCTCATACTGGGGAGTCCAGAACAGTACTCCAGAACACCATAAAAGGTCTTGAAAACCTGCCTAGTTGGCTTGAGTGTTTGTTAAGAATAAATCTAAAATTTAGAATTACCACAATTGGGTTTTTTCCCATAATTTCTGTTAGAAGTCTGTTCTGTTTTCATGTGCCACTATAAAGGTAACAGGGACTGGTACAGTTGTCTATGCAATATGCAAATACCAGGCAGCTTTCATTCTGTAAATTCACATACAGTGCTAGCAGGGAATTACTATTTAAAGAAAGGAAGCAAAAGAAGTTTAAAAACTAGCTAAATTTAAATAAAAAGATAAATTAAGAAAAGATCCTAGTTCATAGCTACAGGCTACAACGTAATTGATAATTTTTGACTTTGCTCACTCAGTTTCTCTGTGTAATGAAAAGTTCTTTTATTATAGGTCACTGTTTATCTGGGGATTTTACTTTGTTCAGGATTAACCCTTATAAAGTATTAATTCTGGTGGACTATGCTGTAAAATCAAGACCAGGGAGATGCTTCATGGTTATTTTTGTTAACTGGATTACTCCCATATCAAGTATTTGGTATTTGTATTTAGAAGCAAGTATCAGTCTTATAAGTAATATTTGCTTCCCCAGAATAATGAAGCCCACTTAAATAAATACCTGATATAAAAGTAATCCTGTTAAAACTGAACAAATGAACTCTACACCAGTCTCTCAGAGTTCTAGAAGACCCTGACTGGTAAATACTTGATTAATGAATAATCCTTTTAAATGAATAAAATTTGTGTGTCAAATAGAGAAGTAAATTGCAATCATGCTAAGACTTGTTATAGGAAAGTTACAGATGAATAAATCTAGGCTGATAATTTATGAAAAAGCATGATGACATTCTTTTTTTCTTTGATAACAATAAGCCTTTTATAAGTATAGTTTCAATTACTTTTTTTTCAAAAATATATTAAAAGGATTTATATCCATGTCATGTAATATTGGAAATATTAATGAGAAAAAAGTGGACATAGGTGTATGGTAGTAAAGCACTAATATGATAAAATGGAATGTTTTCTCATTTACATTTCATTGCATCTGACTTTGAAAAAATTTAACACCTTTTTTCTTTTGTCATCCTAAAAAAAATTATCCAAGTAGTTAACCTTTTACCCAATATAAGTCACACAAAGTTAGATCATTTAGATTGAAATTCTTTAGAGAGACATAGGTGTTTTCATGAAAATTAGAAATCTTGAAATCTTGTCTGCTCATTCAAGGACATATTATAGTGTTTTCTATCCTTTTGGAATTTAGTCTGGGAGTTTTTCCTATCAAAAGCAAAAGCAGAATATATATATATTTTTTTTTTTTTTTTAAATTTCATATATATGAATGAGCCCGTGAAAAAGCTAATGAATCGTTTATTAGTTGTGAAAGCTCATTAAAACAGATCAAATCAAAATAAACTGATAAACAAAGAGCCTGTGCCAGTAAGAACATATGACTGTAAATAGCTTTTGCCTCAATACTCCTACTGGTGTCTGGATGACAGCATTCCTCGCAGTTGTTCACAGAAAGTAACCAAATGAATCCAGCCAAAATGAATAAAACATAATGCTGTGGTCAGGTTGGGTTTGGTAAGGGAGGTGAGAAGGGATGAGAAGGTTTTGCATGCCTCCAGACTATCTGTGAGTTCCTTTATTCGGGAAGCAATTAGACTATCAGCCTCTGGAAATCTAGAGCTAGCAAGGGCCCATGTGACTCCTGATTTAAGAACAGGAAAAAAAGGTTTAAGTTTTAGGTGCACCTTCCTTTTGTTTCTTGGCTGCATTGGAATGACCATATTGTCCTTTCCCGAAGACCAGTTTTAAGATTTAGAATCATTAGTGTCTTTTACATATGTAAAGGTCTTAAGAGATAATATCTGAATAAGCAGAAAGGTGGATTTGCATAATGATGTAAAACTGCCACTTGATTTACTTTTAAAGGTGTCTTCATTAACAAGGCTTTTGAAAGTCTAAGAAAGTGATAAGAAAGGTGGTTTTATCTGCAATGAAGTGATCAAAATATGCCCTGTGTTCAGATAGAAATACTTATTGTTAGGCTTATTAAAATCATAGTTTTAACACAGAATTAATTTTTTCTTCTCCTGTAGAGATTTTCCTTTATTTTTTGAAAGTTGTTTCTACTTTACTCTTTTATTTTTTTCTAAACAAACAAAAAATTTCTTGCAGGATACATAGAGCATAATTTCAGCCCTATTTTCATGAGTTTGTTAATACAAAAACTCATAAGACTTCGAGAGTAAGCTGCCTCCAAGGCAAGTTAGGGTTGAAGAGTGATTTCATTTTTGTAAACAAAGTAGTATAGATTTGAAGTCTGAAGGTCATCATAATTAAATGGAAATTATGCAAAAGGCATAATTTCTGCCATCTGTACGTGGGAGTGGGAAAGGACATTTCTACAACTCTGGCTAAAAATAGCTGTCTCATTGGTTGGAGGAAATTTGCTACTGGTTGATTGATGGACAATGAATTTCCCCTGGTTCTTATGGTTTTCACCTCAACTTTTCTTCTCTTTGGACTATTGGATGTCATCCAATTTGGGCATGACAATAAACCAGGATGGTTTGGTTTATTATATATGTCTTATACTATTTGTTGTGTGAAAGGAGAAAACACAAGCAAGGCAATGAATTTTGATTGTGCCTAAGAATAATGGAAGGATTATTTTCTTATTAATTAATGGAAGGATTATTTTCTTATTAATTTCCATTTCACTTCTGGAATTATTTGGACTTGATTTGTGATTATCACAAATTTTCCACTGTCCATTTTGATTTTGCTGTTTGAACCTGATACCAGATCAGTATATGCCAGGTATTTGTTAAATTGTTATTATTTACAGGAATGAATGTATTCACAAGCCTAGTAGCTAGAACTGGATTTTTAGAGAGCTTGAAGAAATATGATATTTATAACCTTGAGCTGCTTCTGAAAATCTTGTTGTAAGTGGTTTAATTTAGTAATCTTCAATAATCTTGTTGAAATTGTTTTTTCATTCACTACGGACAAAGGAAAGTTTAGAAGGTAATATTAATTTATCTGGTTAATGTAGGGTGGCATTGTCAAAAGTGTGTCCCATCAGGTATAAACTGTTACTACAATTAGGAAGTTCATTTGAAAATGTTCTAGTTCTCATACTCATTTAGCAAGAAATCCAGTGGCTATTAATACATTAGCTAGGTCTGCTGAAACAATTTTATTTTAATCTTTACATGCATAACTGTTTTTGAGTTTGTCTACTGACTCATTTCATACAGTCATTAAGACTACTGCCTTTTGGCTTTCTGAGTTTATTCTGTATGTCTGTATTGTTTGTTTTAGCAATGGAGAATTTTACTGACTTGATTCACATTGTGAGTGCTAACCAAAAAATCAGAGATCATAGAAAATGGTGCTGAAAGGGATCTGAAGACAACTTGTTAAGATGAACCAAAGGAGATTTAAATATGTGCAAACAATTCCTTCCAGGAATAGTATCTTTCTGGCTTGTTCTGAAAGTTCTTGATGGAGATTTGCCAGCTGATGTATTCCATTACTATTCCAGTCCTTCCCCGTCTTCATCACTAGAAATGCTTTCCTGATTTTTTCCCTTGCACTACTTTAAGATCACTTGGTGTCTCGTTCCTAGTGAATAAATGTGCACAGATCTGTTTGACTTTGCTATGATTTTTAATGTATTTTTATATCATAATCTACACCTTGACCTGACTTTGTGGAAAAGGTATTACCAAATCAGTCAGTCATTCCCCACAGACCATGAGAAAGCCTCAGCTCTTGGAAATCTAGGTCAGCATTTAGGAGGAAACATCCATGGCTGAGAACTCACTGTTTGGCTGTTTCATAGACTCTTGAGCTGTCTGAAAGAATTCCCTTTGGTTCATTTCTGGTGGCCTAACCAACCAGCTGATATTTAAACATTTCCTACGGAAATGAGACTTCTGACTAGGGATCATCTAGTGGAGTTTCAAGCATTTCTGTGCTGAAAGTCAGTGTGACCTCTAAAAGGGATTGCATTGCAGGCCTACGATTGCAACCGTATAAATGATATAATTGCATTTGCTCCAAGGATTAGGCACTCCTCCCTTGCTGCTTCCTTTGTTTTCTGCTGCTATATCCTAGGTCACCAATCAGTCTATGTAAATTATGGTTTTTGAAATCAAGTTTTAACATTAACTAGTTTTTAAACAGCATGGTTTGAGGGATCGATGATACTTCAGGATTGTTATAATTTGAATTTTCAGAAAGTCTGAATAAAGACATTTCCACATAAAAATTAAGGCTTAATTTTAAATTTATTATGTTAGTAATGGAAGCTTATAGAATTTGAGAATTTTTTATTGTTTCACAAGTAAGCAATGGAAATTCTGGGAAACTGCACCAGAATATTCTGCACATATCATGGAATTCATGGTTTCAAATGCCAGGGACTGCTGTAAAGAGAGAAAATGAAACAAGCCAATGCATCTCTAAAAAATACTTTTCTCCCAAATTGTAAGAATATGTATAAAAAGAAATAATTCATTCTGAACACTGTCTTTTTAAAGAGGAAAAATGTAAAATTTCTCTTTTCTTGTCAGCTTTCACCCTTTGCTCCCTTTTTGTCTCATCCCTAAAGGTTCAGTAGTTCTACTGGAAGAATTGTTGTAGTGTTAACTGGCATGATTAGAAGCAGACCTTGTATTCTACTCATGATGAAGGCCTGCTGCACATCTCACTAAACAACTGAGTTTTTATTTCCCCCATCCTGATGCTGTACAGGCATTGGGCAAAATTGCAGTGCTCAGGAAAGACTTTTCTACCTGCACTTCCAGATGCAAGGAATGTGCTGTGATGGCAAGAGCTACTATAAAATGATTAAAAAACTTATTGAGAAAGTCAGCTATCTATGGTATTGGAATTCCATTCTATGATGGAAGATCAAAGGATATGGAGAAGTGTACTCATTCCTGTTTACATGAGTAGTAGGCCAAACAAACTTGCTATTTCCTTCTGCAAATTAAATTGAGAGAGTGATAGCTAAAAGCAGATCTGTGGTTGAGGTAGGAACATTAATCAACTAACAAAAAGAGTTGATGATATGATAATTATTAACTCTTTGGTGCCAGAATTTGACAATACTTGTTTGTCAACAGCCATGTTATATGAGACAGTCTAGAAGTATTATGTCCATTTGTATGCATTTTTTCCCAACACAAAGAAAATTAAATTTGGTACTATGCCTGAAGTGATTCAGAAATTGAAATGACACCAAAAGCTGTAGTGTTAAAACTAATTCTCATTTCTTCAGTGTGATATTTCTGTGCTGTCACTCCTATCTTTTTTTTTTTTTTTAAACAATATCAGCTACTATTTATACACTTAGAATTTCTGGCCAGATTACTGTGGAAGGTTGTGGTACCCACATGTACAAAATAGTATAATAATGTTCTATTCTTTTTGGAACAAATTTGTTACACAGATTGTCAGATGAGTCATTTTGTTCATGTCAGATATCTGAAAATAATGGAAAGATGCCAAAGTAAAAGCCCAGTAATCCATGCACTGGTGTAATGGAGCAAATGAAATGCAAAGCTCTTGTACAGGTCCAATTTCAGTACCAAATGCTTACCTGTCAGTCAGCAAAATTGTCCCTGAATAAAAATGAGCTCTTCTGAGAGGGAAAGGATTTTAATATACATCAAATTCTTTGAATCTCTTGTGAGGTAGAAGTTGTTTTGAGGAAGAAATGCTGAAAGGGAAATCTTAGTTCAAGCTTGTTCAAATCACACATGTATTGCTGACTGTGAGAGGTCTGGGTTTATCCTTATTGTTTGGTATCTCTAGCTCCTTGGATGGAAGGGTGATTTCCCTTAGGCCACGGCAAATCTGGTCAATCACTGATTTAAAAGTTTTTGACGGGTAACATGCAGACTTTTGGAGGCATCTGCATTTAGTCTGTGAAAGACCTGATTAAAACTTTAATTCGTGAACTGCCAACATCAGAGATATCTTTGCATATATCACAGTTATGATTTGCTGTGACCGAAATGCACTTTTTGAAGTGCTATGCAGCTGAGCATGCTTCTACCTTTAAAGTGACCATTGGGAGAACATGTTTTGCTACTGAGATGTCCTCCTGCAGTCCAAAACATGAAATATTAAACATAGTATTTATCTTATGTAGCCTCATAGTTGAGGCTGCCACAGCTCTACATGATCTTGCTTTATGAAGTCCCTGTTTCCTTCACATTTCAATAATGTGTCCCAGTAGTGTTTTTCTTTGCTGAGGGTGCGAGAGGCTAACTGGAGTCAATATAGCCATTGACAGTCAGTCAGGACTACTTCTCTAAAAGTTAATGTATTGAGAATGAGCCAACACTTTGGGAATGAAAGGAAAATGAAATGTGCAGTATGAAAAGTGATAATAAATAAATTGAACGAAACTGTGTGTACTTTTGGGTTACGACTAGTTGAAGTGGAGATTAAAAGCTCTGAACTGATGCATGGAAACAAAGAGCACAATACTGAATTCATTTTAATCCTCTGGTTTAAGTGGGTGTGCCTTCACTTCTGGGTCCAGAAATAATCATACTTGTATCAATCTATATTGTGTGACTTTTGTAAGCTGTGAAAATAGTATTTTTCACTGGATTGTCACTTATTATTGTTCATTTGTGGCCACTAACATAGAAAAATGTTGCAGCTACAATGTCAGAAGAATAGGGACAATTTGATGTTTTCTTTTGATGCTGTTTGTTGATACCTAGACCACTGCAGCTTGATTGCCTAACATTAAACCTATAATAACAGTGCAATCATAGCAGTATCATCATGAATGTCGTTACAATAGAAACAACATTTACACGGCTTCAGAATGGTAATTATCAAAGTTTTTGTCATGAAGCGCTTATTTGCTAGCATTGATCTGCCCCGGTCAGTTGTTAGCTCTTCTCATCTGAGGTGTATTGATTGTATAATCAGTAGATAGAGGCTGCAGGGAGATGAAATTCAGTGTTGTTGGGCAAATTATTGTCTGCTTGCCTGTTGACCTGGACCCTGCTGGTTGTACCTTAGACAGTGGTGGGATTATTACTCATTTCAGTGACCCTACTCTGACAGAGAACTCCATATTATTATAAAAGATAAATGGCATCCTTCTTTACTGTGGATATGGTTGAATGCAGGTGTCAGTGTGTAGTGAAACTGAAAATCTTGTGCAGCACTGTTCCTTGACTTGCCTTCAGGTTATTTTCCGTTTTAAATATAAGTAAAAATATTGTAGAGTTGCCACACATTTCATATAATATATGACATCTATTTGTAGGTATAGGATGTGTCAGCACAGCATTTTTCATTGGTCATTGAAGAATTCTACTTGCCAGGCTGTAAGATATTGATAAAATTCAAACACAGCTTTTGCCATCTGGTAACCAGGAGGACAAAACTAATCACTACGTCTAAATATACACTTTTAAATCTCAGGCCAATAGACCACTCTTGTGATGAGTAATTTTGCAAACTATTCTCATGTTTGTTTTCTTCATCTGTGGCATCACTATGAAGAAGCGAAGTAATTATGCAAGTAAATGTGTGTGAGAGGTAGTAGTCAGTAAAATGTATATCAGTTCAGTAAAAGTAAATATCTTATGTAAAGTTCATATTGGAACTTTTACAGCAGTAAAGGTTATTAGTCTACAGGGCAATTAGGAAGGAGATTTGCAGTATTGTAATTAGCAGAGGAAAAGCCCTCCTGACTCAAATGACAAGAGGTTATGTATAAACCGTGAATACTTTTACATCCTTCAGTAAATCTACCTGTGCTTGGCTAATGTACTGTGCTCTCTGGTGACTGTACCATTGTATTGTAAAGGTCAGTCATTACCTGTGCATTGTATTTAAACCACCTGCTCACAGCAAGTAATTGTATTTGGATGACCAGCAGTTTTAGATTAATTGTCGAGTCCTGCTGAAGCCATGATAAGAGTACTGAGCACTTACACAGCAATTTGCAGCCTCAAAGTGCTGTAAAAACATAAGCTAATTATGGTTATGCTGAAAAATCCATAGATGGTTCCATATAGCTTTGAACATATATTTTTGACCTTAATTTAATTGCGAGAAACAATGGATCTACCTTTAAAAAAGAGAATGGAAATGGCTCACATCAAGTGCACAATGATGGTATTACTGTAACTTCTGGAATAATTGCCCAAGAAAGGGAGCCTTTGCAAAGCACCATTATATTTAAACCAGATGAAATAACAATTTTGCAAATGTAAGGAAAAAACCTCAATGTGAAATTGACATTTCTTGCTCTGTAGACCTGTATAAGTACAAATGTATCATGAACAGAGAAGGTAAATAATATGCCAGATGAGAAATAAAGCAAAGTGAAAAAAGAGGGACAATAAGCACTTCTGTGGAAGGATGGCTTGGCATGAAGTGAAGAAATTAAATATGGTGATCCACACATAGGGGTTTATATTTTGGTTGGCATTTTCAATAAACATATAGGTCTTTTAAGAAATAAAAACATACATTATTTGCCAGAGCAATAATAGGAATCGCTGGCTTATTAGGGAAAATGAAGTTTACTGTTTCAAGATCTGGGTATTATAAACCATTCTACAAGAAAAAGCCAATTCTTAGCTTCAATCCTTCAACTGTTTCATTTATCCATCTCACATTTTACCTTTAGCATCTCATGATTTTACAGAATCTCAAAGCTCCTTCTCACAACCTGGTTTTCATGGAAGTCTGAGCCAATATGACAGAGCTCAACTGTATTAAAATATGCCTTCAGTCACAGAAATATGAACCTCTGGCAGAAGAGTTACAGGAATATGCTGCAGAAGTCAACAGCATTCCAAGAGGATTAACAGATTCATAAAAGTGTTATCCTCCCCTCTAATTAGTTCACTAAGTTAGCAGCTAGAACTAGACCTTTCTGGCATTGTATGTTTGGTAGGCCATCTAGCAAAAGAAATGAAATAGACCTTCAATCAATTTTGAATGAAGGATTCAAGAGGAGGAGATGATTATTCAGGAGTGTCAAGTATTCCAGGAGTACTGAAGGTTTCCTGCCACACTTGGTGTTTGCATGGCTAGTGAAGTTTGAACGGCTGTCTGAGAAAAGGTGGTGACGAATGAATGAATTAATTAGATAATTAATAATGGTAGCTTGTAGCCCTGATTATGTATTATATGTATTTGCCAGTAAATAATTAATTTGTGCTTTTAGTTGTTTATATACTGCTTGCAGTTCTTTTATAGACAGTAAAATTTACCTGAACAAAATGATCCAGAAAGGGAGATTTCCAGGCATCCCATGTGTAAAGCCAGTCATGGTGGCACCATGTGTTCAGTAGTGTCCAGTCCTTCCCAAGACTGTTTGGTGGACTAAACCACCAGTTGCTTCCCTAGAAGGCAGGTAGCCAAACCCCTAATGTTTTGATTCTTACTTATTTGGTCTTCCAATTGAGATCTGGTCTTTTTGGTTTTATGAAGACAGCTTTGGAACATGGCAAAACATTTTTATTTTTCACAGGAATCATCAGAGTCCAAAGTAACATGAGTTAGTTGTGTTCAAAACAGTAACAGTTAGGGTTTTTTTTTCATTGTTGTCACGAGGTGGAAATCTTCTCACAAGATAGTTTCCAAGAATTGGGAACATGGAAAATTTATAGTATTTTTATGAAATATTTTGGGGTCCTCTGTAATCTCATACAGATGAAGTCATCTAAATTATGTTGATTTTGATATGTTGATCTCTCAGCTATTTTGAGATTTAAAGATTGAAATCTGTGTGGAGAGGTCTTATTTGCAAACCTGGCTGTAAAACTGTATTAAGATTCTGAGTGAGGCTCTTCAGATACAATTCTGTATGGGGGGAAAAAAATAACATGGTGAGTTTTATTGCAAAGGAATTTTTCATCTCTTGCATTTTGGAAAGGCTGATTAAATATTTCCACTCTGAAAAAAATTAAGGGTATAGCATCAAAAGAAATAACTAAAATATTTGCTTGAGGCAGACCATAAAAATATGAAAAAGCTGCTTTTTCAATATCACAAGAGTGACATCAAGCAAGTCAGAACATCAGCCTGCTTTACTGCATTATTTTTCTTCTCTGTGTGGGAATAAATGTCAAATTTCTTGAGCAACTGTAACAAAATATTTTCACAGGTTGGTTGGGATACTTAATGATCTCATGGGAAAATTCTCTTAGCAAAGAGAATAAGAGCAAAGATGACCATCTCTTCATTACTAGGAAAGTATTAGGAAGCTCAATATTCTCTAAAGATGTATGCTAGAATGAAATCAGTTCTAGAGTTCAGGTATCTCTCTTTGAATATTAAAGGTTGAAATTCTGATCTCCTTTTCTCAATTTATTTATCTAATTTCTATAACATCAATATATTTAACAAAATATTGATGAGGTCATAATTATTAAGTCCTCTTTAGTTCTGAATTTCATCATTTGGCTTTTGCAGATTCTCCTGTAAAGCAACATTTTTTTCCATTTCAGGCCTTAGTGGAAAAGTGCAGTAACTGTTGAATGAATCAGTTAATTTCATTTCTTTTTCCTTCACATTTGAAATTTAATTTTATATTACATTAACTGGCTCAGTGGTTTCATCCTGTGACTGCCTGCTTCTTTCACTTAATGCAAGGGCAGGGCTGAACAAGGATGCAACTTTCACAATAGCTCACATTTGCTCTGAGTAAGGTCTAGAATGAAGCTCATAGTTCTTTATGTAAATCCAGTATATCTGGGATAAAAATAATTTTTAAAAAATCAATGAGGTCACGTGCTGATTTATATTGTTCAGAGTTTTCATACCTTTCTTATACTGTAAACATTTCAACTAGACTAATTATAATAAAGTTCAGAATTTCTTTTACTAGCTCTTTTTCTACTAGTTTCTACTAGTTCTTGCTGGGTAATTTATCCAAAATAATTTTATTAATAATGTCACTTTTACATTAACATGATGGGTCTCAAGAAAATTAAAGGGAAAAAAAAGGTGGTGATTAAAGTAGAATCAAAAAAGTCTTTCGTTTCAGTTTTGCGTTTTGTTGGCAACAGAGAGATGTATCAATTAAAAGTTACTGAAGTGAGTTGTTCATATTGGTCTATTACATTACTTTTTAGGGGATGTAAAGTAAGTAGAACATTCTCTCATATTTTGATGGAGTACATAGTCAAATATTTTGATTTCAAAAGTCTATTTAAAGGTTTTAGGTTTGACAAGATGTAAGTCACATAACTAATCTCTTGATAGTACTGAAGCAGGGGGAAAAAAGCCCTCAAATCCTCTCAGAGTACTTGTGGAATTTTTGTAACCATTATAACCATTAATTGTATGTCTTTTGACACATTCCCAAGTTCTGCTGTATTTTTAACTCAGACATATTGTCTTACAAAGGTATCTTTAGCTGTGGCTATTGCAGCTCATTACATTACTCAATCAAGGCTTTTGTAGCCCTGTGGTGAGACAGAAAGTTGAATCTGCTCTGAAAAGTCAGTTGAACAGATTGAATTAGACAACTATTATTTTATTAACTATTAAAATCATACAAAATGGGTCAGGGAGAGGCAATTGATTGGGTTTTGTTGGTGGCTTTTATGGGTCTTTTGTTGGCATGGAATGTTTTTCCCTGCTTAGGAATTATTGCACCAAGACTGCATTCTAACCACCTTATCCCAAGAAAGAGCAATTCATAAATAAAAAGACTCTTTAAAAGACATCTTGATAAGAACCAAGCCAGCTGTCCCAGGAGATCGCTGAGCTGCATTTTTTGGAGATTGGGAATATGTTTTAGGAAATTCCTGTTTTTGTCTTACAGTCTCTTCTTGTGATTCTCTCCTTTAGCCAACACTGAAAAGAAGGTGTTGGTCTGTGTGGGCCTTTGGTCTGACCCAGAGTGACCACTAGGTCAGATAGAACTGAAGTTGATATGATGAAAGATTGCAAAATAATTAATCATGGTGGTGGCTACTTTGCTATTTTTTTCCTAGTCTTTCCTTTCAAATCAATTTCATTTCTCCTGATAAAATATAAAGGTGAAACACAAACTTTGTGCATCTTAAGAGTTTGCTTCTGTTTCAATCTATTAGTGCTGTAAGAATGTAGTGTGTAAAAGCTCTGTAGTTATAGAAAGGCACAGAAACTTGTTACACATGTGTAAAAAGCACTGTTATTTATACACAGGCTTGGTTTATGTGCATAAGCATTCAAAGAGAGAAGAATAAGCAGGATGGCAATAGTATGCTGGAATATAAACTGTCTACTTAAATACCTGACTGTAGTAAATGACATACTTCTCTTGTTTTGGGGGTTTTTGAATTGGTTTGGGGTTTTTTTTGGTGTTTGGTTTTTGGGGGGTTGGGTTAGTTTGGTTTTTTTTTTGTTTGGTTTTTTGGGGGTTTTTTTGTTTTGTTTTGGTTTGAGGCTTTTGGTTTGGTTTTTTTTTTGTTTTTTGTTTTTTTTTTTTGTTTTTTGTTGTTGTTTTTTTTTTTTGTTTTTTGTTTGGTTTGGTTGTTGTTGTTTTTGGTTTGGGTTTTTTGGTGGGTTTTTTTTTCTTATGAATATTCATTCTTTACTTTCCCTGGGATACTTTGGATGCTTTTGCTAAATGGGCCATGGTTGGTTTTGATGTACTTCAACAGCCCCAAGTTCTTCCTTGCATTTATTTCTGCTGTGAGACAGATTACAGATTTATCTGAATTTGAGAAAATGCATCAGTATTTGGGAAGGTAATTGGCATTTGTGAGATAAAAAAGCTTCATAAAGCATTTCATAATTATAGCTGAAATGTCAACTGTGAAGTCTTGAGTATTTCTTGCTCTCTTTTGTTTTCTTACATAAGAAGGACCCAAACAATAAAATTTGTGTAACAGAGGTAGTTTTGTAACTGTTTTTCCTACTTTGTACTCAGAGACCTTTTTTTTACAGAGATCGTTTTACTGAGGATTTTATTGGCATGGCAGCAAAAAATTACAATGGCAGCAGTCCATCTGATCTGTAAATACACTGTCACCAGTGGCACTATTCTAAAGCCTTTTACATGTAGCTAAAGCATTTCTTTATGATACCCTCTAAGCAAGACTTTTACTATTATTATGAGTTGATTATTTTTATGAATTCCAACTTAAAGATTTTCTAAGACTGTCACTGTCAAGTTGAAACATTTCAGCTTTACTCATCTTTTCACCTATTAGTACATCACACTGACTGAAAGCTGAAGGATCATTTTTCCTATTGCCTGCTTTAATCCTTCCTATAATTCCAGAGAGCACCACTGGGAAAGCTCTTTATTGTATACTGTGGCAGTGACCTGCACACCAGAAAGAGTCAGGGCTCTGCAAGTGGCTGACAGGACCTGGTCAGGACTCCGACATTCCATGTTAGGCTAAATTGATAGACTTGTTAGGAGCTACAGACTGCTTTACATAAGGTTGTTGTAGGAAAGGAGAGAATCCTAGATAGCACATCTGTTGATAGAACAGATAAAAACTTCTCAAACCAAGCTGGGAAAATAAGGTGCTGGGCTTGTTTGATTTTCAGTGAATTTCTTTCTGTGTACAGATTGAAGTACAATGAAGTAAAGAAAGGTCAGAGGCGTGGGAAGACGTTGCAATATTCTGCAAATCTGTAAAACTCAATTTTTGGCAAAATGAGGATTTTTTTTTTTTTAAAATGTACAGAACTTCATTGTCTGGAATAATCTCCTTTAACAGCTGAGGTTACAAATATGGAATAGCTTCGGAGAGTGAAATGTGGATAGTAACTGGTGGAGGGTTGTACAATTCCTATGACTGATTTTAAACTGAAAGAGCAAACAAGTTCTTCTAAATGGTGTTCAGCAATGCATATAGTATCTCAAAAAAATAGACAAGAGAATGTTATAGCAGTCATAAGATGGACAATTTAGTTAAAAGACTAATCCAAAAGGTGAATTGCAGTGATGAAAATGAACTAATGCAGAATAATGTTTTCCAAGAGCCTTTAATAAAAATTCTTGCTTTTTTTTTCATGTGTCATTGTGCAAATCCTCCTCCTGAAAATTCTACGTTTTACAGAAATAGAGAGAGAGTGTATAGCTGCAAAAATCTGATATAGCCAAATAAATTTTTGGAAAAATGATAAAAGAAGCTCCAGTCAGGTAGCACTGTAAATCTGCCATGCAGTGATTTCCCATGTCATTTTTGAGTCTGGATATGATTGGAGAGCTCAATGCTGCTGGGAGTTTTGTTGTTATTGTAGATCCTGCCTTCTCTTTTGTCAGAATCCCTAGCATTTTTTCTCTCTGTGTCTGAATGTGATAGCTAACAGACTTCATCACGCTGTCGCTGGGTCAGCAAGATCTGATGCCGTTTGAGACTTGTTTACTGTAAGTCTGTCATAGAAGAGCTGATTATAGCAAATAATCTCATTCATTCAGTTCAGATTAAATGGGGAGATAAAAGTATTTTGGTTCCTAAGTAATTGATTTAAAAATGCAAACTTGGGTAAACAGAGCTATTAATGAAGTCAGCTGTGACTTGAGACTAAGGGAGAGAGTTGTAGAATTTTTCTAGGATGAACTTGCAGAATCAGTTTGTAGCACACATCAGGAAGAAAGAGGAAGAATTTTATGCATTTTTCAGAAGTACAATGGTACTAAATAAGAGGCCAAAAATCAAGTGGAATAACTAATGGAATGATAAATTTCAAAATCTTTGCCAAACTGAAATTCAAATACATTCCTTATTCGAGACCAGATGTGCTCCATCACTGAACTCTTAAAGGAAGTGAGTCATGGAGTTGGAGACCAATCAGTATTTTAAACTGAAGAGTTACAGGCCCATTAGCCAGTTTGTCATGATGTAAAAAGGAGGTCTTTTGGATATGTACCTGATGGTAGGAAGCAAAGGATTAGAATAAAGTGATTGGTTTTCATAGTGAGGGGAATTAGTATCAGAATCCACCAGAGATGAATACTCTGAGCTGCACTCTTATGAGTGGGAACTCATAGTGCTGAATGACTAGTTGATAACATTATGGATTACATTAAATATCCATAAATACTAAGGAACATTCATGGAAAATACATCTCAGAGTGTGTATATGCATTGTTGAGCTCTGGATCAGGTAAAACTAACATGAAGAAAACATTGGCAGATGCTTGGTAATTTTGGAAAGGGCAAGCAATGCTAGAAGTCAGATTGCTGTTCTGCATGATAAACCGGTGTCTTAAGTACTTCATACAGTCTCTGTCTCAATCTCTCATCTCAGAAGGGACATACAAAAATGAGGAGAGGCTCAGAGAAGAAAAATGTGGATTACTGGGGTAACAGAAAAGTTTCCACATCATGGAGTAGTTAGAGTTAAGATCCCACAGTTGGAAAAGAACTGAATGGTGGAGGGTAGTATAGGAAGGTAAATAATGAATGAGGAGAAGATGAAACACATTTGGTTTTTGTAAATCAAGAATAGGGAGATAGCCCTAATAAAGCCAACAGGCAACATAGAATTTCTTGACGTAAAATATTTTTTAAGCCTGAAATTGTGTATTTAATCAAAATGTGATGGGTAATTCTAGAGAAGAAAGGTCCATCAGGAATGACCATTTAAAGATGTGAATACCACCCCAGTTTATTGCAATTTTGATCTGATGTATGAGTGTTATGAGTGTGTACTTGTTACTCTCACTGACTAGATAGTCTAGATGAGTCTCTGGTCTGACTGAATCCCGATGTTATTCTGCATATTTTATACATTATATATTGTTTAAACAGGGGTCTGGAACAACTTGGAAGACTTCATGCTGTCTATAAAATCTGTGTTTCATATAACAATTTCATGGTTTGTTTCGTGTAGGGATATTTTCTTCCTAGAAACAAGTTGCTTTGATATCAGATTTAAAATTTATTATCTCTCAATTTCATTGCATATCCTTTTGTTCTTCTATTACTAGAAATGATGAATAGAAACTTATGATAAATGTTATCTATGTAATTAATTGTTTCTCTCATCTCTCAAATACACACTCTGAGTGTTATTGCTCTCTCCATGAGAGATTTTTGTGATTTTGATATTACTTATTGCACTATCTTAACCTCTTCTAATTATTTTAATTAAATGTTTACAAATACAGTCGTCGGAAGAGGAAACCTTGAAAATATGACTAGGATAGTTAACCTTGATCAAAGACAAATGAAGCTAGAAGAATAAATATGCAGTGTTAAAATCAATATGAGAAGGACTTTTGAAATTATACTGCATTAAGAATACATGGGTCAGAGGAAATTATTTATGTTCCTGAAATCAAAGCAGATCACCAAGATCTCAGCCAGAGCACTGTGTGATTTTTATTGTGTCCATATTATATACAAGAAAATGAAAACTCATTTCTAGGCTGAAGTCTTCTTTATCTGTAGAGGGGGAATAGGGGAGCTTGTGCAAATAAGAACCCTGTCCTGCACATACCAAATTGGGTATATGAAGAGTGTTGAAAAATTAGAACAGCCTTTTGGCCAGGCATCTTCTTAAAACAGGACATGAGGAATCACTTGGTTTGTTTTTTATAATTTTGGTGCCACCACAACATAAGTAACAACAGGACAATGACAATATTAAGTCATGTCAAAAGAGCCCACACCCTGAAGTGTTTGCTTCAGCCTGTCCATGTCTTGACTGCAACCAAACATGTCCATTTTGAACATATGGTGTTAGTTTTTAATAATGTTTCTCGGTGAATCAAATAAGGGCAAATTCTGCTTCTGGCTGCTGCTAAGGAGGTGTGAAGAATTACCATGCAGATACTCCCCCTGTGTACTGACGTAACAGATTGCACAATACTGTAGTTTGACTTACAGACTGTCATTTGTTTGGCATACAAAGCATCCATCTAGTAATCTACAAAATAATTCCAGTATTTACTCATGTAAGCTGCATGGAAGCTTTATTTAAATGGATCTAAATGTGCTGTTCTGTAGAGAATCTCATCTTCCTATTGAGATGGGGGAGTTCTTTGTCTGTCTTTGACTGTGTCCTACACTAAGACAGAGTCAGCCATGGATACCTTATGTCACTCTACAGGATCAGGTTTTGCATGGTGACGTTTAGGGCCTTGTTCCTCAATTTATCACCTGCACATTGCATTCCTCTGCTCTCAGCAAATGTCTGAATTCTACTGACTAGCCCAGCACCTATTACAAGAACGGGTTTTGATGTTGCAGAGACAGTTGTCTGGTTGTGAAACAAACAAAAAAATTGTCTTTTAGGGTTTTTTCCTTTTTTCAAATTTGTTTTTTTACTGAGAATTTAAGTGCTTACAAAATTTAATGTTCAAAAGCTGAGAAATCAGGCAATTCTGTTTGCTTGTTACCTATCATCTCAGCATTTCAGGTTTATGTGCTGAAGTACTATTTTTATTTATCTACATATATATTATGGTTTTTGCCACAGGACTCCTTTCTCATTCAGTGTACATAGTAACAGAGATCAGTGAATGAGCAGCTATTCATGTTTTCTGTTATTCTTATTGGCCAATATGTGACCCACATGTGGTGTTCACATTCAATCATTACATTGAATTCAAAACTATTAATTTCTCCATAGGCTTTCTTTCCATTGTAGCTATCATTAGCATCTGAATGCCTCACAAACCGTAATTAATTAATTTTCACAAAGCCCCTGTGAGGTGAGATGACATTATTAAAAGAGGAATGAGCCACAGAGAAAAGTGCCAGCCTATATTTTGAATGCCCAAGTTGACATGTGTAAGGTGTGTTTTTTTAAGCTACTTAGCATTCCACGACACTTTATTTGGTCTTTGTCTAGCTTCCTCTTACTTAACTACAAGTGCCACACAACTTTGCAAATCAGTTATAATAACTGCTATTCATAAATACCACAAATAGGTATTTATGAATAGCAGTTATGTGTTATGAAGGAGAAAATGAAGTAATGTAATCTACCAACTATCAAATCATGCAGACATTGATACCATCCAGTGTTCAAAAAGACATCTAGCTACCTTAAGCTTTGACTTTTTCATTATAGTTTCCTTCATCAATAACTACACACCACTGAACTACTTCAGAAAGAGATCCTGTGGGCACAGACCCTTGATGAGTCCCCAGTGCATAAATAAGTTCCACAGTATTGTGATATGTTAGAAGCCTAACACAATTCTGGCTTTCCAACATGGAAAAGAATACACTGATTAATTAACAGCATGAAAATGGTATGTGTTTACCTGATAAATACCAACAGTTTCTCAAAGGCAGAAATGAAGCTGGCCACTTCTAGCTGCTAGAAATGTGTGAAATGGAAAGGCTCAGTGCAACAGGAATAGTTATACAAATATTTTGTTTCTTTCCCATATCAGTCTTCTGATGCCTCTTACTTCTTTTCTCACAGACATGTAGAGGGTCATGCAGAAGAAGAATGATTTTGGTATAGGCTGCTGGCAGTTTTGGATAGTGGGAAAAAGTGAAGATATTCTCTATGTCTCCTACTTAAAGCCCAGAAGAACAAGTGCAGTTGACTGCACCCACTGAATTGATGAGTAGTAACTGGCAGGCTTTATTGAGCTGTATTTCCTGTGCAGTTCTTGTTAGAGACTTTTATATGTATTTTTTAGGATATTCTGTAGACAATGCATATGTTCTATAATGCGTAATAAAAGCATTTTGTCTTCATTATCTCCTGTTAAACTTGTAACACCAAGATGTGACTCAGATTCATTTTCTACAAGAGAGTTCGCGACTTTATTGATCAAGACATTTTTTGGTTGTCGCTTGCATTTATCTATGCCTTAGATTGCAGAGCTTTGGAGGCACTGTTGGATGGTGCCTCTACCCACACCCCAGGCTTTGTCCTTATTAGAGTGCATTTAATGTTTCTGGACAGGCAAGTGTTTCTGAGAGCTCAGAGCCTGTAGCCTTGTTGCAAAAAAGAGTCTTGACCGACTACAAAGCAGTGTACAGCATGACACCTACCTGTTTGGCCCTTCAGGAGCAGCAAGGAGAGAAGCCTTGCAAAGCTGCAGAAGCACTTTGCACAGGTACTACTGTGTGTCTCTGATGCTCACAGTAGAGGATTTATTTATGGGAATTGTTTGGTGTCTGATCGTCACAATTTGTCATTTCAGACCACTTTGCAGATACTGAAGTAGTTTATCTAATATGTAATTCTTGTTTCATGTTCATGTCTAGTCTCAGCGTCCATAGATAGTATTTTACTTTATTGGGAAGTAGTAACTAATGACAACGTAAACCCTAACAAATATTTATATTTTCCAGAATCGTTGTCTTATTTTCTTGCTTGTTAACAAATTCAGGGAATTTAGAGACAAATATTTATTTAATTTTGATTGAAGATACAGATCTGTATCTTCTAGTTGCTTTGAAATGTCATGTCACTCTCTAGCTGCTATTTACTCCTTTAAATGGATGCCTGAAGGACACCAGGTTAAACAAATCATGACAATCAACAGATACACTGCTTACCTCATGTATCTTGAATTTACTGCTCTGAGGGTCTCTGTGGTTTTCTGGGAGATTGATAACCCATTCCAAACAGACACTGATTGTTTAGTCAGTTGAGTTTATTGTTTGCAATTTGCTTCTTTAGGAATTTATTAATGAATACTACACCTTTAATTACATTCTTTGTTTACCTATATCCTTCTCCTGTTTTCTGGAAAATATCAGGTAAGGTGGCTCAATGAATACCTGATCATTTAGAAGAAATTTAATAACAACAACAACAACAACAAAAATCAGCCTAGTTTTTCTTTCTCAGGGCTTTGTAAAGCACTTGTTGATCATAGCCTCTGATAAAGTGTGTCTACAGTTCAATAAAAATTCTCAAACAGAGGGGAAGATGTATATAAATAAAATTTTAAATTGCATTTCCTGGCAACGTGAATATTTGTGTTCTGGCATAAGCAAATAGGCAGAAACAAATTAGATTACTGGACTGTCACTAAAACAGAGCTGTCTGCTATGGGCAGGCAGAAAATTTAAGACAAAGAAGAATGTACAGAGGCATCTAAAATAAAAGTTATGAGTGGGTGGTGAGAGGCCTTTTAGATGAGGTCTTTCCGATTCTAAGAAAAGCAGTGACTCAAATTTAATAAAAGCACTTTAATAGAGATAAAATATTTTAAAATCTTATTTTAGCTTCCTGGCATGTAATATTTATATATAGTTGTAGCTGTTAAACTCATTTTAATGGATGAATTTTTATGTAAAAGTAAAAAAAGATGTTGTGTGCTGCAAGCAGCAGGTGTGTTTTTAATCTTTAATAGGTCACCTTCCTCAGTGCAAGCAGGCAAGCTGTTATTGATCAAAGAGGTTTTGTTGGGTAGCTCTCAGATTATTGAGTGACAAACTTTATTGGATTTGACTTAACAGAAGTCAGAAGACAGCTGAAGCATAAGAGCTTGCACTACCATCAGAGTCATTTTACGACAGCCAGGGAGCAAAGCTCAGAGATGGATACTGAGCTCTTTGCTGGCCCTTGGAGATTAACTGAACAGCCTTCCTACCAATTCCCAAGCCTGTCAGCAGAACCAATTAGATTTTCAACCAGTAGACAAGAAGGGTGGCACTTGGGGACCTTTTTGCTTTAGGTCAAAGGCTTTTCAGACTGCGATGAGATGACATTGATGATGACACGTTGAGCATTGGTTGGTTTTAAGACAAGTTAAATTAGCAGTCTTGAAATGATTCCAACTGTCTCCTGACTTCTCACTGTTGCCATATTCAGTGGATCCTGTCAGGAGCAGGTTGACGACTTAATAGTCTTTCTTGAGTGGATTTGAGCACTTTGGCTGTGTGTTTATGTGTAGTTGTCATGCTTAAAATATTCATATAAAGGTTTGAAATATTTATTTGAAGGAGCCTTCTGCAGAGTTCAGCAATACAGCTCTCAGTGATTCTGCCTACCTTTCCTCTCTCTGTTTTTGCTGCTCTAAGCAGTTGTTGCTAAAAAATGCCTTTAACTATGTTTGATCTGCATGAAGTGACGTTGTTTCTTGTGGCTATTGATAACATAAAGCACTTAGGAAATGTAAGAATTTATTCAGTGTTTGATTTCCAAAGCCCTGCATGGCAAGTTCCAATCCCACCTGTAAAAACATTACAATGGTTTTGAGACCATTTCGGATTAGAAAAGGTGTATTCAGCTTGTACAGTCTTGTAAACATTTTGTGGTCTTTGATTCTAATTCAAATGGATTGTGATAGATGTGGAAAAAGGAGAAGAAGAGAAAGGGATAGGAATTAAGATGAAGTCTGCTGTAATTAAACTGCCTTGGGCTATTGAAACAAGGGAGCAGGATATCATGAGGCTGTTCTTCTAAAACTATGTGATACTTTAAAGACACTTCCCTTTAGTGGATTGAGTGCTACTCTGTTGTAAAAATAGCTAAAGAAATAGAAGTGAAGTAAGCTAGTTGACTTTAAATTTTTACCTTAATGTAAACAAAATCCCAACTGTTACTAGAAATAAATTAAAGCTGTCGACATGTAGGTGTTAAAATTAGCATGTCTGTAACTTTTAATGTGTGTTAATATAAAATACTCAGCATTTAAAGGGAATGGCTAGAATATTTCCTTCTGAATGCCTAAGGCTAAACTCCTACATCTAAACCCATGTTTATTCACCAGATTAGGTACTTACCCTGTATTTAGATCTTGATGTCAAGCATTCAATTGAAAATGTTGGTGCTATTTATTTGAATTTTATATTCTCAACTACTCTTTTCTCTCAGTAAGAATTCTTCATCTTTTTTAAGGATGGTGATTTAAAAAAAAAAGAGAAATGAGCAATCACCTGGAGCTTATAGCCATTATTCTAAGAACCGAAAGCAGTATAGCACAGAGGCGATTGACTGCCATTTAAAGTATATATTCCAGGCAACTAATATTCCAGGCAAAAATATTATTTTTCTGTAGGAAATATTTTTGTCATAGCTGCAAAAAGTGATCATACCCAGATCAGGAAAAAGCAAACAAAGGATTTGGGACATCTGTCTACCATGGTAAAATCGAGTTTTAGGTGTTGCATGCTTCTGAGTGATAACTTTTACAATTAGAATCATCCTAATCTTTCCTAATCTGATATTTGAAATATTTTATGCCATGCTCCTAAAGATTTAATCACAAATTTGATGTGACCATAGTCAGAGGCAGCCAACCTACGATGACTACAGTTTTGATGATCAGTGACTTGCAGAATGGTCATGACATCTGCCTTAGTCCTCCTGTTCTATAGGTGTAAATAAGTTGTAAATCTCTAAAATAAAAGGTGATATTAAGATAGTTGTCTAATAAGCAGTAAGACTTCTATTTATTCAAGGTACTTTCCAGTTTAGTGGGTAAATTGTGAATATTAGGGAAAAAAATTAAATTATTTATTGGGGATTTTGGCACTAGAGAAAGAGCAAGGAATGATCTGCTGAATTGCTTTGGTGGCCTCCATAAAATACATGAAAGAGTTATTTCTGGAGGCTGGATATAACATGCATTCTCTCCTAGGCCATTTTAATAGAAGCCTGTTATTTTTAATAGAATATTGATTTTGAGGAAAGGATATGCTGCATTTTGGATCAATTTAACTATTTATATGAGACCAGAATATTGAGCATAAATAAGAAAATTGTACATATATAATATTTTACAAGCACTGTTGTCTCCAATTGATGAAGGGAAGTGTGGGACCAGAACATTGAATTGAGTGAGTCAATGCCCACCTATCAGGGACAGTGTTAAGAGCAGTGGCTTATTCTATCTATTAATCTGGAGTTCTGCTTTCTGGACCTTGCTGATTTCCAATGTGTTAATGTTTTCATGGTACTTTTGTGGCCAGTCAGTTCAGCTCCCTGTTTAAACCTCTAAGACTGAGAATTTCCTGAATTTTGTTTGAAGAAAGTCAGAGCATCTCCAAAAAAGTTCATGAAATTTTCAATGATATACAAGCCACCAAAATAATTGGCAGTTATTGTCTTATTACTGACAAATTTATATTTGATATTTTCATCAGTCTTTTTGTTATTTTCAGCTGTCAGCCAATGAATCTTTTAAAAAACTTTGCTTTTCCAATTAGGAACCTCTGTTACCAGGGGTTTTTTCCCCATGTAGGTTATTCTTCTCAGGGGCTCCCTTTTTGCCTTCTGTTTTATAATGAAAATAATTAGGTCTCCTTTTTGTTCTTCTTTAAACACGCCTTTATAGACTTTCATAATTCTTCTTTGAAACCTCTTGAAGTGCAGACTGCATCACTTATACCAATATTTACTAATCAGCCATATTAGCCAGGAAAGAATTATTATTATTATTATTATTATTATTATTATTATTATTATTATTATTATTATTATTATTATTATTATTATTATTATTATTATTATTATGTATATTATATATAATATATTGTATATTATATATATATTATATATAAAATAATATATAGTATAATAATATATATATTGCCTGCCTTTTTGCAGGCAATATTCTCTGCCCACAAATAGGAAGACATTAACCCTTTGAAGAACTGACTCTCCCACCACAGAAGTGTTCATAGAGTTTTTTTTATCCTGGGTATGTGAGTTTACTTTTACATTTGGTGGTATGAACCACAATTTTTTTTCATGCATCCAGATTATCAAGAAATCCAGACCACACTGTAACATTGAACTGTCTTCTTCATGATTATCCCCAACATCAGCTTTTATGTCATCTGCAAATTAAATATGTAATGATTTTATGTTTCCAGATGAAGATGTTAAATGACATGAGGTCAAAAATACACCACCCTGGGATCTCACAAAAAATGTTCTCAATATAGTAACTTCCATTTTGATGCTTTCTTTGTTTGGGCCATGCTGAACTTCTGTCAATATTATTTTAGAATCCAAATATTTGCTGCTTTATAAAAGCTTCATCGGCACACCCTTTATGAGATATTAAGCTATGTTGGCTAGCATTAATTTTATTTCTTATTAATGAAAATCCTGTGACCATCCCATTACTGTATCTAGGGCCAATATCATGTTGTCAGAGCTACCTGGCTTATTTCATTTGGCCTTTGTTGAATAATGATATTGTACGGGTTTTCATCCAGTTTTCTGGAATTTCTCTGCAGTTCTGAGATACATTAAAGATCATAATGAACTGAGCAAGGAACTGCTATGCTATCATAAAATGCTCAGCTGAGAGTTAGCTGTGTGTATACTGATTGAAAAATATCTGACTGTTGTATCTGTCATTGAATATCTTCCTGAGATATTGTTGAAAGGTACTATATTCTCATCACTTGATCAGAGCAGGTTATCCTGTTTTATTTCCTAAACGCAGAAAGTAATTATTTATTGAACTTTCAACCTCTTCTGCATGATTTGTGATGGATATGATTTATAGATCCTCTGCTGTTCCTGGTATGTCTTGAAACTCATTTAAATTATCCTTAAATCTTCAAACAATTGATTTCTTTTTTCATCTATTTGATCCTCACATAAACTTGATACATTTCCTAGCTTCAGTATCTTCTTTAAATACTAGAATTTTAAACTACTTTTTAGATTAGTGTATATTTTTCTTAGATTTGAAAAAATTTGGTTTATGGACATTAGAAATAAGAATTCTAAACAGTTTCCATTTCATGTGACCATTTCTGTGTTCAAATTATTTTCTCAGTCTGATTTAGCTTAGAATTATTTTCACATTATGAAATTGGCCTTCTAAAAATATCAGATCTGTTTTTGAGTTTGGGTTGCATGCCATCATTTTTGTAGCAAATGTGTAGTCTCATCATAGCTTGACTTTTAAATTCCCTGACTTTTAGTTCCACCATCAGTCTCTGTGTATCCTCAATATGAGGTTTAATGTGTAACTTCCCAGTGTTGACTTTCTTAATGATTTTTCTACTAAGGCATTTTAATATAGTTTTAGGCATTTAATGAACTTTTAGAACTAGCAGTTGCATGTTGTTGACATATGTCACATGAGCTCAATCCCTGCTAAGAAGTCAGATTTTTTTTTTCTCCCCTTCACCTTAGAGGTGGCATGGGTTAGTCATCCTGTTCAGCACCATGGCTTGATTGTCTGCTGCGCCCAGCAGTGAGGAACCAACTTTGATCAATACTACCTACTATCCATGACTGCTTAGCAAGGATCATTTGCTTCCAGCTTGGCAGTGATGTAGCTAATGTTGGGATTTATTTCCAAGAAAAACCCATACCTCTTATTCATGGGATGTCACTACTCTGAAAAGATTGAGCATAGAACAGCAGTGCAGGAGTATACTGGAAATCATGGTTTTATCATTGTGGATTTATTTGTAAGCAGGTAACAGGACTGGACAGCTGAGCACCATAAAGATACTAAGCAAGCACAATCAGACTGAAATGCTGATAGCAATGGACCCAGATGTTGCTTCAAGACTATAAACCCTCCCTTCCACCAAACAGTTTTGGTTAGCTCTGTGAGGCTATCATTAAGAAGATACCTCCAAGGGAAATAAATAAGTGTGTTTTCAGGAAAACATTGGAAGTTGGAGATTGTAGTCCTCATCAGCTGTAATTCTTTCATTTGTGATGAATCCTGAGGATGTGTACCTTGTGCCCAGACATTTTTGTCTATTTTAAGTTTTCTTTAATTGTATCAGTTCACATTATTGGAGGAAAGAGGTCAGGATTAGCAAAGTGATTCTTCTTCTGTAGGCAACGTTGGTGAGGTCACACATCAAGTGCTGTGTTCAGTTCTGGGACACACTTCCTTCACTACAGGAATGACATTAAGGAGCTGGAGCATGTCCAGAGAACACAACAGAGCTGAGGAAGGGTGTAGGGAGTGAGGCCTATGAGCAGCTGAAGGAATTGGAATTATTTAGCCTGGAGAAGAGGAGGCTCAGGGGTGACCTTATCACCCTCTACAACTCCATGAAAGGAGGTTGTAGTCAGGTGGGAGTTGGCCTCCTGTCCCAGATAACAGGTGACAGGATGAGAGGAAATGACCTCAGGCTGACTCAGCGGAAGTTGAGGTTGGACATCAGGAAGAATTTCTTCACAGAAAGGGTTGTCAAGCAAAGACCAGCATTGTCCTTCTTTCTTTGACTTCAATTGCAAATATGACCCTTCAACAACTTCTAAACTGCTTTAATGCATGTGACCAGTAACCAAAGCATTAGTCAGCCCCTGTATTTTACTCGTTTTATCACTGTACTACAGTAGCAATCAAGAAGAGAGAACTGACACATTTATGGCCTGTGGCTAAGCAATTAGGAGAATCAGCACTGGATTACATCATCTCAAAGCAGATTTGTTGTGAGTGAACTAAGTTAACTTTCACACCCTGGATATCACAACAGTTTTAATCTTTCAGTAACATCTTGTGTAAAAATTAATCATAAGCTTGGCTGGATTATTTCTGACACCCTGAAAAACATTGTGAAAAGCCATTCTTGTGCAGTTTTTTGATACATGAAGGTTATGTCATAAATCTTCCCATTTTGCTTCACTGTTTGCACAATTTAATCACAATGGCCCCAGTAAATAACACATAAATAAAATTCTCTGCAAATTATTAAAATATCTGTTACTTAAAACCAGATAATGAACGCAACAATGAATTTGGCATCACTTTTCCAATAGAAAGAAACTCCTCATTCCTTAGCTCCAGAAAAATTCAGCTTAAAGAGACAGAGGAAGGAGTTACATAAGGGAGTACGTTGTATTTTGTATTTTGAAGTATTTTGAGGGAGTTGCATAATACAGAAAGTTGTCTCTCATTATGTAGAAATTCTGGTGTATTTTGAAAGTTAAAAGCTCTGGCTTGTAGGTTTTTTTCTCTACTTTTTATTTTCAATTTGTGCTGCATAGCTGTATAAAATGCAACATAAGTAATTGGCAGAGAAAATTTTGTTGACAGGGAAGTTTTTACCCCAGTAAAGGTGATGCGTGTCAGTGGAGTGTCCTTTCTGACACCTCATGTGCTTGTATCAGAGACATTACTAATTTGGCAGGCAAAACTCTTCCACATCTATCCTCCTTTGGGGCTGGATAATTGCCCTGAATTCTTGTCTGTGTGAGTTGGCATTAGCATGTACTAACTATTGAGCTTACGTCAGTGTTATCTAAGCCTGGCAATGCACTGTTAAATCTGTGAGCAGAGAGAAATCACTTCTAAATCACTATTTCATATGCCCTTTTCATATGCATTTTAGAAGATTTCTTCATTTCAGTCATGTTTATATAGCATTTCTGAAAAATTACTAAAGGTAAATTGTGAGGTTTGTGTATACATTTTTATTGTATGTTAGGTATGCAAGTAAAATAATGTGTGTGTGTATATGTGTATATATATATATATATATATATATATATATATATATATAACATGGATGTGTTTTATTATTTATTTATTATTATTTATTATTATTACATGCAATTTGAGATGCATGTAACTCTGATTAAGATGATATATTCTGTTCACTGGTAAAATATGGGCTATATGCCAGAACAGCAAGGTACAGTAAAAATCAGTGGGAGATTAAGACTAGGAGCTCTAGGAGCTCATAGTGGTGCAGCTTTCCATTTGGTCTATTCAAAAGTTCTTTACCCAGACTTTTTTTTATTGGCAAATCACTTTCCCTGAAGTGTTTGATTAATATCTGAAAACTATCTACACATAGATAAATCTAAGAAATTATCTAGAAACACTTCATTCCGTTTTCACATTAACAGTAATCTAAAACAGTTGTCAATAACCATCACAAATGCTAAAAACACCACCCAAATTTCCAAGAAGAACAATTGCTGTAGTCCCCATTTTCCCCCCAAAATGAATCATTCACACTTGTTTGCTAGAAGAAAGGTAGACTACTGGTTGGCTTCCTTGAGACTGTCTATCAGAAGATAATTACAACCTGTTGACATTGTTTAAAAGAAGATTAAAAATTATTATATAAAATAGTATTAGAGAGCTAGATAGTTCCATATTTGAAGGGAAGCAAGGATGGGGATACATGGCCTCAAACTGAGAGAGAGCAGATTTAGATTAGATATTAGGAAGAAATTCTTTACTGTGAAATTCTTTCACTTTCTCCCCACTGAGGGTGGATGGGACTCTGAGCAACTGGGTCTAGTGAAGGTGCCCATGGCAGGGGGTTGGAAGAAGATGATTTCTTTAAAGTCCCTTCCAACCCAAACCATTCTATAGGTCTTTGATAGAAATATCACCTCACGTCAGGTGATACGGTGTCATGGGAACTGCCATTTCTTCTCTAGATGGCTGCAAGTAAGTGGTTGAAAATAGCTTTGGAGTGATGTAAGATGTGCTTTGTTTACACAAAGTTGTCAAATGTGTGGGAAGAGTTTTTCTGTTGAATGCTTGGCATGAACTTGGAAGAGTTGTAACAGAGGGAAGTGGGCGGGTGTTGTTTTCCCTGAAAGCAATAGTGAAAGAATAAGTACTAGAGGGTTATTTGTCTGGATAAGCTAACAAGGCAGTTTCAGGGTTTAAAGATCATAACTTAAATATGTCGGCGTGTGGTGATACTTGCAATGAATAGAGTCCTGCCTCCTGCGGGTAAGGAATATGAGTGCACATCCAAGGTCTGTAGCAGGAGAGGCAAAACACAAAAGCAGATCAGGGAAACAGACTGCACAACAGGTGGCAGCAGGAAGACCTGACAACTAGGAATCGATCTAGTTCTGAGGAGTCAGGTTCAAACACATGGGGCCTACATTACTTTGTAAAGGGAGGGTTGTGCACTGCAAGGTAAAACCATTGCACAGCAGTTCCTCACTTCAATTCATAACATTCCTCCTCATCTGTCTGCCGTTGCATCAGGCTGGCCATGTATTTGTTCTAAACCAGGGTGTTTTGTGAGCGTTCTGCCCTGAGTAATTTTCTTCCTACCCCTTTTTTTATACCAAGGTGGCTTTAACAAAAGCTGTCTCCTTCAGTGTTGCTGGAGAAGGTTCTCCTTCAATGCAGCAGTTCACAGTTAATGTGTGGACAAGCATACCCTGTAAGTACTGCACAGAAAATAAAACACTAGCCTTTATTTCATGTCTTTATTTTGCCCTTTTTCATATCTTAAGTGAAGGTATCATTAGGTTACGATTCACTGAAATTCACATAAATTTCTGAATAGGGCTACAAGTTTTATTTGTCAGGCAGGGGTAATAGTTAATCTTTTTAAGCAATCCAGTCACCTTCTAGAAAGCTTGATCCACTAATAAAACCTCTGTGTAATAGTGAAATCTGTCGTATGGTCACTGATGGCCTAAACAGCATGCAAAGTATTTGCCACGAAAGCAAGCAAGCTGGCAATATCTGGCAACATCTGGTGGAGCTGTATTGGAATAGGCAGAAAGGGCATTTCTCCTTACTGCCATAGTTTTATCACTGTTTTATATCTTATCATATTCTATGAATATCAATTGTATCAGCATAATACAGATGTATTAGTTTATCTACTCATATTCTCTAAAAAGGTGTTACCATTAAAGTGTCATAAAGCTGTTCTGAACAACAGATATTTCTGGACCATATCAATCTTATGAATGGCTAATACAAATTGCCAAACAGAAAATATAATGCATTTTCCAGTGAAAAAGCTGCAGCTAAACCAACTTAAATCCTTTGGAGCAATATAACTTTTCTGTATTCAATTGTAGTTTAAATAAGAAACAATTAAATTGCCACAGGCTTCTCACTTTAAGAACAATTTCAGAGGTATATAAATTCAATAGCATTGCCTCTTTCTAAAAGTGACAGCCTCTGGAGCTATTTTCCATGCATGGCCATACCTTCACAAGGACTGTCTCATATCAGGAGGAAAAGTCATTCCAATTTGGGTAAGACTGATGTATCAGCCCGGAAAGAGAAAATATGTCTTCACAGAGGATTATGTTCAAGGAAGTTCGTGGGATCAGGGGTTTTGAAGACAAGGGTTGTAAGGAATGTCTAGAGGACAGCTAGCCAAAAGTCAGATCACTAAACTCTGTTAAACTGTAAAGACAAAAGTTATACTTCCTTTCCTCAATACACAAAATCCTTCCACAGCAAACAGAGGAGGGAGCCTGCACAGAGTCTACATCAACCCTAGAGATATATTAATTGCCCTACTGGATTGAGTAATTATTCTGTTAAGTAAAATGTGTACTTTTCCAAAGCTTTTGACTAGTTTTGCTGTGTCTGAAAATTAATCTGCTGAAAAGTTACATATCCCCAAACCTCATCTTTATCTCAGCCAAAAATTAATAACTGACATCATGAAGCAACTTGAATACAAGACAAAATTTCAGGTATTCCTAACTAATATTACCTGTTCCTTTCTATTATTCTCTGAAATGCCTTTCTTAGACTTTGTGTGTCTCCGTGGAAATGTCAGTATTTTTGTTATGTGGAATGATATATCCACTTACTCTTGCAGTGATTCTGTTGTGGTTGTAGTCTAACTAATACCTCCCGAAAGAAATCAGCTCTTATCTGCCTTCTCTGTGGAACTTGGTGAAGATATCATAGTCTGTAGGAAATAAGGTTAGAAGTGAGCTCCAAAGGTCATCTAATCTATCCCCATTACCTCAATATCACCTTCAGGGAATATGGCAGTGGCATCTACTCCTCTTTTGTATTGTAATTCTTCTCTGCTTCATGACTTACTGGTGACAGAAACAGCATTTTTTGAAAAATGCAGGTGTTATTATTCCTGGAATAACTTGTCTCTTTTATTGGAGGTAAAAAAGAAAAAAGTTTCTTGTTATCTGTCTATGGCACAAAGGATTTCTGGATCATGTACTAACATGGCCAGTCTAGTCTATTCTCAGTATTTCTGAAGAGGAGCATGCTAAACAGTAGGGAAGCCCTAAATGTAGAGCTCAGAATTTTTTCATCAAATTGTTCTGTATCAAAATGTGCAAGAATGACACAGATTTCTCTTGGAAAAAAATGTTAGTTTTGGTGCATTTTCTGGTTTGGAAGACAGACAAAGATTTCTGTTTGATTTTATGTCAAAAGGTCTCCTTTAAAAAATTCTAAAATTTCAAAATTTGGTCTTCAAAACTCACCTTTACTCAGAAATTTAATTTTATAAACAAGATAAACACTAGGATAATTCTATCTCTGAGAATATTTAAATAAAGTGTTTTCTTTGGTTGAATTCCTTTAATTTTAGTTGGTTTTCCCTCTTTAGATTGTCAGTTTGTGATAATTTTAGACCAGGATGTAGGCTGGAATGTTTCATAATGCCCTAATTTGAAAAATAGCCAAAGGTTGACAGAGACTTAAAAGTACTATTGGTATGCTATCGAACTTGAATAATATGTTCTTTCCTAATGGTTCTGTCCAGATGATAATCTGTCAAAACCACTTGTCATGCCTGCTGTAATACAGGTCTTGATTTCTATATGCTTTGATTGAGATGTCTTACACCAGATGAGTGTAACTGGATATACCTTACTTTCAATTTTGAGCTTCATTGGGTAGCCATCCAAAAAGAGATACCTCCATTTATGTGTATTTAAGATATAGGCAGCTAGGAATTGATACCTCTGAAATTTTCAATCTTAAACAGAAGATGCAAATCTGTGTTGGTATGCAGAAGCAAGTTTTTCATTCTCAAATAATTTTGAATATGATATAGTACAGATTCTCAATGTAATTTTGAATATACTTTTATTCTATCTTTACCTTCATAGTTTCAGACTTGAAAAGATAGTTAAGATCATTGACAGTGTATCTAAAGAAGAGATAAACATCCACACAGCTTTGAAAATCTGATCCTATTGAGCCAGGGTATATCGCTCTCTCATCTCCCTCTCTAATCTATTGAAATACTACCCTTCAGCGAACCTGAAGTAAGGATATTGTAATTCTTCAGACATTCCTGAAAAATTAATTTGATCCACAATCCATAATGTGCTTTTGTTTGAAAATTGACAAAAGAAATTAATTTTAGTAATTGTATCAAGAAGGTGTCATTGACCTCTCTTTCCAGATTCATCTGAAACCAGTGTATCACAACTCAAAAGATTTCTTATAATAGCTAGATGTTTTTGTTGCCCACTGAGAATCACAGAGCATGAAAATTGCATGTTTTATTTTGCTAGTGTTTTGAATTAGAAGTTGATGGTCTTCCTTTTGAAGTATTTAAAATATTATCTTGTTATACTTCTGTATTCAGTAAGATTGAATGAGAAGGTTGTGTGGTGTCACTTTATACAATTGCCATTTAATTTCTTATTTCTTTCTTGGCAAGTAAATACAATTTCTAAATGTAATTGGTGTAATTATATGCACTGAACAACTTTATGTTGAGCTTCATGTTATATCACATTTTCCATTTGTATAGTTGATTTTAATTGTAAATTACGGTCTTTAAAAGTCACTGCTTGTTTCCTTCTCTCATTGAAGAGGTTGACTGTTGTTGAACTCAGCTATATCTCCTCATTTAGTCAAAAACATTCTTTTCTATGCTGGTGTTCTTTTATCTACTTTGTATTAAAAGGAATGAATTTTCTTAGCATTCACATATCTGAAAAGGTAATTTAATTAAAATTTTGCACATATTTCCAATAAATGCATACAATTGTAAGCACAAAATTGCTTAACTTTAAAAAAAAGGCCTATCCTGAAGTTAGGAAAAAACCCTCAAACATTGACAGTTCTGATGTTTCTCTAATACCAGAGGTACAGGCTTGTAAACAGTACCTAGGTCCTGACTAGGGGAGAGAGGTGTGTAATCCCAAAGCTAGATCCTAGGCAGATACACAGAAGGCATCCTTCATCAGCTTCTGTCACAGCTGTACAGTAGGGTTGTTTTCCTTCCTTTTTCTTTTGGTGTTTTTATAGCAAATTCTAAGATAAAACATTATAATGGACAATGTCCATTTGGGATTGTATTTTTTTCCCAAATAAGTGTAATTTTTTTTTATTCTGATCCTGCTCACATTTTTTCTTTTTTTGTTTGTTTGTTTGTTTGTGGACTTTTTTGTTGGTGGTGGTGTTTTTGTGGGGGGGATATCCCTTTTTTTTTTTTTTGCTATAATCTCCTTTCATACTCCTGTTATAGAAATTTTGTTATATAATGTAAGCTGCTCATCAGCGTGTTCCTCACAGATTTCTCCTTTATTTGACATGATATATAGTTTATTAATTTTTCAACAAAATTTATGTGAACCATTTTTATTCCACTGATTATGACATTTTTATTCCTTTGTAAAGTATAGTAGAAGAGAAAATTGGTAAGTAACAAAACTTATCCTAGTGTACTGATTTTAAACCCTGCTCTTTTAAAATTGTATTTGGTGGGGTCTGTATTTGGTAATATTATATCCAGCTTCAGGTTTAGAGTTTCTGTTAAAATTGTTTCATATTACCTGTGCATGTCTTTCCAAAACATACCCTGTATTCTGGAGTGAGGGTGCCTTTTTACATCATTAAAATGATATGTGGTTGAAATTTCACATCTCTGTTGCTTTTTAAGTCTTTGCACAGTGCACAGATGCTAATTCAGATACTATTGTCCTCTAGGATCTGAGTATCTACTGTGACAATTCAGAGAAAGGCAAAAAACATACAAAACCCATTGCCTAGATTTAGTAAGAACATTTTCTTGCACAAAGAGCTAGGAAGATAATCAAACATACAGTCAATATCCCATATTAATAGAGATGCTTCTCTAGGTAATTCTTTCTAAGAGTAAAGTGGGTATGCAGTACTGCTGGTGATATTTTGCTGGATGAACAACTGGAAATAAAACTTACTGTGTGTAATACAGAAAAATGACAACACTGTAGGTGTTTTCATGCTGTAGCCTAGAGACAATTTTGGTCAGGGTTAAATGGATTCTTTAGGTTCCATTAAAACAACTGTAACTCTGAAATTTCAACAATTTTGACATACATTTATTTTCAAGAACTCTGAGTTTTCATACTCTGAATCAGGACTGACTGTTTAAAAAATCACCTTCACAAAATTTTTTAAAAATTATGTGCATAAGCCTTTTTAAAATAATGTAGGCTGTGCCTCTAGTTTAGGACAGTCAAATCAATATGATTGTCTTCAGATTCCTCAGCAATTAGCAGCAGGTGAAGGTTTTCTCTGCCTTTTCTTCTGAAAAGGTTTGTCTGCAGCAACAGGAATGAGAGACAGTAAAAGAGTAGCGAGAGGAGGTGGAAATACCAGGGATAATTCAATTTAATTTCAAGACACTTTGTATTGACCTCACTTAGGATATCAAATGCAGATATATTGAATATATTTTAATGCAAATGATAGCACTATTTTAAGAAGATCACTTTCACCTGTAGCTCTGTAGGATTCTTCAGTCACTATTTGCTTTAGAAAGTGCTACTAGAGAACAAATGAAGCAAACCATCCTAAAATTTCCACAGAATTTGGGGCACATAAATGGTAGTTCTGATTTTCCACTGCATAAATGCTGAGCAGTTTGACTTGAACTAAGTGTAAAGATTTGTCTGTTAGGAATTTCAGTGTATTATGAAAATATGTTATTTCTTTACCTGGGTGTTGGCTGAAGATCTTATTAACAGAATATCTATTCCCTACAGTCTAGACTAAAATCCTGTGTCTTAAAAGATTTTTAAAGGCTTGAAGATTTTCTTTTTCTGTTGTTCTCCAGAACAGAAATTTTCTCATTCAGCAAGAGCTGATGAATAATGTTCTCCTATGGCGTATTCCACAGACAATGTCCTTTTTCCAAAATTGCTGCTGCCTCCTATTGCTCTCAATGGGATTGAAGCCACAGTTGCCCTCAGCAAAGATACACTTCTGCAAAATGACTAATGCTTCCCATTGTTTCCAATAAGAGTGGAACTGCTCTTAGATAGGATAATTGTTCCTGAAGCACAGGAAATAAAAAACTTTAGCCAGCAATGGTGACTACACCAGAAATGCAGGATCAAGATGTTGTCTTGTAAAATGAGTTTCATTTAATCTAAAATTTCAAATACTGTCCTATAAGAATTGTGCAAAGTTGCAAGATTGGTAAAACTAAAATACTGTGGGAGATGTAGCTGAGTCCAGTGATAAATTTATTTCTGACAGTTTCTTGGGTTTATAATTTTTATTTTTTTAATTTGTTTTCAGTATACAGTCATGTACTGTGTTTCGCTTTCATCATTATTTTACCTTACCTTTTCCACTATCTTTAATATAATACTTTTTGAGGGCATTGTTGCTAAAAGATTAATAAAGAAAACAAATGTTCAGGACAGCACATTAGATGCCAATTTTAATTATTCAGAAATATAAGAAACAAGTTATTATATTCTACTAATATATATTATACTCATTAAAATTATCATCAAATAATCCTAAATGTAGCACACTGACATAATTTGGATATTATAATTTAAACAAAGTACTATAAAAATTATATTATAAATAAAATGAACATAACCTGCATTTTGTTTATTAGTATATATTTAATATATTAGATTGTGTTCTGAGTGAATAATATCTGTAGTTCAGGGATGGTTCTGTTACTGTTACTAAATCTTAGGAGCGTCATAACTACTTGAAGTGGTTTTCCCTATTTTAGTGGCTTTTTCTTTCTCAACTTGTTTCAAGATTTAGTGTGTACCTGACGAACAAAAAATAGAGTAATCATTCCTTAAAATCATTAAGGAGTAGTTAATATCAATGTTTTTAAAGGGAGAAAGAGGAATACACTTCTTTGTATGTATTTATTACTGCTTTCAGATATCTGAAAATAGAGTGTTTGCTGCTGTTTGATCTCTTGACGTCAGACTGGTTCTTGCTGGAGGCAACAGTGCCACTAGAGCGTTTCGACCTTGTTTTCTTCTATTTTGTCCTTTTTCATGCCATTTGGTAATGTAAACAGGGAATACACATATTTTAAAATGACAATTGCAAAACTAAGGCCATGCATTATTTCTAAAGTGAAAAACTGAAGTTTTTTTATTTTACCAGTGTATTTTGCTAGTGAAACTTGTGATTGACAGCTTCAAAGCATATATAGTAATCTCAAAGAACTATGACATATGATCATAAGAGAAGAAATGTAAGAGTTGTAAAAACAAGGAATAAATGTGGAATGCTTCTATTTCATGAGTGCAACTTAATGGACTTTAGTGAACTCTTACCTGGTTTTTAGTGGTGAAAGATCAGAATTATCTCCTGTCTGTTTAATTTCTTTGTTCACATTGGTAATTTTTGGTATTCTAATTACATAGAAGCATTAAGATCTCATAGCCATATCATAGCTCACCATCTCTAATTTGTGACTACTTGTATAATTGCAAAACAATATCCAGACAATTTCAAAATTAATTAATCAATAATATTTAAATCCTTGGGTTTATAGATTGGAAGGGAAACTGATGTCCCAGGCCAAAAAGTGTGTTGTCTTTGGGGTGGTGTAACAATCAGACCAAAGAAGGAATGAGGGACCAAAGGGTAGAACATTGGTTTCTTTTCTAATAAAGGCTTTTTCAAAAGAGATTATAATATTTAATAATGACAGCATAACTAAATTTAGCATTTGTTCATGCAACAAAGAAAAAAGGAAAAATTAATTGGGTGCTAAACTTCAATGATGAGTTAATGCACACATAAAGAAAGGATAGCGTATTAGGAGGATCATGTCCCAAAATAGCATTGTGTTCACAAGGTCCAAATTCTAAGTAGTTAAAAGGATAAGCTGAAGCCAAACAGTTTGTGGTTATTCATTTGAATTTGAATAGTTTGTAGACTGTTAAAACTCAGGTGATGAAGTTAGAGATCTAGCAACCTTTGGATTTCCATTTCCAGAGTAGTTCAGAAAACCTGTCTTAGATTTCTGCTCTGATGAGCCCCTTGTTTCTGCATGGATTATCTAGGAAGCCAAGGCTAAAACCATTTCCTGATATTGTTACTTAAGTAATGTGTCCAAGCATAGCGTTCAAAACCACTCTAGTACCTGAGCATAGAGTAAGAGATATTACCGTGAGATGGAAAAGATACAGAGAAAGTGAGGCAGAGTCTACACAAAAGAATGAAATGAATGTCTGAAGACAATGTGGAAAGTTGTTCCATATTTCTTCTGGAAATAGAAGATGTATTCACACTTGGAATTGTGTGAAAACAATGGCATGTGACAAGATTCACACAGAGAGGAAAATAAGGAAGGTGTAAGGTGCAAGTGACTTGCTTATGGTCACATGGCAAGTGTGTAGCAGATTCAAGAATTACTCTAGGTTTTCTTCCATTTACAGGTTATATTTGCTGTCCTGCATTGATTTCAGTGCAAATTTCTCAAAGACTTAGGATTTACTCTTGCTCTATTAAACTGACAGATTTCTGATGGATCTAGAGTTGTTGTGAACTGCTAAATAGGAGTCATGGAATATGGCTGTATGTTTTTTTGTAAAACAACAAGATTTGTCATACTCTATCAGAAAGAACATGTCACATTCAGTAGTGACCATTCCTCATGTTGCAGAAATGTAGAAATCTCTTCCAAATTCCTTCCAGTCATGCAGTACTTAATGTGAAGACTTTTTAAGAACCTGCAGAAGTCAGTGCGTTGTCTGATGCAGGATACAGAATAATCTCATTTAACATGCATAATTTTGATCTGTTGATCAGAAGATCCGTTTGTCTGAACTGGGTTAGATTTTTAATATATTTTTTATCAGCATTTTCTGGTGTTTAAAGTTTCAAAACTGAGCTGCAGTGTTGGATATAGTGCAGTAAATTCACATGTTGTTTCACTGGAAACAGTGCTGTCCTATGTGGAGAGATGACGATCTTTTTACTATTTTATGACACTATATCTTGCTGCATTTTGATTTTTCCAGGTCTTTTCAGATAATTCTATGTAGTATTTAATTTCTTCTCCAGTTGCATTCCTTTCTAAAGTTACTAATTGTTAGTTCGGTTTGAGCTTTTTTAGGCAACTCATAATACTGGAATAATGTGAACTATACTTTGGGATGTTGGAAAGGAAGGAAGGCAGGTAGGAAGGAAGTCAGGAAGGAAGGAAACATTTTCTGTTGCCTGCTAAAATGCTTTCTCATTATTTTAGCCATTATTTGTATTTTGCTTGTTGAGTCATTTTTATTGCCTTCAGTTTAGATGAGTGGAATAAAGCAAAATTATTTTTCTAGTCCTTGCCATGGTATAGATCAGAATGAAAGGTGGGTGACTCACCTAATTTGCACAGTGACACAAGATTAAGAACAGGTTGCTTTAGTATAACAACTCTTCTTTATTTTTAACTTTGTGTTACCATAAGGAACTCTTACATATGCCATAGTAAAGTGTTGCCTTTCCTTTTATACATGGGTATGTGTGTGTGAACGTAGTATAAAACCCTGACTCATACTGATTTGAATTTTCATAAGACTAATATTAATGATACATCTCTTTTATTTAGGTAATACAGAACTCAGAAACAGAATGAATTTAAGCCAACTAATACACTTTAGACTATATTGTATTGTCATAATGTGTCCCTAAATTTAATATTGACTTCATTATTTTAACTTATTTTTTAAAAAATGTTTTTACAGTACTAATTTAAGCAAACATGCAAGTAATAAGAAAAAATGGAAATATGTGATCAAGGTGCATGGCCAGATCAATAACAATTTGTTGGAATATTAGGGAAACTGTTCAGTGGTGTACATTCCATTAGTGCTTATATGCAATCACATGTCACGGCCTGTACGGTTTCCTGGATGTTGTATTGGAATTGTTCATTACATAAACATAGAAAAAGTTATATATCTCAATAATTCATTTTTCTGTCACCAATTCATTTTTTGTCATTAATAGTATTGTATTGCATCATTGATATTTATGCTTACATCATATGATATTTTAAAATTATTTTTTTTACTAAACAACTTGTAAGACTAATCCTTGAGGGCTTTGGAGAGAACCACTCATTTTGTCTTCTAGAAACCAGTTTTGTTGAGTCAAGACATTGTTTTTGTGCTTCCCAAGACTGGCAGTCTGTTGCAGTAACTCTATGTTCCAAGTGATAGTAAGACCTCTGAAAATATTTTTGGATTCTATGAGTTACCCAGAATTTGTAGTTTGAAAATATTCTCCTCAAGAGGGGACTGTTCTGCAAAAAATCACACTCAAGACCCTGTGTTTCGAGAATGCCACTACATAAATTATATTTTTGGACTGCTACTAACACCAAGTGCAAAAATCCATAATCCTTAATTAATGTACTTTGTCAAGAGCACTTCTTGATGCCATGACCTCTCAAGTTTGTTTTACACTTTTTCTCCCATACTACATATAAATAGATACTTTTACACTGTAAGAATTTCCCCAGTGATGTGATAAATTATATAAGTTTTGTGTAGTTAGAGCTGTCCACACTATTTTTACTATATCAGTTTGTTGAATTTTTGTTTTGCCAAGTCCTCACCTATTAGAAATTCTGGAAAAAATATTAAGAAAATATGCTAAGAAAATTCCAGGGAATTTTCTTGTTTTGGCTGATTGCAATGAACTGAGTCACATTTGTGATTATATCAAGTTTCATGTGCATTTTTCAAAAGTACAGTGTAATCTATTTCTACTGTCATTATTATCTTTACAACTGGTGTCAGTAAAGGGAGGCAAAAATGATGTATTAAGAAGTTAAAAGTCTGCTTAATGTGTTGTACTACCTGTATGAAGGATAGAAAATAATGATGTTACAATACATTGTGTTCAGGTTGAGTAATGATACTTCATTATTTTAGTGTGAGGAAATAAATATTCTGGGTCTAGCTTCTTTTGAACTTGGAGAAAATTCAGGTTTGTATGTAGATTTAAGTTTACAGCCAGGCTTTCCTCATTAAGGCAATCATTAATTTGATAATCAAACTAGAGTAGAAATAGCTGGTTTTTTATTGTTGCTTACACTGAGACTTTTCTCTCATGATAAAAATGACATGTAAAGTGAAGTCTAAGGAATTTACATGCACAATAACTTACAAATATTCAGTTTTGCTCATGCATATTTTAGAAGCTATTTTGTATCTTAGAATCTAATAGCTGCACATTGAAGTTCTTTGAAAAAATATAGTTTGAGTACTAGTGAGATCATTCACTTTGCAATGGAAAGGACCAAAAAGGGTCCCAAGAATGCTTACACTTGACAAATTGTCTTTATTTTTGTGTGAACTATGAGGTTCTGTTTCAATAAATGAAATGTTCTTGTCACTTAAAAATAAGGCTTAGTTTCTACTTTAAAAGTCAGTACATAGATGAGGATATTGGCCATTGTGCAGTAAAATATGATTTGCAAGCAATGCAACAGTGTTGTCTTAACTACAGTCCATTCTTCGTAAATTCTTAGGCAAATCTGCTTAAAGTTAATAGCAAATGCTTCCTGTAATCTTTAAAATTGTTCTGCAGTCCCTGAGTGACTGCTGAAATGATAGTTGACTTTGAGAAGTTTTAGCAAAATGTTTTCTCTTAATGACTATATTCATACACAGCTAGTCAGACCTTTTATGGCAGCCATCCAGTTTAATCAATTATGCTTCCATGTTAATATTTTTGTGTAAGAATCCAAATTATATTTCACACTTGGAAGCATTTTGCTTGTAATTTAAAATATATTTGCAGAGCTCTTAATTTTACATTTGTACGTGATGACTCTTGAGAACTGGATATTCAAATCCAACTTTTATTTAGTTGCTTTTGGGTCTTCTGGTAGTGGTGATTGAAAAAATTGAGCTTAGAGTAGTTATTAGGAATCCAAGGGGTCAGCTCATGGCAAAGCTGGCCTTCTCTGCACAGCAGATACAACTTTACAATCCTCAGATATGCCAAAAATGCAAGAACTGTGTGTTATTTAGAGTGCTAAAGGAAGGGGCCATGCTAGATTTTCCAAGAGGAATGAGGAACTCTTTCAAACCCAGCTGTCTGAAAGACTCCAAAATATCCAATACACAGAGGGAATTTTCTCCTAGGCTCTAGTACTCTGTGTGCTCTGACATACACGTTGCCAGGACTTTAGAAACAGGCTGTTGTCAGGTCGGGTATCCAGAGAGCAACACTAGTATTTCCATGGGTTTCAACTCTCTCACATTCCTAATCCATCAGATTTGAAGATATAATCAGGAATTGCAATCTAATCTCCTTCTTATGTCATTGTATTCTTCTTTTCTCTTCTTTTCTGCATTTTAAGCCAGGCAGGACCAGCTTTGTGAGTGATCAGTTGATACTGAAGACATGACCCATAAGCACCCATATCTATCCATTTCCTTTCTCCTCTAAAACCTTGCCCTTTGCTCTCCCTTTCCTCTTCTCTCTCCCACTTTAGTTCAAGGGATATTGTTGGCCAGAATGATGCTGAGCCATTGAGATGCATGATGGGGCTTTCCTGGGCTGTGCTCCTCATCACCTGCACAGAACCCAGTGCTCTGTGAGGAGGTCAGGGGTCAGAAGCCAAAGCAGATCTCTGCTAGTCAGCTCGTGCAGCAGCAGAATGGATGCTTAGCTCCGACTTCACTTACGGATGCCTGCACCCTGGACACATGCACTTTCCCATCCGTAATTTTTCCAAATGCTAAACCATCCGGGAAGCTATCCAGAAACTCTGCTGCATTTAGTGCAGCAGACCTAGAATTGTTCATTTGGAAGGTTTTCAGACCTGTCTGCTGGCATCTGTCACCATGTGTACAGTACTGCCTGGGGTCAGCTTGACGGGGAGTGTGCACCTCTGCACTGCCACACAGGGAAGAGGCGCTGCTTGCTTACCAGCAACTCTCCAGGTACAATTTGAAATCCTTCCTGGTCTGCCGGGTTTGGTTGCAGTTCTGTGGCTGAGAGCAGCCTAGCAGATAGGAAATGTGCTATCTTACATATCCTTCAACTGAACAGGAGGTTATGTGGGGCTTGAATATGCTGTCTGTAGATGTGGAGGGGGAAACTACCTCTAGCCTGGAGCAGCTCTCCATGAGGATATATGTAGAGACAACTCATTTTGAAAAGGCCTGGTTGCTGGAAACATTTCTCCTTTTTTGCTGTTTTAAGGATTAAGGAACTTTTAATTGCCAAAAGCCTTCTAGAGTTAATTGCTAAGTAATTATTTTTTTTTAACAAATAGCCTCTCTGATGTGTAGCAGAAATAAGCATGATACAGAAGTCCATTTCTTTTAGTATTTCTTCCGGTTCCATGAGAGCCCTGGTGGGGGGAATATTTACTGTACAGATCTTTTGATACAAATTTTGTGGTGGGGTACGTTTTTATTGAGGACAGTCAAGGAGCGTAGCTACATCTCCCCTTGTTTCATAAGCATGAATGGGAGATGCAAGCATGCTACTGCAAAGGCAGGCATCACATTCTGCAATTGTAATGCTGGCTGTACTGAAGCAAGGACAGAAGACCCACGTGTTTTGGAAATTGTACAGTAAAACCTGGTCTTGATAGAGTGCTATTCTACTCTCTGTTGCATTTAATTCATTTATGGCTTGGGAAGATACATACTATTCTTAAATCTAAATTGTCTGTTCTCTCCTTTATCACTGACTCCCTGGAAGTCAGTAAAGTTATGCAAAGGTTAAATCAGGGTGAGATTACAATTGGAATTTTCACACTGCAAAATTATATATACAAAATTAATACTAGGTTATGAAAAAAAAACTGAGTCAAAACCAATATTGAACCTTATAACATGCTTGAGTTGTAAGTGGTTATTATGTGTACATACATATATATGAACTGGTAGGGACTAGGAAAGCACTCAGCATCGCTTTACTTTGTTTTGTGGTTTGTGCAGATTAACAAGATAGTCAACATCAGTTTTAGTCATGGTGACTTGTCTATGGTGTTATGATATGAGCATCTGTCTAATGCAGCAGACATTACCTGCAATTCTCTTAAAATGATGCAGTACCTGTCATAAAAACTGAGGTTGTTTGCTTCTTAAAGGAACAGCACAATAGCACTTGGCAGTACACTCTAGTTTACTAGCTAATAGGTCAGACAGGCTAAGATGGCTCTTCTGTCCAAACAGAAGGGTTGAATATGCTGCTTCTCTCTTATTTCTGAAGTGTGTAATCTAGTTCCACAGACCATCTGCTTGGTTGCTGTAATATTTCTCCTCTTTATCCTGCCTAACAAAATTAAGGTGTACAACAATACCCAGGGGATGATTGGAATTATGCCTTTAAACCACATTTGTGTATTTTTCCTATTTTCCTGTTCCATCATTTTGGCAATAGACACACAGATAAGTTTGTTTCTTATTTAATCTTTCTTTTCTAAATAAAGAAAAGTTTTGTTGCCCTAAGAAACAGTATTGCAGCAATGTTAATGTGTTCTCTCACACATATGTTCCCAAAATTTGTAGCCAGTAATAGCATTTTATTGGATTGGTTTGTTTCAACAGTGAACGCTGAATTTTTTGAAAGAAATCTGATATTGCAATGTGACATTGCTGCTTTGCTGTGACTAAATACTTGCTTTAGTCTTGTTTTAAATGGAAGTATCACAGCATTATGCAGAGGCTACCATAATGTGTTGCCCCTCTTCTGGATAGGATAGGTTGAAAATCCTATCATATAGAGGTCATTTCAGTGAAAAAGCTAGTTTATTCTATGGTATTTATTTAATAAAGGAGAAAAAAAAGAGAAAACCCAAGCTGAACCTTTAGAATTGTTACTAAGTAAGAAGAATGCATTTATACAGACAAATTGGCGTGGGTTCCCAGAATGCACATCTCAGAAGATTGCTAGAAAAAGAATGGTGTAAAAATATTCCATCATTGGTTGAAATTTAAGTCAGATGGCAAATCTGTAAATAGACATTCAATGTTCATTCAGGTGCTGTGACTCAGAGGTGAAGTGAACGGACCCGGCACTGCTGCGGTCAGAGCTGTAACACTTTGGAGCCACTCTTGTGGAAAGAGAAGCCGGAGAGGACAGGAGGTGAGCAGTGATTGCATTGGTCATGTCAGGCTGGTCCTGGGCATTCTGGTACTGGCAGGCCTGTCAGAGCAATGACTGCCCCCGAGGAGGTTTCAATTCCGCTGGATGCTTTGGAAGTTACTTTGGAGGTATAGTTGTTGAAAGAGAAGCAGGTAGTAATAATTCTGCAAACCATGGCTGCATATAAAGATTCTTGGATGGAAGAAAAATACGTGCATGCATGGTGGGTTTTTATATATATATGTATAAAATATAAAATTTTATATACATATATATATATATGTTTAAAATCCCAGCTTCTCACACATGCTACTAGGAGATAAGTAGAAAGCATTTGAAAAACCATTATCCCAGTGACGTGTTTTCATTGCTAACCAGTTTACTCGAGTCAGCACAGCCTTGACTCTATCAAAGCTGCTACCTTTGTTTTGTTTACTTTGTTATTCTTGTTTGGAAAGCAGGGAAGTAGTGTGCAATTAGCTACAGAGTTTCTCATGGAGGATAACAGGAGTGTCAGTGGAAGTCTACATGTCTCAGTTATTAGCTTTCTCATCTTACTAAAAGCTCCCATGTTCTTCAAAATTTTCTTATTTTCTTTGTATGCAAAAGCAATAAACTGAAAGAGGAATGCAATTACTGGGGTTTTAAAAACAAATTTAGATGGTTTCTGAGAAGTTCAAATGGGCACAGCTAAATGGGAAATTACACGACTCTCTAGACAATGGAGAATATTTTGCTTGTGTCTTGTCTCTCTCATTCAGAGTTTTCAAATACTGGAATAATAATTATTGTTGTTTAGGGTACAAATCACAGTAATCTCAATTGAATATTTACAAATATCCATTTGGTCCAAATGTTCTCACAGTGACATTAATGTATAATGTCACTGAAAACAGGATACCTTCTGCTTTTCTGTAACTGTTTAGACTTCATTGTCCAATTATGTCTCAAACTGAAGCAAAAAAAGAAAAGGTAAGACATATGTCATACCTCTTGCAATCCTTCTTGGTGTGTGAATCTCTATTTTCTTTTTAGGGAAAATAATAAAAGAAGGATGATTCTATTCAAATTTTTTTTTGCAACTCTTTTGGGTCAAATCTGCTGGCCTGTGCACTTCAGATTTAACTTCACCATGAATCTGTCTTCCTTACCAAATGGATTGTAATTTTCTGAACCAACCTTTCCACTTGAGGCTAATCCTTTTAGGAAGAGGTAATTTTCCTGTTTATCTTAATTGACATGTTCCCTAAATTTCAATCTCCACATTAACTTGACCTTAATTATGTGGCCTCATTGATAAAATGAAGGTTACCCAGGCAAGTTCCATGCATGCTTAATATTTTTTATTGTGTTTGTAACAATTAAAAATCTGAACCCTCTTCCTAATCTTTTTATTCAATCATTTCCAAAAATATGTGTAAAGAATTTTTATAGTGCTTTTTGGTCTTTTTTAGGTTCTTAAAAAAATGTATTATATCTGAGATATGTACTTTGATGTAAACCTGTGTATTTCCATGTTTCTCTTTTCATAAGAAAAGTATGCTTTGATTTTGTAAATGTCATCATTTAGTCTTTATAGGTTTCTACTGCTTGATGTTTCATTTTTTTAAAATTAATTTTCCTTCAGTCAGACATGCATTACATACAGTAATAGATTATTACAAGTTGAAAGTCTTCTAGTATTGTCAGACTGGGTTAGTCTTAAAATTTGAACCATTGATTCATAACTTTTAATCACTATTTATCTGACTAAAACTTGATTAAATACTTGTAATTTGAGCTATAGTTGCTACTGACTTTAACTTAGAGTAAGCAGTAAATGCCTAAAATTCATGCATCAGAAATTCATTCTCACAGTCACAGAAGGCTGGGCAGACTTGCAAGTAGGAGAGGACTTCATGCTCCAGGTGTTTTTGTCCTGTACAATTGAGTTGTTAGAAAGAGACTACAGTACTTTGGGAAAATCTAGCTCTGCTGTTATTATCAGTAACATTCACAGCTGATTTGTAGTAAAATGCAAGACGCTCTGGTCTCTGAATAAATACCTTTCTGACTCCACAGGATGATAATTGCTCTGCCAGCACTTTCTTTGGCACCTACTTATCTCAGCTGAAATGATTGATAAAAATATTTTTGTACTGACGTTGAACACTTCTAAATTATATAATGATTTTTGTATTATTTCACATTTACTCCGAAGAAAGTTCATGCAAAATTGAGTTTCACTGCTGTCAGTATCTTTATTAATCAGAATAGAAGTATGGTGTGTTTCCCACCTTTTTGCACAAGATCAATTTTTACAGCAAGACTTCCTCTTTCTTTTCTTGGAGCGACATGGAGAGTTATGTACGAGGATATCAAGTCACTGACTTCAAACAGAAGACAAATTCACTAAAGTGAAAATGATTGTGATAGTTCTCTAATTTCCCCCACAGTGTATGTAAAACTGACTTTTAAAGTGTTTAGTGGATAATGGATCATGTAAGGTCAGTACTAGCCATAGCTGTTATGGCTATTATTTTCTCCTTTCATGGGAGGGTGCTCAGCAAAATGAGATTGTCACGCTCTTTTTTTTTTGAGAGGACAGCGACAGACAGTTAAAAGCCTCTTCATGTAAGGATGTTATTTCATAAAGACACCAGCACTGGATTATCCCCTTCACTTTAAACTTCTGCCAGCTTGTACAAAGAGATAAAACAAAATAGCCCCAATCCCAGGGGTGGAGAAGTGCTGGCCGGATCTGCCCATGTCCACAGCTTTCATTTTGATTAGTCACATGTGAGGAAAATTCACTTAGGCTGAGAGGTAAATTTAATACCAGTTATGCCCATGCTGTTCATATCACAACCATTTTCACATGATGCCACTTAATTCCCTAAGAAGCAGAAAGGTAAATCGGTGGCTGGCCAGCTAAGGTGTCATAATGCATTAGGACCAGGGCTCGCTGCAGGGGATAATGGTTCTGATTGCTGTTGACTCATGTCTCCACCAACTGCCTCATGTAAAATAAGTGACATTTAAAAGGCATCAAGATGTGAGAAGAGGTGAAAAAAAAAAAAAGGAAGAAGGAAAAGCAGAGTACTAAACTTGCCACTTGAACATAAAGTCCCTTTTTCACCCTAAGTGGTATAAAAATGATAACTCAACAGGCCATAGGTGACCTGTGCTGTGCTTTGAACTTCCTGTCTTGTGTTTTTAGAGAAAAATCTGTAAAATTGCTTCTGGGAACTGCTCCAACATGTTATCATTTATTTCTCATTTAATTTTTTTTCTACTGTTTTTTTTGCCCTTGGATATCAGTCTATTCATCTTTTAAAAAGCTTAAGGCTGAATCAAGTTAGGGAATGGTATACAACAAGAGGCAGCCTAGTCTCTGAAGGCCCATTTAAGTCTATTTTTATAAAAAGAATCAAATTCCAGTTTACAGTAAGCATATGCTTCAGTTGACATCTGTTTCTAAGACTTGGATGCTTTGTTTGCATAACAGGCACCAATAAATGGCCTTGTTTTAAGTCTGCTCACTCAGTTGTATTTGGGTTGTTCAGCTGGGGATTTGAGTTGCAGCTGATCCCCTACCGCTCATAGCAGATATGAAAGGGAAGAAAAAATCCGAGAAACACAGTCTTATTTATTAATGCAGATTTCAGCATTCTCAATAACCCACTTTCTTTTTGTTAGGTGACTACTAAATACTTGTTTGCCCAGGTAGAGAAGCCCTTGAAAGTATCAAGTATTAAAGATAATAACAAGTTTATTTTTTTTAATGTATTTAATAACATTTGTATGGTTCTCGACTGACAAAGCCTGGTGGATGTAATGCTGGGAATTAAGTTGATGATATGCGTAAGAAATGCATTTGTTATGGCAATATATATTATAGTGATTTTCAAAAATTACTTTTATTTTCTTTAAGTGTCCATGGTCTACTGATGACACAGTCTAAAATATTTTGTGAGCAAAATTTAATTATATCTGCTTTCTTGGGAAAGCAAATTCTGGACTTCTCAAGGGAAAATTCAGAAGTGTATGTGTTGCTTCTTTAGCTTGCAGAATATAAACCTTTCTCTGTGAAGTGATGCATTCTGTGGCAATTATATGATATTTCTCTCATATGTATAACAGTTTCAACACACTTCTATGAAACCTAGGTAATGCCTGTAAAGAGTACAAAAATGTATCGGTAGTATCACAGCTCTATAATTACCTTGCTTAATAACTACTGTACTTTTTTAAAAGCAATAATATCAGCACTGCTTCCTTGTTAGTATTTTGAACTTGCCCCGTAAATTATTGTAAAGTGCTCTCTAGTAGTGTACATAATATGTAACATATTTCAAGTGGATTTACTTATCAACTTTTTCTAGTGGTACCAACAGCAGTAGTGTGAAATATATCTACTCCATTTACTCTTATCCATTGCACCTACTTTCTTTTTCCCTTTAATTTTTATATATGGTAAAAATTTCATTGAAGAGAGATTTTAGATGACAGGACTGTAATTTTAAAACCAATAGAAGAGGTGTAAGCAATTTGAGCTTAGCTGAAGCATAATCTTAGGTTGTCAAGAAGAAACCCATTCTCCCTATGCTAATCAATCAGTATATCAACCAACCAATCATCTCCTCAGCTTAGCATATATCCTAAGGTTTGATATATCTATTAACTGCCCATCATGCAGCTGGTCTCCAGTTGATGAGATTCCCCCTATCTTGGCATTTGGAGGCAGACAACTGAGCTATCAGAGTCTCAGATAAATACTAAAGTGGAGATTTCAATCCTGTTCCTGATAGCAAAAGACAATCCAGGAATATAGAGTATATTTTTAGAAAAGAACACATAGAGAATTACATTTTCAACAGTGTGTTATATGTGAAAATTGCATATATTTCATGATCCCTTCTTCCTCCACCCCCTCCCTTCCCAGAAGTGGCAGGAAATTACTCTTATATTGTGACTCAAACTCTTAAGAGAAAAAAGAGAACAAGAAAGAGCTAAAATTAGTTTTTAACTGCTAATTACTATAATGGTGTTACTCAACTCCTTAAAAAAAAAGTGATTTTCCTTGTTATCGCAGCATTGTTACTCTATAGATGAAGAGCTCTATGAAAATAGTGTGTCACAACAAACTTAAACCTTAGGGGGAAAAGTTTGAATTTCAGACGATTATATACCTGCCTTTCTATTTGTGAAGTCTGAGCTCAAAACTCATTAAGTAAAAATATAAACTAGGTATTGAAGAGTCAACCTGCTAATATGGAAGTCTGGCATGAGATTTAACGTAGTGTTTCAAGGTGCAAGAAATGCTGTAGAAATTGATTACTTAACTGTGTTGGCTTTGCCATTAGTAAAAAACTGCCTCAAAAAATAAAGTGGCCTAGACTGCATTTTGTAAGAGCTTGCTACTCCCTAGGGAGAATCCTAGGGTGGTCCAAGGGTGTGTGGTCACCATGGGATGCAATGTAGGACACAAGGGAAAGGTGACCCCCTCAAACTGCACTAGCAAAAGTCTCTGTGCTGACATATCACTGAGCAATTCCTGAAGTGAGAGGATGTGTGCTCACTTAATTAAAAATTTTATCAATTCTCTTCCCTGACCTACCAACAATAAACATAAGCATATTGTTATGAGGTTAGGTTATAGGCCTTTTTATGCTTTCATTTAATTAAATTGAGTGTAATTATTTGCTTTGCTTTTGTTCCTTTGTTTCTGAGACTCAAACCACTGAATGTTCTGAAATACATTTTCTCAATACTGAAAAATTGCTTAAGTCTCTAAGCTACATATCTTAGTCAAAGCACATTGTTCTTGACACAAGAGCACTTCTGTGTCAGTGTAGAAAAGTAAGTTTTTATACTGCTCTACAGTGTTTTTCAGCAGAATTCTTGTAGCACCTATTTGCATTTTTATGCCTTGTAACATAAAAATGTCACAATTTAGGTCATGGTTTATTACAGTAACATGGAAATGTGAAAGTAATCAGGGAAAGTATTTCAGGCTACTTTGAAGACTAAATTCTAATCTTATCACTTTTATATCCTCCTTTACCATAACCCACTGAAACACCGATTTCCTGAGAAGGTTACCCTTGGATTTGACTCTGCAAAATGATCCAAAGCACTAACATATATTAATATAATAAAGGCTACTTTGTTTTTCAGAAAGACCATGCATATTTTAAATCCAAGGCTGGTTCATTAACTGGGATACACAGTCATAATACCAGATGAAGGTCTGACCCACTGTATTTAGTGGTCATGAAAAGTTTCAGACCAATAGGTGTGGTTTTTGAAACCGTTCAGGCAAAAGATTTCAACAACGGTAGTGGAAGTTCTACTGTGTTGTCCTGTGAATGTATGACAAACCTCACCTGGAAGGAGCTGGAGGATCCTGAAATCCTTGGCCTTTGCGAAAAATTATTGTAAATACTTTCCTTTGATACAGATTTGCCTAAACTCTTACAGTCTAAATTCATATGGAATGTGGACCCATAAATGGATGAAAAGTCTGGTTCATCTTTGTGCAGCATTCTCATTTATAGAACTCATTACAAATCTTATTCTATGTAAGAGATGAAAACAAGGTTTAGTGATATAGGGAGATTTTGAGCACTTGCTGCAAGGTGGCTGTCAGTAGTGCAGATTTTTAAAAATTACACACTTAGCACCAGTTGAAATTACTCCAGGAGAAAGAATCAAGGCCACTTCACTACAGGCACCTAACAAATTTATCTAAGAATGTGAAGGATGCATGGTCACCATTTGCCAGTACATGAATTTCAGAGTACACTGTTTTGTTAGACAAATGATGCCCAAAGCCTTCAAACTGAATTGTGCATGCAATTATTATTTCCACTTGTATCAAGTTTATATCTTCTGGCTTTACGGAACAGACACTTTTCTAATTTTGGTTAACTGTGTAGAATGGTGGAGTTGATAAAGGAAAAAAATATGAGTCAGAAGCTGCTGGGACCTAAAAGGTGTTGTCTTTGTTTAGTTAATTTGATGGGAAAAAAAACAAACAAAAGAAATCCAACCTCTAGACACAACTTCTGAAATCACCCAAATAAATTCCACTTTATCTATGTTGAGCATTACGTAAGGGTGCATAGGGCAATTACACAAACATCCCTGTTCTGTATCAGATACTTGAGGAAGATAAGCAATATTAGTAACCCATGTTAAACTACAGGTTTTTACCTTCTCTACCTATCATATATCTCTAAACCCCAAAACAAACAACCAAATGAATCCAAACCAACAATGAAACCCCATTGTGGGGGGGGAGGGGGGGGGCAGAAAAAAAGCAACCACAAAAACCCCCCAACTAGTTTCCTCACTTTATGTATAGACAAAGTGAAACTAGGATATTGGAATTGACAAAATAGAGATACAAGGCTACAGCTGAGATATGGTTGATTGTATCTCTAAGCTATTGTGAATACTGGAAAAAGGCAGTTATTTAATTGAGCTATCCAACTATTTGCCTGGGCATGGTTCTTTAAAATCTCTCTTTCTCTATTTAGTTTCTTGTTTTTGAAGCAAATAAATATGTATGCACTCCAGGTTTATTGTTACATAGTTAATGTTACAGTTCAAAATCATTGAATATTCTTTTTCTACGCTTCTCAGAATGAGTGCTCATTTAAATCAGATATTATGAAAACCAGATGACTAATCCTAAATTCAGGTGTACTACCACTCAGGCTAGGCAGATTGCTAGTTGATCATGCTAAGATGCTCCCTTATCCATTATTGGATCTGAAAAAGAGGAGGATTAAGAATTATCTGACTTCTCAGTTAATGTGCAAATCATCTAAAAGCTCAGCTTAGAAAGGTCTTAGAAAGCAGAACAGCACTAAAATAATAATAATGTCTTAAGAATTTTTAATAATATAAATGTGCCATATCACATTTTTAGAGTGAAAATAGAGTTTTGTGGTTTCTATCTCAGATGGTCTTTTATCTCTCTCTTCCTGTTTTTGTAATTATGTATGAATGTCTAGAACTCTACTTCTAATTAAAATTTTTATTGCAATTAGAAGTTGTCACTTGGGACAAACTCACACTGTTGGAATTTAATAACAATTATATTATTTTCAGGCAATAGTAGAAAATAATTTGATAAATATCTTTGGAAATGACCATTAATCTATTTACTTTTAACAAAGCATAAGGCAGGGAGGGAAAAGTATTTCTTGGGAAATACATTTGTATAATGGATCTATGATCTTTGCAGGGGTTTTGTCTGTAATACATATTTCTAGTATCTTTCTCTGCTCTTGGTTATGTTGAAAAACACCCTTCATTGAAAAGATTGAAACACTATTTTTCTGTATTTTTAAGGAACAGGAGAGTCTGTGAACCAGAAGGCAGCTCTTAATGTTCCCTCTCTGCATTTTTAGGCTAGTTCTGCTGTTTGCTATAGTAATATTTGTTTTAGCATTTCTATCACTCCAATATGTATACTTGCCTTTCAAAATCTGTGAAAAGTATTTAAAAAGAAAAGAGAAAATGCTAGTATTTCAAAACCCTATTATAATGCATTTTCAAATATGTCAGACACATCTTTGTTAAAATTAAACCAAGGATTGGTTTTGAGCGAATAGCCCTATATCCTTACAGATGCTGTGGATGGATGCATCTAAGCTGCTTATTATATTGATGGGTTTTGCTGCTCTGCAGCAAATGAAAACAGGCAGCTGCTTCCTCCATCAAAGCAAAAAGCAGCCTGAGTTTTTATTAAACGAGTGTTCATTTCTTCTATTGCCAAAATTCTTACACAAAACAAAAGAGCAGTTTTAGCACATTATTGCTTAACTAGACATGAACAACTGACAGCAAGTGATAAGCCTGTCTGCTTTTCACAACTGGTAATCATTTTTGGAATAGATGTTTTAATATAGTTGAATATAAAATTTTGTAATTTACATCTACAATGGTACATAAATTTATAGATCCAGTTTTTTGCAGGAGAATGAAGGCTATAATCACAAAAGGTTTGTTCCAGTGTTGTTTAATTTTTAATAACTATTTGAAAACTAGGTACCCCCCCCACTCCACTCCCAATACAAATTCATTCATTTGAAAAAGATGTTAAAGACAATCATACCAGTAGATTTGTACAGTTGGCCAATTTTTCTTATGGAAGGGATATGCGTACATTTACAGCTTTGACTTGTTACTGTATTTCCACATCAGTTCCACTGAGATTCTTAAGTTTGTGCTCTATAAGACATTTGCAGATTGCAGACCATCATGTTTCCCTCCTAGTCGTGAATAATAATGAGAGTGAAAGTGAGAGATACAGTTCTGAGGCCATTTTGCCTAGGCTGAAGATCTCAGCCAGTGCTTATACATATTTTTCAATGATCTGAATATCATGAATTCTGCTTTAGATTGGAAGAAAGACAAGAGTTTTCTACAAAATGTATGTGCATAGGGAAAAATGTTTCTCTTTATATTCTCTTCTATTTTTTTCCTGGTGTTCTTGTACCTTTTCAAACTCACTTATAGCATTCCTGCTGTGGAAAAGTAAGCTAGCCATTCTCCCTGCCTCAAATTACTCCTCTTCACTGGACTTAAAAGGTGGTTTGCCATCTGCAAAAGCCAGGTGCAGTAAGGCTCAGATATAAGGTACTGCTGTAAAGGCTATTAAATAATTTTATTTTTTCATACTGTGTGCATTTATTGCTGAAGTTACTCACTTGTAAATACTCTTAGGGTAAATTTCAGAATGGAAAATCTCAGATTGGACAACTGGACTTTCAAAATATGTTAGCTCTTAAAGATGCTGGTATATGAGGTGGTCAAATCTCCAGAGGGGCACAGTATTTGGTAGCTGTCCTCCTTTTGAAAATCTGCTCTCAGATCCATTTTTGTAGTAAATAATTCTACAGTTCCAGGCGCACCATCTGCAACTAACTTGCAATGATGATCCTTTTTTTATCTGCATCTGCTGTAGATAGGTGTTAACTTAAAATTTTGTGTACTGAAGACAGTTAAACAACAAGGATTTTCTTCAGTGAGTTTTTTCCTTGCTTAGCAATTTCCTACATTTCTTCATTTTACTAAAGTGAGCAGGTTTGTCTTTGGATTATTATGAAAGTTATTTTCTCTGGAATGTTTTCACTTCTCTATGCATGCATTTTATGGTATCTAAAAATTAATATTTGCAGTATTAGTGCCTTATTATGTGTGTTTGCATTGTTTAATTCAATAACTTTAGGTGGGATCTTAGGTAGCAGGGATTACCGATTATCCTTTCATCTGTGTCTCATTTTGTGTGCTGTGTGGATAAGGGAATGAAAATAAAATCTTTGCTTCCTGATTATCCCAAGCAATATTTTATAATGGTAAAATTATATTGAAAAGAGGCTTGAGGTAAGGAGTTTGAAGAAAGCTTAGAGCTAGAAATATTTTTGAGAGCTATCTATGCCAACTAACTACAGCTGTGCAATTATTTGCAGGTAATCTTTACTCAAGCAATTACTCAGATCAGAACACCCATGTTATATGTTACTACTGAGGTGTATTTGGCAGACATACACTGTGCCTCCACCTGGTATCTAGTCTTAATTGTGCTATTCATAATTTCATGTTCTAGCTTTGACTTGGAAGTGAAGTTTACTGCTCCACTAACAGAAGGGTTCATAATATTGATTAGAGTTTAATTTTGAAATTGGCCCCTAAGTACTGTGCTGTTGAACCTTGATTTTGATCCACTCTCTTACATCTCCAGCAGAGGTATTACCCTCAGATCTGCTTACCCTCAGCAGATGGACTGTGCTTCTTGCTGTGCACGGTGGTGGTGATCCACAGAAAAGATAACCAGGATAAAATTATCAAACTTATCTTCCAATATGACTTGAATACAGTCACATAGTCAGTAGAAAATAAGGTTTTATACTGTAGTATTAAGGTTGTGACAATGCTATAATACTCTAAGAATGGAAGAACCTTATTTTAAGATCCCAGAATTCCTTATGTTATATTCCTAGAATAGCTTTTTCCAGTAAATACCTTAGTTTTAGGGATTTTCCATCTTCTCTACAGTCTTTTAGCAGAGGTGATAGGGAATAATTGCCTGTCCAGACAGGCCATTAATTTAACACCTCTGCACAGTCTATTCTAGTGCTAAAGATTTTTCTGCTTTCCACTAACCATGTGTCTCGATGTGGAAGGATAAAAATGCCTTACTTAGGGTCAGAAAACAGTTCATCGTTGCTCAGTGAAGTTGTTGGTATGACTTTTGAGACATTATTCATCACTTTGCCTGAAAATGCTTTTCTTGCCTCTCACTTTGATGACTATTAAAGCAAATAAGATGATTTCATGTAGTCAAGAATCAGGACATACTAGAAAAAATATCTTTTTGAGTGTATTCATATGGGGAAAATGACTGACTTTTCAAATTTAAATTGTCTTTGCTTTTGAGGGTAAAGATAGGATTGGTACAAAATTTACTTGAGTCTTCAAATGAATAGGAAGACGTCTCATAGTTTAATAGTGCAAATAAAAGACAAAATTTGAATGTTGAGATGTCTGTACATGGGGCTGTGAGAAGTGCTAGGGAAATGTGAAAATACTTTCAATTTGGCTTAGCTTTGAAATTAACTTCTTAATCTGCTAGCATGAGTTAAGCACTTGTGGGACAGCTTTATACCTCCTACTCAGAGCTCTCAGGGACAGCTCCCCTGTCACCTTCACTTGTCCCTATGTTTCCTGTGTGTAGTGTTGGCAGACAGTAGAGAAGAGCTCAACTAATCTTGCACTATCCCAGTTAAAGTAATCAGTAGCTACCGTGATTTCTTTGTACCTGTGGTGCACTGCTGAGACATAATAGCTCCAATAGTCAGATGTCTTTCTTAAAAATACACATCTCAAAATTCTTTTCTACTGACATGATGTTCTTTAAGAACTTCACATCAGATCTCAATATTTGTTATCCAAAGGTTGACAGCATTCTGTAAAATACGTGGTAAAAAGCAACAGGAGGAGAGAAACTTTTTTTTTTTTTTAATACTGGATAATTTATTTCTGGTAGACAATTTTCTGTACTATCAGAGTATTCAGCATTTTTAGATTTGTTGCAGAAGAAGCACAGGCTTTGTGTAGCTTTGGATGAAAAAACAAACATCCTCAGAAGGCTGTCTACATGTGGCTTAGTCCACATTGCTTGAAGGTTGCTCTAAGAAACTATTGTGCCATGACTAGTGCAGAAAGACCTGATACTTTCCAATACCAAGCACTATGGGAGTGATAAAACTAACTTATGTTTCTTTCCATTATTATGATTTTTTTTTATGTTCTATTCTTCTGTAGGAATAGCTTGGGTACCTTTTCTTGGTTACATTGTACCTCATGGTGTAAGCATGTCTTGCATTATTTTTCTCAGTCTTCCCATAATTTCATTCTGTGTGTCTAAGTAACTTAATCTGTCTCTGTCTCTTACTTTGGTTCCTGATGTGCAAACTTGAGATAGTAGAAATTCATAATATCATCAAGTTCTTGTGAGGTAGACTCATGGCTGTGGTGACGTTTTATGACATGGTGACAAGTGCTGTAGGAATGTCTGTGTTTTGTGATTCGTTTGTGATGCCTGCACTGTGATGCATTTGTAGCATTTCTCTATTCACCATTGTACAATTTAATGATGATATTTTTCTACTCCTTCTACTGTAATATGTACCATAAATCTGTCTGAAAGTAGACATTGTCTTTCTTATGGCATTTGTACTGAGAATCCTGCTCCATCCTAGTGGTAGAAGGATACTTCAGGAGTTGAAATGCGGGCAAGGATGAGCTCTGTCTCTGTCCCATGTGTTCAGACATACCCATTCTTGAGGGTCTCCTTTGAATGCCAGTGTAACTTAATTTTTCATATGTTTCAATAGAGATTCCAATGCTCTCTGGCAATTAGTCTCTGTTTTCAAGTTGTAGTTATCAAGGTGGTAAAGATTTTTAAAACCTCCAGTAAATGTCACAAAATATTTATTTTTGCAAAAAGAAACTCTTGTTTCTCTCTGTTCCATCATACAGTGAGATTTTTTAGCCTCTCTCTCTCGGACTTGTAGAATATTTATAGCCTTGAAAATATAAGCACCATTTGGGGATCTTTTGATATGCTTTTGCCTTTTTTGGCTATCTGTAAATAGTTTGCTATTGTGTAAGTAATTGTGCATGTAAATAGGTAGCACACAATATTGTGTAATTGTAATCAAATTCAGAAATCAAAATGAGAATAATTTTATTTTAAATATGAAAGAATTATTTTAAGTGTGTTCATAGGAAACTTAATCCATATCCATATGTATGTGTTTGCAGGAAATAAATTATGCTTTTCACAACGTAGTAGTAGTTGTTAATTCATAGGAATTCTGCATTTCTGCATTACAGCTGTATGTTTTCTAACAGAAGCAGAACTATCTTTCTTATACTTGCAACTTCAAAATGTAGGTCATTGTGTTGGCGAATGTAGGTCAGAGTGAGGAGGAAGAAGACAGAATGCAAACTCCTCCACATGGATCTTTAAGCTTATCCCTGTTTTGAAGGTAAAGAGGCTTACCTACCTGTTCAGGCACGTGAAGCTTTTCCTTTCACTAAAATTAACACTGATATCCTGGCTTCTGGCTTCTTGGCTTAGCTGGGAGCACCGTGTGCTTCCACGCTTGTGACTTGTTCATGAAAGGCCTCCTGACTCCTGCTTCTTTAGCTTCCAGATGCTTGTACCATTGCTGAGGTGACTCTTCCTTCCCTGTGGGGGAAGGCAGTGGGAAGGAGAGCTGTGCTCATTGCTGGTGTGTGCCTAAAGAAAAGCATTGTCCTTGCAAAGGTGCTTCACCCTTCTCTCAGCACAGAGCTATCTGATACACCTGCAGTTCCAGCCGATATCAACATTGAAATGGCAGCAGGGGAAGGAACAGTGACCCCTCAGAAAAGATTCAGTGACACCATTCAAAGTGCCCTCTCAATAATAACTGCAGAAAAGTGAGAGACATTTGACTGAGGGTACTGAAAAGTCAGATGTTGAAGGATGTTTGCTACATTTTTAAAATTCACACAGGCTAGAAGTTTGCTATAAAAGCGTTTCAGTTTTTTATGTTTGTGGGTGTGAGGATTTTTGTAATGTGAGATGCAAGTATTATAAACGGTGTTAAATTAGCTGTGTCTTCACTAAATATTAAAAAAACTTTTATTGCTTGAGTATACACCAGTCACTGCAAACTGAAATATTCTTTATGTTACACACTAAAATATTTAAACAGTCATTATATTTATTGCAAAATCTGTCATTTTAGCATATTTCAGTGCTCAAAAGCATTGAAATGCTCAAAGGGAGATGAAAAACCCTGTACAATTCATAGTGTATGTTTCACTAAAGAATGGGTAGTCTTGTGTGAATATTTTATTTTAACCCTTAGCAAGTCTAAGCAAAATAGCACATTCAAAAACACCTGATCGCACTGAACTGTCATAAACAGGACACATACAAGTATTGCATTAGTAGTTTTGTCATACATGTGTATCATCAGTCTAATTTTTTCCCTTTAAATATCTTTTTAATACAAAAGTTATATGTAAAGTTTTGGACAAATCCTGTCTTGGCTTTTGCTTGATCCGCATGCAGTTAAGACGTTGTTAAATTTTCCTTATTTCTCACTAGGAGTAAGGGTAGTTCAGAATACTTACTGGACAGAAAGGACTAATTATATTGATGATGGTTTCAGTTAGGCTTTAAGTGATTTAAAGGATGACAGTTTGTCTCCCAAACTCCTGGTTCTGTTAAAAATGTAGTGATGTTTTTAGCCTTGAGAACAAAATATGGTAAAAATGGCCTAAAGGATACACATACATAGTAAGCTGCATGGAATTCAACTTACTTGTCTAGAAATATCTAAAAGATGCTCAATATGTCAAATAAGTTTACTGGAACCGTTGAAATGTCTGTAGTTCATAATATGAAGTTTTTGTCTCAATTCTCAGTGTTGTGTGTTGGTGGAGGTGGGGAGTAAACTCTGGATTTTACCTGCGGACAGACATGTAAACATGGTTTTTCATTGCTAAGCAACCACAGATGAAAAACACATACAACCATAATTCAGCTGCATATGCCTTTGATTCTTCCTCCTTTAACTTTGGGAACCTTTGCAGACACAACTCAAGTTCCTGAGTCTGGTTTCCTCGGGCCCCCTCCAGCAATGAAGTCTGGTGCCTGCAGGAGAGCATTCAAGGCACACAGGATCTGTGCTGCCCTCTCCACGGGCCACAGCACTTCTGTTGGACATTCCAGTCAGGTGGGAAACTGGTCTGACAAAACAGCCAGTTTCATGAGAGACTGGTTTTGAAGAAATAAATGTACATGGAAGCCTCCAAGTAGTTGTCAATGTTGATGATGACCAGTAAGTTTTATGATGGAAGCTAATTAATTAATTAATAATACAGATTAGGTGCAGAAAGGTGATTGCTCCTGGCTATTTCTGTAGGAGAACTAGGGGAATTCAAATGAAAATGGCAGGGAAGCAAGTATAAAATGAGAGAGGAGGGGTTTCCTTATACAGCAGGGTGAAACTGTGGTGCTTCCTGGTGCAGCTCTAGAAAGTTTATCACAGAACAACCAGAACAATCCTTCAGTGCCTGTTAAGACGAACTTAGCACTTGTATTTCCTGTTCTCCTTCTTCTGAATTTCTTGAGCCACAACTAGAAATCACACTTTTCTTGCCCTAGTCCTGGATTTGTCCTTAGCATGTCCTTAGCTGCTTTCAGTCAGGCTGATGCCTGACCTAACACAAACTAAGAGAAAAGGAGCTAAATAAAAAGAAACTGGAAAGAAATGGAGTGACTGTAGGATGGTTATGATGATGGTGATGATGATGTAGCTAATGAAAAACTAGAGGGCTCCTGTCCCCTGTTGTAAATAGGCTACAAGGCAAAGTTGGCCTTTCATCTGGCCTGGCAAAAACAGGTTGATGTTCATGTGAATGCCCGAGTGAATTAAATTTTATATGACTTTTAAAGACTTGAGTATTGCATAAATGTATGTAGATATATGTGTATGTTTATGTGTGTGTGCATGTATCTAAAAATTTCTGATCATTAGTTGTGATGAAATCTATGAAATACTCAATTCCAATGTTTAAATCCTAGGTCTTCTTTTTTTTTTCTTTTTATTTATGGCAAATATAGAAAATAAAACAGGGGGTAGAGCTCTGCAAATGGTAATATGCATTCAAATATTATTTTAGACCAAAAAAAATCTGTTCTAAGAAGGCAAATATCTTTGTTTTATAGGTCTCTGGCCATCTGAAGAAGTGCTGGCTTACTACTGCCTAAAGCATAATGAAATATTCAGGTACAGAGTTAAACATAAAAAGATATTTTCCAATCCCTAGTTTTATTGTATCTGCATGGTAAAGATTGCTATGATTTAAGTCTTCAGATTAAATTTAAAATGTTCAAGGTGAAAGCATGTTGCTCTTAACAAAGAATTCTCAGCTGCCTTTGGGTACTAATATTGCACAGCAAGCTTTCTGCTATATGTCAAAGACTTTTGATTTCCACTCAAGGCATTTTATTTCACTTTGATTTTTGGGAAACAAAAGTGAAGCTCCAATCGATCAGTGCTGATTGTGAAGGTCAGGAAAAATAAGATATTCTTTAAACTGACATCTGTTGCAAAAGCAAGCAAAATATTATCTGATGAAATACATAAAAATCACTGCTTATAGTAAGAGGAATTTGCACCCATTTTTAAGTGTTGTGAAACAGTTTTGAAACATCCTTCACTTTTATTCAAAACTTGTAGAAGTCAGCTATCAAGGCTCCAATAGGAACATCTAAATATAAAATCCGTCCTGCATCCACTTTCCTTCCCCCTGACTATACTGAGATTTGCACTTGGAAATCCTTGAAGTTTCATTGTCTGGGGGATGAATAGGGTGCAAAAAAAGCTATTATAACAATGCGTTTGGAGGCAAAAATTCTGTTCTGTGTGAGGGTGTAAGGCAAGTACCAAGTAAACCAGACTTGGATAGAAATCCTAGTCTGTGTAAATATGGCATTGGGTAAAATCAGGAAGACGAATTGTAAGTCTCTGCCCCTTGTACCAAATGAGCAACTTGCTTAGACTCCTATCTGTAGTCAAAGACTGTCGGGTTTGTTGTTGCTGCAATGGCTTCCGAGGTATTTAAAAGTCCTTTTTCCCAGCCCCTCGCTCAAAGAAGAAGTCGGGATTTTCAGCTTTGGTTTTCAAGGTTGTTTATTTTCTCTTATCTAATACATTCTTTTTCGGACCTGTGGAGGTCCGTCCAGCAGGTCGGGTTGAGGCACTGAGCGCCCTCAGGGCACTGTTACCTTTTTATACTAAAAACTACGTGTACTTCATTTACTACAATTTTCCAATACTTATCACCTATGTTAGACAGTCTGTCTCTATCCTAAACCAATCCAAAAGTGCCACCATCACAGTAGAAGATGGAGGACCAGAAGAAGGAGAAGGACAGGACACGCCCAGATTCCTCCATTTTGCCTCTTGAACCCCCATTCTAAAAACCCCAAAATTCTACTTTTTCACCCTGTGATAAATTTACTATCATTCTATTCAAACCCTTGTGGCTTGCAACTCCTCGCACAAAGTTGGTAATTGTTTCCATGGGCAAAAATTGAACTCACAGTGTCTTTGACTCAATGCCCTGGTCTCTGAGCCCCCTGCCAGGGTCTCGAGTCCTCCAGAGCAGTCAGAGCAATGTCCTGGGTTCTGACAAAAGACCTGGCACCAAAGTGTGCCGTGGTCCATAAAGCCTCATTCCTGCTCCATCCACCACCTGAACAAGTGTGGCCCATTAGGGCAGGCAGCTCATACACCTGATGTGGCAGCCGCTACTCCTTCCTCCCAGGTTGGCTGTGTGCCTCCTGCTGCTGTAGGGATGTCCCTGTAGCACTTTGCTGTCTGGCCCCATGCTCATATGTTCTACTTCTTCTGCAGGGCTCCTCACAGCAAACCTCCTGTGCTGCTCACTCAGAGGATATTTTCCCAGTTTGGGTATGCAAGCTGCGATATTCAGAGACAACTAGCAGTCAACTTCCACAGAGTAAATGGGCAGTTTCGCATCCTGATTTCTCAGGATTATGCCCTTCTGACAGTACTCTCAGAGTAGAATTTCTTATGTGAATTCTCATTTATAAATGTCACTATATATTGCCTGAGAGACAGATAAAACTTTTAAAACTTGCTAGTAAGGGAATTGGCACTGAAATAAATTTCATATGCATAAATATTTGTGTGTATATGTGAATGCTCATTTATTTTGTATATAGAAATTTGTTCAAAATGCACTAAAAGCCTTACACTGGATACTTTCTGTGTTTATTTCAGTAAGTATGATTCTTATAAAGGAGTAAGTGCCTTATAAACCTTATATATAGCCATGTGTTTATAGTTTTAATATATAATACACTAGTTTTAGAAAAACTAAAACTTATTTGAGGAAAAACCTATAATCATTCTGTCTAAAAACACAAATTGCAGATTTCCCCTTTTTTTTAAATATTATTACTGGGTTTATGTACAGCTTGTTCCTCCAAGGTATGTCTTTCTTTTGTCTCATTTTGATTAAATAGGGCAACTAGACTTTTTTCAAATAAAATTTGTGGTGTCTAAGAAAAATAAATCTAACCCATCCAGACAGTGAGCATTATTATACAGTCATACAGCCTAGTCTGCTCGCCTCAGTGAGCAAAATATCAGCATCTTTATACTGATACTGATATGGCATCCTAGATGCTCTTCCTAAATATCAGTGTTGAGTGAGTAAGGAGGTGACCCTTTCACATAAAAATAGATTTCCAGATGTTAATGTTTTAAGGGAGAAGAAATGGTGCACCAAAAAAAAGCAACCAAGAAACCCTCCAAAACTAAACTGAACCAAACAGTTTAGCTAAAATTCCATTTTCTGCCTGTCAGAAGTGTCTCAATGGGAATGCTCCTGCCAGCTGTAACAGTTGCCACAGATTTTGCTATAAAGCAGCATGTTCCTAGGCTGAGGCTCTGCCTTGCCCCAGACACTGCTTCACACACAGTTTCGGTGCAGGGTCAGCGTCCCTCCCTCCTCCCCTCCTGGGGCATGCCATGGCTCTGGAGGACATTCTTTATGGCTCCCCCTGCAAGCTCCCATCCGGCACACTCTCTGCACCAAATTATATTTCACATGCACGTCTTAATAACAGCACAGTATGGTCTAAGTTAAAAGCAGCCTTTTAGACCATGTATTCAGCCCTTTGATCGGGCTCAGTTTAGGCTCTTGACACTAACTTCGTTTCGTTTTCTGAGGCTTAACCGTTTGCCGTTCCCATCGTTGTTCATAACAGCATTGTTTGTAGGTCACTTGCAGTTTTAAGTGCTAATTGAAGGATCAGATTTCTTCGTGTGTAATTATTCTGTGGTATACGGCTTGCTTTAAAACTTCTCTCTTTTTAATATAAAAAGGCTTTTAGGCATAACTGTATGGAGAGATATATAAATAATATTAATTTCCCCATTTACTTCTCTAGCTGTTTTTGCAAGAATGAATGTGGATTAACATTGTTATCCTTTCCTAACAATTATCTTTCGCTACTCTAGCTAGTTTAGTTCTAAAAGACAGAGCCATTGACAAGGGAAAAAAGGGAACCTTCTCAGATTTTTCAGCTCAGCGGTGGTAATGTTGCACTGAACACTAATGAGGGAACCCCCACTGATTTGCCTGCTTTGTGACTTTTCTATTTCATAATTATTTTTAAAACGCAAAACGACATGAGGTAGCCTAGTCATGTCTCTACAACTTCCTGGTAGCTCAGTTCTTACTGCAGATGGCAATTTGTTCTTGTAACATATATGTCTCTCTGACCATTTTCATCTAATTTGTATGGGTTCTACCATTTCCTTTCTCTCTTTCAGGGACCTTGCTGTGTGTGAGCTAGGGGGTGGCATGACATGCTTGGCTGGGCTCATGGTAGGTCTTTTCTCAATTCCAATCCCATTCAGAGGAAGAAACAAAAGGAAAAATGTTCCAGTGCCTCCAACTGCTGGGTCAGAGAACTGTCAACAGCCTCAGCTGCGGTCAAGCTGCAGAGTCTTGAGAGACCTTCTAGATTGACTTGCTTTCGTATCATATTGATTTTATGGTTGCCTCGATGAGCAGAAACATTTTACCTCGGTGTAGTCAATATCTTTTGTTGTGACATTCCAGGCCACGTACTGTCTGTCTTTCATTGCCATAGCCGAAGCTTTTTTTTTTTCAGATTATAGTCCCATTTGCTAAGATACAGGAATAGCCTGGCGAATCACAGTTGGAGCACCATGATATAGCTGCTAATGTTTTGCCTGCATTATTACACCAACAAACATGATCCAGAGCTCTCGGTAATTAGATTCTTTTGAATTAGATTGGCCATTCAGGAGAGTCGTTCACCATTCTCTGGGTTCTGAGTCATGTATTCAGGAGATATTATGTAGCAGTGCAGTGCATTAGACAAGTTTTTATGTCTCTACAAATAAAAGCATATTGTTACACTGATTGGCATTTGACAAACCTGTCGCTCTTATACAATGTGTCGAGGTTACAGCCCAATGTGCGAGCATGTCAAAGCTCACAAAAAAATTACCCTTACAAAGCCATCTGCCTGCAATGCAAAGTTATATGAAGGGCATCAGGCAGTCAGACAGAAGCAAGCTGAAAGGCAGAGTGACAGCCTTGTATGATGGCTCTACTAGATAAACAGAAGCCCGCAAATGAAAGCCTCTCAGAATACCATCATCGGCTGTCACAATGCAATTACGGAACAGAATGATAGCAAGATAGAGGCTCCCGCAAATGGAATGATAAAAGTATTGACTGATTTGATTGAATGATTAAAATAATGCAGACATAAAATGAAAAAAGATTGAAGATTGTTACAGAGAAATAGGTGAGGAAGCATGATACTGAAGGCTTGTCACTCCTGTCTTCACTTCCACATAGACAAGCATATTTGCTCATTGTTTGCTGTGCTCTTTTTTTCAGGTTGCTATTTCTGCAGATGTCAAAGAAGTTCTGTTAACTGATGGAAATGAAAAGGCCATCAAAAGTATCCTTATTCAGATAGAAAACTGGTTTGTTGTGCTCGTTCCTTTTTACTGGCTGAGTAACAATCGATATAAAGACAGACAGCATGGGGCATATTAAGAAAAAGTCCCCACGTAAGTAATTAAAAAACAGATGTGGAATATCTTGAACGGAGCAGCAGCTTCCCCCATAATAAATGCCACATTTTCTCTGTTAATTAAAAATGCACATGTTGGTATAGAGCGTGTACTGTAGTAAATATTTGCCCCGTGGTTGAGTGCTGGAAGATTCATGTGCATATGCTGCACATTACAGGAGGTGTAGCAGGGAATCAAATCATCAGCTTCCCTCCATGTATGCGTTTTGCATAAGGGCTAGATTTTTTTTTCCTACTTTCAGATACTAGCCCCTTAAAACATATTCAGCATTCATATATTTTCAGAGCTTTTCCAGCATATGTTAAAATGTTTCATTGTCGGTGCTAAGTTATAACTGCCTACAAATTGCCCATTTAGTCTGCTTAATCAATTACCAATTTATCATTATTTCTCTTGATGTAAGATTGCAAAACTCCTCTGTCCCTTGTAGAAAGTATTTTGTTGTATTTCTTATATTAGAATAAATTGCTATTATGCTCTTCTAATATGAACAGATAGTTCATAAAATTGAACTGGACTTAGGTTAAGCAAGAGAATGAGTGAGCATAATTTGTGGCCACATTAAATATCAGCACAGAACAAGAACAGATATATACGGTGAATACTAATAGCCCTTAGAAATTGAGAGGAAAAAAAGGAAGATATCTATTTGCTTTTGTTCCTTGATAATCTTTCCATTTACATTTTCAAGCAGGCTAATTTTTCAGGTTTTGGCCACTGCAGCATCAGAATTATTTCTTTTTGATATTTGTATATATTTGAGAGCTAATGTACTGAGTACTTAGTAAAAAAACAAACTAATCTTTAGCTTAAATGAATTGCAGTTGCTGATGCCTGTTAAAACAGGACACATTTCAGTGCAATAATATTAGCTACTACCTTTAAAAAAACTTTCTCAGAGGTAACTGAGGTAACTATAACTGCTGACAACACATGAACAATTTCATGTTAAAAACAGTCAATCCTAGATCATATCTGTTAAAACTTGAGGTAAGCCTGCGAAAAGTCTCTTTTTCTTGAAAAAGCAAGTTCTCACCTGTTTTCCAGGGATTATTATTTTGTTAAATTCTAATATGTTAGACTGGTGTCTTAAGGAGGAAGTTTTCATTATTCTGTGTATTTTAATCAGCACCACCTTTCCAATCTTTCTTCCATGTCATTATGAAGATAAAAAATGTAGGAGAAAAGAAGTGTTTCAAAACTAGTCCAACAAAACAAACTCATGTTGTATAGAAGCATAGATATTTAACAAAAGGTCGTTTTACCCACAAAAAGCTTCAGGTGAGCTCAGTAATCATCAAGTCAGCAAATGTCTTGCATAGCGGATTCCATAAACATACCTGAACTTTTTTGAAATTTAGAAGTCTTTTATAACATGAAAAATTGGCAAGTGTAAAAATATCCACTCAGTCCTTGGAATTAAGCAAATAAAAGTGCTTTTATTCCTGAAAAAGATACTGTTAATATTATCTAATTATCACACCTTAGTTTTTCACAATATGTTTCAGAAATGTCTTCTGTTCCCAAAAGTCTCACAAGAGGTCTTCATCTGTATTCACTCAGTGAATCCCTTTCAGGGAAGTGATTGGTGGAAGGCTCTAACAGGAATTTATTTTTCTTTTTTAACATTTGGTGCTCAGAAGGCTCAGCATTCAAAGTGCTTTTATTGTGTTGGATTTTACAATGGGCTTAATATTAGCAGGGTGCCAAAGTGCAGCAGGCTAAGAACTTTACTGTGTAGGTGAAATGTATTCTTAAAAGTGCACATAATAAAATTTCTGTTGCATTTTATATGGTTTATGGACTTCAGTAGTAATTTTATGATCTGTCTTACGGTAATTTCTTTTGCACTCTTTTCTATAGTGACTGACTGTAATAGAAGTTTAAGCTAAATTTAGATCTGTTTCAGCCTGACCAGACTCACTGAAATCAGGGTAGAATTTTAGGTGTAATTGGAAGTAGCATTCACCCCAAGTGCCACTGGCTACAAATTATGTATTTTTGCTAGTTCTTATTATTGCTGATGGTATTTTTTTGATTGTTTAGCATACCAAATTAAAGTAATGTGGGATAAAATACTGTTTTCTTTTCTAGATTCTGCTCTTCAGGAATAGTTAATGTCTAGTATTATGGTTTTTATGTAGGTATTATAGATTAAAATAATCTTGTTTTAAAATTACTGTTTACATCTTCCCTTTAAATTTCTTAGGAAGCTTAAATTACATGCCAGTCATACTATAATATCCAAAAATTACTTTCCAAAAAGTAAAAGTGGTTGTCAACAAAAAAGAAAAAAATCCCTGTCAGAAGCCAGGAAATCACCAAGCAAGCCTGCTAATTATTCTTAATGGGCAAGATGAGCACATTAAGAAACAAATGAATACATCAGTGAAATGTAATTGAAAATCGACCTGGCAATAGTGCATTGCATCTGAGAATCTGCCTTTGTATTATCAACATCATCATAATTATTGTTGTTTTTGTTGTTGCTATCACTATTCAGTGAGCATAACTAACAGCTTTGCTTTGTGAATCTCAAGCTTTTGACGATTTGATTTTTCATTTGATTTTTGACATGCTTCCTATTAGTCTCCATTTCATACTGCCACATGGAGTATTCACTATGTATGTTTTCAATATCCATATTAGGATACGTTATTGAAATGTTAGAAATTTAAAAATTTTAACAAATAAATTAAATAATTGTTGCCATTCTAACCCTCTCATTGTGAAATGTGTTGCTATATTTTGTATCAGTCAATGATCTTATGTATGATGTTTATGGAGGTTTTTAAAAGGATGCTATGACTTGAGTTGCTAGACCATTTCAAAGACTTCACTCTAACTCCTTTTGCTTATCATGAGCAGGGTTGAATTGATTCAATAGATCGTTTATATTGCAAAATCAATAAAATAAAGATAGGTGTTACTCCTTTTGCCACTTTGTTCAGAACTTTATTGCTAATTTAGTGTGTTTTATCTAAGTTCTTTCAGTATCATTTAAATAAGGAAAGTTTTAGGATTAAAACTATAGACATTTCAAGTGATAATAGAGATATACATGGGCAGAGTTATCAGATTCATCCCCTGTTGTAATTTTGGATGATATGCATTCAGATAGAAACTTTCAACTTACATCTGTGACATAAGTCAGTCATGAACACCAAATTTTATTTTCTCAAAACACTGGAAGCATGTTTAGCACTTTGACATTTCCAAATCCAAGGATGAGGTTCATTTTAGTAAAAATTGTCTCCTATTTCAGAGAGGCTGGGTGCTTTCTGCCTTAGCTCTATTTCACACCATGCACTGGTGACTTGAACTACTGTCTGAAAGCATCAATAGTACAAAACATTGTTACAGTGCACTATAATGGCCATTAAAATAGAGTGTATGGATCTTTCAACAGTCCAGGGAAACTTAGGTTAGAAGGGTCATGTTTAGCCTGAATGCCTGAAAATATGGGCTCCTAAATTATTTTTTAAATCTAGTATTAACATGTTTATAGCCATTATTAATAGTTTTGCTCAGTTATATAATTTAGGTGCAGTGTAGCTAATTTATCAACAATGTTATTTCTGCCCCTCTTTAAAAGTAGTATGGTCTGCTCATGGAGCTATTTATGCCTTCCTTTTGCTGCCCAGGTGTAGACCAGTCATTTACTACTCCTCATTACATATTGTGGAAACTATTTAAAAGGCACATCCAAACTACAGAGATTTGTTTAAACCAGTTTTCTGTCATCTCATTTCTAGTTTTTACTTCACAAAATACCAGTTGTCTTTTCCAGTGTTTGGATAGAGACTTTGCTGAAATAACTTTTCTTAAGTAACCAGTTCTATTAGGAAGGAAAATGATGTGATTTCAGCAAAGCAAAGAAAAGGATATATCAAAGCAAAGAAAAAGGTATATCAACAATATTTCAAATTAGCCTGACTCTTGTATTCAATTTTCTTATAAGAGCACTTTAAAGAGATCTGACATATTTTGTGGACCTAGAAACATCCATCTAATTAGCATCAGATTTCCTATACCTTAAATAAAAAAGAAGGATCTTTTACATCTTTACCAAAATTGTCCATTTAAAATAATTATTTACATTTGAAAGTGAACCATTCAGGAATGCATGGATTCACACTGGATAATAATTCATATTCTCAGAATTTTCTCTTACTTGCTACACCTTTTCCTTCCAGTGGCTTCTCACTAACCACGTGATCATTCATGACAGTTGTCTTTCTAGCCATGGATGACAGGGCCCAGCTTCCCTTGAAAGTTTTCCATGCTTTAACCTGCCTGAATGGCTACCCAAATTTGTGACATGAACTTCCAAACTACAAGAAGCTGAGACACAAGGCTGAGGTACTGTTGTGCTATTTAAGGCACTTATTGCTTTCCACTCTTTTAAGGTGGTTCCTGACCATTCTCAAGAAAGCAAATGGACTAGAGACTCTTTTGCCTATAGGTTAAGGTGCTCCTGTTGTGTGTTGGATTCACCCAGACAGAGCCAAGAACATAGGTGTTTCTCTTGTGGGTAGGGTCTTAAAACACACAAGCCTCCAAAATCTCAGCATTAGGTATAGTGATAACACTGAAAAGTGGAAAACAGCACAAACTAGAGTGGACATTTAGTGGTTGTAAAAATTTCGGTTCTCCATGGTTGTAATTCTTATATTTGTAAATAGTTGCATTTAAATATCTGAGGTATGGGACATCTTTTTTCACTTCCCTCTATTGCTACAGGGCTAGAAATTCCTTAAATGAAAGAGTAAATAGAAGTAGGAAACTAGAGCAAATTGCTGCCTAGATCTATGGCTGATGTGCTGGAGTAGCAATATAAAATGTATGCTTCTGAATAAAAATTGACTCTTAGCACAGATTAAAGAAGAACAAACAGATAAGAATATTATGAAGGCATTATAAATGGAAAATAGTTGGGTTTATTATTTTTATTATCGCTCTAGTTTTGTAGATAATTCTTTGTAGATAATTCTTAACAATTGTACTGCAGATGTAAATGAGATCATCACAAGAAACCAAAATGCTGGAGTATTTAAGGCTCAGAAGGTTTCAAGCTGGTAAGATTGTACTTTTTTTACTGATTCTTGCATGTACTTCTGTATTAATATAGATGTGAAATGTATGCAAATGTATGAAAGTGTATTAATATAGATGTGAAATGTATGCACACATGTGACCTGTGTTACTGATACTCACACAGGTATGTCTATGTAAGTAGGTAAGTGATGCAAGAAAGAAATTTAAAAGTATTTTTAAAAAATAGCAAATACAGTATGATTAACCTTGGTGACAAACCCTCTCTTTCCTTTTTATCTTTTTTTAAATTTACACTGTGTCTCTTCAGTGTATGATTTAGTGCATGGTTGAAATTTGTCTGCTTCAAAGTCAACACTACCTGTTGTACTGAAAATGAGATTTGGAATGAATGTATCTAAATCTCTGTCAGATTTCATTTTAAATAGCTCTGAAAATTTAGGGTGACAACAAATCCCATTTGCCCCTGAGTTGGATGTTGTTGGAACATCCATGGGAGGTTTTTTGGTCATCCTGTTTGTGTGATCATTATGTTGTCACTGCGAAGACAGATGGGGAGATGGGAACCAAGAACAGTGTATTCATCTCTCACTGTACTTTAAAAGTAAATTATAAAGCATTTCATATTTGTGGTATGAGGTTAAGAATTAGAAAATGGTTACCTAAGAGCAAATAGTCCACTGTTATTTGTGTATTTAATTTTTTTTTGATGACTCACATTGCAGAGGAGCACTCAGTCCTTCTAAAACTGGCAAAAGTAAAGCTGAAAAAGGGCTGAGGAGGGGAAAGTGTTAAAGCAGAATAAGCTTACTTACATAGAGGGTTAAACCTGTATGGTTTTAATGGCTATCATTCATGTCATTTAATCCTATGCCTATGTAGCCATTCTATGTAGGGAAGTTAGTTCAAGTGAGCTTAGGGCTAGAAAAATTCTGCCTTCATTAGGGTGTGTGTGCATATAAGTTAGAGATACATCTCTGCATCCTACTAAGAGCCTGCCAAGTAGAGAGAGGCCATGTGGATCCCAGGAATGGTGTTTCAGGTTCCATGTGCTGAACACCTCTTGCGAGCAGCCTCAGACACTCTGCTGAGGAGAGGCTGTATGGTATGTCCATCCAGAAGCTCAGATTTTTTTTTTAGATTTCCAATTGTTCTATACGTTGTGTGAGATTTCAGATTTCATCCCTTGTCAAGACTTTAAACCTGGTCTTTTAGATATCAATCAAAAGCACATTTTCTACCCTGTCCTCATTTACATTTATCTAATGCTTAAGGTCATTTGTGATCATTTGAGTGTATTTCAGCATATGGAATCAGTGAATAATAGATTTCAGCCTCACGCTGTGAAGAAAGATTGTGTTTTCACAAGACATGATGTTGTTTACTGGGTGTTAATAATCACTAATTAATAAACATATCTAGGCATCATAAAATGTTGCATTTTAAAGACTAAAAATGTCAAGTGTTTAACTTCTTGAGTGCAATAGCGTTTGAGGCATTATTTGCATAAATAAAATAATTAAATAACAAAGTACTATATTAAAACATAAGACTCATTATAACACTTGATTTTTAATTCTACATTCTTAAGGGTTTTGCAGATTTGTTGTACAAGTATAAAGTTTTATAAAATGGCTATTCAAATGACTCTTTAATGGATTGATCAGTCCTTCAGATTCAGTAATGACGTGGTGCAGTAACAAAGTTATATGATCCCTTCTTAATCCCTTGAGGGAACTAAAAGGCTGATGTAAAGTCTGAAGTAACCTCAGAAAGTGTAGTGTTTTGGATAGAAGAATGCAACACTGGCATGCAAAGTGACATTCAGTAACTTCTTTTACATTGATCATGCAAATGAATATAGTGATGTCTGTAAGTGACTTACTGAGCATCAATTTAATCTGGAGAAGGCATCTTCTTTCTTATAATCATTTAGACAGCGTCCAGTCTTGCAACTTCACAGTGGCCAGTGCAAAGTTAAAAGATTCCTTCTGTATAAAAGATGATTCAGAATAGACTCTTCTCACAGCACCTTCAACTTATGTTAGGATCTTGCACTCTCTTCCTGGCACAGGAACAGAAATTATCAGTATGAGAGCAGTTTGAGACTGTTCTGGATATTTAAGTCTATGCCTGGAAAGTATGCCAAAACCTGCATGGAGCAAAAAGGAACAATCTGGTATCAGCCAAGAGAAGTTAGATTAAGACAAGCTGCCATACATTTATTTATTTAGATTTATACAAAATGCAGTAAATGAGCACTTATCTAGCCCTCTGCCAAGTCTTGATTATTGTTTAAAAATACGGTAATGTAAGCCAAAGTGGCAGTTTGTTATATTGTGTGTTATAAGGTAATAATAGTAAAGAGTTTACTTTGCGGTGGATATACAATTCTATTTTATTTTTATTTTTCATTTATATGCTCAGGATTTCTTGCTTATGTTTACTAGAAATAGGTACAGTAATACCAAGTTACTAGTAATGTCTGGCCATAGTGAAGGGTATTAATACTGTGTATGGGTTCAACAATTTTATTTTTTTTACAATTCAGAAATTATCCATGAATTGCATTGTTTACCCTATAACTTAGCATACGTTTCTTTGTACCATCAGCTGTTACTGGTTTGACATGTTTTATCATTGACATGGTTTATCATTGTTTTAACATGTCCACCAATGATTAAATTAACAACAAAGTCAAGAAATCCCTACTTCTTGTTTTCTATTTATTGTAATGGGGAAATCTTCCTGACACAGCTGTTAGAGTAGTAGAAGTTTGAAAAGTTGTTGTTATTACAAATGTCATAATGGAAAAACTTTACCAAAGAGGAAGGCTTGCAATGTATTCTGCAGGTTAAAAGACTCAGTCTGTCCTACCGACTAGGGAATTTGTTCTTCCTTCAGATTCCCTTGTCTGAGAACATGGAAATCTGTAAAGAACAAAAGTTGTGTTCTAATTGCCGATATGGGACCTGTGGAGTTTTAGCTGTGGAGAAGTCTATTGTTTTGCTAAGAGTTGCCTCAGAGAGATTCCATTTCATGTGAGAATATAAACAAGGACATGTAACATCAAGCCAGTAACAGAAATGCTTGTGGCAGTGCACCTTTTGGTTTGATGAGTAATAGTGTATGATATACTCTTTATTCATTCTGCAGTCATCTTTAGAACCCACATAAAGAATTAATGACCATGTAACCAAAAGAGACATTTCCTTCTGCTTAAAGATTAACAGATAGGTTATAATTTTATTTGAGATTTTAGTGTTCCTTACCAATGTCATGCAATTACAAGTTTCCAGAACTAAATCCATAATGAAAAAAAGTCTTTCAAAATACTGAATGGCATCCAGCATAACAGTGGATGAGGTCTCAATGACAGAGCACTGAACTATATTGTCCTGATTGCATTTTTGTATTACTTTCCTCTTCATAATTGCAAAGGTGAATACCAAACTGCAATGTTCTTCAAATATGTCAACTTCATAACCTTCCTAATTTCAACTGGTCTTGTAACAGGTTCCATCAATGGGGGACAGACTTGCTCTGTTTTCATTCATCAAAATGACCTGAGTGTTGGTAAATTCAAACTTTTTCCAACATTTTATTGAATTCGCTGTTTGTCACCTTAGCAACCCTAAAGGAATCCCTTTCTTCCAACTACTTTTCCAGTCTCCTCAAGTAACTATCTTGCATGACAGCTTCTGTAGGTAAGGAGGAAGCTGCCAAAAGGAGCTGCTCTCTGGTTAGGAAGAAAAAGTTGCTGGTTACTGCTCACTTCATTTGATCACTTTGTGTATATGTGGAAAGAATGGTTTGTGTGCTCATGTCCATTCTGAAGTTGTAGCTCTCTTTCACAGAAAACTCAACTCAGGTGGAAAGCATTACACACCTCTGATCATACTTGCCCTGCTTTATATCTTTTTCTGTTTCAATCTACTTATTTTTAGATGACTGTGATCAGTACTGATCACAGTACAAAGTGTGCATAAATAGGTACATGTAGTGCAATAATTACGCTTTTTGTTCCCCTTCTAAAAATGCTTAACAGTGATTGGCTTTTTTCACTGCAGTTGAGCACAGAGCTAATAGTTTCATGACACAGTCTGTCACAACATCAAGAGCTTTCCAGTGACGGTCATTTTGGAGACCTTCATTTTCTATATCAAGGGATAATTATTTTTTCAGTTGTGCACTTTGCATTTATCCACACTGAATTTAATTTGTCATTTTATTCTGCAGTTACACATCCTTCTTTTTCCTTTTCTTCCTTTCATCCTTCTGCAGTCTTTCATAGTCTAGTCTTTTCCTTACTATCTTGAATGACTTAACATCAGCAAACTTTGCCACCTCAATGCTCATCTCTTGTAAACATGTTGACTAGAACAGGTCCCAGGGGAACTCCACTGATTATGTCCCTCCACTGTGAGAATTGACCATTTGCTACTACCCTGTTCCCTGTCTTTTGTTCTATTATTTAGCATCATGTCAGGACTCTTCTTCAGTGACAGTCTGTTTTCCTAGAATGTTGATAGTGAGGGTCTTTGCCAATAGCTTTTTGGAAGCAGAGGCAGGCTGTCTTACCCAGATCTCCCTTATCTGAATACTTGTTAATGCCTTTGAAGGGCTCAAGGTTTGTAAAACAGGACTTCCTTTTACAGAAGACATTCTAAAAAGGCTTCTGTGCTGAAATGTCTTCAGTTTCTTTCACGGTGAAGTGAATATTTTGCACTGTTGCAAAGAATTAATTCCTCCTCTCTGAAATGTTCTTATCCTCTGTGAGTGCCCATTCTGTATCCCAATTATCAGCTGGTAGGAAGATTTAGCACAAAAGGAAAAGTTCACTTAATTTTGACTTACCTGATTTTATTATTATATTTAGTTTTTCAAATTTGTAATTTTTTCTTCAGTTGGGTGCAGCCTCAGCTTTTGGAGGAATACTTGAACATTCTTTTATACCATTTAACCATTCCAGCTGACTTTCACAAACTTCCAAGCCTCTCCTATTTGTGTATTTCACCAGTTGTGTTGACTTAATAAAGTACATTTTAAATTGTATTACACCTTCGTCTGACTTTGTGAGGACAGATAAGAATACATAAGGAGAAAAAATGTGTTGTCAAGCTTTGTAAAAAAATCCTATGAGTTTGGAATAACAGGGGGAAAAAGTGTTAAAGTATCATGTTCCATTATTTTGAATCATTCTTCCTCAGATCTTTGACTGTATCTTAGCTTAAAAAACATGCTCTTCGTAAAACTATTCCTTCTGTACTCTCTTGTGCTGCACAAAAAGATTAGAAACTGATATGAGAAGGCGTAGATCTTTCCTCCCAGGGCTTTAAAGGAAAAATGTCCTTGAGATGTTAGAGCTGAAGATTATTTGTTCAATTCCTTTTTTGTATCCATCGTTCCAGCCATGTTCTACATTATTTCCTGGTTTATGATGCTGCCATTGTACCTTTGTCTACCCTTCCTTGTCTACCTTGGCTCTACATTAGTAGGCAGTCATCAAGTACATCTTGCACAGTTTCAGTGGGTTCTCTCCTTCACAGGTACTCTCAGCTAATCTTTGCCATAACAAACTTTAAATTTCGATAAGATTATGTTTACAGTGTTGTCTTTGTTTATTTCATTAGTAGTTATTCAAAAGTTAACCAAGGATACTGAAAATGGCTGAAGTCCAGGAAATGGGCAGAAGAGTGAATCAGGGTTTGGAAATGAGAGAGTTAAAGAGCTTCATTTACTTGCCAAAGAAATTAATTGATTGTTAAGAAATGAATTCATTTTGATCTGAAAGTCTCATGTGAAAAAAATAAATCTTTAACAGAAGATCAGTCTTTAATCTAGTTTACAAGTACTTAACAAGATATAGAAATTGAAGCTAGGCTAGACAAATTAAATTCAGCCTAGAAAAAAAATGAGATTTGACAGAATGATAATACATTAGAATATCTTTCCATGGGAAGTGATAGTATCTTAAGCAGTGAATGTGTTTGAATCTTTCTGAAACACAGTTATTAGTTTCCTGAGATATATGGGCTTGATACAGAACTTTGAAAATCTTGGATGTTGCGGTGTCTTCTACCCTGAGAATTTAAACACCTGTGAACTACATTTTCTCTGATGTTTTTAAGTTTTCCTTCATTCAGTCCTTCTGCACCTGCATTGTTCATTTTACATTCTTGGGTTTTTTCTTCTGGTTCCCTTGATTATCCTCCCCATGCGTAGACTATTTTCCATAGAGCAATAAACTGATCATTTCCTTCTTATTTTTACAGAAGTCTATCAGTACAGTTATGTCACATATGCTTATGCTGTCTTGCACTTTGAAATTATATATTTTTTATACCATATAATTGAGAACCATTTTTTTTCTTCCCAAATGTGCTTCATGGCCATCGCTAAAAACAGTAGTCAGTTTCCGAATAAAGGCTGATTTAGAATGTACGGATGTAGAGGAAGGATGTGAAAAGGCAAATTCACAAACACCACTGGTATTTTTTTATTAATGTCTTTTTCAAACAAGATATTCTCCCTTCTTTTAAATAAATAGCCACATTTGTGCTGAATATTGGCTTGTGACGTATCTACAAAATGAAAAGATTTATTCTACAACAGTTGTATTTACATGCAGTGCATTAATTTTGTCCCAAAAACTTAGTAGCTTTTGATACATAGCAAATGTGTAAGTGTTAGTACTGTTAGTTTTGAAGACAAAACTGTAATGTTCCCATCTGAATTTTAGCAAAATACGTTGAACAAAAAACAAAAGAGAAAATATGTTCTTAGAATAAGGAATAAGGCAAATGTGTAATTTTATAATGCACATTTTAAAAGGAACTTTTAGGCAGAAAAATCTAGATAGGATCATGTTATTATAGAATATCCAAATATTGAAGAGGCCCATAGTTGGGTGTGGTGGCTTTTTTCTTCTTTTATATTACCATATTAATGTGATGAGGTTTAATCATGAATTGTTGTAAAAGATACTTTATAAACACAGAGCAAAAAGATAGCTTGTGTTAGAGAATCTATGTTCTAAGACCAGAGAGAGATATGGTGAGGAAGGATAACAAGGGTAATTGAAGCAAACATGAGAGGCAAAATTGGAGGCACAAGACCCTCTTCTCAGTTTTTAGGTGCTATTTTAAAGGGCAGTTTCAAGGATAATGGAGTAAGTTTGTGAATATTGTGGATAACATAGCAGAAGAAGTTTGTACAGGTGTGTGGTTGAAAAGTTAAGTGGAAGATGTAGACTGACATTTGGGCTGATTAAAGGAGGGACTTGTCCTTTCAATATTGAATGAGAGATAAAAAATAGGAATGTGAACTGTTGTGAAGCATTTGGAAATGACAACTTGTAACTTACCTGGAAGAGGACAGAGAAAGATGACAAGATCAGGGTTGTAGGCAAGAGAAACAACCTTTGTAGCAGCCTGCTGAATAAATATTAATATGGCAAGCCTGCATTTTCCACAAGCAGAGAGAACAGTATTGTGATGTTTAGATGTAAGGGATGATGACATGGTCAAGAGGTTGAGTGGATTGGTAAGAAATTTTTGAGAGGTATGATGCAGAGAGAATAACCAGTAGAGCTGAGTTATGCAGATACAGAGAAAGGTCTAAGCTAAGCCTAGATCACAGACTAGAATTAATGGTTATGTCCAAAATGATGATCCATAAAATGTAGTTACAATGCCTTGTGCTACTTTAGATGCAATGAGCTTCTCACTCACTGAGGCTCTGAAAAATACTGAATTAAGTGTCTGTATGCACAGTATGAAGTAGAAAAATGAGTAGGTTTTTAGCTTTTATGGATGAGATAGCCCAGAAATAAAATTCAAAGGAAGAAAAGGTAGAGGTGGAACATTGTGAAATTATGAGAAATGTGGGAAATGTCTGAAGATAATCTTGAGAAGAGCATATTTTAAAAATTGTAAGACAATTAAATAACGCAAGCATAAAACAGTGGAATTTAGAATTAAAACAAAGAGCAAGATATGTTGGTTGTAAGAGAGATAAAATGTCCAAGAGACTGAGAAGAAAGTGCAGATATTAAGTCTAGCTTGAGAAATATAAGTGACATGGAACTTGCCAAAATTTGCAAGGACATTGTTAGAAGAATGTGCCCATTGACAATTGTAAATATCACATTAGCAATGCTTAGAAATCTAAGAGGAAAGGAAAAATGGTTGTACCTGCAGTTGAAAGCTTAACTTTGGTCCCTTCAAACCAGATATGCACTGTAGGGAATGAGATAATGGATAAGAACACAAAGCAAAGTAAAGCAGTGAAAGTAAGAAAGGCAGAAGGTGAAAGAAGGCGGAGAAATAAGAGCAGCCTTGTGAGAATATAATAAGAAAGATGGGGAAATTATAGTAGGCAATTTTGCAAGATTTCTCAGAGGAGTTATAATGATAGGTGTACACATTGCTTCTATCACTAGATTAAAATCCGTTTTCTTGATCTTTATACATAACTAAGGACTCTCAAACCAAGATCAAGGTGCAGAGAAACATCTTGATGATACCTTTTGTTAATGTGGTAATGAACTTGCTTGCTTAATGTCATAGAAAAAGTCATATAAGCCTCCAGACAAAACCTTTTACCTGAACCTGTATACTTTCCAATGATAATGCTTTTCAAAGATTGAAACTTAAATTAAAATATGAAAAGAAGAGGTGGGTAGATAGGGATTCTTGGTAGCTGTTCATCTGCTAATTGGGATGATTTTAAAAATCCTTATTAAAACTACTAATGCATTTTGAAGCAAGTAAGGCTTTTGTCCTTTTTTTCTAATTTTGAATTTTTGTCTTTATCTGCACAACTACTTATCTGCTAATTTGAGAGCTACTCTAGCTTGTGCCATTCATCACAAGAACATCTCAGAGGGTCTTGGAAATGTTTCAAGTTTTAACAATCAGAGACTTAACCTGTTTTTTCTCATATAAGTTACCTGCCTAGACACACTAGGAAGACAAACACTGAATAACAGAAGTTGAATAATAATAGTAATGAAGAATTTTGCATGAGAAATAAAACCTAGTAAAATCAGGTCTTTTGTTGTAGATTGCTGAGATACTTTACCAGTGTAAGGAAAAGAGTGTTGACATTTGTCAGACTATCCTCCATAAATTAGAATTACTGTACAGGGAAAGTCTTAGCTGCTGTAGCTATCCCTGCAATATTAGCTATTTTATTATGATTTTTTTTTCTTTGAAATACATGGAGCTATTTGAGGATACATTTTTGTGCTTTAAGTTTTGTATTTTCTTACTTGATCTTTATGTTCTAATATCATAATTCTTATTCTTAACCTAATCACATTTTATGACTTGTCAATTGAAAAGAAAAACCAGGGGAAAAACAAAGAGTTTCTTTGATTGTGTCATGTATTGTGTTTGGAGTTTTTTAAAATGAATTTGTTTCAGAAGTCTTCATAATGTTAGAAGGTTGACAGCCTAGGAAACTAAAGCATCAGTACATCTTTTCTCAGAGCATTTTGATAGTTTGCTTTATCCCTGACGTGGAGAAGCCACCTCTGCATGTGAGAGGATGGTTCATTTTCCATAGGTCACTTAGACCTTGTCCTTCTTGCCAGGACTACCCCCAAGATTGCTAATTATAGTAATAGGTTTGTGACGTGGGTACTTCTCCTCTGAAAACTGGTCAAATTCATTTGATACAGGCCATAAATCGGCCATTAGTGGGTATCAAGTTTCAGCTACCATCCCTTTAACCTAAATAGTAGCTGAACAGTGCAGTAGTGTTTTTCTCTTGCACCCTATTTCATTTTTCATGTTCTTCTTGTAGACCAAAAGAGCTCCCAACTGTTTTATATTTCCATTGGGTCTCAGACCCTTTTCTGCTGAAACTCAGTTGCCTATTTTCACTTGTTAGAAACTAAACCTGCATGACTTAAATAAGCCAGTACAAAATAGTGTCAAGTCGGCTTTACACAGCCTTAAACATGTTGGTTTGTTGGTTTGTTTGGGATTTTTACAAAAAAAAAAGCACTGAAGTTGTGGCTTGGACAGAAATATACAGTAAAGCCCATTTCTCAAATGTACAGTGTAATTTCAGTTCTTAGTACTGTAGCATCTTCCCTCAAAAGAAAGGCATAAAAATAATGTTGCTTCAAAACTTACTTTGCTGGAAGAAAAATGACTTCAGAGAAAAATGTGGCTTAGGTAAACTAATTTAGTATCCTCGTAAAGGAACAAGAGGAAAAGGAACAAGTAGACTTGCATTTTCTTAATGATGGCACTCAACACGATACTGGCAATTTAGGAGACTTTTTGTGGTGCGGTATTTTTACACCTATTTCTACTTTTTAAAAGGAAATTTCATAAAAACTGAGATTTTCAGATTTCCATTGCTACCACTTTTCTGGATTTCCTGGCAGTGATTTTTTTTTTAATGGAAATGCAATCAACCCTTGCTTCATGATGCCTTCAGTATTTCTTTCAGGTCTGACCACTAAGTCCGAGAGTCACATCCTCAGTAATCCATGAAGAAATTATGGTTCCTCACCCCCTTACTACATATAGATATATGCATTTAGCTACCTTTTTCAGGATTGTTTTGTAATATCAGTGTATTTTTCTGTACTTTGCAGTCAGGAATTGCATTTGGATTACAAAATTACTTTTTTGCTAGTTGATGGTATTTACATGAGTCCTAAGGCTGATTCACTGTTTTTGTTAGCCCTAGAACTCAGAATAGCTGATTTAGAACCAGGCTGATTCTGACATCAGTGTTAATGACAGAATTGTGCTGACTCTGAGCAGAATTGATTCTGATTCCCAGATATGCAGGGATATATCTGCTTTGCAGGTGCAGGTGCAGATGTTTGAAGGCAGCTCCTGCAGATCTGTGGAAGCAGGTAACAGTGTGGATAGGGGAGCCCTGGGTAAGCTGCTGGAATTGTTGTGGAAGTTGCAGCCAGTACTGCATTTCACATCTCTGGCTGCGCCTCCTTTACTAGTCATGCTTGCACTTAGCTAAAGATAGCATGGATAAATACATACAGCCTGTCCTTCATCTCTCCCACCAGTGTGCATTCATCCTGAGTCAGAGCAGGATGAGTCCCACTAGTGTTTATTGTTTTTACAAATTGTGTTTAGTTTACATAGTGATTTCCCTGCAGAAATAAAGATTTCCCTGTACTTTTGGAAAATACATGGCAAAGTTCATTTTGAATTGGTAAATTTTTCATTGGCCTTTGCATAATTATGATATCTTCATGAATGCAGCTGTACTGAAGCTAGAGACCAAAAGCAGGCCTTGTAGTAGGTCAGAAAAAGGGAGAAAGATTGGCTTATGGGTGGATGTGGTGCCCTTAATTCCCTCCTTTTAGCAATATGGATGCCAGCGATGTTGCACCACTGCTCATGCTCCTGGAAACTCATCAATTCCATACTTTGCTCAGCACTTTGGTTTATGAGCTTTTACCTCTTGACACAAACTCCTCTGTGCCTACAGTAGGTGTGCACAAAAAATACTGTGTTTCAGGTGCCCAGCAGAAAGCTGACAGTAATGTGAGGAAGGGTGGTTGGGTTTGGTTTTGGTTTTTTTGCAGGAAGAGGTACCTGTGCTTCCTTCCCAACTGCATGTGTGAAGGATAGTAAACATATGGGTTAAAAAGAAAATCATAATTCAAATATCTGTACTGGTACTGATCAGATCTCTGTTTCTGTAGCAATGAGAACCAAAGGTGGCCTTTTAAGGCTCACAGTTCTTCTACCAATTTCCAGTTCTGCTTCAGGCTTCTTAAAGTATTAGAGTGCGTGCTTTAAACCCACAAAACTTACCTTTACCTAATTTTCACCATTCTAACCTAAGTTTCCACGGAAACAGGGTTGAAAAAGCCGCTGGTAGCCAGCAGGCAGCCAGCAGCTGAGAGTGAGAACTCTCCTTTGTCACTTTCCACTACTGGATGCCTGCTGCGTGCCAGTGTGCAAAGCTACCTAGGCTTCTAAAATCTGGATTACTTTCAATTTAAGGGGGAAAAATTAAATTAATCTACTCTTTTCTGTCTTTGGATTGTCACAGTAAATTCCAGGAGGGCAAATGGGCTAATGAGTCCTGATCTGTTCGGTTACATTGAGCCCCACACAATCAAAGCTTTGCCAACCAACTGGGCCTCTCCTTTCATAATTTCTGTGTTTTAAAAGCATTCTGTCTCAAATTTTGTGGCTGTGGACATGTACATGCATATTTTGGTACCTTAATTCTTTATGGCCCTGGGTCTATTTATCTACATAATTACGAGCCTTTTTTGCATACAGCATAGTCAATGTACAAAATTCCCTTTTTCTTGTATACTTAGGGAACATTTCTGAATGAACACGTTACAAACTGATCGTCGGTTAAATATTAGGAGTAGGATGTGAATGGAGATGGCTTTTAACCAGAAGTAGATTATAGCTGCGGGAAGACTAAAGGGTCTATTTGGTCAAGACTCATACAAAACTGAGATAAGCATGCACAACCTGACAAGATCAGATTAGACCCTTCCCCCACAAATGCTTTTCCCATAAATATTTATCTACTTTCTATTATAAATAACCAGGAAATGAAAAAGGATAGATTCCCTTTTTTTAAAATAGCCTAGAAATAGAATTGCAGTTTCAAATGTTTGGGATAATGATATTTAAAGTATGCAGTAAATTCCAATACTAGTTGCTATATTTTAGATGGGAGTAAAGTACTGAAATTCCTTGTGGCAGCTACATAAATCGACAGCATTTATAAAGAAAGAAGAACTTTGTGCATATGTGAATTTTTGCCTACCTCTGGGTATCTTAGAATTAAATAGTTTATCACCTGTGAGAAAATAGGTGTGGACAGAGTCAGCACTGCTGTATTTTTGAGCTTGCTGGAGGCAACATTACTGGCATTGAAGTTAAGCTTGGCATTTTTTCACCCCATCTCTCCTCCCTCCGGCCCAAGTGAATGCTCACTTCATCAATGAGAAACAAACTGAATTGCCTGCCAGATGTAGCAGAGATCCATGAAATCAAATCTGTTCTGCAGATTTGTGCTTCATTCAGGTTGTCGATATTTTGACTTCACTTCTACATGTAGTAATATTAAGGGGTAAAAAACTGAAGCTGTGCATGTGCCACTAATTCAGAAATGCATATTTGTTGGTGATCCACTCATCAGAATCTGAGTGGATTGCCTTTCTGCTATAATGAAAAATAGCTCTTTAGTTGAGATATATATCCTTAAAAATGTACAGAATAAGATTTTTGCATTCATCTTTGAAAGTAACAAGTTTGCACTTTTTTAAACATTTCTGTTTCATATAAGAATAATATTAATACTTTAAAAATCTCAAGATGAAAAATGTAAGTCCTTTTTTCTTTTTTTTTTTTTTGAATCTTTTTTTTCCTCTAGCATTTTACGATGGGATAATGAGACAGATGTCTCTCAACTGGAAGGACATTTTGACATTGTTATGTGTGCTGACTGGTAAGTACATAAAAATCATAAAACTCACGTTAGAAAAATAGCTTTGGTGGAGTAATTGTACTGTGCTTCTTGCTGATGGCTAAGCAAAGTCAACAAATGAAGCACAAAGCCACCTTAACCTCAACAAATTAATATTCATCTCCATGTGACAGTTATAAGGTAGTCTTCTATCACACAGTAACTTCTACCACATTATTTCCCAAAGATTGATTTTGAGAAGCATTTCCATTTTCTGGAATTGCCTCTGTTTCATGCTTGACGTATCAGTAAATGGACGACTTAGGCAAATTGCAAATAATTATGGCTCAGTGAGGAACAGTCTGGAGAAAAGGGAGTTTATCAACACAAACAGCTCAATTAGCTTACTTCTTAGGAAAGATCTGACTATTGATATAAGGGGATATATTTTTTGCTCCCTGGAAAATCTTTCCAAGGAAAAAGAGATTTTCAAACCATTTTTTCCACCCCCACCACATTCTGTTCCTTAAATCTATTTGACATCAATATCTGGATGTGTAATCTGGATGTGTAATAATCTTATATTATTTACACATAGGCACATGTTAATTATAAGATAATTTATGGTAAGAAAAATAAGAGTACAGCATTTAATTTATGAAAAGGTAGATACATGTAGCAATATGGTATCTTGTTTAATAATTTATGCAAATAGATTTGATTATTGACACAACCCTTTTCTGATACTGCATTTGTGGGATTGTGCTGTGCTGTATTTGCTGCATGCTAGCTTTAAAAAGGGTACATTATTAATTATTTGTGTTATATAAATGTAGACAGTGTGAAAAAAAATAAAGCTGTGCAAATTTTATTTAGGAGAATAGATATTTTTAAACCAATATGTTTTTCCTTCATGGATATTTGCTCTTGACCCATTACATATCCAAACAAAAAAAAAAAAGCTGTCTATGTTTTGTGGCTCGTAACTATTGTGAGAGATGAAATTCTGAAAGCAGAGACTTCCCAGAACTGCTCAGTTCAGCAAATTTATGTACCTTACCTAGAAATAGTTAAAGGAAAAGGCAAGGGAAGTACGAAGCTGTCTATTGTTTTTTTAAACAATGTTCTTTTTAAATGTCTTCTTCTATTCCTCCAAAGCTTTTGTTTTTCTTTCACATTATGCTATTAAAGCAAACTCTTCTTATTTCACCAAGTTATTGGTTTTGTATAGCTCTGGAGAAAATGTGTTTAGTGATCTTTTGCCTTTTTCTAACACCTATTTGTTCTCAGAATGCAACAGTGCTTTGTTTCCCTTAGCATTTAATTTCAGAAAAGTTCTTTGTTCCCAAAAAGGACAGAGGAGGGTTTCTAACTAATCGCTGATAATGTGCCTCAGAAATGCATCATCTGATTAAAATAAGGAGCTAAACAACACCATATGATTTCAGCAAGTAATTTAGTAAATGCCTTCCTCACCAAATATTAGAATGGATACTCCAGGTTTCATTGCACAGATGAAGTTAATGCTGGACAGGATTAGATCAGATTAAGTATGAAAGTCAGATCAGAGTACTGGCGGACATGAGCAGGAGGGCAGCAGTCTTCTCGGAGGCTTAGACAAGGCTCACATATGGATGTTCTCCAGATTATGTGGGTGAAGCAAGGTCTTGCCAAGAGATTTAGAGTTAAATTTGTTCTTCACACAAATATCAAAACAACCTGGCTGTGCTGCCTCTTGTATTCTTGATACTCACACCATGTCATCCTATTTGTGCTGGGAGTACAACAGAGTGGAGCGAGACTTAAGTTGTTTTTTTCAGTAATATTCTGGCCTAATACCCTTTGCAGTCTGTTTGGAAATAGTGTAGTTTCTTTAGGAAACAAAGAATCAGACATGACAGGTAAAATACATAATCCATTTGCAATCCTTGCATTTTGTACATTTATTTTGAAGCACTTAAGATGCAGGTAAGTGTGTAACTATTTATAGATTTCTAAAAAATAAATAGAAATGTGCAGGTTAGTTTAAGGAATTTGGGTTTATTCACAAATTATTTCTGTTTTCTTATTTTAAGTGCTCACAGGTATATGAACATAGCATAGAGCTTAATAAACATGAAAATCCCTTTATTGTTTGTTTCTTTTAGAAATAATTCTTTTAGTTATGGACACTAGGTTTTATGGTATATGAAAAGGCTGAGGAAAGAAATGTTCCATGCTTTATCAAACTCAAATCTTCTTTTCATTTTCATGTATTTCTCTTCAGCGTTATATAATCGGTTTGAGAACTGTTGGCAGGATTTTTGCTCTCTGAATTTTTTGGGCTGCCACTGAAGAGGAAAAAAAAAATCTCTTTTCTTCTAGCTTCTCAGCTGAAACCTGAAGTATGCAGTGATAAAAAACAGATAGAATAGATTGCATTTAGTTTAACACCATCATATAGCTCATTGTCAGTCAATAAAATCCAAGATTAGAACAGAGAACTAGAAAGCAAAAAATCTGAGTTCAAATATTAGGTACATGGATAAATTTTTATTGAAGTATTTCCAGCAAGGGTGATATTGTCTGATTCTCTGAATAGCTAACCAGTGGTACTGCTTGATCCCATTTACATGAAAACAAGCTCTATTCATAAACATATTCCAAATCCACATGGAGATTCAAGTAAAAATGTACATGATTACAGCAAGCAGCGATATGTTTATATTCATATATTTACAGTCAGACTTTCATAAACCTTGTGTGCAGGAGTGGAAAATAAGTTATTTCCCAGAACAAACAGTCTATTAGTTAACAGTTAAATTTAGTAGCTCAACTAGATTATGAAATAAATAAGAGGCAAACTATGAAAGCTAGTCATTATTTAACCATTCAGGATGTTGACAATAAAATAGTTTCGTGGTTCAGCAGTTTCGAAATAATTTTTAAAATGTCAACTATTAGATAAAAATAAGTTAAAAAATCAATATGAGACTACACTTGGAAAAAGGATACAGTAAAAAATCATACTGAAATAATGGAACCTTTAAAACATATTCACCCATTTCATATTTTTCAGGGGGCCAGGAATGTAGACCTGAACTTTAAGTATTCTTTAAATTCAGGGGGCATTTTAAGGCCAAATGAGGGCTCTCCGAATTTTTGATTTTCATCTGACCTACACCTGTGGATATAAAGCCAGGTGCTGGAACTGTGAGTTTGAATAGACAAGGAGAAATCACAGGTGCCTGGATGGACAGGCCAAACCCAAGACTCTCCCAAAGTTGTTGAGGGCCCCAGATTTTATAATTGTTTAAATAGTGTACATACTCTTCTTTATTTTGAGGACAAAAGTTCTGAGATTTTTAGTCCAAAGAGAGAGTAAAGGCCAGTAGGACTGAGACAATAAAAAAACTTTATCTTTCACGTTATTGTGAAGCAAGTTTTCAGAAATAATTTGATGTAGAGGCAAAATGAGTTTTAGAACCGCGTATTGTTTTGGAAATGCGTAATATCCTACTTTATTTACTTAGAATGATTCTATTCTTGACGTTTGGCACATACATAAGTATTCACATAACAGAGGCCAGGGGGAGCTATCCCACATTACTTTCACTGCTGAGATTTTTTGCTGAAGTCACAGGGAGTTGTGGCTTTGCCAGGAATGTAGACCTGAACTTAAAGTAGTCTTTAAATACCTTAAAATATGTCAATTTTTGTCTCCGTTAGTTTATTTCACTTATTATAAGGAGATCTTTTTGCAGGAATGCAGTAAGACCTCTATCTGTCCATTTTAGACCGGATTTCTGGCACACACTTTCAAGTGCATTGGAACCTGATGACACAGAAATAAGAGTCTTTTTAGTTTACGTCACTCATGTAGTTGAAAGCGAACAAAAAAATATGTGGTTTTATACATTAGGCACTACATATGAATAGGGTATAGCATATGAATAGGTAATAATATCTGAAGTACACCTGTAAACTCAACTCTTTTACCAATGGCAGAGCATGCAAAAAACCAAAAGTTTCACATCATAGCCTATAAAGCATATGTCTCTTGTGGCGAGGCAGAAGATAAAAGAATATTAGCATGAAGCAAACTAAGAATCTACCTGTTTTTTTACATTTCTTTCCTTGTGGCTTACTGCTTCCTCTCTGCAGTTTTGGTATAAACTTTCATTTTGGCTTTAATTGCAATTTAAATTTTAAATTAAAGAGTAAGAGAGTAGAGATATGACAATGTCACCTGCCTGTTCATCCAGATTTCACAGGTTAAGAGCATTGCCTAAACAAAGACCAAATCATCACCTGTCTTCTCACCTTTCTGTTGCTGTGATTTGAAACTTCCTTGCTGACCCAAGAAAACCTTGCTATTCCTGTCCTGAGCTACATAAACATGAAATATTACCACTAAAGTAATGGCAGGCTTAAGCCAAATTTGAATTGAGGTGTGAGAACTGTATGTGAGTAGTTTAGAGCAATGCATTATTTAATCTTACTGAGCTGTTCAGAGAATCACAGAATTGTTTAGGTTGGAAGGGACCTCTGGAGATCTCCAAGTCTAACCTGCCTGCCAAGGCAGGGTCACCTAGAGCGGGTGAGACAGGAACTCACATGTTGTGAGCTTTGAAGGATGCTCTCAGGGACATTTTCAGTATGCTGTGGTAATATTTAGTCATACAATTCTACTGGTAAGAAAAACTGCGTGACTTAATCCCCTTGCGTGGGCCAAATCCTGTGCTGTTCCTGTCTGAAGCACTGATTACCTAATGACTTCTTCAGGATTTTCCTCATTTAAGGCATCCCCTGACTCAGAGGGAGGATAGATATGTTCCCTGGAGTCATTGCATTGCAGTAGCTTTGCCACCAATCTTCTCTGCTCCTTCCGGTCAGAGTACATGGCACACAGAGCAACAGTTTGGAAACCACAGTATGAGAAACTATTTTTAATTGGAGCAAGTCATGTTCCCAGGAACAGGTCTCTTGGAGGGCAACTGTCTCAGGTTATCTGGCTTTCCTAAGCTAAGATGGATAGGAGCGTACCTTCTGTGCCACCAAAATATTAATTGGGGTTGTACAGAAAGAAATTTAAGTTCTCAGACACTCAGCTTTTGGTAAACAAAGGTCTGTAGTTCTCATTGTAAAGGAACAAGATTGGTAGCAGCAATTGTGCCCCTATCTCATTGGAAAAAAGAAAAAGAGAATGATATTCAGGTCCATGGAAAGGGGATTTTAACACTGCTAAGCTGCCCCAAGATTGTGTTTCCACTAAACTGCAATAATAAAAATATTATAAATGCACTTTTCATTCAGAATGTGCTTCTGTTTACATAGGATCCCAGGAAGTCTTAAATGTGTGCATGCTTTCGATGTTTCATGTTGAAAAAAATTAATTACTTTTCACTATTCTTTTGGGAGAGGAATCATCTATTCCACTTCTTCTGCAGGTGGTTAAGTTCCCAGTGAAGTAGTGTCTTACAACATCTATCTGTATAGGGATCAACATGAGGTGAATGTCATTAAAACACCCAAGAGACAACAGAGATAAGACATGCTTTTTCAACTAATTAAGTTTAGGCACCCATGTTTTCAGTAAAGTTCTTCTGGGAAGATAAATCAAGGCTGAGGGGTTGTCATTGTGCCAATTGCTCAAGTTCAAATTTTCTTGTAAGCCAGGCTATCAGGAAAATTGTTAGCTAATAATTCATATTCTTGAGAAAAAAATCAGATCATAATTCTGTATTAGATGTTCTTCAACATATATAGGTATGTTGAATGTTCTTCAAGATATATAGCTATCCATTCTACTATATTTTCTCAGCAGCATGAGGTTCTGCCAGTTTTTACTAATGAAGTATGGTTACTTGCAAGTTTTGTTTTGTTTGTTCCAGAGTAGCAAAGATTCACCAGAGTTCTTGCACGGCTGCTTGCTTGCCTCTATGGCATGTGATACAGTATTCTCCTTGGTAGCTGTGGAGTGTCCTTACATTCACACATCTTCTGTTCTTGATGAACATTGGCCTGTGGTTGGCAGACTACTTTTTTCCCTTCAGTGTTTCCATCTATTCTTTATGTTCTTTTAGAATTTCAAAACTGGAAAAAAAATTTACCCACATCTCTTCAGAAAAGAAGTTTGAGAATAAAAGGAAGGGGAATATATTAAAAAACCCATAGAGAATGGACAAAATGCCATGTAGTATGAAACTTGAACTTGACACAAGCTGGAAAGCAGTTTTATTACAGAGAATATGTGGGGGGAAGGAAAAAAAAAAAGAAGAAAAAAAATCACATTATCTGTGGCCTGCTTGATAGAGTTTCTTATCTGAATCACCAATATAAATGCAGCCCACGGTAGTAAGGACTGAAAGGCATCAGTTGCTATCAGATGGTTGTTCACTAACCATTGTAAATGCACTCATCCACAGTAACTACATGTCCACAAATATCTAGTCAAGAGTGATTGGCACCCTGGCTGCCACTATTAGTATATACATTAAGGTACTGAGGGGCATGAAGAATGAATTATCCCCTCAAATCATGAGGTAATCACACCAAAATAGGGCTGAGCGTGTTGGCAACATTGCATGGGAAAATTGACTCTGCTGCTATCCTTGCGGGACCCATGCTGGAGATGAAGGATTGCACTCTTGAGAGATGACAACTCTGCACAATGTGGGCCATTGTATTTCAACAGCATTGGAGAGACGGAGGAGGTAGGGTCTTGTAAATCTTTATAAGGATAGCTAGAGATAGATATATAAATATAGCAAATATGTATAATAGGTAAGAATTAATGCCAAATCTGTGAAGGCAGAAGGGAAAAAAATACCCTTAACAGTAACACCTGAAATACAGTAGAAAACATTTTCAAAAACTCCATCCCCCTTGTATGTACATGAAAAATGCTAGCTTTTTAGGTTGATCCTCATTTCTGATACAGTATTACTTTAATAGCTAGTATGTCTGATTGGTGAATTTCAGCTATATAAAGACTTATTTCATGCTGATAATTTAGGTTTTGTTTAGACTGTATTTCCTTTTATGTCTTTTTAAATGTTAAAAGTACCTGAACTGCATAGAAATGTAGACTACAGTTTCTCTTTTACAGCATTGTGTAAACATATGTAATTAGCCTTGTACTTATCTGCATTAGTATCATTAGAATTGAAAACCCATTTTAATCTGGATTCTGTTCTCTTCTCAATGTCAGCCTGTTTCTGGACCAGTACAGAGCTAGCCTTGTTGATGCAATAAAGAGATTACTCCAGCCCAGTGTAAGTATGTTTCTATTTTCTCCTGAACACTGGCTTCAGAATAATTAGTCTGTGCACAATGATTGAGAGAGTAATGGAATGGCAGGATTAATGTCATGTAATACTTTAATACTTATTATGTCCAACTTCAATTGAGTCTTCTAATCTATCAGATTCTTTCCTAATCATAAACTAGGAAACTTCTTATACTTGGCCTTCTGATAAGGAACACAGTGGGTAGTAAAATAAATGAAACCGCTTCAAAGATAGCGTCAGATTATTTTTATCAAAGTGTTTCTCAAGTATTTTCCTTTGATAATAATGTCTTCATATTAAAGTAAAATACGATATTGAAAGTTTTTATGTTGGCTTCTGTCATTTTTAATCCCTTCAATTGTAACCTTTGTCATTGTGTATTTATTTGTTATGAAAGAATATTTTTTCCTTTTCATTTATAGTTATATAAAATGAGTAAATTGCTTACATGTATGCTGTGGCTTAAAACATTTTTCTATTAAGTAAGCCCTGTGTTTACATGTTTTATACCTTAGAAAATAATGAAATTATGTTCTTCATAAAATGATTACACGTTCTACATGAGTGTCACTCAAGAGATATTTTATCAATTTAAATCTATTGGGCTGTTTAACTCAGAGAGACTTGCAGGCAAGAAAAACTCTGTTACATGCATATATAAAAAATACATATATTCTCAAATATTTAAAAAAGGGAAGATATCCAAAGAAGAAAAGAAGAAAACATTAAGTAATTGATCTAAGTAGGATTTTGAAACAGAAATTTTATCATTCATGTTTAACATCCAAATCTTCCAATAAGGTAAACTTCCAATTTGAAAACAAAACACTTCATGCTAGCAGTGAATTTCCAAACTTTATTTAAAATTTGTAGTACTTTTGTACTTTTTGTACAAGAGATTTGCTCTGTAAAAGGAACAGAAGACCCAAACGTGCAAAGGCTTAAGAACCCGAGTCATTTTAGTTGTGTAAGTAATCCCATTCTTTGCTTAGAGTGATCAGGTTTCTATTCTTGGTTCTATCATAGACTTTCCTGAGTGACCTAAGGCAAGTTACTTAAGACTGAATTATTTTAATGAGCTGTGGGGCAAGGCTGCCAGGAAGATAGGAAAAATGTAGCCACCCTGAGGAAAAGGTTACCCAGATATATCTGTCAGTGGCAGTAAGAAGAGGTTAAGCAGCTCCTGCTCAGAGCTCTGTTCTGACTTTCATGAAGTACCTGCAGTTGTCAAGCTGCAATAATTTTTGGGATCACAGGTCATCTGGGACACAAAGTGGATCCCAGTTTAAAGCAATACCAAAAAAATTTTGTTCAGCCCAGATCAATGTCAGCAACTGGTTCTTCAGGTATTCCCATGTGCCACTCTACTGGCTCCATGAAAGGACAATGGGGAAGAAGAGCAAGAGTGGGAGGAAGAGAAGAAGTGTGTAAGAGGTGCCCTGGTAACTGTGGAATTGTTAGGCTGACTTTAAGCCAAACCTGGCCTGACTCTTAACTCCAATCAGCTAATTCAAATTCAAAGAATATGTCTTTATATTTCAGAGCATATGAGCTACACTCCTTTGTGAATGTAGATGGAGTAAAGGGAGAAGGCTTTTTCTTGCCTGTCTTCCTAATTATGTTTGCTTCTGCACATTGTGATCTGTAGCATAGTCAGTATCAATAACCTAGGACTTACTTGCTGTGCATTAGGCACAGCAAATGGTTCCTACTTCTTATCAGCAAAGCTAACTTAAGAAATTCATGCTCCATACAGGAATTTCTGTTGCAGAGTTTTGGACCCCTATCCAAAGTTTATTTTTTAACTTGAATTTAGTTAAATTGTTGCCTAATCTACTTTATGAATGGCTGTATGGATGGATATCCATGGCATGGCCTTGCAAATTGTTGTGATTTTTAACTAAGAGGACAGCAGACTATTGTATAGGATGGGAGCTGGGAGTACAGACACCTGAAATGAGCTCTTTTGTCCAAAAAGGATGTGTTCAGCAGAGATGCCTTTGAGCATATGTCTTCATGGTTTGAAAGACACAAATAAAAACGTATGCTCATTCGAGATCCCAAAAGATGCAGTCACAAGTATGAAATAGTTACCAATTTCACTGCTCTTGTTAACCTGTATAAATCTAAGGATAATGTCAGAGGGCACTTTACTAAATGGCACTGTACTTGGCCTTTTAAAGGACAAATGAATCAACAGTGAACTTATTTTCTAGTTGCAATAATTAAGAATAGTTTGTGGGCATTAGTTTATGCCCAAGCTAAGGCATAAACTTCTTTTATTAAGTTCACTCTTCTATAATAATTATTTTGTCTCAAATTTAGAACTTTCCATTTTGGAAATACTTTGACAAATTGATAAAATTCACATACCTAAATGCAAGTCATTTTTCAAATATAACTAGGCTACAACTAGTTTAGAAGAGTCTAGGGAAAATAATAACCAACACTAGCAACAGAAAAAGTTGCTAGTGAACAGAGAATAACAGATATCCTTGCAAAGCTCTCTTGAAGGAGAGATTCAGAACACATAGTCTATTCTTACTGTTAATTAAAAATTAAAAATTTATCTGTGGTATTTCCTTTTTCAATAAGGATGATATTTCTGACTATTAGAATCCTTATGGCACAGAATGATGTGTTCTGGTTAACTTTTTGTTTGCTTTGAAACCAGACTCTGATCATTTCAATCATCTGGTTCCTCATACTGTCCCCATGGACAGTTGTGTTGGTGCAGGAAGAAGTTCACAGAGAGAAATGAGCAGCTCACAGATTTACTGAGGGCTGAATTTTCTATCTGAGTTTGTTACAGAGGCAAATGTCACCTTTAAACCCATTCAAAGGGTTAGGCACAGAAATATTACATTGAACAAATTTCTCTTGAATGGCTGTATCTTATTTCTCTCAACTTATTTGACTTGATTTGCCAGCATTAGGAGGTTTTTATATAATTAAAATTTACTTTTCATTTCAATCTTAGAATAAGCATTTGGTTTTTTGCATATTTCCCTAATTAAGAACAATTTTTTATCAAGGCTTTGATTCTTCTGTGGCCTATCTGTTCAAAATGCCAATGAAGTCAATGGGATGCTATTGAGCTGAGATTAGTACCAGCAAACAAGACCACATTTAGTAATAACTGAGTAAAGTCATATCCAAAATATGAATGGCTGTCCTATTATATATTATATGCACTGTAGCATTTTGGTGACACTTCAAACTATTAGAACTGGCATTTTCCTCTGTGGTTTTTTTTTTTTTTTTTCACAAGTTTACTGGAAGTGTTTTTCCATCTGAGGAAAGGCCATTTTGTATTTTAAACATCATCCTTTAAATATCATCCTAGGAGACACTTTTGAATTAGAATTAAACTTTGAATAGTCCATCAAGAGTAGAATCAGGAGACTGATTCTGTATTATATCCTGTATTTATCAGGACACTGATTACTGTACTTCTCTTTCAAATTTAATTGAAAGTAGTCTTCAGAGAATATGAGAAGGAATGGCTGCATGGACTGCTGTCTCCAGAGGGGCCAAAGGGATGCTGTTGTGTGAGCACCTCATCAGAGCTGCTGGATCAGTGGCCAGTGTATGGTCTCCAGCAGTCTCTGTTCATGAAGTTCAGTCACATCTAAAGCTCCAATGTGGCTCATATGGTCAGTAAGCCCTGGATAAGGGACATTTTTCCCATTACACTGATCATGAAAATAAGGGTCTCCAGAGGAGTCTTGGCCTTCTTATGCCATGAAGGGTTTCTGCAGAACAACATTCTGGGGAGCGTGAGATGGCAGCAGGAGGAGCAGGATCCTCAGCTGAAGGCTCCCTTTGCTGCCCACTTCTGTCGGATGACATTAAAGCATGCCAAGGATGTGAGGGAACCAGTTGTGAATTTCCTGTGTTTAATGTTTTCCATCCTGAGCTGAGCCTATATTCAGACCTAGCATTTACATAAGCAATTCCAGTGCCTTCGGTGGGAGTTACACCCCTTTGCACCTCTTATTTTGCCACAGAATTAAAGCTACAGCTTCACAAATGAACAGAAGTTGAGTTGGTTTGGATATTGCCCTAAGACTCCTTTGTGCTTTAATTTCCCACGAGAAAGATGAGGGTAACAGCATTTCCCTATCTCACCGAGCTGTTGTGAGAATAAATATAGTGTTGTGGTGTTAACGGTTGGAATCTTTTAAGTGCACATTAGCACCATAGGTACTGACATAGCATTTTTATTGCTGCCTCACTGTGCATTGTCTCGGTGTACGTGTGCATGTGTGAGACACAGATTTGTTCCCTATTCTCCTCACTAAGTGTCTGTGTCAGCATTGTAACTTTCCAGCATTCCTATTGAAATTCTCTGTACTGATCACTCTTTTCCTGTGGCTTGCAGATTGCGTTTTCTCAAGCTAAATGTGCTCCCACAGCGTCTAATCCTTTCGCAAGTTTTTCAGATCCCCAAAAATGTTTTTTGTCTCTTTGCTTGATTAGAGCACCTCACAAATTAATCTTAGCTCTCATTAACATAGAAGTTAAATACAGGAACTTACAGTAAACTTCGTGGCTCCCCTCAGTGTGATATGCTGTTGGCCGATATTAACCTTTGTTTACAGCTCTTCAACCACTTTTCATTCCATGTGACAGGACACAGTATTCAGCCAATTAGAATTAATTCTGCAAATAAGACTTCAAGAGATGCTCTATCAAGTAGGTTAGGTTTTGGGCAAGTACTTTGCACAGAGTGTCTAAAATCAGTTCAAGGTACAGTCATTTTTGTTTTCTTAAATACAGAAGGATGAACAAAAAATTAGGTAATGGACCATAATGTATTGCCTGGGCATCATAAATGGCCTGATCATCTTGCAAAAACAAGAATGAGTATTCAGGAACATTAATTCTTGATTTAAATGCAATTTAGCAATTTAAGGTCAAATTTAGTTGCATTGCTCAGGTAGTTTAAAATACCTTTGAAAAATTAATGATTGGGGCTGATTTGCCTCCTGTTTTGCCTTGTTTTATACTGTTGTAATTCCACTGACAGCAAATGGGAGGTACTCTTCTATGTGTGAGGGAGAAAAAAGAAAATAATTATTTACAGTCTTTGCATGATCATGAGCCAACAAATGGATTTTCCATTGAGTGCATGTTCTATATGCTTTCTCTGTGTTTTATTTTGGTAATCCACAGACACCATTATTATATGAAAAGAAGCAGCTGTATTGCAGTTGGCAGTTTTCTAAAGAAAATATTTATTTATTACTTTCTAGATTGCATTTGTTTAATCACAGAAATCTTGCATATTTTGAACAAGTATTTGTGTTACCATATTTTAGTATTTTAACAAGAGAACAATTGACTTTTCCAGCTTGAGTATATTAAAAGCTTAGTCAGGTGTATGCTATATCTGGTTCCCTTCCAGTTTTAAAAATGTATAAATTCTCTTTTTAATGTTCCAGGGAAAAGCAATGGTATTTGCTCCACTCCGAGGGAATACTTTAAACCAGTTTTGCAATCTAGCTGAAAAAGCTGGTTTCTCTATCCAAAGACATGAAAATTATGATGAACACATTTCGAACTTCCACTCCAAGGTTAGTTTTCTGCTTGTGTTAGATAACACTTTAATCCGCATTGCATTTTGAAGAGATCATGGTCCTTTTGGCAGGTAACCTAAATGTTTGATTAAAGTACTCCTTAGGTGTGCTGTTTCTGAACAGCTATTTTTGTATCTGATTATTTTGTGTGGTAGAGCCATCCTTTATCTCTGCACGTCTAGAAGAGTTTTGCAGAAGCATCTCCTGTTTACCCTTTTCATTCATAGAAATCTAATTTATGAGAGTCTTTTCTTGTTGTTGTTAGCTGCCTATAAATATACAGCACACAAGCATTTACATTTTAATAAAAAGCCTGCAACTTTTAAATAGGTTATATACTGAAATGGACTGAAATAAATGGGAGGTGAATGTCTAATTGTATCATATCGTACCGTAAATCCTTATCTCTGGCTGCTTTATGGCTGGGTCAGTTGGCAGCTTCAAACTGCTAAATCTCATACAGAATTTCACAGTTGTGGGGTTGTATGTCAGATCGAGGCGCTACAAGATTTAGGTCAAAAGCACTTATCTGAGTGTGATTTCTAAGCTTGCTTACATAAAACTACTGTTATCAGTCTCCTTTTTTATTATTTATAAGTATGGAGTAATACAGGACATGAAGAGGAAGGCACTTCACAGAAAACTTTTTAGGAATTTCTTATTTTCCTGGAGAAGTGCTTATCAAAATCATATTTATTACTTGCAGTTCTGAGATTTCTCTTTCATACCTCAAAGAAATCCACTGTTGTAGGTCCATGTGACCTTAGACATAACCTCTTGCAATTTTCTAAGAATTGTCCCTGGAAAATACAGATGTTCAAAATTGAGGTGAAAAGCCTTTTTTTTTTTTTCTATTTAGCACCACCATATGATGGAAATCAGATTATGCTAAAAAATAGGTATGTGATGTTGTAAGGAACAAATACATGTTTTAATGTCTAATTTCATATCTAATAAAGACTCCCATTAAAGCTATCTAGACGTATGTACATGAAATCACTTAATTTCATTGTTCAGATAGGTCTGAACCGGGCCACGTGAAAACCAAATAAATTTCAGTCATTGTTCATCACATAAAGTGATATAAATGTAAGGCCCAATGTGATGGATGTTTTATTTGCCTCCACCTGAAAAAGGGCATGATTTTGATTATGTTGTTTCATGGTGGCAGTTCTCTTTCATTATCCACTGCATCCAAATCAGCTCCGCGGCAGTGAAATGCAGGAGTAATAGTTGTTATCTTGATCCAAGAGATGGGTCTAAAATGATAGAGTAGCTTATTTTGCTTAGAAAACAAATGTATTCCATCTTCCTCTGGTTATATGTCTGCTACATTCCTTATAGTGGTGGCCAGAGCAAAGACCCATCTGAAGTAGCTTTAAATTAGGGATCTCTAGACATGCAGATCATTTTACCAAGGTATTTCTGAGCATGAGCTATGAAACTTAAGATATACATGTACTTGAAGAGGGTAGTGTTCAGCTTCATTAATTTAAATCCAGTTTGGGAATGTTTTTCTCCAGTGTAATCAGAGCTGTGACAGCATTGCTCCTTCTTCTTCCTTCTTCTGTCTCCTTTCAGCTTGAGAAAACAAATGTCCCAAAGACAGATCACTGTTCAGTTGAACATGCTTGTTAACTCATGAC